>NC_092150.1:69936628-70641628 GCF_045791955.1 Oncorhynchus clarkii lewisi | reverse complement strand
GCCCAGCGTTTTCTTCCTGCCTGTGGTACATCTTGAGAAGTACACAGGTGATGTGGTACACCTTGAGAAGTACACAGATGATGTGGTACACCTTGAGAAGTACACAGGTGATGTGGTACACCTTGAGAAGTACACAGATGATGTGGTACACCTTGAGAAGTACACAGGTGATGTGGTACACCTTGAGAAGTACACAGATGATTCTGGCCCAGCGTTTTCTCCCTGCCTGTGGTACACCTTGAGAAGTACACAGATGATGTGGTACACCTTGAGAAGTACACAGTTGATGTGGTACACCTTGAGAAGTACACATATGATGTGGTACCTTGAGAAGTACACAGATTATGTGGTACACCTTGAGAAGTACACAGGTGATGTGGTACACCTTGAGAAGTACACAGGTGATGTGGTACACCTTGAGAAGTACACATATGACGCTGGCCCAGCGTTTTCTCCCTGCCTGTGGTACATCTTGAGAAATACACAGATGATGTGATACACCTTGAGAAGTACACAGATGATGTGGTACACCTTGAGAAGTACACAGGTGATGTGGCACACCTTGAGAAGTACACAGTTGATGCTGGCCCAGCGTCTTCTCCCTGCCTGTGGTACACCTTGAGAAGCACACAGATGATGTGATACACCTTGGGAAGTACACAGGTGATGGGGTACACCTTGAGAAGTACACAGATGATGTGATACACCTTGAGAAGTACACAGATGATGTGGTACACCTTGAGAAGTACACAGATGATGTGGTACACCTTGATAAGTACACAGGTGATGTGGTACACCTTGAGAAGTACACATGTGATGTGGTACACCTTGAGAAGTACACAGGTGATGTGATACACCTTGAGAAGTACACAGGTGATGTGGTACACCTTGAGAAGTACACAGGTGATGTGGTACACCTTGAGAAGTACACAGATGATGTGGTACACCTTGAGAAGTACACATGTGATGTGGTACACATTGAGAAGTACACAGGTGATGTGGTACACCTTGAGAAGTACACAGATGATGCTGGCCCAGCGTTTTCTCCCTGCCTGTGGTACAGCTTGAGAAGTACACAGATGATGTGATACACCTTGAAAAGTACACATATGATGTGGTACACCTTGAGAAGTACACAGGTGATGTGGTACACCTTGAGAAGTACACATGTGATGTGGTACACCTTGAGAAGTACACAGGTGATGTGATACACCCTTGAGAAGTACACAGGTGATGTGGTACACCTTGAGAAGTACACAGGTGATGTGGTACACCTTGAGAAGTACACAGATGATATGGTACACCTTGAGAAGTACACAGATGATGTGGTACACCTTGAGAAGTACACAGATGATGTGGTACACCTTGAGAAGTACACAGGTGATGTGGTACACCTTGAGAAGCACACAGATGACGCTGGCCCAGCGTTTTCTCCCACAAGAAAAACACAGACGTAGGCAGGCAGCAGCTCGGCAAGGCTTCAGCTAGGGCCACAAGGCCACCTCCTCCATCTCCCTGTCAGTACGACCAGCAGCCCATTTCCACAGCCCCTCTCCTCTCTTTTCTTTCCTCCTCTCTGTTCTTCCCCCTCTCCTTTTCTCTTGGACTCTTCAGCCATGGCATTGTCTTATCAGCTGAAGTGCGGTGGCGTGAGGAAGAGGGGGAGGAAGAGGGGGAGGAAGGGGGCATGGGTTCTGTTTGCCCAAAGTGACAGTGCAGTCCAAGAGCTTATCAAGGCCTTTGTAGATGATTGATTGGAGTTGATAAACAGGGTTGTCTGTGTGATGTTTCTGGGAAAATCTGGTTGTAGTCAACTAAGATATTTTATTTTCTCAAGTTCAGATTGTGCTTCCCTGCTGAACAGTGTCCAACATCGACCATTCAGGAGTTGAAGCTGGTTAAATATATGAAAGAAACTGTGTTCCGGTGTAAGAGCTCAACATCCACAGAATTCAGTGGAAAGTAAAATCCTGGAGTGTCCCTCACCCAGATGAAAAAGGTATGGGAAGCGTTCCTATTCCCAGGCCCGGAGCCCGGAGCGGGTTAGGAATTAACCCAGGGGAACTCAGAGCATGTGGGTTCCGTCGGTGGCATGCATCCTTCAAGGCTAGTCCAGCGCACACAGAGCTTATCTTCCAGGGTCTCATTTTGTTTGTCCAGCGCTGAGCAAATAGAAGGTGCAATACATCTCCTGACAGTTCCCAAAGGCAGGGAGAAAACACGCTGGCCAAACAAACACTATACACTGAGTCACATAGAGGGGCTTTCTCAGGCTTTACAGAACAAACACACAGATACACCACACACACAGCGTCCCGTTGAACAGGAGTGGATTTAGGCCCCCTGGCTGGCTACCTTTCTGCTGTTGGTTTAAACAGTCTTAAGACAGCTTGGATGATGTTGTGTGAATAGCCCCCAGCAGTCTGGGCGCTGCCTTTGTCCTCTGTCATATTTTATTATCTCATCAAAAAAGAGGAAATCCGATTCCCCCTTTCTGCAGGAGAGCTTATCCCTCTGTCTCAAAGCAACCTGTCACGAGAGAGGGGGGGGGGTTAAGGGAGACAGAGAATGAATGAGAGTGATTAAATGCCTCATCTGTGCCGTTTGTCCACAAAACCACCTCGTCTCCTCGTCTCACCCCCTCTGTCCTCAGTAGTGGGCTGCTAGGTTGTCTTCTCTTGCTCAATAATTACTATACTGACAGCAGAACTTGTGTTTGTCCATGCGGGTGGGGGGGCGGGGGGGGCATGTATGTGGCCGCAACAAGATCTCCTAGTTTCCGCGTGGTTACGTTTCTGTCAAAACAGACTTCAAGTTTAGATGCATTTGTTCTGAGTGGTTCATGTTAGGTCTATGGTTTGGGGAGACTTAAAACAAAAGAATGAACGACGAGCTGTTACCATCAAGTATCATCAAGTATTCTCATGTCTTGCTAGAGCATAGTGAGCTGTGGTAGTGGTCTAAGCAGCGCGCTCCGAGCGTCAGAGTCCCACTGCTGGGTCATGGTAAAAAAACAACATTGTGAGTGTCGAGGAAGGCGTGTATAGACATTCTGGGGACCTCCTCAAACGCCCGAAGTCACTGGCTATTTCTAGTGATC
Source organism: Oncorhynchus clarkii lewisi (assembly GCF_045791955.1). Taxonomy (NCBI): domain Eukaryota; kingdom Metazoa; phylum Chordata; class Actinopteri; order Salmoniformes; family Salmonidae; genus Oncorhynchus; species Oncorhynchus clarkii. Next base: position 70,638,528 of record NC_092150.1, on the reverse strand, counting down.
AGTCTGTGTATGTGTGTGTGTGAGGAGAGAGAAGACACAGTGAGATGAATGAATGCTGGGTAAAATATTAGTGTTTCTAGTGATCAGTCTGTGTATGTGTGTGTGAGGAGAGAGAAGACACAGTGAGATGAATGAATGCTGGGTAAAATATTAGTGTTGCCAACAACACTCTTCTGCTTTTTTTTGTTCTTCCCTTCTCTGTCTCTCCCTCTCTTTTCCTTTCCTCTTCTCATATTGTGTTACACTGGGGAAGAGCAGCATAGTATCTCTTTTCATGAGAGCTCTTGTTTTGGACACTTTCACTGCCCCACCTCCCACTCTCCCTCCCTCTCTCCCATCCTCTATCCCTGCCCCCCCTCACTCCCCTGTCCAGAACACACTGAGTGTGTGACAGGACAAAAACATTTATATTCCAGAAAGTCTGATGTCTTCATCAGCAGAAAGGGAATGTGACTCGTAGTGCTGCACCATTGTGTGTCTGTGTATGTGTGTGCATGTGGGTGAGTGTGTGTGTGTATGTGTATGTGTGCATCTGGGTGAGTGTGTGTGTGTGTCTGTGTGTGTGTGCATCTGTGTGAGTGTGTGTGTGTGCGTGCGTGTGTGTCTGTGTGTGTGTGCGTGTGCGTGTGTGTGCGTGTGCGTGTGTGTGTGGTTGACTTAGAGAGGTCAGCTTCAGATACGTCGTTCCTTTCATTCAGTCACCCTATTTGCCTTTTTCAGCCCCCCCCCACTCTCTCTCTCTACCTTTATTCTGTTATCCCCCAACCTTTTCTGCCTCTTTCAGACATCACTCTCTCCTCTCCGTGTCTTTGTAGGGCCCTCCTTTAATTTGGACAGCGAGAAGTTGTTAAAAGCCCTATGAAATATGTATGAAGGATTGTGAGCGTCGCGATTGGCCCTGTTTACCGGCCAACCGAGCGAATGAGCAGCCACACAGGATAATCCCCCACAATGCCTTTGGAACAAAGGCCCAATAGCTGACCCGAGGGAGGGAGGGATGGGGAAGCAGGGGGGGACGGAGAGGGGACGGAGAGGGGACAGAAAGGGGGACAAAACAGTTAAAGCTTTCTGCTGGCCACGACAAGCAGGCAGCTCGTACACACACACACACGCACGCACTCACTCACTCACTCACACGCGCACGCACGCACGCGCACACTCACTCACTCACACACGCACGCACGCGCACAAATGATCACAGACAAAGGGCTCAGGGACAAGAATAACTCCCACTCTCTTGCTCCTGCTTTTCTCTCTCCACTTACATCTCCCTCTCCTCTCTCCTCTCTCCTCTCTCCTCTCTCCTCTCATCCTCTCCTCTCTCCCTCTCACCCTCTCCTCTCATCTTCTCATCTCACCCTTTCCTCTCACCCTCTCCTCTCATCTTCTCATCTCACCCTTTCCTCTCACCCTCTGCTCTCTCCCTCTCCTTCCCCCTTTCCTCTCCTCTCAACCTCCATTCTCACCCTCCCCTCTTTCCCTCTCACCCTCTCCTCTCTCCTTCTCCTTCCCCCTCTCCTCTCAACCTCCCCTCTCACCCTCCCCTCTTTCCCTCTACCCTCTCCCTCTCCTCTCATCCTCTCCTCTCTCCGTCTCCTCTCTCCCTCACATCTCACCCTCTCCTCTCTCCCTCACATCTCACCCTCTCCTCTCTCCCTCTCCTCTCCTCTCACCCTCTCCTCTCTCCCTCTCCTCTCACCCTCTCCTCTCACCCTCTCCTCTTACCCTCTCACCCTTTCCTCTTACCCTCTCACCCTTTCCTCTCTCCTCTCTCCTGCTCCTCTCACCCTCTCCTCTCACCCCCTCCTCTCATCCTCTCCTCTCTCCGTCTCCTCTCTCCCTCACATCTCACCCTCTCCTCTCACCCTCTACTCTCTCCCTTTCCTCTCACCCTCTCCTCTCTCCCTCTCCCTCTCATCCCATCCTCTCCTCTCACCCTCTCCTCTCACCCTCTCCTCTCACCCTCTCCTCATTCCTTCTCCTCTCACCCTCTCCTCTCAACCTCTCCTCTCACCCTCTACTCTCTCCCTTTCCTCTCACCCTCTCCTCTGTCCCTCTCATCCCATCCTATCCTCTCCTCTCTCCCTCTCCTCTCACCCTCTCCTCATTCCTTCTCCGTCCCAACCTCTCCTCTCTCCCTCTCCTCTCACCCTGTCCTCATTCCCTCTCCTCTCACCCTCTCCTCTCCTCTCACCCTCTCCTCTCCTCTCTCCCTCACATCTCACCCTCTCCTCTCACCCTCTACTCTCTTCCTTTCCTCTCACCCTCTCCTCTCTCCCTCTCCCTCTCATCCCATCCTCTCCTCTCACCCTCTCCTCTCACCCTCTCCTCATTCCTTCTCCTCTCACCCTCTCCTCTCAACCTCTCCTCTCACCCTCTACTCTCTCCCTTTCCTCTCACCCTCTCCTCTGTCCCTCTCATCCCAACCCATCCTCTCCTCTCCTCTCTCCCTCTCCTCTCACCCTCTCCTCATTCCCTCTCTTCTCACCCTCTCCTCTCTCCCTCACATCTCACCCTCTCCTCTCACCCTCTACTCTCTCCCTTTCCTCTCACCCTCTCCTCTCTCCCTCTCCCTCTCATCCCATCCTCTCCTCTCACCCTCTCCTCTCACCCTCTCCTCTCACCCTCTCCTCATTCCTTCTCCTCTCACCCTCTCCTCTCACCCTCTACTCTCTCCCTTTCCTCTCACCCTCTCCTCTGTCCCTCTCATCCCATCCCATCCTCTCCTCTCCTCTCTCCCTCTCCTCTCACCCTCTCCTCATTCCTTCTCCTCTCAACCTCTCCTCTCTCCCTTTCCTCTCACCCTCTCCTCTCTCCCTCTCATCCCATCCTCTCCTCTCTCCCTCTCCTCATTCCTTCTCCTCTCACCCTCTCCTCTCAACCTCTCCTCTCACCCTCTACTCTATCCCTTTCCTCTCACCCTCTCCTCTGTCCCTCTCATCCCATCCCATCCTCTCCTCTCCTCTCTCCCTCTCCTCTCACCCTCTCCTCATTCCTTCTCCTCTCAACCTCTCCTCTCTCCCTTTCCTCTCACCCTGTCCTCATTCCCTCTCCTCGCACCCTCTCCTGTCCTCTCACCCTCTCCTGTCCTCTCACCGTCTCCTGTCCTCTCAACCTCTCCTCTCTCCCTTTCCTCTCACCCTCTCCTCTCTCCTTCTCATCCCATCCTCTCCTCTCTCCCTTTCCTCTCACCCTCTCCTCTCTCCCTCTCATCCCATCCTCTCCTCTCTCCCTCTCCTCTCACCCTGTCCTCATTCCCTCTCCTCTCACCCTCTCCTGTCCTCTCACCCTCTCCTGTCCTCTCACCCTCTCCTGTCCTCTCACCCTCTCCCCTCCTCTCACCGTCTCCTGTCCTCTCACCGTCTCCTGTCCTCTCACCCTCTCCTGTCCTCTCACCGTCTCCTGTCCTCTCACCGTCTCCTGTCCTCTCAACCTCTCCTCTCAACTTCTCCTCTCACCCTTTCACTGCTTCTCTTCAGTCTTTACTTTCTCACTTGCACCCTCTTCCTCCCTCATCCTCTCTTTCTCCTCACACCCTCTCTCTCCCTTCCTCTCTCCCCTTCCCTCGCCACTCCTTCACTCGGCTCTCCCTCCCCCCTCCCTCTCGCTCTCTCAGTCAAGAGGATCTGAAATACCAATACCCTTTTCTCCTTGACATTGCCTTCTCCTTGCAGTCAGCGTTTTACTGTCCTTTTATAGTCAAAACGTCAGGAGAAATTCCATGCAGGAATATTCTTAGTAATGCAGCACTCCCTGCGTCTCGCACTGCACTAGACCGCTGCCTGCCTTCCTGCCTGCCGGGCTGGTGTCTATAGGGTCACAGTCTGCTGCTTCCCAGGTCAATGTGTCACTGTTTTTCAGTGGCACAAGCCCAAACAGAATTGAGTCTGTTTTTTAGATTGTGTCGTTAAGTAGTTCTACATGAATAAGATTAGGTGTTTTGTACGGTAGGTTGAATGAACTGTTGTAGCCCTGGATGACCCTTCACTGCTCTAGCACACAATTACAACAACAAATCAGTCATACACTTTCTTATTCATGATTCACCTTTTCACACACACACACACACACACACACACACACACACTCCATTCATCACCCTGAGGGGGGTGTTTGGCTGTCCAGTGCTGTCTGTGTGTGTGTTCCGGTGGCCACTAACCTTGCTGTGTCCTGACACTCCTGATGAGTATCTGCAGGACACAGGAGGAGAGGAGTCGAGTGCGCACAGTCAGGCATTTGGGCAAGCTGCTGGGTGTGTGAGTGTGTCTGAGCGTGCCTGTGCGTGTGTGTGTGTGTGTGTTTGTGTGTGTGTGTGTGTGTGTGAGTCTACCCGCATGTCTGCCTGTGTGTGCTTCTGTATGTATGTGTGTCTGTGGCTGCAGAGGGAGGCGGACAGGCAGGGAGGCAGTCAGCATTATCCAAGCAGGTGACCCCTGAAGGCTGCATCGCTCTGGGGCTTTGAGTGAAGGAGAGAGGATCAGCCAAATACACCAGGGCTGTGTGTGTGTGTGTGTGTGTGTGTGTGTGTGTGTGTGTGTGTGTGTGTGTGTGTGTGTGTATGTGTGTGTGTGTGCGTGTGCGTGTGCGTGTGTGTGCATGCACGTGCCTGCATGCACACGTGTGTGCGTCATGTCTCTCTCTCTCACAGTGTGGGATGTGTCATCTCCTTGGCTCAAGAGGTGTGTGTCTATGTGTGCAGACGTGCATATGTGTGTGTGAGTGCTGGCTTGGTGGAAGGTGTCACAGATCTTTGCCAGACTAATAATCTCTGTGGTGTCAGTGAGCAGAGCTGTGAGGGACACTAAAGAGCCTGTGTGTCTGTGTGTTCCCAAAGCATTTCACTTCCTCTTTTCAGGCTCCCTGCATGCGGTTGTTTGGGTTCAGATTTACAGTACACTCATAAAGACGTCTTTCTGAAGCTGGGGGGAGGAGGGGAGGAGGAAGGTGGTGATATAAACCTCAGAATTGACAAGAAATGAGCCGTCATAAGTCGCAATACAAGTGTGGATTTCAGTGGGCTTTTTAAGGAAGTAGCGACTGAAGAGGCAGGAGATACACAACATTACAGAACACCACAGGGCTTCTCATCACAGCCACTAACTAAACCCTTTATTCTGTTTCACATAAAAACAGTGTGTTACTGTAAATGATACAATGACTTCCCACCCCACAACTACAATTTTTGCAAAATGTGAGACCGTTCATTGATGTAATTGGTCACACACACATTTAGCAGATGTTATTGTGGGTGTATCGAAACGCTTGTGTTTCTAGCTCCAACAGTGCAGTAGTATCTAACAATACACAACAATACACACATCTAAAAGTAAAAGAATGGAGTTAAGAAATATATAAATATTAGGACGAGAAAATATTATGGTCTGATAATATTCTAATATGTTTGTTACAGTTCATCCATATATTCAGTGTACAGTATATATGGCTGTTGTAGTCATCAAACCCACTGTTAGGGTGTTGCTCTCACTGTGCTCTACCTCACCAAGCCATCAGGAGAACCAGAAGTAACGCCCCCTGTCTTCTGTCTGTGTTGGTGCAGGTTCCAGAGAGGTTCCTGGAGGTGGCTCAGATCACGCTGCGTGAGTTCTTCAATGCCATCGTGGCAGGCAAAGACGTGGACCCATCTTGGAAAAAAGCCATTTACAAGGTGATCTGCAAGCTGGACAGCGATGTGCCCGAGGTCTTCAAGTCACCCAACTGTCTCCAGGAGCTTCTACATGAGTAACCATCCCTGCTCCGCCTCCCCCCCCCCCCCCGCCCGACGCTTTCTGCTTTTTCAGATTTTCATATTTTTATTTCTTTCCCTATTCTATGATTTTCCTGTTTTTTTGTTCATGTATGAAGTATGAAGTAGCATTCCGCCCCATCTGAAGCCTCCTGGCCTGTTCCTAAATGATCTAACTATTGTGTTGTTGTTATTCCCATGATTAGGATTATTATTTGTTTTTTAAATGATTCTGCTGATCTGAAGAGACGTTGATCCTATTGGGTGTTTTGGACTGTGTGAACCCTGACCTTTCTGCCCTGATTGACTAGAAACACTAGGGAGGGATCCCCACTATGCGCAGGGAGGGGCTTCCCACTAGCCTGTACCCTACCTACTCTAAGGAGGACCCTACAATCCTAGTGTGGTCACCAATAGACTTTGGCCACTACACTACAGAGGGGCCCTATGTTACTGGGGTGCTCAATAGGCTCACCCCACTGTGCAAGGTTGCTCCCTAATAGGTGGTTCCCACTACTATGGCTGTCCCAGGGAGGACAACACACTACACCATGCTGCCTGCAGCCTAATGACTTTATTAACTGCTGGACAATACTGGACTACTAGTACTGGTCTGGACTGATATACTGGTCTGGACTGGTATACTGGTCTGGACTACTAGTACTGGTCTGGACTGGTATACTGGTCTGGACTTGTATACTGGTCTGGACTGGTATACTGGTCTGCATTACTAGTACTGGTCTGGACTGGTATACTGGTCTGGACTGGTATACTGGTCTGGACTGGTATACTGGTCTGGACTGGTATACTGGTCTGGACTACTAGTACTGGTCTGGACTGGTATACTGGTCTGGACTACTAGTACTGGTCTGGACTGGTATACTGGTCTGGACTACTAGTACTGGTCTGGACTGGTATACTGGTCTGGACTACTAGTACTGGTCTGGACTGGTATACTGGTCTGGACTACTAGTACTGGTCTGGACTGGTATTCTGGTCTGGACTACTAGTACTGGTCTGGACTGGTATTCTGGTCTGGACTACTAGTACTGGTCTGGACTGGTATACTGGTCTGGACTACTAGTACTGGTCTGGACTGGTATTCTGGTCTGGACTACTAGTACTGGTCTGGACTGGTATACTGGTCTGGACTGGTATTCTGGTCTGGACTACTAGTACTGGTCTGGACTGGTATACTGGTCTGGACTACTAGTACTGGTCTGGACTACTAGTACTGGTCTGGACTACTAGTACTGGTCTGGACTACTAGTACTGGTCTGGACTGGTATACTGGTCTGGACTACTAGTACTGGTCTGGACTGGTATCAGCCACCTAATGAGCTCTACCATGATGTTTTGAAGTGTGTTTTCTGCGAGTAGGGTATTGTGTTTATTGAGTGTATATTATTCTTATTCTTGTTGTTGTTATTATTATTATTTGTCATCATTGCTTGCTAAAGATTGGCACAGATTTGTTTGTCTCTTGACAACGTTACAGAAAATAAATTATTATTAATATTCCGAAAGAGTATAAATTCTCTACATATAATTACTTTTCTCTGAGCAATTTAGCCACAAGCCTCTTTCTCATTTCATACCCCCCCCCCTGTCTGTTTGTGTGGGTCCAAGTTGTGTTTGATCTTCTCTGCTGATAAGGCAGACACTGGCGGAGGGAGTAGGCCTCAGTCCTGAGGCTCAAGTAAAAACAGAAGGGGAACATGAGTCTCAACCCTAGGCTTTACACAAATAGAAAACAATGCTGTAAAACTGAAGGTCTGTGGGCAGCGGCACACACACACACACACACACACACACACACACACACACACACACACACACACACACACACACACACACACACACACATACACACACACACACACACATGCACGAATACATACCACACGCGCACAGAGAAACACACACACACACATGCACAAATACATACCACACGCGCACAGAGAAACACACACACACACACACACACACACACACACACACACACACACACACACACATGCACAAATACATACCACACGCGCACAGAGAAACACACACACAGAAACACGCAGCGTGTGACCTTTTGGCGCTGTTGAGTGCATTAAGACAGACCGGTTACTGTCTGACTTTATGACTTGTCATTGTTTCAAGGCCATCCACATCGACTCCAGCGTTGAAATAGCAATGTCGCACATGTTAGCCCCGCACATTTACGGGCCATTCAGTCAGGATTTCATCATTCATACATACTACACAGTTGGTGGGACATGGTATGTATGGATGAAAGGGAAGGCGGTAATACTTTATTTTACCGTCCAATGAGGAGCGGAAGCTACTTACTGCTACTTCATTTATTCAAAATGAAAGACATGTGGTTATGACCAGGGATTAAATGGTATGCAGTGGTGCATAAATCCCAGACAAACTAAAGTATAATTATTAGCTCATTATTCTGTTGTTACCATTGCCAGGTACTTTAATACCAAGTAAACATAGGAGTTTAATAAAAGTACTGAAAAATAAAGTGTAACCCAGAAGGCCCCAGTTTTCTCTGTGATAATGGCTTTTTGCAATTTATCTCAGCAACATAAATAGTAAAACTATTTATTTCTGTGATGAAGTTAATGACAAGGTTAACTATGAGAACAAATATGAAGCTACTTTCCAAGCAAATTAAAAGTTTATATAATATTTTACTACAAAGCACTGTACTAATATTTGATGGAATTGTATTTAAAAACAGTGAAACGAATAGATAGCTAGGTAAATAAACAAATAGATAGCCAAATATTAAAGTGAGGAGAGATGTATATTTTCCAGACCATGTCAGCTGACCAGAAAAAAACAGATTCTAGCTACAGCCTAAAACGGTGGCCTCGAGTCTTACCTTGTCAGCTCACAAGGTCAGGGAAAAACTGAGAGAATAGAGACACACAGATGTTCATTAATAGTAATTGTATGGACACAGACACCTTTCCCCTCCTATGTCTTCTTCTCTGCAATATTCACCTGGCTCAGTGCTAGCTGCTCCTTTCTCCCTGAACAATGCAAGGTTAGAGGTCACCACTCAGCCTAGAGGGAAATGAACCTCTCAGAACCATAAAGACAGAGACAAAAGGGCTCTATTCAATCCGTCTGTGGAAATTCAGCGTTACAGCGTGATTGAAATTTAAAGGCAATGTTCCCGCACTGCAGATGTCAGCTCAATAGGAAATTACCTTTAAATGTCTATCTTGCAATCTGTAACGCTTCAACAAAACAGATTCAATAGAGCCCAAAGACTCTAAACATGGAACAAAACTCACATGATCCTCTCAATTCCAAACAGGCGCATCTATAGATTGTATACTTAAAGATTCTGACAATGATACAGTATAATTCCATGAGAGTCCCTATGCAGTTTATTCAGGTATTGATGCATTCACACAGAAACACCATTCCTTGATTCATACCAGTGAAATATGTTGACATTCAACATTTTGATCTAGTTGAATCCTGTTATCTTGTTTTGTTTGAAGCTACCGGCACTGAATTTGCTACGAATACAATATAGCAAATAGTAGTTACTTGTCCTTTGAAGTACATTCTAAGCACTGAAAGATCACATTAGCTACTGTGTGTGTGTGTGTGTGTGTGTGTGAGAGTGAGTGAGTGTGTGTGTGTGTGTGTGTGTGAGTGTGAGTGTGAGTGAGTGTGCGTGTGTGTGTGCGTGCTGTGTGTGTGTGTGTGCGTGCTGTGTGTGCGTGCTGTGTGTGTGTGTGTGTGCGTGCTGTGTGTGTGTGTGTGTGTGTGTGTGTGTGTGTGTGTGTGTGTGTGTGTGTGTGTGTGTGTGTGTGTGTGTGTGCGTGCTGTGTGTGTGTGTGTGTGTGCTGTGTGTGTGTGTGTGTGCGTGCTGTGTGTGTGTGTGTGTGCGTGCTGTGTGTGTGTGTGTGTGTGCGTGCTGTGTGTGTGTGTGTGTGTGTGTGTGTGTGTGTGTGTGTGTGTGTGTGTGTGTGTGTGCGTGCTGTGTGTGTGTGTGTGTGCGTGCGTGCTGTGTGTGTGTGTGTGTGTGTGTGTGTGTGTGTGTGTGTGTGCTCGCTGGTCATCGCCCCGACCTCAGCCACGGCGGCTTTGGTTTGGTGTGCCACAAGATGAAAAGGAGCAGGTTAACCTGCTGACTTGTAAAGGCGGCACAAAGCGCCTGACAAAAGGAGGAGAGAAAGGCGGAGAGCTACTCCCTTCATTATGTTCACCCGCAGACACGGTTCTTCTTAAGATCCAAGTCCTGAGAGCGGGGATGATGGGTTTGTCTGCGTTTCAAAGCACCAGCCAACGGCTTAAAAGAACCTGTAACACAAAACAAAGGATAGGAAGGACACTTTTATCTGATACACGGATTAATATCACCCCCCATCCCCTCTCCCTTCCCCCTACAGCCCCACCCTAAGAAGGAGTTCCTGTGCATTGTGCAGCTGAACAGATTATTCCTGACTCTTATTTCTAAACAGATTACTGCTGGTTAATAACAACTCTTCTTTAACTGGATTAGAAGGATCTTTGTTTGGTTTCAATTGATATCAAACTGCATATATATCTTTTTTTTTTAAATTGTAAAATACAAATTGATTACAAAAAAGCTAATAGGAGTGAACTTTTGGGAAGGATCTCTGTCAGGAATTGTGTCATGAAGCAGGACGTTTTGAGAGTATTTTTTGTGATTTCTTTCTTTTTCCGATCTGTTACGGAAAAAAGCGATTCGTTGGTCTCTTAAAAGTAGAATACAAGCAATAGAAGTAGTTTGTGCGGGTTTTGTGAAGACTTTTCATTTGATTTATTCGCATTTTGTGTTGGGTGTGTTTTGGAGATAAAAACAGACTTGTGTTTTTGAATCCTTTTTTGGGCGGCATGAAATGTGATGCTGTAACTGTACATGTTGAAGAAGGGAACGATCGCTCCCGAGTCTAACATGGCTTGGAAGGGGAGAGCGTGAGGGAGGGATGACAAATAGAGAGACAGAGAGAGCGAGTGAGATATGACATAGACTCTCACTACATGCTCTCCAACCTGTCTTTCCCAAAGAACGCCCCGCCATGCCCCGAAGGGAATATATGTTCCCCTCTGTGGGCGATGCCCTTCAATCTGAGTCAGCATCCCCTTTCTGCTGACAGAACATGGCGTAGTTGTCCCTTCATTATGATGTCATAGTTCCCTGTTGGCAGTGGATCCAGACTGGCCCACACAATGGCGTGGTGTCTCCCTCTTTACGAACCAAGAGAGACTTTAGTGAGAGAAAAACTGGAACTTACTGTCCCCATAGACGACTGGTGTAGGAGTGGAGGGGAAAACACTCCTGTAAACATACTGTACAGCAGTCAGTTACCCTACACTATGCATTGTGTCTTTGGGATATAATAGAACTAGTCTAAATGCTGGAGGTATACAGATTTAACAAGAGTTTTCATCTTTGTGGAAAAAGGGCTAAGATAATGTTGAGGTTCCATGCATGCGTGTGTGTTTGTGTGTGAGAATGAGAACCTGTGAACCAGTGAGTGACACAATTCTCAACACAGAGGCTTACATTTTGGGATGGTACTCTCCCCCACCCCTGTGAGTACCATCCCAAAATGTAAATGATTCTCATTAACGGCTGGGCGACATGTGTGTGTGTGTTTGCGAAGTAAATTTCCATTCATTTTATGACCTGCTTTAAGGGGGTCTGTTTCTCAATGGTTTTCACTAGTAGTTTTTCGGGGGGCTCTTCTTTTGTAAATATCAATGACGTGGAATTTAAAGTGATAAATACTGCCTTTGTATTATTTAGCAATATGTTGTATATAGCGTTTTGTTTATGCTTTTTGTATAACATTATTAATCAGACCTAGTGCAGTAATTCCATCTGAAGTTGCCATGGCTCATATATACAGTGTAATTTGTTACATACAGAGTTTAGTAAGTTATAGAAAAAATAAAAATCAAATATGGCTGATTTTAGCTTTTTTTCTGTTGTTGTTGGTGTCTATTTGTCTTGCAGATTTTATGTAATTTATTGGTTTAATTTATCCTAATTTATTCAGTGTTGTATTTTTTTTCAACCAATGAAGGCTGTACTGTATTTTATCATGAAGTAGAACCAACCCATTTAAATATTAAGCCGAAAAAAACAGATTTTATAAAGGATACTCAATCAATTCTCAGAAATTGTTACATGGGGATTTTGGCAGCTAAATTGAACTGGAAAATGTTATAAAAGGTACTTTTTGTTTGGGGAGAGGTAGAGGACATAAAAGAAAAAAAAAGACAAGTATTTTTCTTTTTTTTCTCCAGGCTTTTCCCCCTCTACTGTTGTGGGCCTCCCCAAAGACAGTAGTTGAATTGCCTTTCGTGCCTTCATCCTCTATGAACTGAATGTATGTGCAGTATATATGCAAGCTTGTGCAAAATTATGAAACATTTAAATAAAAATGAAAGAAAAAGATTACAGAATGTCTGACTCACCAAACAAATCTTTACAGTAAATTCGACCAACCTAGCGTGTGTATGTGTGCGTTCTCCATGATGCTTTTAATCAAAATTAAACCAGAGGATTGGGTGGAGAGCTGAGCGGAGGCCTCTCTCGTGACCTCGGACCCCTGCTGCCCTCCACAAGCATCACAGATGACTGCAGAAGCCGCCTCATCAGGATAAATGCAGCAATAAAGACACAGATCAGGATTTACAGCATTGAACACAGCCTTCTGATATCTTGTGCGCGCACACACACACGTGTTCGTTATGAACATGATACTTTGCATATTCACAATTTCTCATGTCTGTATTTATCTTCTCTCTCTCTCTCTCTCTCTCTCTCTCTCTCTCTCTCTCTCTCTCTCCCTCTCTCTATGTCTCTCTCTCTCTCTTTCTGTCTCTCTCTCTCTCTATATATATGTCTCTCTATGTCTCTCTCTCTCTCTCTCTCTCTCTCTCTCTGTCTCTCTCTCAATTCAATTCAATTCAAGGGCTTTATTGGCATGGGAAACATGTGTTAACATTGCCAAAGCAAGTGAGGTAGATAATATATCAAGTGAATATATAAAGTGAAATAAACAATACAAATTAACAGTAAACATCACACATACAGACGTTTCAAAACAATAAAGACATTACAAATGTCATATTATATATATACAGTGTTTTAACAATGTACAAATGGTAAAGGACACAAGATAAAATAAATAAGCATAGATATGGGTTGTATTTACAATGGTGTGTGTTCTTCACTGGTTGCCCTTTTCTCGTGGCAACAGGTCACAAATCTTGCTGCTGTGATGGCACACTGTGGAATTTCACCCAGTAGATATGGGAGTTTTTCAAAATTGGATTCTTTCTCTCTCTCTCTCTATGTCTCTCTATGTCTCTCTCTCTCTCTCTCTCTCGCTCTCTCTCTCTCTCTCTCTCTCTATGTCTCTCTCTCTCTCTCTATCTCTCTCTCTCTCTGCAAGCCTTAACCGGAGCCTACGGCTCCTTAGGTAGGGCTGAGGCAGCATCTTTGTACAACACGAACCGTCTGCTCTGTAATCAAATACCATCTGTCGCTACATCTGAAGACTCACACACACTCAGACGGGAACATACACACACACACACACACACACACATCTGTGCTTCACTCTCTGGTCATGATCTTGGTGTGTGTGTGTGTGTGTGTGTGTGTGTGTGTGTGTGTGTGTGTGTGTGTGTGTGTGTGTGTGTGTGTGTGTGTGTGTGTGTGTGTGTGTGCTTACAATCAAGATTCACTCGGCCCCTGGCCTGGTGAGGAAGTTGGCTGGGTCATATCAGTAGGTTCCTGTTTTTTTTATGTCTCCACAGTGAGTTCAGAGGTCATTGTCTTCAGGTATCCATGTTTGTTCTGGGGCCTGTGTGTATCTGTGTCATGCAGACATTGGCTCCCATCTCTGCTCTTCCCAGCAGAGGAGTTAGTGGACTTTATTCACAGCCTTACTCCCAGCCTTGGATCAACGGCCCACTATCTCAAAGCAGCAAATGTTTCCCAATGTTGACAGAAAGCTACCTCTGCTCTTGCACACAAAACTTTGACATGACCACCAAGGTCCTCCACGTCCCTCCTTCTCAAGGTTAGCTTGTTGTTGTGCACCCAAGTTCACAGTTTATGCAATAAGATTGACTTAGGGCTCTATTCAATCCATATTGCGGAAGTTCAGCATTACAGCGTGATTGATATTTGAAGGCAATGTTCCTGATTTAGCAGAGACCTAATTCACGGTAAACGGATGTCGACTCAATCGGAAATGACCTTTCAATCTGTAAAGCTTCAGCGCCACAGACGGAATAGAGCCCTAGGAGTCTTCACGGAATAACATCTACTATTCAACTAGAATGCAAGCTGTCTCTTTGATGAAATACTTTACTTTTAACATATCTTCCAAAATGTCATGTTTTTTACATTTATTTGAACTTTTACATCTAGAGTGGTTTTTAGACTGTATTATTAGAATATAATTGCATTATCATATCATTGTTATCATATCATGGGTTGAGTCTATGGACAGAGAGAGTGAAGATGCTGATGATGTGGGATGAATAGATAGACAGATCTTAGTGTCTCATCAAGGGAAGGCATTAGGTATAGGGACATCTAGTGGTCAGAATGTGTAGTGCATTCAGTGAGCTAGGTCTTGCCTGGTGGGAGTCGTGGTGTGCATCGGTGTCTGTGTGTGGTTGGACCAAATAGTAGGCTGTAACATTTACAATAAATTCTTTCCCACATTCATAATATGTTACATAATTTTTTCCTTTCACATACTCTCATCCTTTCCCTCTCGCCTCTCCTTTTCATGTCCTTCTCTCCCGTGCATCTTTACCTTTCCCAATCTCTCTCCCCTTTCCCTCAGTTCCCCCTCCTCTGTGTGTGTTTTCTGGAGCCAGATTCCAGTTGGACAGATCATTGTGTCCTCTCTCTGATTCTTGCCGAGGTTCTGTCTCTGGACGGCCCCCGACGCAACTGGAGCCTCCAAGGCTCAGGAGAGGAGCCTGGGAACAGCAGAACAAAGGACCGCTCGTCCGTCTGCAGCCGCCTGCCACCGCCTCCGCTTCTCTTCTCTTCTCTTCTCCCCTCCCCTCCCCTCCCCTCCCCTCCCCTCCCCTCCCCTCCTCCTCCTATCCTACCCATTGCCGGGCGCTCCAAATTAAGACTTCAGACGAGGAAAATGGGCCCGCTACCCGGGATGAATGAGACACAGAGAGAAAGTAAGTGAGAGGGAGGGGGGGGGGGGGGGGGGGGGGGGGGGGGGGGGGGGGGGGGGGGGGGTGAAAAGGAACTCTGTAACACGCCAAGAGGAGCTGCATCACAAAGCAGTCGTTGTTGGAAAGCATGGGCCCTCGCTGGTTCCGTGAGGAACTGTTAGTGTGTCAACCACACACACACACACACACACATATGCATGAACACACTCATGCCAGCACGTATGCAGGCACACACACACAGGGGGAGATACTTGTGTGCGTGTGTTTGTTACAGTGAGTGTCCTGTGACAGCTGTTAATCCACATGGTGCTCCTTTAGAGTGGGAGGGGAGGTGAGGGGGGTGAGGGAGTATTAGTGACTATGAGAAAGGGGGTCACACACAGAGGAGAGGGCGGCCGGCGTGTATGTGTGGAGGATTATTAGTTATGCCTGTATGTGTGTTGGGGTCACACTGAATCAAATAGTCTCCTACTGTACAGCAAGGCACATCTGCGGTCAGAAGGGTGTGTGTGCTGTGTGTGGTGTGAAACCGCAGCGCCAAGTGGTGTGTGTGTATGTGTGTCTCATGATAGACCCTCTAACAGGTGTTTGCCCCTGGGCCTCCCAGCACACCTTGAATAGTATTTTCTCTGTTGTCAGTGTTTCTCTATAATCTCATCAGTATTGTCATCTATGGCTCTGGGCAAGAGAGATACGAGGAGAGAGGAGCCAGTTACAGAGAGAGAGACAGATGGAAAGTGAGCGAGAGAGAGACAGAGCGAAGGAGAGAGAGAGCGAGAGAGAGAGAGAGCGAGAGAGAGAGAGAGAGAGAGAGAGAGAGAGAGAGAGAGAGGGAGACCCTGAACTGGTCTTGGCCTTCCCAGTTTAAACTGGTTCCAGTGAGTCCAAGGCAGATGGCACTCAGGGCAAGGCTGGATTGTCCTCCCAAAACACACAGGCACGCACGTACCCTATCCAGTCTTTTGGTGCCATTATTGGCATCGTTCACCTCTTCTAGATCCTTGAATCAGAAATCACACTGACCCATTATATTTCACACTGACCCATTTATATTTCACACTGACCCATTATATTTCCCACTGACCCATTATATTTCCTACTGACCCATTATATTTCCTACTGACCCATTATATTTCCCACTGACCCATTATATTTCCTACTGACCCATTATATTTCCTACTGACCCATTATATTTCCCACTTACCCATTATATTTCCCACTGACCCATTATATTTCCTACTGACTCATTATATTTCCTACTGACCCATTATATTTCCTACTAACCCATTATATTTCCTACTGACCCATTATATTTCCTACTGACCCATTTGGATACAGGGCCATGCATAGCGAGCTGGATCAAATATAAAGCACTATATAATCCTGAGTAATTCTAATGTTTTAATTACTTAGATGAACAGGAGGTGTTTTAGCAAATGTTAATCTCTGAGACATAAGCGATAGACTCAGAGAGAGAGAGAGAGAGAGAGAGAGACAAAGAGAGAGCGAGTGAGAGAGAGAGAGAGAGAGAGACAAAGAGAGAGAGAGAGAGGGAGAGAAGTGCAGAGATGCATTTGTCTTTGTATTCTCCTCCAAAACAGATAAAGCACACATCACACAGAGGGTTATTCATTGAATATTAGCACCATATTCAAGTTTACCACCTGTTATCAACACAGATGACATACATTCACTAACACAGATACACACTGTGTTAACAGCATAACAGGGAACAGATTCCCCTTTGAATATGAACATATTGCAATGTAATGTAGGCGACTGTATGGGCCTCCCTACAGTATGTGGCCTGTTGTCTTATCTATTCAAAGTGTATGCAAAATTGTATTGAAGTTGTAGAAAAATACTATTTATGCGTAGTGGTCTCAAGCAGCAGTGTACAGTAAATCACATCATGATTCCATCTGAAAGCACCTCCTCTTGTCAATCAAAGAGCAGGACGAAGGGATCTAAAATGGGTTCTGTGACCTCATGCCAGGGTGCCAGGTCCATTCTGTTCCGTTCCGAGGGGTCTTAACACCATCCAACTCCCTTTGTGTCTGGGGCCATTTTTCAGACACTGTTGAGTACTGAGAATCGCCTCTCGGGGCCCCCCGGAGCCCCACCACCCCCTAGCTCTCTGATCCATGGGCTCTAGCCCTGAGCTCAGGGAGAGCCTTAAGACAAGGAGTGACAACCAGGACAGCTGCATGAGTTGGAAACCGGTCTCGGCAAGGCAAGCTCCCCTACAACCCAACCGGTGATCAGGCGGGGTGGGCCAAGCAGCCAAACAGCTCATTGTTTCTGGCAGGGCCCGAGGAATTTCATTTGTCATGAAATGGATACGGGACGGACGGACACAGGGCTCTCCAAAAAAGACCCTGGGATGAGCCTGCTGCCCCCTCCTCTCCTCCTTAACCGCTAACAAAGGCCCCTGTGGCTAGACTAATAATAACCACACATTTCCCAAGGTACAGCAGCAGCAAGCCAGATCTGAAGGGTATTGTTTTCCAGAGAGACTGAAGCAGAGGTAGAGAGATAAATGGAAAGGTGTAGAGAGAGAGAGAGAGAGAGAGAGAGAGAGAGAGAGAGACAGAGAGAGAGAGAGAGAGCGAGAGAGAGAGAGAGAGAGAGAAAGAGAGAGAGAGAGAGAGAGAGAGAGAGAGAGAGAGAGAGAGAGAGAGAATGTTACTGTTCGTGCCTGTCTGTGAGTGTCTTCCCTGATGATCGGCTGTCTTCAGTCTCAGGTTGAACCTCAGGCAGGAAGGTTAGACAGGTTAGCAGCGTGAGACAGGCAGGAAGGTTAGACAAGTTAGCAGCGTGAGACAGGCAGGAAGGTTAGACAGGTTAGCAGCGTGAGACAGGTAGGAATGACCAATATTCCGTTCACTTAGACACTCCAGACCACCAACTGTAATTAATGAGTCTATGGATAGTGTGGCTATCAAATAATTAGCCCACCTCTGCACTCTGACATGGTGTGAATGATCAGCCGTTCACACATTCCACAGCAAACGGTGACTTCTAAACAGACAGTAAACAGCAGAAGGACGGAGCTGACAACAGACACTACTCGTTAAGGGGGATTTTGTGTTTATGTAGGACCAACGACCCAGCTACAGACACAGCCTGAAAAGCCATCCTAACAATCCATCTCAACAGAACAATGCCCTCCTCCCCACCAAGGGCACTCCTTGGCACAACAATGAGATCCGCACTCCTTCCCCCCCCATCAAAGAGCATTCCAGCCCCAGAGCCCCTAAGCCCCGACTCCCTCACCATGTGACAGGCGAGTCATCTTTAAGAATTGATTGACTCTGGTGTCTAAAGCCTAGGGAGGCTGGCTGCCAGGATGGCCGGCATACACTCTACATATGGGGCCAGGTACACAACAGCTGCTCCCCAACAATAAAGGCAGAAAAATGGGAGGCACTTGGAGAAGATGCTGCCTAACTTCCCTCCCTGTCCCCACTGGTCACCTTGGGCCAGTTGTTGCCCGCGGCGACATCGGCAGTTGGAACCTAACTCGGGGGGATGGCTCTAGAGGGACACCTATAACTCACAATGTGGAAGAGGGAGAGAGAGAGGAGGAAGGGAGGGAGGGAGAGAGAAGGGAGGGATGGGTGGACGGAACAGTGGGGAAATATTTTCCCTTACTTCCTTCTGAGAAGCGCGTGGTGTGGTTTGTGCCACCAAGATGGCGCTGTGACACATGGACGGACGTAAATAAGACAATGGCATGTTGTTCTTTTCAGAGGGAGATCGTCTGGAAGCCTCTCTGGAGGTCGTGTGAAGGAGATGTCGGCCCCATCCAGCTCCCTGACGGACACACACACACACACCCACACACACACACACACACACACACACACACACACACACACACACACACACACACACACACACACACACACACACACACACACACACACACACACACACACACACACACACACACACACACACACACACACTGTGGAGGAGGATCAGAGTTAGATAGGGAACATTGTGATACAGAAGATACAATTCACCCGTAAGCAGACAGGAGAAATATTACCTCACAGGTTGAAGTGCTTATATTAACCCTGGCAACTTACATCACAACTAAAACTGGATCAGACTGGAATCTGAATTGATTCATAAAGTTGTTGTTTTTCATCTATAAATTGAGATGATTGATGAACAAAGAATCTGGAAGCACAGAAAAAAGAGGAGTAACCCCAAAACCTGTATGGTCCCCAGTCCTTGTCCCTAACCCCGACACCACAGAACAGTCCATGTTCCTAACCCCAACACCACAGAACAGTCCATGTCCCTAACCCCTACACCATAAAACAGTCCATGTCCCTAACCCCTAAATCACAGAACAGTCCATGTCCCTAACCCAAACACTACAGAACAGTCCATGTCCCTAACCCAAATCCCTACACCACAGAACAGTCCATGTCCCTAACCCCTACACCACAGAACAGTCCATGTTCCTAACCCCTACACCACAGAACAGTCCATGTCCCTAACCCCTACATCACAGAATAGTCCATGTCCCTAACCCAAACACTACAGAACAGTCCATGTCACTAACCCCTAACCCCTACACCACAGAACAGTCCATTTCCCTAACTCCTACACTACAGAACAGTCCATGTCTCTAACCCCTACACTACAGAACAGTACATGTCCCTAACCCCTAACCCCTAAACCACAGAACAGTCCATGTCCCTAACCCCAAATCCCTACACACCAGAACAGTCCATGTCCCTAACCCCTACACCACAAAACAGAATCTGAATTGATTCATAAAGTTGTTGTTTTTCATCTATAAATTGAGATGATTGATGAACAAAGAATCTGGAAGCACAGAAAAAAGAGGAGTAACCCCAAAACCTGTATGGTCCCCAGTCCTTGTCCCTAACCCCGACACCACAGAACAGTCCATGTTCCTAACCCCTACACCGCAGAACAGTCCATTTCCCTAACTCCTACACTACAGAACAGTCCATGTCTCTAACCCCTACACCACAGAACAGTCCATGTTCCTAACTCCTAACCCCTAAACCACAGAACAGTCCATGTCCCTAACCCCAAATCCCTACACACCAGAACAGTCCATGTCCCTAACCCCTACACCACAAAACAGTCCATCTCCCTAACCCCTACATCACAGAACAGTCCATGTCCCTAACCCCTACACCACAGAACAGTCAACGTTCCTAACCCCAAATCCCTACACCACAGAACAGTCCATGTCCCTAACCCCTACACCACAGAACAGTCAACGTCCTTAACCCCAAATCCCTACACCACAGAACAGTCCATGTCCCTAACCCCTACACCACAGAACAGTCCATGTTCCTAACCCCTACACCACAGAACAGTACATGTCCTTAACCCCTAACCACTACACCACAGAACAGTCCACGTCCCTGACCCCTACACCACAAAACAGTCCATCTCCCTAACCCCTACATCACTGAACAGTTCATGTCCCTAACCGCAAATCCCTACACCACAGAACAGTTCATGTCCCTAACCCCTACACCACAGAACAGTCAACGTCCCTAACCCCAAATCCCTACACCACAGAACAGTCCATGTCCCTAACCCCTACACCACAGAACAGTCCATGTTCCTAACCCCTACACCACAGAACAGTCCATGTCCCTAACCCCTACATCACAGAATAGTCCATGTCCCTAACCCAAACACTACAGAACAGTCCATGTCACTAACCCCTAACACCACAGAACAGTCCATTTCCCTAACTCCTACACTACAGAACAGTCCATGTCTCTAACCCCTACACTACAGAACAGTACATGTCCCTAACCCCTACACCACAGAACAGTCCATGTCCCTGAGCCTACACCACAGAACAGTCCATGTCCCTAACCCCTACACTACAGAACAGTTGTGTCCTTAACACCTAACCCCTAAACTACAGAACATCCCATGTCCCTAACCCCTACACTACAGAACAGTACATGTACTTAACCCCTAACCCCTACACTACAGAACAGTCCATGTCCCTAACCCCTACACTACAGAACAGTGCATGTCCTTAACACCTAACACCTACACTACAGAACAGTTCATGTCCCTAACCCCTACACTACAGAACAGTCCATGTCCTTAACCCCTAACCCATACACAACAGAAAAGTCCATGTCCCCAACCCCTAACCACTACACCACAGAACAATCCATGTCCCTAACTCCTACACCACAGAACAGTCCATGTTCCTAACCCCTACACCACAGAACAGTACATGTCCTTAACCCCTAACCACTACACCACAGAACAGTCCATGTCCCTGACCCCTACACCACAAAACAGTCCATCTCCCTAACCCCTACATCACTGAACAGTTCATGTCCCTAACCGCAAATCCCTACACCACAGAACAGTTCATGTCCCTAACCCCTACACCACAGAACAGTCAACGTCCCTAACCCCAAATCCCTACACCACAGAACAGTCCATGTCCCTAACCCCTACACCACAGAACAGTCCATGTTCCTAACCCCTACACCACAGAACAGTCCATGTCCCTAACCCTTACATCACAGAATAGTCCATGTCCCTAACCCAAACACTACAGAACAGTCCATGTCACTAACCCCTAACCCCTACACCACAGAACAGTCCATTTCCCTAACTCCTACACTACAGAACAGTCCATGTCTCTAACCCCTACACTACAGAACAGTACATGTCCCTAACCCCTACACCACAGAACAGTCCATGTCCCTGAGCCTACACCACAGAACAGTCCATGTCCCTAACCCCTACACTACAGAAAGGTTGTGTCCTTAACACCTAACCCCTAAACTACAGAACATCCAATGTCCCTAACCCCTACACTACAGAACAGTACATGTCCTTAACCCCTAACCCCTACACTACAGAACAGTCCATGTCCCTAACCCCTACACTACAGAACAGTGCATGTCCTTAACACCTAACACCTACACTACAGAACAGTTCATGTCCCTAACCCCTACACTACAGAACAGTCCATGTCCTTAACCCCTAACCCATACACAACAGAAAAGTCCATGTCCCCAACCCCTAACCACTACACCACAGAAAAATCCATGTCCCTTACTTTTACACTACAGAACAGTCCATGTCCCTAACCCCTACACCACAGAACAGTCAACGTCCTTAACCCCAAATCCCTACACCACAGAACAGTCCATGTCCCTAACCCCTACACCACAGAACAGTCCATGTTCCTAACCCCTACACCACAGAACAGTACATGTCCTTAACCCCTAACCACTACACCACAGAACAATCCATGTCCCTGACCCCTACACCACAAAACAGTCCATCTCCCTAACCCCTACATCACTGAACAGGTCATGTCCCTAACCGCAAATCCCTACACCACAGAACAGTTCATGTCCCTAACCCCTACACCACAGAACAGTCAACGTCCCTAACCCCAAATCCCTACGACACAGAACAGTCCATGTCCCTAACCCCTACACCACAGAACAGTCCATGTTCCTAACCCCTACACCACAGAACAGTCCATGTCCCTAACCCCTACATCACAGAATAGTCCATGTCCCTAACCCAAACACTACAGAACAGTCCATGTCACTAACCCCTAACCCCTACACCACAGAACAGTCCATTTCCCTAACTCCTACACTACAGAACAGTCCATGTCTCTAACCCCTACACTACAGAACAGTACATGTCCCTAACCCCTACACCACAGAACAGTCCATGTCCCTGAGCCTACACCACAGAACAGTCCATGTCCCTAACCCCTACACTACAGAAAGGTTGTGTCCTTAACACCTAACCCCTAAACAACAGAACATCCCATGTCCCTAACCCCTACACTACAGAACAGTACATGTCCTTAACCCCTAACCCCTACACTACAGAACAGTCCATGTCCCTAACCCCTACACTACAGAACAGTGCATGTCCTTAACACCTAACACCTACACTACAGAACAGTTCATGTCCCTAACCCCTACACTACAGAACAGAACATGTCGTTAACCACTAACCCCTACACTACAGAACAGTCCATGTCCTTAACCCCTAACCCATACACAACAGAAAAGTCCATGTCCCCAACCCCTAAACACTACACCACAGAACAATCCATGTCCCTTACTTTTACACTACAGAACAGTCCATGTCCCTAACCCCTAACCCCTACACTACAGAAAAGTCCATGTCCCTAACCCCTACACCACAAAGCAGTCCATGTCCCCAACCCCTAACCCCTACACCACAGAACAATCCATGTCCCTTACTTTTACACTACAGAACAGTCCATGTCCCTAACCCCAAATCCCTACACACCAGAACAGTCCATGACCCTAACCCAAACACTACAGAACAGTCCATGTCACTAACCCAAACACCACAGAACAGTCCATTTCCCTAACTAATACACTACAGAACAGTCCATGTCCCTAACCCCTACCCCACAGAACAGTCCATGTCCCTGAGCCTACAGCACAGAACAGTCCATGTCCCTAACCCAAACACTACAGAACAGTACATGTCCCTAACCCAAACACCACAGAAAAGTCAATTTCCCTAACTCCTACACGACAGAACAGTCCATGACTCTAACCACTACACTACAGAACAGTACATGTCCCTAAACCCTACACCACAGAACAGTCCATGTCCCTGAGCCTACAGCACAGAACAGTCCATGTCCCTAACCCCTACACTACAGAACAGTTGTGTCCTTAACACCTAACCCCTACACTACAGAACAGCCCATGTCCCTAACCCCTACACTACAGAACAGTACATGTCCTTAACCCTTAACCCCTAAACTACAGAACAGTCCATGTCCTTAACCCCTAACCCATACACAACAGAAAAGACCATGTCCCCAACCCCTAACCACTACACCACAGAACAGTCCATGTCCCTGACCCCTACACCACAAAACACTCCATCTCCCTAACCCCTACATCACAGGACAGTACATGTCCCTAACCCCAAATCCCTACACCACAGAACAGTTCATATCCCTTACCCCTACACCACAGAACAATCAACGTCCCTAACCCCAAATCCCTACACCACAGAACAGTCCATGTCCCTAACCCCTACACCACAGAACAGTCCATGTTTCCTAACCCCTACACCACAGAACAGTCCATGTCCCTAACCCCTAAACCACAAAACAGTCCATGTCCCTAAACGCTACACCACAGAACAGTCCATGTCCCTAACCCAAACACTACAGAACAGTCCATGTCACTAACCCCTAACCCCTACACCACAGAACAGTCAATTTCCCTAACTCCTACACTACAGAACAGCCCATGACTCTAACCCCTACTCTACAGAACAGTACATGTCCATAACCCCTACACTACAGAACAGCCCATGTCCCTAACCCCTACACTATAGAACAGTTGTGTCCTTAACACCTAACCCCTACACTACAGAACAGCCCATGTCCCTAGCCCCTACACTACAGAACATTACATGTCCTTAACCCCTAACCCCTACACTACAGAACAGTACATGTCCTTAACACCTAACCCCTACACTACAGAACAGTTCATGTCCCTAACCCCTACACTACAGAACAGTCCATGTCCTTAAGCCCTAACCCATACACAACAGAAAAGTCCATGTCCCCAACCCCTAACCCCTACACCACAGAACAATCCATGTCCCTTACTTTTACACTACAGAACAGTCCATGTCCATAACCCCTAACCCCTACACTACAGAACAGTCCATGTCCCTAACCCCTACACCACAGAACAGTCCATGTTCCTAACTCCTAACCCCTACACCACAGAACAGTCCATGTCCCTAACCCCAATCCCTACACACAAGAAAAGTCCATGTCCCTAACCCAAACACTACAGAACAGTCCATGTCACTAACCGAAACACCACAGAACAGTCCATTTCCCTAACTCCTACACTACAGAACAGTCCATGTCTCTAACCACTACACTACAGAACAGTACATGTCCTTGACCCCTACACCACAGAACAGTCCATGTCCCTGAGCGTACAGCACAGAACAGACCATGTCACTATCCCCTACACTACAGAACAGTCCATGTCCCTAACCCCTACACTACAGAACAGTACATGTCCATGTCCCTAACCCCTACACTACAGAACAGTCCATGTCCCTAACCCCTACACCACGGAAGAGTCAATGTCCCTAACCTTTAACCCTTACACAACAGAAAAGTCAACGTCCTTCACCCCTAACCCCTACACCACAGAAGAGTCAATGTCCCTAAACCCTAACCCCTACCACACAGAACAATCCATGTCCCTTACTTTTACACCACAGAACAGTCCATGTCCCTAACCACTACACCACAGAACAGTCCATGTTCCTAACCCCTAACCCCTACACCACAGAACAGTCCATGTCCTTAACCCCTAACCCCTACACCGCAGAACAGTCCATGTCCCTAGCCCCTACACCGCAAAATAGTCAATGTCCCTAACACCTA
The DNA here is from genome assembly GCF_045791955.1 of Oncorhynchus clarkii lewisi. NCBI lineage: Eukaryota > Metazoa > Chordata > Actinopteri > Salmoniformes > Salmonidae > Oncorhynchus > Oncorhynchus clarkii. The sequence continues at coordinate 70,613,086 of NC_092150.1, read as the reverse complement.
ACCCCTACACCACAGAACAGTCCATGTCCCTAGCCCCTACACCGCAGAACAGTCCATGTCCCTAACACCTAACCCCTACACTACAGAACAGTACATGTCCTTAACCACTAACCCCTACACTACAGAACAGTTCATGTCCCTAACCCCTACACTACAGAACAGTCCATGTCCTTAAGCCCTAACCCATACACAACAGAAAAGTCCATGTCCCCAACCCCTAACCCCTACACCACAGAACAATCCATGTCCCTTACTTTTATACTACAGAACAGTCCATGTCCCTAACCCCTAACCCTTACACTACAGAACAGTCCATGTCCCTAACCCCTACACCACAGAACAGTCCATGTTCCTAACTCCTAACGCCTACACCACAGAACAGTCCATGTCCCTAACCCCAAATCCCTACACACCAGAACAGTCCATGTCCCTAACCCAAACACTACAGAACAGTCCATGTCACAAACCCAAACACCACAGAACAGTCAATTTCCCTAACTCCTACACTACAGAACAGTCCATGTCTCTAACCACTACACTACAGAACAGTACATGTCCCTGACCCCTACACCACAGAACAGTCCATGTCCCTGAGCGTACAGCACAGAACAGACCATGTCCCTATCCCCTACACTACAGAACAGTACATGTCCTTAACACCTAACCCCTACACCGCAGAACAGTCCATGTCCCTAACCCCTACACTACAGAACTGTCCATGTCCCTAACCCCTAAACTACGGAACAGCCCAAGTCCCTAACCCCTACACTACAGAACAGTTGTGTCCTTAACACCTAACCCCTACACTACAGAACAGCCCATGTCCCTAACCCCTACACTACAGAACAGTACATGTCCTTAACCCCTAACCCCTACACAACAGAACAGTCCATGTACCTAACCCCTACACTACAGAACAGTACATGTCCCTAACCCCTACACTACAGAACAGAACATGTCCTTAACCACTAACCCTTACACTGCAGAACAGTACATGTCCCTAACCCCTAACCCCTACACTACAGAACTGTCCATGTCCTTAACCCCTAACCCATACACAACAGAAAAGTCCATGTCCCCAACCCCTAACCCCTACATCACAGAACAATCCATGTTCCTAACCCCTAACCCCTACACCACAGAACAGTCCATGTCCTTAAACCCTAACCCCTACACTGCAGAACAGTCCATGTCCCTAGCCCCTACACCGCAGAACAGTCAATGTCCCTAACACCTAACCCCTACACCGCAGAACAGTCCATGTCCCTAACCCCTACACTACAGAACAGTTGTGTCCTTAACACCTAACCCCTACACTACAGAACAGTTCATGTCCCTAACCCCTACACTACAGAACAGAACATGTCGTTAACCACTAACCCATACACAACAGAAGAGTCCATGTCCCCAACCCCTAACCCCTACACCACGGAAGAGTCAATGTCCCTAACCTTAACCCTTACACAACAGAAAAGTCAATGTCCTTCACCCCTAACCCCTACACCACAGAAGAGTCAATGTCCCTAACTCCTAACCCCTACCACACAGAACAATCCATGTCCCTTACTTGTACAACACAGAACAGTCCATGTCCCTAACCACTACACCACAGAACAGTCCATGTTCCTAACCCCTAACCCCTACACCGCAGAATAGTCCATGTCCCTAGCCCCTACACCGCAGAACAGTCAATGTCCCTAACACCTAACCCCTACACCACAGAACAGTCCATGTCCCTAGCCCCTACACCGCAGAACAGTCCATGTCCCTAACACCTAACCCCTACACTACAGAACAGTACATGTCCTTAACCCCTAACCCCTACACTACAGAACAGTCCATGTCCCTAACCCCTACACCACAGAACAGTCCATGTTCCTAACTCCTAACGCCTACACCACAGAACAGTCCATGTCCCTAACCCCTAATCCCTACACCAGAGAACAGTCCATGTCCCTAACCCCTACACTACATAACAGTCCATGCCCCGAACCCCTAACCCCTACACTACAGACAGGTCCATGTCCCTTGCCCCTACACTACAGAACAGTCCATGTCCCTAACCCCTACACTACAGAACAGTCTATGTCCCTAACCACTAACCCATAACCTCTACATTACAGAACAGTCCATGTCCCTAACCTCTACACTACAGAACAGTCCATGTCCATGTCCCTAACCGCTAACCCCTACACTACAGAACAGTTCATGTCCCTAACCGCTAACCACTAAACTACAGAACAGTTCATGCCCCTAACCCCTAACCCCTACACTACAGAACTGTCCATGTCCCTAACCCCTAACCCCTACACTACAGAACATTCCATGTCCTTAACCCATACACTACAGAACAGTCCATGTCCCTAACCCTGCACCATAGAACAGTCCATGTGCCTAACCCCTACACTACAGAACAGTTCAAGTACCTAACCCCTACACTACAGAACAGTCCATGTCCCTAACCCCTACACTACAGAACAATCCATGTCCCTAAGCCCTACACTATAGAACAGTCCATGTCCCTAACCCCTACACTACATAACAGTCCATGGCCTTAACCCTTAACCCCTAAACCTACACTACAAAACAGTCCATGCCCCGAACCCCTAACCCCTACACTACAGACAGGTCCATGTCCCTTGCCCCTACACTACAGAACATTCCATGTCCCTAACCCCTACACTACAGAACAATCCATGTCCCTTACTTTTACACCACAGAACAGTCCATGTCCCTAACCCCTACACTACATATCAGTCCATGGCCCTAACCCCTAACCCTACAGTACATAACAGTCCATGCCCCGAACCCCTAACCCCTACACCAGAGAACAGTCCATGTCCCTAACCTCTAACGCCTACACTACAGACAGGTCCATGTCCCGAACTCCTACACTACAGAACAGTCCATGTCCCTAACCCCTAACCCCTACACCAGAGAACAGTCCATGTCCTAACCCATACACTACATAACAGTCCATGGCCCTAACCCCTAACCCCTACACCAGAGAACAGTCCATGTCCCTAACCCCTACACTACATAACCGTCCATGCCCCGAACCCCCCCACACTACAGACAGGTCCATGTCCCTTGCCCCTACACTACAGAACAGTCCATGTCCCTAACCCCTACACTACAGAACAGTCCATGTCCCTTGCCCCTAAACTACAGAACAATCCATGTCCCTTGCCCCTACACTACAGAACAGTCCATGTCCCTAACCCCTACACTACAGAACATTCCATGTCCTTAACCCATACACTACAGAACAGTCCATGTCCCTAACCCTGCACCACAGAACAGTCCATGTGCCTAACCCCTACACTACAGAACAGTTCAAGTACCTAACCCCTACACTACAGAACAGTCCTTGTCCCTAGCCCCTACACTACAGAACAATCCATGTCCCTAAGCCCTACACTATAGAACAGTCCATGTCCCTAACCCCTACACTACATAACAGTCCATGGCCTTAACCCCTAACCCCTAAACCTACACTACATAACAGTCCATGCCCCGAACCCCTAACCCCTACACTACAGACAGGTCCATGTCCCTTGCCCCTACACTACAGAACTGTCCATGCCCCGAACCCCTACACTACAGAACAGTCCATGTCCCTTGTCCCTAAACTACAGAACAATCCATGTCCCTTACTTTTACACAACAGAACAGTCCATGTCCCTAACCCCTACACTACATATTAGTCCATGGCCCTAACCCCTAACCCTACAGTACATAACAGTCCATGCCCCGAACCACTAACCCCTACACCAGAGAACAGTCCATGTCCCTAACCCCTACACTACATAACAGTCCATGCCCAGAACCCCTAACCCCTACACTACAGACAGGTCAATGTCCCTTGCCCCTACACTACAGAACAGTCCATGTCCCTTGCCCCTAAACTACAGAACAATCCATGTCCCTTACTTTTACACTACAGAACAGTCCATGTCCCTAACCCCTAACCCCTACACCAGAGAACAGTCCATGTCCTAACGCCTACACTACATAACAGTCCATGGCCCTAAACCCTAATCCCTACACCAGAGAACAGTCCATGTCCCTAACCCCTACACTACATAACAGTCCATGCCCCGAACCCCTAACCCCTACACTACAGACAGGTCCATGTCCCTTGCCCCTACACTACAGAACAGTCCATGTCCCTAACCCCTACACTACAGAACAGTCCATGTCCCTTGCCCCTAAACTACAGAACAATCCATGTCCCTTACTTTTACACCACAGAACAGTCCATGTCCCTAACCCCTATACTACATATCAGTCCATGTCCCTAACCTCTAACACATACACTACAGACAGGTCCATGTCCCTTGCCCCTACACTACAGAACAGTCCATGTCCCTAACCCCTAACCCCTACACTACAGAACATTCCATGTCCTTAACCCATACACTACAGAACAGTCCATGTCCCTAACCCTGCACCACAGAACAGTCCATGTGCCTAACCCCTACACTACAGAACAGTTCAAGTACCTAACCCCTACACTACAGAACAGTCCTTGTCCCTAACCCCTACACTACAGAACAATCCATGTCCCTAAGCCCTACACTATAGAACCGTCCATGTCCCTAACCCCTACACTACATAACAGTCCATGGCCTTAACCCCTAACCCCTAAACCAACACTACATAACAGTCCATGCCCCGAACCCCTAACCCCTACACCAGAGAACAGTCCATGTCCCTGACCCCTACACTACATAACAGTCCATGCCCCGAACCCCTAACCCCTACACTACAGAACAATCCATGTCCCTTACTTTTACACCACAGAACAGTCCATGTCCCTAACCCCTACACTACATATCAGTCCATGTCCCTAACCTCTAACGCCTACACTACAGACAGGTCCATGTCCCGAACTCCTACACTACAGAACAATCCATGTCCCTTGCCCCTACACTACAGAACATTCCATGTCCCTAACCCCTACACTACAGAACAGTCCAAGTCCCTTGCCCCTAAACTACAGAACAATCCATGTCCCTTACTTTTACACCACAGAACAGTCCATGTCCCTAACCCCTAACCCCTACACCAGAGAACAGTCCATGTCCTAACCCCTACACTACATAACAGTCCATGGCCCTAACCCCTAACCCCTAAACTACAGAACAATCCATGTCCCTTACTTTTACACCACAGAACAGTCCATGTCCCTAACCCCTACACTACATATCAGTCCATGTCCCTAACCTCTAACGCCTATAATACAGACAGGTCCATGTCCCGAACTCCTACACTACATAACAGTCCATGGCCCTAACCCCTAACCCCTACACTACAGACAGGTCCATGTCCCTTGCCCCTACACTACAGAACAGTCCATGTCCCTAACCCCTACACTACAGAACAGTCCATGTCCCTTGCCCCTAAACTACAGAACTATCCATGTCCCTTACTTTTACACCACAGAACAGTCCATGTCCCTTGCCCCTACACTACAGAACAGTCCATGTCCCTAACCCCTAACCCCTAACCTACAGAACAGTCCATGTCCTTAACCCATACACTATAGAACAGTCCATGTCCCTAACCCTGCACCACAGAACAGTCCATGTGCCTAACCCCTACACTACAGAACAGTCCATGTCCCTAACCCCTACACTACAGAACAATCCATGTCCCTAAGCCCTACACTATAGAACAGTCAATGTCCCTAACCCCTACACTACATAACAGTCCATGGCCTTAACCCCTAACCCCTAACCCTACACTACATAACAGTCCATGCCCCGAACCCCTAACCCCTACACAAGAGAACAGTCCATGTCCCTAACCTCTACACTACATAACATTCCATGTCCCTAACCCCTACACTACAGAACAGTCCATGTCCCTTGCCCCTAAACTACAGAACAATCCATGTCCCTTACTTTTACACCACAGAACAGTCCATGTCCCTAACCCCTACACTACAGAACATTCCATGTCCCTAACCCCTACACTACAGAACAGTCCATGTCCCTTACCCCTAAACTACAGAACAATCCATGTCCCTTACTTTTACACCACAGAACAGTCCATGTCCCTAACCCCTACACTACATATAAGTCCATGTCCCTAACCTCTAACGCCTAAACTACAGACAGGTCCATGTCCCTTGCCCCTAAACTACAGAACAGTCCATGTCCCTAACCCCTAACCCCTACCCTACAGAACAGTCCATGTCCCTAACTCCTACACTACAGAACAGTCCATGTCTGTAACCCCTAATGCCTACATAACAGAACAGTCCATGTCCCTAAACCCTACCCTACAGAACAGTCCATGTCCCTAACTCCGACCCTACAGAATAGTCCATGTCCCTAACACCTAACCCCTACATTACAGAACAGTCCATGTCCCTAACCAATACACTACAGAACAGTCCATGTCCCTAACTCCTACACTACAGAACAGTCCTTGTCCCTAACCCCTACACTACAGAACAGTCCATGTCCCTAACCATTACACCACAGAACAGTCCATGTCCCTAACACCTACACCAGAGAACAGTCCATGTCCCTAACCCCTACACTACATAACAGTCCATGGCCCTAACCCCTAACCCCTAACCCTACACTACATAACAGTCCATGCCCCGAACCCCTAACCCCTACACCAGAGAACAGTCCATTTCCCTAACCCCTACACTACATAACAGTCCATGCCCCGAACCCCTACACTACAGAACAGTCCATGTCCCTAACTCCTACACTACAGAACAGTCCATGTCCCTAACCTCTAACCCCGACACTACAGACAGGTACATGTCCCTAGCCCCTACACTACAGAACAGTCCATGCCCCTAACTCCTACCCTACAGAACAGTCCATATCCCTAACACCTAACCCCTACACTACAGAACTGTCCATGTCCCTAACTCCTACACTAAAGAACAGTCCATGTCTGCAACGCCTAACCCCTACACTACAGAACAGTCTATGTCCCTAACCCATTAACCCTACACTACAGAACAGTCCATGTCCCTAACCCCTAACCCCTACACTACGGAACAGTCCAAGTCCCTAACCCCTAACCCCTACACTACAGAACAGTCCATGTCCATGTCCCGAACCCATACACTACAGAACTGTCCATGTCCCTAACCCCTAACCCCTAACCCCTACACTACAGAACTATCCATGTCCCTAACCCCTAACCCCTACACTACAGAACAGTCCATGTATGTAACCCTTAACCCCTACACTACAGAACAGTCCATGTCCCTAACCCCTACCCTACAGAACAGTCCATGCCCCTAACTCCTACACTACAGAACATTCCATGTCCCTAACCCCTAACCCCTACCCTACAGAACAGTCCATGTCCCTAACTCCTACACTACAGAACAGTCCATGTCCCTAACCCCTAACCCCTACCCTACAGAACAGTCCATGTCCCTAACTCCTACACTACAGAACAGTCCATGTCTGTAACCCCTAACGCCTACACTACAGAACAGTCCATGTCCCTAAACCCTACCCTACAGAACAGTCCATGTCCCTAACCCCTAACCTACAGAACAGTCCATGTCCTAACCATTACACTACAGAACAGTCCATGTCCCTAACCCCTACACTACAAAACAGTCCATGTCCCTAACACCTACACCAGAGAACATTCCATGTCCCTAACCCCTACACTACATAACAGTCCATGGCCCTAACCCCTAACCCCTAAACTACAGAACAATCCATGTCCCTTACTTTTACACCACAGAACAGTCCATGTCCCTAACCCCTACACTACATATCAGTCCATGTCCCTAGCCTCTAACGCCTACACTACAGACAGGTCCATGTCCATAACTCCTACACTACAGAACAGTCCATGTCCCTAACCCCTAACCCCTACCCTACAGAACAGTCCATGTCCCTAACTCCTACACTACAGAACAGTCCATGTCTGTAACCCCTAACGCCTACACTACAGAACAGTCCATGTCCCTAAACCTTACCCTACAGAACAGTCCATGTCCCTAACTCCGACCCTACAGAACAGTCCATGTCCCTAACACCTAACCCCTACATTACAGAACAGTCCATGTCCATAACCCCTACACTACAGAACAGTCCATGTCCCTAACTCTAACACCACAGAACAGTCCATGTCCCTAACCCCTAACCCCTACATTACAGAACAGTCCATGTCCCTAATCCCTACACTACAGAACAGTCCATGTCCCTAACCCCAACACTATAAAACAGTCCATGTCCCTAACCCCTACACTACAGAACAGTCCATGTCCCTAACCCCTACACTAGAGAACAGTTCATGTCCCTAAACCCTACAGTACATAACAGTCCATGTACCTAACCCCTAACCCCTACTCTACAGAACAGTCCAAGTCCCTAACCCCTACACTACAGAACAGTCCATGTCCCTAACACCTACACTACAGAACAGTCCATGTCCCTAACCCCTAACCCCTACTCCACAGAACAGTCCAAGTCCCTAACACCTACGCTACAGAACAGTCCATGTCCCTAACACCTAACCCCAACACTACAGAACAGTCCATGTCCCTAACCCCTAACCCCTAAACCCTGCACTACATAACAGTCCATGTCCCTAACACCGAACCTCTACACTACAGAACAGTCCATGTCCCTAACCCCAACACTACAGAACAGTCCATGTCCCTAACCCCTAACCCCTAAACCCTGCACTACAGAGCAGTCCATGTCCCTAACACCGAACCTCTACACTACAGAACAGTCCATGTCCCTAACCCATACACTACAGAACTGTCCATGTCCCTAACCCCTACACCACATAACATTCCATGTCCCTAATCCCTACACCACATAACAGTCCATGTCCCTAACCCCTACCCTACAGAACAGTCCATGTCCCTAACCCATACACTACAGAACATTCCATGTCCCTAACCCCTAACCCCTACCCTACAGAACAGTCCAAGTCCCTAACCCCTACACCACATAACAGTCCATGTCCCTAACCCCTACCCTACAGAACAGTCCATGTCCCTAACTCCTACACTACAGAACATTCCATGTCCCTAACCCCTAACCCCTACCCTACAGAACAGTCCATGTCCCTAACTCCTACACTACAGAACAGTCCATGTCCCTAACCCCTAACCTACAGAACAGTCCATGTCCCTAACTCCTACACTACAGAACAGTCCATGTCTGTAACCCCTAACGCCTACACTACAGAACAGTCCATGTCCCTAACTCCTACACTACAGAACAGTCCATGTCTGTAACCCCTAACGCCTACACTACAGAACAGTCCATGTCCCTAAACCCTACCCTACAGAACAGTACATGTCCCTAACCCCTAACCCCTACCCTACAGAACAGTCCATGTCCCTAACCATTACACTACAGAACAGTCCATGTCCCTAACCCCTACACTACAAAACAGTCCATGTCCCTAACCCCTACACCACATAACATTCCATGTCCAAAACACCTACACCAGAGAACAGTCCATGTCCCTAACCGCTAAACTACATACAGGTCCATGACCCATCCCCTAACCCCTACACTACAGACAGGTCCATGTCCCTTGCCCCTACACTACAGAACAGTCCATGTCCCTAACCCCTACACTACATAACAGTCCATGGCCCTAACCCCTAACCCCTAAACTACAGAACAATCCATGTCCCTTACTTTTACACCACAGAACAGTCCATGTCCCTAACCCCTACACTACATATCAGTCCATGTCCCTAACCTCTAACGCCTATAATACAGACAGGTCCATGTCCCAAACTCCTAAACCACATAACAGTCCATGGCCCTAACCCCTAACCCCTACACTACAGACAGGTCCATGTCCCTTGCCCCTACAATACAGAACAGTCCATGTCCCTAACCCCTACACTACAGAACAGTCCATGTCCCTTGCCCCTAAACTACAGAACAATCCATGTCCCTTACTTTTACACCACAGAACAGTCCATTTCCCTTGCCCCTACACTACAGAACAGTCCATGTCCCTAACCCCTAACCTACAGAACAGTCCATGTCCTTAACCCATACACTACAGAACAGTCCATGTCCCTAACCCTGCACCACAGAACAGTCCATGTGCCTAACCCCTACACTACAGAACAGTCCATGTCCCTAACCCCTACACTACAGAACAATCCATGTCCCTAAGCCCTACACTATAGAACAGTCAATGTCCCTAACCCCTACACTACATAACAGTCCATGGCCTTAACCCCTAACCCCTACACAAGAGAACAGTCCATGTCCCTAACCTCTACACTACATAACATTCCATGTCCCTAACCCCTACACTACAGAACAGTCCATGTCCCTTGCCCCTAAACTACAGAACAATCCATGTCCCTTACTTTTACACCACAGAACAGTCCATGTCCCTAACCCCTACACTACAGAACATTCCATGTCCCTAACCCCTACACTACAGAACAGTCCATGTCCCTTGCCCCTAAACTACAGAACAATCCATGTCCCTTACTTTTACACCACAGAACAGTCCATGTCCCTAACCCCTACACTACATATCAGTCCATGTCCCTAACCTCTAATGCCTAAACTACAGACAGGTCCATGTCCCTTGCCCCTAAACTACAGAACAGTCCATGTCCCTAACCCCTAACCCCTACCCTACAGAACAGTCCATGTCCCTAACTCCTACACTACAGAACAGTCCATGTCTGTAACCCCTAATGCCTACATAACAGAACAGTCCATGTCCCTAAACCCTACCCTACAGAACAGTCCATGTCCCTAACTCCGACCCTACAGAATAGTCCATGTCCCTAACACCTAACCCCTACATTACAGAACAGTCCATGTCCCTAACCAATACACTACAGAACAGTCCATGTCCCTAACTCCTACACTACAGAACAGTCCTTGTCCCTAACCCCTACACTACAGAACAGTCCATGTCCCTAACCATTACACCACAGAACAGTCCATGTCCCTAACACCTACACCAGAGAACAGTCCATGTCCCTAACCCCTACACTACATAACAGTCCATGGCCCTAACCCCTAACCCCTAACCCTACACTACATAACAGTCCATGCCCCGAACCCCTAACCCCTACACCAGAGAACAGTCCATTTCCCTAACCCCTACACTACATAACAGTCCATGCCCCGAACCCCTACACTACAGAACAGTCCATGTCCCTAACTCCTACACTACAGAACAGTCCATGTCCCTAACCTCTAACCCCGACACTACAGACAGGTACATGTCCCTAGCCCCTACACTACAGAACAGTCCATGCCCCTAACTCCTACCCTACAGAACAGTCCATATCCCTAACACCTAACCCCTACACTACAGAACTGTCCATGTCCCTAACTCCTACACTAAAGAACAGTCCATGTCTGCAACGCCTAACCCCTACACTACAGAACAGTCTATGTCCCTAACCCATTAACCCTACACTACAGAACAGTCCATGTCCCTAACCCCTAACCCCTACACTACGGAACAGTCCAAGTCCCTAACCCCTAACCCCTACACTACAGAACAGTCCATGTCCATGTCCCGAACCCATACACTACAGAACTGTCCATGTCCCTAACCCCTAACCCCTAACCCCTACACTACAGAACTATCCATGTCCCTAACCCCTAACCCCTACACTACAGAACAGTCCATGTATGTAACCCTTAACCCCTACACTACAGAACAGTCCATGTCCCTAACCCCTACCCTACAGAACAGTCCATGTCCCTAACTCCTACACTACAGAACATTCCATGTCCCTAACCCCTAACCCCTACCCTACAGAACAGTCCATGTCCCTAACTCCTACACTACAGAACAGTCCATGTCCCTAACCCCTAACCCCTACCCTACAGAACAGTCCATGTCCCTAACTCCTACACTACAGAACAGTCCATGTCTGTAACCCCTAACGCCTACACTACAGAACAGACCATGTCCCTAAACCCTACCCTACAGAACAGTCCATGTCCCTAACCCCTAACCTACAGAACAGTCCATGTCCCTAACCATTACACTACAGAACAGTCCATGTCCCTAACCCCTACACTACAAAACAGTCCATGTCCCTAACCCCTACACCACATAACATTCCATGTCCCTAACACCTACACCAGAGAACATTCCATGTCCCTAACCCCTACACTACATAACAGTCCATGGCCCTAACCCCTAACCCCTAAACTACAGAACAATCCATGTCCCTTACTTTTACACCACAGAACAGTCCATGTCCATAACTCCTACACTACAGAACAGTCCATGTCCCTAACCCCTACACTACATATCAGTCCATGTCCCTAACCTCTAACGCCTATAATACAGACAGGTCCATGTCCCAAACTCCTAAACCACATAACAGTCCATGGCCCTAACCCCTAACCCCTACACTACAGACAGGTCCATGTCCCTTGCCCCTACAATACAGAACAGTCCATGTCCCTAACCCCTACACTACAGAACAGTCCATGTCCCTTGCCCCTAAACTACAGAACAATCCATGTCCCTTACTTTTACACCACAGAACAGTCCATTTCCCTTGCCCCTACACTACAGAACAGTCCATGTCCCTAACCCCTAACCTACAGAACAGTCCATGTCCTTAACCCATACACTACAGAACAGTCCATGTCCCTAACCCTGCACCACAGAACAGTCCATGTGCCTAACCCCTACACTACAGAACAGTCCATGTCCCTAACCCCTACACTACAGAACAATCCATGTCCCTAAGCCCTACACTATAGAACAGTCAATGTCCCTAACCCCTACACTACATAACAGTCCATGGCCTTAACCCCTAACCCCTACACAAGAGAACAGTCCATGTCCCTAACCTCTACACTACATAACATTCCATGTCCCTAACCCCTACACTACAGAACAGTCCATGTCCCTTGCCCCTAAACTACAGAACAATCCATGTCCCTTACTTTTACACCACAGAACAGTCCATGTCCCTAACCCCTACACTACAGAACATTCCATGTCCCTAACCCCTACACTACAGAACAGTCCATGTCCCTTGCCCCTAAACTACAGAACAATCCATGTCCCTTACTTTTACACCACAGAACAGTCCATGTCCCTAACCCCTACACTACATATCAGTCCATGTCCCTAACCTCTAATGCCTAAACTACAGACAGGTCCATGTCCCTTGCCCCTAAACTACAGAACAGTCCATGTCCCTAACCCCTAACCCCTACCCTACAGAACAGTCCATGTCCCTAACTCCTACACTACAGAACAGTCCATGTCTGTAACCCCTAATGCCTACATAACAGAACAGTCCATGTCCCTAAACCCTACCCTACAGAACAGTCCATGTCCCTAACTCCGACCCTACAGAATAGTCCATGTCCCTAACACCTAACCCCTACATTACAGAACAGTCCATGTCCCTAACCAATACACTACAGAACAGTCCATGTCCCTAACTCCTACACTACAGAACAGTCCTTGTCCCTAACCCCTACACTACAGAACAGTCCATGTCCCTAACCATTACACCACAGAACAGTCCATGTCCCTAACACCTACACCAGAGAACAGTCCATGTCCCTAACCCCTACACTACATAACAGTCCATGGCCCTAACCCCTAACCCCTAACCCTACACTACATAACAGTCCATGCCCCGAACCCCTAACCCCTAAACTACAGAACAATCCATGTCCCTTACTTTTACACCACAGAACAGTCCATGTCCATAACTCCTACACTACAGAACAGTCCATGTCCCTAACCCCTAACCCCTACCCTACAGAACAGTCCATGTCCCTAACTCCTACACTACAGAACAGTCCATGTCTGTAACCCCTAAGCCCTACACTATAGAACAGTCCATGTCCCTAACCCCTACACTACATAACAGTCCATGGCCTTAACCCCTAACCCCTAAACCTACACTACATAACAGTCCATGCCCCGAACCCCTAACCCCTACACTACAGACAGGTCCATGTCCCTTGCCCCTACACTACAGAACAGTCCATGGCCCTAACCCCTACACTACAGAACAGTCCATGTCCCTTGCCCCTAAACTACAGAACAATCCATGTCCCTTACTTTTACAACACAGAACAGTCCATGTCCCTAACCCCTACACTACATATCAGTCCATGGCCCTAACCCCTAACCCTACAGTACATAACAGTCCATGCCCCGAACCCCTAACCCCTACACCAGAGAACAGTCCATGTCCCTAACCTCTAACGCCTACACTACAGACAGGTCCATGTCCCGAACTCCTACACTACAGAACAGTCCATGTCCCTAACCCCTAACCCCTACACCAGAGAGACAGTCCATGTCCTAACCCCTACACTACATAACAGTCCATGGCCCTAACCCCTAACCCCTACACCAGAGAACAGTCCATGTCCCTTGCCCCTACACTACAGAACAGTCCATGGCCCTAACCCCTACACTACAGAACAGTCCATGTCCCTTGTCCCTAAACTACAGAACAATCCATGTCCCTTACTTTTACACCACAGAACAGTCCATGTCCCTAACCCCTACACTACATATTAGTCCATGGCCCTAACCCCTAACCCTACAGTACATAACAGTCCATGCCCCGAACCACTAACCCCTACACCAGAGAACAGTCCATGTCCCTTGCCCCTACACTACAGAACAGTCCATGTCCCTAACCCCTACACTACAGAACAGTCCATGTCGCTTGCCCCTAAACTACAGAACAATCCATGTCCCTTACTTTTACACCACAGAACAGTCCATGTCCCTAACCCCTACACTACAGAACAGTCCATGTCCCTAACCCCTACACTACAGAACAGTCCATGTCCCTAAACCCTACCCTACAGAACAGTCCATGTCCCTAACTCCGACCCTACAGAACAGTCCATGTCCCTAACACCTAACCCCTACATTACAGAACAGTCCATGTCCCTAATCCCTACACTACAGAACAGTCCATGTCCCTAACCCCAACACTATAAAACAGTCCATGTCCCTAACCCCTACACTACAGAACAGTCCATGTCCCTAACCCCTACACTAGAGAACAGTTCATGTCCCTAAACCCTACAGTACATAACAGTCCATGTACCTAACCCCTAACCCCTACTCTACAGAACAGTCCAAGTCCCTAACCCCTACACTACAGAACAGTCCATGTCCCTAACACCTACACTACAGAACAGTCCATGTCCCTAACCCCTAACCCCTACTCCACAGAACAGTCCAAGTCCCTAACACCTACGCTACAGAACAGTCCATGTCCCTAACACCTAACCCCAACACTACAGAACAGTCCATGTCCCTAACCCCTAACCCCTAAACCCTGCACTACATAACAGTCCATGTCCCTAACACCGAACCTCTACACTACAGAACAGTCCATGTCCCTAACCCCAACACTACAGAACAGTCCATGTCCCTAACCCCTAACCCCTAAACCCTGCACTACAGAGCAGTCCATGTCCCTAACACCGAACCTCTACACTACAGAACAGTCCATGTCCCTAACCCATACACTACAGAACTGTCCATGTCCCTAACCCCTACACCACATAACATTCCATGTCCCTAATCCCTACACCACATAACAGTCCATGTCCCTAACCCCTACCCTACAGAACAGTCCATGTCCCTAGCCCCTACACCGCAGAACAGTCCATGTCCCTAACACCTAACCCCTACACTACAGAACAGTACATGTCCTTAACCACTAACCCCTACACTACAGAACAGTTCATGTCCCTAACCCCTACACTACAGAACAGTCCATGTCCTTAAGCCCTAACCCATACACAACAGAAAAGTCCATGTCCCCAACCCCTAACCCCTACACCACAGAACAATCCATGTCCCTTACTTTTATACTACAGAACAGTCCATGTCCCTAACCCCTAACCCTTACACTACAGAACAGTCCATGTCCCTAACCCCTACACCACAGAACAGTCCATGTTCCTAACTCCTAACGCCTACACCACAGAACAGTCCATGTCCCTAACCCCAAATCCCTACACACCAGAACAGTCCATGTCCCTAACCCAAACACTACAGAACAGTCCATGTCACAAACCCAAACACCACAGAACAGTCAATTTCCCTAACTCCTACACTACAGAACAGTCCATGTCTCTAACCACTACACTACAGAACAGTACATGTCCCTGACCCCTACACCACAGAACAGTCCATGTCCCTGAGCGTACAGCACAGAACAGACCATGTCCCTATCCCCTACACTACAGAACAGTACATGTCCTTAACACCTAACCCCTACACCGCAGAACAGTCCATGTCCCTAACCCCTACACTACAGAACTGTCCATGTCCCTAACCCCTAAACTACGGAACAGCCCAAGTCCCTAACCCCTACACTACAGAACAGTTGTGTCCTTAACACCTAACCCCTACACTACAGAACAGCCCATGTCCCTAACCCCTACACTACAGAACAGTACATGTCCTTAACCCCTAACCCCTACACAACAGAACAGTCCATGTACCTAACCCCTACACTACAGAACAGTACATGTCCCTAACCCCTACACTACAGAACAGAACATGTCCTTAACCACTAACCCTTACACTGCAGAACAGTACATGTCCCTAACCCCTAACCCCTACACTACAGAACTGTCCATGTCCTTAACCCCTAACCCATACACAACAGAAAAGTCCATGTCCCCAACCCCTAACCCCTACATCACAGAACAATCCATGTTCCTAACCCCTAACCCCTACACCACAGAACAGTCCATGTCCTTAAACCCTAACCCCTACACTGCAGAACAGTCCATGTCCCTAGCCCCTACACCGCAGAACAGTCAATGTCCCTAACACCTAACCCCTACACCGCAGAACAGTCCATGTCCCTAACCCCTACACTACAGAACAGTTGTGTCCTTAACACCTAACCCCTACACTACAGAACAGTTCATGTCCCTAACCCCTACACTACAGAACAGAACATGTCGTTAACCACTAACCCATACACAACAGAAGAGTCCATGTCCCCAACCCCTAACCCCTACACCACGGAAGAGTCAATGTCCCTAACCTTAACCCTTACACAACAGAAAAGTCAATGTCCTTCACCCCTAACCCCTACACCACAGAAGAGTCAATGTCCCTAACTCCTAACCCCTACCACACAGAACAATCCATGTCCCTTACTTGTACAACACAGAACAGTCCATGTCCCTAACCACTACACCACAGAACAGTCCATGTTCCTAACCCCTAACCCCTACACCGCAGAATAGTCCATGTCCCTAGCCCCTACACCGCAGAACAGTCAATGTCCCTAACACCTAACCCCTACACCACAGAACAGTCCATGTCCCTAGCCCCTACACCGCAGAACAGTCCATGTCCCTAACACCTAACCCCTACACTACAGAACAGTACATGTCCTTAACCCCTAACCCCTACACTACAGAACAGTCCATGTCCCTAACCCCTACACCACAGAACAGTCCATGTTCCTAACTCCTAACGCCTACACCACAGAACAGTCCATGTCCCTAACCCCTAATCCCTACACCAGAGAACAGTCCATGTCCCTAACCCCTACACTACATAACAGTCCATGCCCCGAACCCCTAACCCCTACACTACAGACAGGTCCATGTCCCTTGCCCCTACACTACAGAACAGTCCATGTCCCTAACCCCTACACTACAGAACAGTCTATGTCCCTAACCACTAACCCATAACCTCTACATTACAGAACAGTCCATGTCCCTAACCTCTACACTACAGAACAGTCCATGTCCATGTCCCTAACCGCTAACCCCTACACTACAGAACAGTTCATGTCCCTAACCGCTAACCACTAAACTACAGAACAGTTCATGCCCCTAACCCCTAACCCCTACACTACAGAACTGTCCATGTCCCTAACCCCTAACCCCTACACTACAGAACATTCCATGTCCTTAACCCATACACTACAGAACAGTCCATGTCCCTAACCCTGCACCATAGAACAGTCCATGTGCCTAACCCCTACACTACAGAACAGTTCAAGTACCTAACCCCTACACTACAGAACAGTCCATGTCCCTAACCCCTACACTACAGAACAATCCATGTCCCTAAGCCCTACACTATAGAACAGTCCATGTCCCTAACCCCTACACTACATAACAGTCCATGGCCTTAACCCTTAACCCCTAAACCTACACTACAAAACAGTCCATGCCCCGAACCCCTAACCCCTACACTACAGACAGGTCCATGTCCCTTGCCCCTACACTACAGAACATTCCATGTCCCTAACCCCTACACTACAGAACAATCCATGTCCCTTACTTTTACACCACAGAACAGTCCATGTCCCTAACCCCTACACTACATATCAGTCCATGGCCCTAACCCCTAACCCTACAGTACATAACAGTCCATGCCCCGAACCCCTAACCCCTACACCAGAGAACAGTCCATGTCCCTAACCTCTAACGCCTACACTACAGACAGGTCCATGTCCCGAACTCCTACACTACAGAACAGTCCATGTCCCTAACCCCTAACCCCTACACCAGAGAACAGTCCATGTCCTAACCCATACACTACATAACAGTCCATGGCCCTAACCCCTAACCCCTACACCAGAGAACAGTCCATGTCCCTAACCCCTACACTACATAACCGTCCATGCCCCGAACCCCCCCACACTACAGACAGGTCCATGTCCCTTGCCCCTACACTACAGAACAGTCCATGTCCCTAACCCCTACACTACAGAACAGTCCATGTCCCTTGCCCCTAAACTACAGAACAATCCATGTCCCTTGCCCCTACACTACAGAACAGTCCATGTCCCTAACCCCTACACTACAGAACATTCCATGTCCTTAACCCATACACTACAGAACAGTCCATGTCCCTAACCCTGCACCACAGAACAGTCCATGTGCCTAACCCCTACACTACAGAACAGTTCAAGTACCTAACCCCTACACTACAGAACAGTCCTTGTCCCTAGCCCCTACACTACAGAACAATCCATGTCCCTAAGCCCTACACTATAGAACAGTCCATGTCCCTAACCCCTACACTACATAACAGTCCATGGCCTTAACCCCTAACCCCTAAACCTACACTACATAACAGTCCATGCCCCGAACCCCTAACCCCTACAC
Source organism: Oncorhynchus clarkii lewisi (assembly GCF_045791955.1). Lineage (NCBI taxonomy): Eukaryota > Metazoa > Chordata > Actinopteri > Salmoniformes > Salmonidae > Oncorhynchus > Oncorhynchus clarkii. Next base: position 70,593,962 of record NC_092150.1, on the reverse strand, counting down.
TACAGACAGGTCCATGTCCCTTGCCCCTACACTACAGAACTGTCCATGCCCCGAACCCCTACACTACAGAACAGTCCATGTCCCTTGTCCCTAAACTACAGAACAATCCATGTCCCTTACTTTTACACAACAGAACAGTCCATGTCCCTAACCCCTACACTACATATTAGTCCATGGCCCTAACCCCTAACCCTACAGTACATAACAGTCCATGCCCCGAACCACTAACCCCTACACCAGAGAACAGTCCATGTCCCTAACCCCTACACTACATAACAGTCCATGCCCAGAACCCCTAACCCCTACACTACAGACAGGTCAATGTCCCTTGCCCCTACACTACAGAACAGTCCATGTCCCTTGCCCCTAAACTACAGAACAATCCATGTCCCTTACTTTTACACTACAGAACAGTCCATGTCCCTAACCCCTAACCCCTACACCAGAGAACAGTCCATGTCCTAACGCCTACACTACATAACAGTCCATGGCCCTAAACCCTAATCCCTACACCAGAGAACAGTCCATGTCCCTAACCCCTACACTACATAACAGTCCATGCCCCGAACCCCTAACCCCTACACTACAGACAGGTCCATGTCCCTTGCCCCTACACTACAGAACAGTCCATGTCCCTAACCCCTACACTACAGAACAGTCCATGTCCCTTGCCCCTAAACTACAGAACAATCCATGTCCCTTACTTTTACACCACAGAACAGTCCATGTCCCTAACCCCTATACTACATATCAGTCCATGTCCCTAACCTCTAACACATACACTACAGACAGGTCCATGTCCCTTGCCCCTACACTACAGAACAGTCCATGTCCCTAACCCCTAACCCCTACACTACAGAACATTCCATGTCCTTAACCCATACACTACAGAACAGTCCATGTCCCTAACCCTGCACCACAGAACAGTCCATGTGCCTAACCCCTACACTACAGAACAGTTCAAGTACCTAACCCCTACACTACAGAACAGTCCTTGTCCCTAACCCCTACACTACAGAACAATCCATGTCCCTAAGCCCTACACTATAGAACCGTCCATGTCCCTAACCCCTACACTACATAACAGTCCATGGCCTTAACCCCTAACCCCTAAACCAACACTACATAACAGTCCATGCCCCGAACCCCTAACCCCTACACCAGAGAACAGTCCATGTCCCTGACCCCTACACTACATAACAGTCCATGCCCCGAACCCCTAACCCCTACACTACAGAACAATCCATGTCCCTTACTTTTACACCACAGAACAGTCCATGTCCCTAACCCCTACACTACATATCAGTCCATGTCCCTAACCTCTAACGCCTACACTACAGACAGGTCCATGTCCCGAACTCCTACACTACAGAACAATCCATGTCCCTTGCCCCTACACTACAGAACATTCCATGTCCCTAACCCCTACACTACAGAACAGTCCAAGTCCCTTGCCCCTAAACTACAGAACAATCCATGTCCCTTACTTTTACACCACAGAACAGTCCATGTCCCTAACCCCTAACCCCTACACCAGAGAACAGTCCATGTCCTAACCCCTACACTACATAACAGTCCATGGCCCTAACCCCTAACCCCTAAACTACAGAACAATCCATGTCCCTTACTTTTACACCACAGAACAGTCCATGTCCCTAACCCCTACACTACATATCAGTCCATGTCCCTAACCTCTAACGCCTATAATACAGACAGGTCCATGTCCCGAACTCCTACACTACATAACAGTCCATGGCCCTAACCCCTAACCCCTACACTACAGACAGGTCCATGTCCCTTGCCCCTACACTACAGAACAGTCCATGTCCCTAACCCCTACACTACAGAACAGTCCATGTCCCTTGCCCCTAAACTACAGAACTATCCATGTCCCTTACTTTTACACCACAGAACAGTCCATGTCCCTTGCCCCTACACTACAGAACAGTCCATGTCCCTAACCCCTAACCCCTAACCTACAGAACAGTCCATGTCCTTAACCCATACACTATAGAACAGTCCATGTCCCTAACCCTGCACCACAGAACAGTCCATGTGCCTAACCCCTACACTACAGAACAGTCCATGTCCCTAACCCCTACACTACAGAACAATCCATGTCCCTAAGCCCTACACTATAGAACAGTCAATGTCCCTAACCCCTACACTACATAACAGTCCATGGCCTTAACCCCTAACCCCTAACCCTACACTACATAACAGTCCATGCCCCGAACCCCTAACCCCTACACAAGAGAACAGTCCATGTCCCTAACCTCTACACTACATAACATTCCATGTCCCTAACCCCTACACTACAGAACAGTCCATGTCCCTTGCCCCTAAACTACAGAACAATCCATGTCCCTTACTTTTACACCACAGAACAGTCCATGTCCCTAACCCCTACACTACAGAACATTCCATGTCCCTAACCCCTACACTACAGAACAGTCCATGTCCCTTACCCCTAAACTACAGAACAATCCATGTCCCTTACTTTTACACCACAGAACAGTCCATGTCCCTAACCCCTACACTACATATAAGTCCATGTCCCTAACCTCTAACGCCTAAACTACAGACAGGTCCATGTCCCTTGCCCCTAAACTACAGAACAGTCCATGTCCCTAACCCCTAACCCCTACCCTACAGAACAGTCCATGTCCCTAACTCCTACACTACAGAACAGTCCATGTCTGTAACCCCTAATGCCTACATAACAGAACAGTCCATGTCCCTAAACCCTACCCTACAGAACAGTCCATGTCCCTAACTCCGACCCTACAGAATAGTCCATGTCCCTAACACCTAACCCCTACATTACAGAACAGTCCATGTCCCTAACCAATACACTACAGAACAGTCCATGTCCCTAACTCCTACACTACAGAACAGTCCTTGTCCCTAACCCCTACACTACAGAACAGTCCATGTCCCTAACCATTACACCACAGAACAGTCCATGTCCCTAACACCTACACCAGAGAACAGTCCATGTCCCTAACCCCTACACTACATAACAGTCCATGGCCCTAACCCCTAACCCCTAACCCTACACTACATAACAGTCCATGCCCCGAACCCCTAACCCCTACACCAGAGAACAGTCCATTTCCCTAACCCCTACACTACATAACAGTCCATGCCCCGAACCCCTACACTACAGAACAGTCCATGTCCCTAACTCCTACACTACAGAACAGTCCATGTCCCTAACCTCTAACCCCGACACTACAGACAGGTACATGTCCCTAGCCCCTACACTACAGAACAGTCCATGCCCCTAACTCCTACCCTACAGAACAGTCCATATCCCTAACACCTAACCCCTACACTACAGAACTGTCCATGTCCCTAACTCCTACACTAAAGAACAGTCCATGTCTGCAACGCCTAACCCCTACACTACAGAACAGTCTATGTCCCTAACCCATTAACCCTACACTACAGAACAGTCCATGTCCCTAACCCCTAACCCCTACACTACGGAACAGTCCAAGTCCCTAACCCCTAACCCCTACACTACAGAACAGTCCATGTCCATGTCCCGAACCCATACACTACAGAACTGTCCATGTCCCTAACCCCTAACCCCTAACCCCTACACTACAGAACTATCCATGTCCCTAACCCCTAACCCCTACACTACAGAACAGTCCATGTATGTAACCCTTAACCCCTACACTACAGAACAGTCCATGTCCCTAACCCCTACCCTACAGAACAGTCCATGCCCCTAACTCCTACACTACAGAACATTCCATGTCCCTAACCCCTAACCCCTACCCTACAGAACAGTCCATGTCCCTAACTCCTACACTACAGAACAGTCCATGTCCCTAACCCCTAACCCCTACCCTACAGAACAGTCCATGTCCCTAACTCCTACACTACAGAACAGTCCATGTCTGTAACCCCTAACGCCTACACTACAGAACAGTCCATGTCCCTAAACCCTACCCTACAGAACAGTCCATGTCCCTAACCCCTAACCTACAGAACAGTCCATGTCCTAACCATTACACTACAGAACAGTCCATGTCCCTAACCCCTACACTACAAAACAGTCCATGTCCCTAACACCTACACCAGAGAACATTCCATGTCCCTAACCCCTACACTACATAACAGTCCATGGCCCTAACCCCTAACCCCTAAACTACAGAACAATCCATGTCCCTTACTTTTACACCACAGAACAGTCCATGTCCCTAACCCCTACACTACATATCAGTCCATGTCCCTAGCCTCTAACGCCTACACTACAGACAGGTCCATGTCCATAACTCCTACACTACAGAACAGTCCATGTCCCTAACCCCTAACCCCTACCCTACAGAACAGTCCATGTCCCTAACTCCTACACTACAGAACAGTCCATGTCTGTAACCCCTAACGCCTACACTACAGAACAGTCCATGTCCCTAAACCTTACCCTACAGAACAGTCCATGTCCCTAACTCCGACCCTACAGAACAGTCCATGTCCCTAACACCTAACCCCTACATTACAGAACAGTCCATGTCCATAACCCCTACACTACAGAACAGTCCATGTCCCTAACTCTAACACCACAGAACAGTCCATGTCCCTAACCCCTAACCCCTACATTACAGAACAGTCCATGTCCCTAATCCCTACACTACAGAACAGTCCATGTCCCTAACCCCAACACTATAAAACAGTCCATGTCCCTAACCCCTACACTACAGAACAGTCCATGTCCCTAACCCCTACACTAGAGAACAGTTCATGTCCCTAAACCCTACAGTACATAACAGTCCATGTACCTAACCCCTAACCCCTACTCTACAGAACAGTCCAAGTCCCTAACCCCTACACTACAGAACAGTCCATGTCCCTAACACCTACACTACAGAACAGTCCATGTCCCTAACCCCTAACCCCTACTCCACAGAACAGTCCAAGTCCCTAACACCTACGCTACAGAACAGTCCATGTCCCTAACACCTAACCCCAACACTACAGAACAGTCCATGTCCCTAACCCCTAACCCCTAAACCCTGCACTACATAACAGTCCATGTCCCTAACACCGAACCTCTACACTACAGAACAGTCCATGTCCCTAACCCCAACACTACAGAACAGTCCATGTCCCTAACCCCTAACCCCTAAACCCTGCACTACAGAGCAGTCCATGTCCCTAACACCGAACCTCTACACTACAGAACAGTCCATGTCCCTAACCCATACACTACAGAACTGTCCATGTCCCTAACCCCTACACCACATAACATTCCATGTCCCTAATCCCTACACCACATAACAGTCCATGTCCCTAACCCCTACCCTACAGAACAGTCCATGTCCCTAACCCATACACTACAGAACATTCCATGTCCCTAACCCCTAACCCCTACCCTACAGAACAGTCCAAGTCCCTAACCCCTACACCACATAACAGTCCATGTCCCTAACCCCTACCCTACAGAACAGTCCATGTCCCTAACTCCTACACTACAGAACATTCCATGTCCCTAACCCCTAACCCCTACCCTACAGAACAGTCCATGTCCCTAACTCCTACACTACAGAACAGTCCATGTCCCTAACCCCTAACCTACAGAACAGTCCATGTCCCTAACTCCTACACTACAGAACAGTCCATGTCTGTAACCCCTAACGCCTACACTACAGAACAGTCCATGTCCCTAACTCCTACACTACAGAACAGTCCATGTCTGTAACCCCTAACGCCTACACTACAGAACAGTCCATGTCCCTAAACCCTACCCTACAGAACAGTACATGTCCCTAACCCCTAACCCCTACCCTACAGAACAGTCCATGTCCCTAACCATTACACTACAGAACAGTCCATGTCCCTAACCCCTACACTACAAAACAGTCCATGTCCCTAACCCCTACACCACATAACATTCCATGTCCAAAACACCTACACCAGAGAACAGTCCATGTCCCTAACCGCTAAACTACATACAGGTCCATGACCCATCCCCTAACCCCTACACTACAGACAGGTCCATGTCCCTTGCCCCTACACTACAGAACAGTCCATGTCCCTAACCCCTACACTACATAACAGTCCATGGCCCTAACCCCTAACCCCTAAACTACAGAACAATCCATGTCCCTTACTTTTACACCACAGAACAGTCCATGTCCCTAACCCCTACACTACATATCAGTCCATGTCCCTAACCTCTAACGCCTATAATACAGACAGGTCCATGTCCCAAACTCCTAAACCACATAACAGTCCATGGCCCTAACCCCTAACCCCTACACTACAGACAGGTCCATGTCCCTTGCCCCTACAATACAGAACAGTCCATGTCCCTAACCCCTACACTACAGAACAGTCCATGTCCCTTGCCCCTAAACTACAGAACAATCCATGTCCCTTACTTTTACACCACAGAACAGTCCATTTCCCTTGCCCCTACACTACAGAACAGTCCATGTCCCTAACCCCTAACCTACAGAACAGTCCATGTCCTTAACCCATACACTACAGAACAGTCCATGTCCCTAACCCTGCACCACAGAACAGTCCATGTGCCTAACCCCTACACTACAGAACAGTCCATGTCCCTAACCCCTACACTACAGAACAATCCATGTCCCTAAGCCCTACACTATAGAACAGTCAATGTCCCTAACCCCTACACTACATAACAGTCCATGGCCTTAACCCCTAACCCCTACACAAGAGAACAGTCCATGTCCCTAACCTCTACACTACATAACATTCCATGTCCCTAACCCCTACACTACAGAACAGTCCATGTCCCTTGCCCCTAAACTACAGAACAATCCATGTCCCTTACTTTTACACCACAGAACAGTCCATGTCCCTAACCCCTACACTACAGAACATTCCATGTCCCTAACCCCTACACTACAGAACAGTCCATGTCCCTTGCCCCTAAACTACAGAACAATCCATGTCCCTTACTTTTACACCACAGAACAGTCCATGTCCCTAACCCCTACACTACATATCAGTCCATGTCCCTAACCTCTAATGCCTAAACTACAGACAGGTCCATGTCCCTTGCCCCTAAACTACAGAACAGTCCATGTCCCTAACCCCTAACCCCTACCCTACAGAACAGTCCATGTCCCTAACTCCTACACTACAGAACAGTCCATGTCTGTAACCCCTAATGCCTACATAACAGAACAGTCCATGTCCCTAAACCCTACCCTACAGAACAGTCCATGTCCCTAACTCCGACCCTACAGAATAGTCCATGTCCCTAACACCTAACCCCTACATTACAGAACAGTCCATGTCCCTAACCAATACACTACAGAACAGTCCATGTCCCTAACTCCTACACTACAGAACAGTCCTTGTCCCTAACCCCTACACTACAGAACAGTCCATGTCCCTAACCATTACACCACAGAACAGTCCATGTCCCTAACACCTACACCAGAGAACAGTCCATGTCCCTAACCCCTACACTACATAACAGTCCATGGCCCTAACCCCTAACCCCTAACCCTACACTACATAACAGTCCATGCCCCGAACCCCTAACCCCTACACCAGAGAACAGTCCATTTCCCTAACCCCTACACTACATAACAGTCCATGCCCCGAACCCCTACACTACAGAACAGTCCATGTCCCTAACTCCTACACTACAGAACAGTCCATGTCCCTAACCTCTAACCCCGACACTACAGACAGGTACATGTCCCTAGCCCCTACACTACAGAACAGTCCATGCCCCTAACTCCTACCCTACAGAACAGTCCATATCCCTAACACCTAACCCCTACACTACAGAACTGTCCATGTCCCTAACTCCTACACTAAAGAACAGTCCATGTCTGCAACGCCTAACCCCTACACTACAGAACAGTCTATGTCCCTAACCCATTAACCCTACACTACAGAACAGTCCATGTCCCTAACCCCTAACCCCTACACTACGGAACAGTCCAAGTCCCTAACCCCTAACCCCTACACTACAGAACAGTCCATGTCCATGTCCCGAACCCATACACTACAGAACTGTCCATGTCCCTAACCCCTAACCCCTAACCCCTACACTACAGAACTATCCATGTCCCTAACCCCTAACCCCTACACTACAGAACAGTCCATGTATGTAACCCTTAACCCCTACACTACAGAACAGTCCATGTCCCTAACCCCTACCCTACAGAACAGTCCATGTCCCTAACTCCTACACTACAGAACATTCCATGTCCCTAACCCCTAACCCCTACCCTACAGAACAGTCCATGTCCCTAACTCCTACACTACAGAACAGTCCATGTCCCTAACCCCTAACCCCTACCCTACAGAACAGTCCATGTCCCTAACTCCTACACTACAGAACAGTCCATGTCTGTAACCCCTAACGCCTACACTACAGAACAGACCATGTCCCTAAACCCTACCCTACAGAACAGTCCATGTCCCTAACCCCTAACCTACAGAACAGTCCATGTCCCTAACCATTACACTACAGAACAGTCCATGTCCCTAACCCCTACACTACAAAACAGTCCATGTCCCTAACCCCTACACCACATAACATTCCATGTCCCTAACACCTACACCAGAGAACATTCCATGTCCCTAACCCCTACACTACATAACAGTCCATGGCCCTAACCCCTAACCCCTAAACTACAGAACAATCCATGTCCCTTACTTTTACACCACAGAACAGTCCATGTCCATAACTCCTACACTACAGAACAGTCCATGTCCCTAACCCCTACACTACATATCAGTCCATGTCCCTAACCTCTAACGCCTATAATACAGACAGGTCCATGTCCCAAACTCCTAAACCACATAACAGTCCATGGCCCTAACCCCTAACCCCTACACTACAGACAGGTCCATGTCCCTTGCCCCTACAATACAGAACAGTCCATGTCCCTAACCCCTACACTACAGAACAGTCCATGTCCCTTGCCCCTAAACTACAGAACAATCCATGTCCCTTACTTTTACACCACAGAACAGTCCATTTCCCTTGCCCCTACACTACAGAACAGTCCATGTCCCTAACCCCTAACCTACAGAACAGTCCATGTCCTTAACCCATACACTACAGAACAGTCCATGTCCCTAACCCTGCACCACAGAACAGTCCATGTGCCTAACCCCTACACTACAGAACAGTCCATGTCCCTAACCCCTACACTACAGAACAATCCATGTCCCTAAGCCCTACACTATAGAACAGTCAATGTCCCTAACCCCTACACTACATAACAGTCCATGGCCTTAACCCCTAACCCCTACACAAGAGAACAGTCCATGTCCCTAACCTCTACACTACATAACATTCCATGTCCCTAACCCCTACACTACAGAACAGTCCATGTCCCTTGCCCCTAAACTACAGAACAATCCATGTCCCTTACTTTTACACCACAGAACAGTCCATGTCCCTAACCCCTACACTACAGAACATTCCATGTCCCTAACCCCTACACTACAGAACAGTCCATGTCCCTTGCCCCTAAACTACAGAACAATCCATGTCCCTTACTTTTACACCACAGAACAGTCCATGTCCCTAACCCCTACACTACATATCAGTCCATGTCCCTAACCTCTAATGCCTAAACTACAGACAGGTCCATGTCCCTTGCCCCTAAACTACAGAACAGTCCATGTCCCTAACCCCTAACCCCTACCCTACAGAACAGTCCATGTCCCTAACTCCTACACTACAGAACAGTCCATGTCTGTAACCCCTAATGCCTACATAACAGAACAGTCCATGTCCCTAAACCCTACCCTACAGAACAGTCCATGTCCCTAACTCCGACCCTACAGAATAGTCCATGTCCCTAACACCTAACCCCTACATTACAGAACAGTCCATGTCCCTAACCAATACACTACAGAACAGTCCATGTCCCTAACTCCTACACTACAGAACAGTCCTTGTCCCTAACCCCTACACTACAGAACAGTCCATGTCCCTAACCATTACACCACAGAACAGTCCATGTCCCTAACACCTACACCAGAGAACAGTCCATGTCCCTAACCCCTACACTACATAACAGTCCATGGCCCTAACCCCTAACCCCTAACCCTACACTACAAAACAGTCCATGCCCCGAACCCCTAACCCCTAAACTACAGAACAATCCATGTCCCTTACTTTTACACCACAGAACAGTCCATGTCCATAACTCCTACACTACAGAACAGTCCATGTCCCTAACCCCTAACCCCTACCCTACAGAACAGTCCATGTCCCTAACTCCTACACTACAGAACAGTCCATGTCTGTAACCCCTAAGCCCTACACTATAGAACAGTCCATGTCCCTAACCCCTACACTACATAACAGTCCATGGCCTTAACCCCTAACCCCTAAACCTACACTACATAACAGTCCATGCCCCGAACCCCTAACCCCTACACTACAGACAGGTCCATGTCCCTTGCCCCTACACTACAGAACAGTCCATGGCCCTAACCCCTACACTACAGAACAGTCCATGTCCCTTGCCCCTAAACTACAGAACAATCCATGTCCCTTACTTTTACAACACAGAACAGTCCATGTCCCTAACCCCTACACTACATATCAGTCCATGGCCCTAACCCCTAACCCTACAGTACATAACAGTCCATGCCCCGAACCCCTAACCCCTACACCAGAGAACAGTCCATGTCCCTAACCTCTAACGCCTACACTACAGACAGGTCCATGTCCCGAACTCCTACACTACAGAACAGTCCATGTCCCTAACCCCTAACCCCTACACCAGAGAACAGTCCATGTCCTAACCCCTACACTACATAACAGTCCATGGCCCTAACCCCTAACCCCTACACCAGAGAACAGTCCATGTCCCTTGCCCCTACACTACAGAACAGTCCATGGCCCTAACCCCTACACTACAGAACAGTCCATGTCCCTTGTCCCTAAACTACAGAACAATCCATGTCCCTTACTTTTACACCACAGAACAGTCCATGTCCCTAACCCCTACACTACATATTAGTCCATGGCCCTAACCCCTAACCCTACAGTACATAACAGTCCATGCCCCGAACCACTAACCCCTACACCAGAGAACAGTCCATGTCCCTTGCCCCTACACTACAGAACAGTCCATGTCCCTAACCCCTACACTACAGAACAGTCCATGTCGCTTGCCCCTAAACTACAGAACAATCCATGTCCCTTACTTTTACACCACAGAACAGTCCATGTCCCTAACCCCTACACTACAGAACAGTCCATGTCCCTAACCCCTACACTACAGAACAGTCCATGTCCCTAAACCCTACCCTACAGAACAGTCCATGTCCCTAACTCCGACCCTACAGAACAGTCCATGTCCCTAACACCTAACCCCTACATTACAGAACAGTCCATGTCCCTAATCCCTACACTACAGAACAGTCCATGTCCCTAACCCCAACACTATAAAACAGTCCATGTCCCTAACCCCTACACTACAGAACAGTCCATGTCCCTAACCCCTACACTAGAGAACAGTTCATGTCCCTAAACCCTACAGTACATAACAGTCCATGTACCTAACCCCTAACCCCTACTCTACAGACCAGTCCAAGTCCCTAACCCCTACACTACAGAACAGTCCATGTCCCTAACACCTACACTACAGAACAGTCCATGTCCCTAACCCCTAACCCCTACTCCACAGAACAGTCCAAGTCCCTAACACCTACGCTACAGAACAGTCCATGTCCCTAACACCTAACCCCAACACTACAGAACAGTCCATGTCCCTAACCCCTAACCCCTAAACCCTGCACTACATAACAGTCCATGTCCCTAACACCGAACCTCTACACTACAGAACAGTCCATGTCCCTAACCCCAACACTACAGAACAGTCCATGTCCCTAACCCCTAACCCCTAAACCCTGCACTACAGAGCAGTCCATGTCCCTAACACCGAACCTCTACACTACAGAACAGTCCATGTCCCTAACCCATACACTACAGAACTGTCCATGTCCCTAACCCCTACACCACATAACATTCCATGTCCATAATCCCTACACCACATAACAGTCCATGTCCCTAACCCCTACCCTACAGAACAGTCCATGTCCCTAACCCATACACTACAGAACATTCCATGTCCCTAACCCCTAACCCCTACCCTACAGAACAGTCCAAGTCCCTAACCCCTACACCACATAACAGTCCATGTCCCTAACCCCTACCCTACAGAACAGTCCATGTCCCTAACTCCTACACTACAGAACATTCCATGTCCCTAACCCCTAACCCCTACCCTACAGAACAGTCCATGTCCCTAACTCCTACACTAAAGAACAGTCCATGTCCCTAACCCCTAACCTACAGAACAGTCCATGTCCCTAACTCCTACACTACAGAACAGTCCATGTCTGTAACCCCTAACGCCTACACTACAGAACAGTCCATGTCCCTAAACCCTACCCTACAGAACAGTACATGTCCCTAACCCCTAACCCCTACCCTACAGAACAGTCCATGTCACTAACCATTACACTACAGAACAGTCCATGTCCCTAACCCCTACACTACAAAACAGTCCATGTCCCTAACCCCTACACCACATAACATTCCATGTCCAAAACACCTACACCAGAGAACAGTCCATGTCCCTAACCGCTAAACTACATACAGGTCCATGACCCATCCCCTAACCCCTACACTACAGACAGGTCCATGTCCCTTGCCCCTACACTACAGAACAGTCCATGTCCCTAACCCCTACACTACATAACAGTCCATGGCCCTAACCCCTAACCCCTAAACTACAGAACAATCCATGTCCCTTACTTTTACACCACAGAACAGTCCATGTCCCTAACCCCTACACTACATATCAGTCCATGTCCCTAACCTCTAACGCCTATAATACAGACAGGTCCATGTCCCAAACTCCTACACTACATAACAGTCCATGGCCCTAACCCCTAACCCCTACACTACAGACAGGTCCATGTCCCTTGCCCCTACACTACAGAAAAGTCCATGTCCCTAACCCCTACCCTACAGAACAGTCCATGTCCCTAACTCCTACACTACAGAACATTCCATGTCCCTAACCCCTAACCCCTACCCTACAGAACAGTCCATGTCCCTAACTCCTACACTACAGAACAGTCCATGTCCCTAACCCCTAACCCCTACCCTACAGAACAGTCCATGTCCCTAACTCCTACACTACAGAACAGTCCATGTCTGTAACCCCTAACGCCTACACTACAGAACAGACCATGTCCCTAAACCCTACCCTACAGAACAGTCCATGTCCCTAACCCCTAACCTACAGAACAGTCCATGTCCCTAACCATTACACTACAGAACAGTCCATGTCCCTAACCCCTACACTACAAAACAGTCCATGTCCCTAACCCCTACACCACATAACATTCCATGTCCCTAACACCTACACCAGAGAACATTCCATGTCCCTAACCCCTACACTACATAACAGTCCATGGCCCTAACCCCTAACCCCTAAACTACAGAACAATCCATGTCCCTTACTTTTACACCACAGAACAGTCCATGTCCATAACTCCTACACTACAGAACAGTCCATGTCCCTAACCCCTACACTACATATCAGTCCATGTCCCTAACCTCTAACGCCTATAATACAGACAGGTCCATGTCCCAAACTCCTAAACCACATAACAGTCCATGGCCCTAACCCCTAACCCCTACACTACAGACAGGTCCATGTCCCTTGCCCCTACAATACAGAACAGTCCATGTCCCTAACCCCTACACTACAGAACAGTCCATGTCCCTTGCCCCTAAACTACAGAACAATCCATGTCCCTTACTTTTACACCACAGAACAGTCCATTTCCCTTGCCCCTACACTACAGAACAGTCCATGTCCCTAACCCCTAACCTACAGAACAGTCCATGTCCTTAACCCATACACTACAGAACAGTCCATGTCCCTAACCCTGCACCACAGAACAGTCCATGTGCCTAACCCCTACACTACAGAACAGTCCATGTCCCTAACCCCTACACTACAGAACAATCCATGTCCCTAAGCCCTACACTATAGAACAGTCAATGTCCCTAACCCCTACACTACATAACAGTCCATGGCCTTAACCCCTAACCCCTACACAAGAGAACAGTCCATGTCCCTAACCTCTACACTACATAACATTCCATGTCCCTAACCCCTACACTACAGAACAGTCCATGTCCCTTGCCCCTAAACTACAGAACAATCCATGTCCCTTACTTTTACACCACAGAACAGTCCATGTCCCTAACCCCTACACTACAGAACATTCCATGTCCCTAACCCCTACACTACAGAACAGTCCATGTCCCTTGCCCCTAAACTACAGAACAATCCATGTCCCTTACTTTTACACCACAGAACAGTCCATGTCCCTAACCCCTACACTACATATCAGTCCATGTCCCTAACCTCTAATGCCTAAACTACAGACAGGTCCATGTCCCTTGCCCCTAAACTACAGAACAGTCCATGTCCCTAACCCCTAACCCCTACCCTACAGAACAGTCCATGTCCCTAACTCCTACACTACAGAACAGTCCATGTCTGTAACCCCTAATGCCTACATAACAGAACAGTCCATGTCCCTAAACCCTACCCTACAGAACAGTCCATGTCCCTAACTCCGACCCTACAGAATAGTCCATGTCCCTAACACCTAACCCCTACATTACAGAACAGTCCATGTCCCTAACCAATACACTACAGAACAGTCCATGTCCCTAACTCCTACACTACAGAACAGTCCTTGTCCCTAACCCCTACACTACAGAACAGTCCATGTCCCTAACCATTACACCACAGAACAGTCCATGTCCCTAACACCTACACCAGAGAACAGTCCATGTCCCTAACCCCTACACTACATAACAGTCCATGGCCCTAACCCCTAACCCCTAACCCTACACTACATAACAGTCCATGCCCCGAACCCCTAACCCCTAAACTACAGAACAATCCATGTCCCTTACTTTTACACCACAGAACAGTCCATGTCCATAACTCCTACACTACAGAACAGTCCATGTCCCTAACCCCTAACCCCTACCCTACAGAACAGTCCATGTCCCTAACTCCTACACTACAGAACAGTCCATGTCTGTAACCCCTAAGCCCTACACTATAGAACAGTCCATGTCCCTAACCCCTACACTACATAACAGTCCATGGCCTTAACCCCTAACCCCTAAACCTACACTACATAACAGTCCATGCCCCGAACCCCTAACCCCTACACTACAGACAGGTCCATGTCCCTTGCCCCTACACTACAGAACAGTCCATGGCCCTAACCCCTACACTACAGAACAGTCCATGTCCCTTGCCCCTAAACTACAGAACAATCCATGTCCCTTACTTTTACAACACAGAACAGTCCATGTCCCTAACCCCTACACTACATATCAGTCCATGGCCCTAACCCCTAACCCTACAGTACATAACAGTCCATGCCCCGAACCCCTAACCCCTACACCAGAGAACAGTCCATGTCCCTAACCTCTAACGCCTACACTACAGACAGGTCCATGTCCCGAACTCCTACACTACAGAACAGTCCATGTCCCTAACCCCTACACCAGAGAACAGTCCATGTCCTAACCCCTACACTACATAACAGTCCATGGCCCTAACCCCTAACCCCTACACCAGAGAACAGTCCATGTCCCTTGCCCCTACACTACAGAACAGTCCATGGCCCTAACCCCTACACTACAGAACAGTCCATGTCCCTTGTCCCTAAACTACAGAACAATCCATGTCCCTTACTTTTACACCACAGAACAGTCCATGTCCCTAACCCCTACACTACATATTAGTCCATGGCCCTAACCCCTAACCCTACAGTACATAACAGTCCATGCCCCGAACCACTAACCCCTACACCAGAGAACAGTCCATGTCCCTTGCCCCTACACTACAGAACAGTCCATGTCCCTAACCCCTACACTACAGAACAGTCCATGTCGCTTGCCCCTAAACTACAGAACAATCCATGTCCCTTACTTTTACACCACAGAACAGTCCATGTCCCTAACCCCTACACTACAGAACAGTCCATGTCCCTAACCCCTACACTACAGAACAGTCCATGTCCCTAAACCCTACCCTACAGAACAGTCCATGTCCCTAACTCCGACCCTACAGAACAGTCCATGTCCCTAACACCTAACCCCTACATTACAGAACAGTCCATGTCCCTAATCCCTACACTACAGAACAGTCCATGTCCCTAACCCCAACACTATAAAACAGTCCATGTCCCTAACCCCTACACTACAGAACAGTCCATGTCCCTAACCCCTACACTAGAGAACAGTTCATGTCCCTAAACCCTACAGTACATAACAGTCCATGTACCTAACCCCTAACCCCTACTCTACAGAACAGTCCAAGTCCCTAACCCCTACACTACAGAACAGTCCATGTCCCTAACACCTACACTACAGAACAGTCCATGTCCCTAACCCCTAACCCCTACTCCACAGAACAGTCCAAGTCCCTAACACCTACGCTACAGAACAGTCCATGTCCCTAACACCTAACCCCAACACTACAGAACAGTCCATGTCCCTAACCCCTAACCCCTAAACCCTGCACTACATAACAGTCCATGTCCCTAACACCGAACCTCTACACTACAGAACAGTCCATGTCCCTAACCCCAACACTACAGAACAGTCCATGTCCCTAACCCCTAACCCCTAAACCCTGCACTACAGAGCAGTCCATGTCCCTAACACCGAACCTCTACACTACAGAACAGTCCATGTCCCTAACCCATACACTACAGAACTGTCCATGTCCCTAACCCCTACACCACATAACATTCCATGTCCCTAATCCCTACACCACATAACAGTCCATGTCCCTAACCCCTACCCTACAGAACAGTCCATGTCCCTAACCCATACACTACAGAACATTCCATGTCCCTAACCCCTAACCCCTACCCTACAGAACAGTCCAAGTCCCTAACCCCTACACCACATAACAGTCCATGTCCCTAACCCCTACCCTACAGAACAGTCCATGTCCCTAACTCCTACACTACAGAACATTCCATGTCCCTAACCCCTAACCCCTACCCTACAGAACAGTCCATGTCCCTAACTCCTACACTACAGAACAGTCCATGTCCCTAACCCCTAACCTACAGAACAGTCCATGTCCCTAACTCCTACACTACAGAACAGTCCATGTCTGTAACCCCTAACGCCTACACTACAGAACAGTCCATGTCCCTAAACCCTACCCTACAGAACAGTACATGTCCCTAACCCCTAACCCCTACCCTACAGAACAGTCCATGTCCCTAACCATTACACTACAGAACAGTCCATGTCCCTAACCCCTACACTACAAAACAGTCCATGTCCCTAACCCCTACACCACATAACATTCCATGTCCAAAACACCTACACCAGAGAACAGTCCATGTCCCTAACCGCTAAACTACATACAGGTCCATGACCCATCCCCTAACCCCTACACTACAGACAGGTCCATGTCCCTTGCCCCTACACTACAGAACAGTCCATGTCCCTAACCCCTACACTACATAACAGTCCATGGCCCTAACCCCTAACCCCTAAACTACAGAACAATCCATGTCCCTTACTTTTACACCACAGAACAGTCCATGTCCCTAACCCCTACACTACATATCAGTCCATGTCCCTAACCTCTAACGCCTATAATACAGACAGGTCCATGTCCCAAACTCCTACACTACATAACAGTCCATGGCCCTAACCCCTAACCCCTACACTACAGACAGGTCCATGTCCCTTGCCCCTACACTACAGAAAAGTCCATGTCCCTAACCCCTACACTACAGAACAGTCCATGTCCCTTGCCCCTAAACTACAGAACAATCCATGTCCCTTACTTTTACACCACAGAACAGTCCATGTCCCTTGCCCCTACACTACAGAACAGTCCATGTCCCTAACCCCTAACCTACAGAACAGTCCATGTCCTTAACCCATACACTACAGAACAGTCCATGTCCCTAACCCTGCACCACAGAACAGTCCATGTGCCTAACCCCTACACTACATATCAGTCCATGTCCCTAACCTCTAACGCCTATAATACAGACAGGTCCATGTCCCAAACTCCTACACTACATAACAGTCCATGGCCCTAACCCCTAACCCCTACACTACAGACAGGTCCATGTCCCTTGCCCCTACACTACAGAAAAGTCCATGTCCCTAACCCCTACACTACAGAACAGTCCATGTCCCTTGCCCCTAAACTACAGAACAATCCATGTCCCTTACTTTTACACCACAGAACAGTCCATGTCCCTTGCCCCTACACTACAGAACAGTCCATGTCCCTAACCCCTAACCTACAGAACAGTCCATGTCCTTAACCCATACACTACAGAACAGTCCATGTCCCTAACCCTGCACCACAGAACAGTCCATGTGCCTAACCCCTACACTACAGAAAAGTCCATGTCCCTAACCCCTACACTACAGAACAGTCCATGTCCCTTGCCCCTAAACTACAGAACAATCCATGTCCCTTACTTTTACACCACAGAACAGTCCATGTCCCTTGCCCCTACACTACAGAACAGTCCATGTCCCTAACCCCTAACCTACAGAACAGTCCATGTCCTTAACCCATACACTACAGAACAGTCCATGTCCCTAACCCTGCACCACAGAACAGTCCATGTGCCTAACCCCTACACTACAGAACAGTCAATGTCCCTAACCCCTACACTACATAACAGTCCATGGCCTTAACCCCTAACCCCTAACCCTACACTACATAACAGTCCATGCCCCGAACCCCTAACCCCTACACAAGAGAACAGTCCATGTCCCTAACCTCTACACTACATAACATTCCATGTCCCTAACCCCTACACTACAGAACAGTCCATGTCCCTTGCCCCTAAACTACAGAACAATCTATGTCCCTTACTTTTACACCACAGAACAGCCCATGTCCCTAACCCCTACACTACAGAACATTCCATGTCCCTAACCCCTACACTACAGAACAGTCCATGTCCCTTGCCCCTAAACTACAGAACAATCCATGTCCCTTACTTTTACACCACAGAACAGTCCATGTCCCTAACCCCTACACTACATATCAGTCCATGTCCCTAACCTCTAACGCCTAAACTACAGACAGGTCCATGTCCCTTGCCCCTAAACTACAGAACAGTCCATGTCCCTAACCCCTAACCCCTACCCTACAGAACAGTCCATGTCCCTAACTCCTACACTACAGAACAGTCCATGTCTGTAACCCCTAATGCCTACATAACAGAACAGTCCATGTCCCTAAACCCTACCCTACAGAACAGTCCATGTCCCTAACTCCGACCCTACAGAATAGTCCATGTCCCTAACACCTAACCCCTACATTACAGAACAGTCCATGTCCCTAACCAATACACTACAGAACAGTCCATGTCCCTAACTCCTACACTACAGAACAGTCCTTGTCCCTAACCCCTACACTACAGAACAGTCCATGTCCCTAACCATTACACCACAGAACAGTCCATGTCCCTAACACCTACACCAGAGAACAGTCCATGTCCCTAACCCCTACACTACATAACAGTCCATGGCCCTAACCCCTAACCCTACACTACATAACAGTCCATGCCCCGAACCACTAACCCCTACACCAGAGAACAGTCCATTTCCCTAACCCCTACATTACATAACAGTCCATGCCCCGAACCCCTACACTACAGAACAGTCCATGTCCCTAACTCCTACACTACAGAACAGTCCATGTCCCTAACCTCTAACCCCGACACTACAGACAGGTACATGTCCCTAGCCCCTACACTACAGAACAGTCCATGCCCCTAACTCCTACCCTACAGAACAGTCCATATCCCTAACACCTAACCCCTACACTACAGAACTGTCCATGTCCCTAACTCCTACACTAAAGAACAGTCCATGTCTGCAACGCCTAACCCCTACACTACAGAACAGTCTATGTCCCTAACCCATTAACCCTACACTACAGAACAGTCCATGTCCCTAACCCCTAACCCCTACACTACGGAACAGTCCAAGTCCCTAACCCCTAACCCCTACACTACAGAACAGTCCATGTCCATGTCCCGAACCCATACACTACAGAACTGTCCATGTCCCTAACCCCTAACCCCTAACCCCTACACTACAGAACTATCCATGTCCCTAACCCCTAACCCCTACACTACAGAACAGTCCATGTATGTAACCCTTAACCCCTACACTACAGAACAGTCCATGTCCCTAACCCCTACCCTACAGAACAGTCCATGTCCCTAACTCCTACACTACAGAACATTCCATGTCCCTAACCCCTAACCCCTACCCTACAGAACAGTCCATGTCCCTAACTCCTACACTACAGAACAGTCCATGTCCCTAACCCCAAACCCCTACCCTACAGAACAGTCCATGTCCCTAACTCCTACACTACAGAACAGTCCATGTCTGTAACCCCTAACGCCTACACTACAGAACAGACCATGTCCCTAAACCCTACCCTACAGAACAGTCCATGTCCCTAACCCCTAACCTACAGAACAGTCCATGTCCCTAACCATTACACTACAGAACAGTCCATGTCCCTAACCCCTACACTACAAAACAGTCCATGTCCCTAACCCCTACACCACATAAATTCCATGTCCCTAACACCTACACCAGAGAACATTCCATGTCCCTAACCCCTACACTACATAACAGTCCATGGCCCTAACCCCTAACCCCTAAACTACAGAACAATCCATGTCCCTTACTTTTACACCACAGAACAGTCCATGTCCATAACTCCTACACTACAGAACAGTCCATGTCCCTAACCCCTAACCCCTACCCTACAGAACAGTCCATGTCCCTAACTCCTACACTACAGAACAGTCCATGTCTGTAACCCCTAACGCCTACACTACAGAACAGTCCATGTCCCTAAACCCTACCCTACAGAACAGTCCATGTCCCTAACTCCGACCCTACAGAACAGTCCATGTCCCTAACACCTAACCCCTACATTACAGAACAGTCCATGTCCATAACCCCTACACTACAGAACAGTCCATGTCCCTAACTCTAACACCACAGAACAGTCCATGTCCCTAACCCCTAACCCCTACATTACAGAACAGTCCATGTCCCTAATCCCTACACTACAGAACAGTCCATGTCCCTAACCCCAACACTATAAAACAGTCCATGTCCCTAACCCCTACACTACAGAACAGTCCATGTCCCTAACCCCTACACTAGAGAACAGTTCATGTCCCTAAACCCTACAGTACATAACAGTCCATGTACCTAACCCCTAACCCCTACTCTACAGAACAGTCCAAGTCCCTAACCCCTACACTACAGAACAGTCCATGTCCCTAACACCTACACTACAGAACAGTCCATGTCCCTAACCCCTAACCCCTACTCCACAGAACAGTCCAAGTCCCTAACACCTACGCTACAGAACAGTCCATGTCCCTAACACCTAACCCCAACACTACAGAACAGTCCATGTCCCTAACCCCTAACCCCTAAACCCTGCACTACATAACAGTCCATGTCCCTAACACCGAACCTCTACACTACAGAACAGTCCATGTCCCTAACCCCAACACTACAGAACAGTCCATGTCCCTAACCCCTAACCCCTAAACCCTGCACTACAGAGCAGTCCATGTCCCTAACACCGAACCTCTACACTACAGAACAGTCCATGTCCCTAACCCATACACTACAGAACTGTCCATGTCCCTAACCCCTACACCACATAACATTCCATGTCCCTAATCCCTACACCACATAACAGTCCATGTCCCTAACCCCTACCCTACAGAACAGTCCATGTCCCTAACCCATACACTACAGAACATTCCATGTCCCTAACCCCTAACCCCTACCCTACAGAACAGTCCAAGTCCCTAACCCCTACACCACATAACAGTCCATGTCCCTAACCCCTACCCTACAGAACAGTCCATGTCCCTAACTCCTACACTACAGAACATTCCATGTCCCTAACCCCTAACCCCTACCCTACAGAACAGTCCATGTCCCTAACTCCTACACTACAGAACAGTCCATGTCCCTAACCCCTAACCTACAGAACAGTCCATGTCCCTAACTCCTACACTACAGAACAGTCCATGTCTGTAACCCCTAACGCCTACACTACAGAACAGTCCATGTCCCTAAACCCTACCCTACAGAACAGTACATGTCCCTAACCCCTAACCCCTACCCTACAGAACAGTCCATGTCCCTAACCATTACACTACAGAACAGTCCATGTCCCTAACCCCTACACTACAAAACAGTCCATGTCCCTTACCCCTACACCACATAACATTCCATGTCCCTAACACCTACACCAGAGAACAGTCCATGTCCCTAACCCCTACACTACATAACAGTCCATGGCCCTAACCCCTAACCCCTAACCCTACAGTACATAACAGTCCATGCCCCGAACCCCTAACCCCTACACTACAGACAGGTCCATGTCCCTTGCCCCTACACTACAGAACTGTCCATGTCCCTAACCCCTACACTACAGAACAGTCCATGTCCCTTGCCCCTAAACTACAGAACAATCCATGTCCCTTACTTTTACACCACAGAACAGTTCATATCCCTAACCCCTACACTACATATCAGTCCATGTCCCTAACCTCTAACGCCTACACTACAGACAGGTCCATGTCCCTAACTCCTACACTACAGAACAGTCCATGTCCCTAACCCCTAACCCCTACCCTACAGAACAGTCCATGTCCCTAACTCCTACACTACACAACAGTCCATGTCTGTAACCCCTAACGCCTACACTACAGAACAGTCCATGTCCCTAAACCCTACCCTACAGAACAGTCCATGTCCCTAACTCCGACACTACAGAACAGTCCATATCCAAAATGTCCATTTATTTGGAGCGTTTGATCCAGAAAAACACCGGTTCCAACTTGCGCAACGTTACTACAAAATATCTCAAAAGTTACCTGTAAATTTTGCCAAAACATTTCTAACTACTTTTGTAATACCACTTTAGGTATTTTTTTAACGTAAATACTCAAATAAACTGAAGATGGGATGATCTGTGTTCAATACACGAGGAAAATGTCCCTAACACCTACACTAGAGAACAGTCCATGTCTCTAACCCCTACACTACATAACAGTCCATGCCCCGAACCCCTAACCCCTACAACAGAGAACAGTCCATGTCTCTAAACCCTACAGTACATAACAGTCCATGTCCCTAACCCCTAACCCCTACACTACAGAACAGTCCATGTCCCTAACCCCTACAATACAGAGCAGTTCAAGTCCCTAACCCCTAACCCCTACTCTACAGAACAGTCCAAGTCCCTAACCCCTACACTACAGAACAGTCCATGTCCCTAACACCTACACTAGAGAACAGTCCATGTCCCTAACACCTAACCCCTACACTACAGAACAGTCCATGTCCCTAACCCCTAACCCCTAAATGTCCCTAACACCTACACAAGAGAACAGTCCATGTCTCTAACCCCTACACTACATAACAGTCCATGCCCCGAACCCCTAACCCCTACAACAGAGAACAGTCCATGCCCCTAACCCTACACTACATAACAGTCCATGCCCCGAACCCCTAACCCCTACACTACAGAACAGTCCATGTCTCTAACTCCTACACTACAGAACAGTCCATGGCCCTAACCCCTAACCCCTAACCCTACACTACATAACAGTCCATGCCCCGAACCCCTAACCCCTACACCAGAGAACAGTCCGTGTCCCTAACCCCTACACTACATAACAGTCCATGCCCCGAACCCCTAACCCCTACACTACAGAACAGTCCATGTCTCTAACTCCTACACTACAGAACAGTCCATGGCCCTAACCCCTAACCCCTAACCCTACACTACATAACAGTCCATGTCCCAAACCCCTATCCCCGACACTACAGAACAGTCCATGTCCCTAACCCCTACACTCATAACAGTCCATCTCCCTAACCTCTAACCCCTACACTACAGAACAGTCCATATCCCTAACCCATACACTACAGAACAGCCCATGTCCCTAACCCCTACACTAGAGAACAGTCCATGTCTCTAAACCCTACAGTACATAACAGTCCATGTCCCTAACCCCTAACCCCTACACTACAGAACAGTCCATGTCCCTAACCCCTACAATACAGAGCAGTTCAAGTCCCTAACCCCTAACCCCTACTCTACAGAACAGTCCAAGTCCCTAACCCCTACACTACAGAACAGTCCATGTCCCTAACACCTACACTAGACAACAGTCCATGTCCCTAACACCTAACCCCTACACTACAGAACAGTCCATGTCCCTAACCCCTAACCCCTAACCCCTGCACTACAGAACAGTCCATGTCCCTAACACCGAACCTCTACACTACAGAACAGTCCATGTCCCTAACCCATACACTACAGAACTGTCTACGTCCCTAACCCCTATACCATAGAACAGTCCATGTCCCTAACCCCCACACTACAGAACAATCCATGTCCATGTCCCTAACCCCTACACTACAGAACAGTCCATGTCCCTAACCTCTAACCCCTACACTACAGACAGGTCCATGTCCCTAGCCCCTACACTACAGAACAGTTCCATGTCCCTAACCCCTACACAACATAACAGTCCATGTCCCTAACCTCTAACCCCTACACTACAGAACAGTCCATGACCCATACCCCTACACTACAGAACAGTTTAATTCCCTAACCCCTAACCCCTACTCCACAGAACAGTCCAAGTCCCTAACACCTACACTACAGAACAGTCCATGTCCCTAACACCTAACCCCTACACTACAGAACTGTCCATGTCCCTAACCCCTAACCCCTAACCCCTGCACTACAGAACAGTCCATGTCCCTAACACCGAACCTCTACACTACAGAACAGTCCATGTCCCTAACCCATACACTACAGAACAGTACCATGTCCCTAACCCCTACACAACATAACAGTCCATGTCCCTAACCTCTAACCCCTACACTACAGAACAGTCCATGACCCATACCCCTACACTACAGAACAGTTTAAGTCCCTAACCCCTAACCCCTACTCCACAGAACAGTCCAAGTCCCTAACACCTACACTACAGAACAGTCCATGTCCCTAACACCTAACCCCTACACTACAGAACAGTCCATGTCCCTAACCCCTAACCCCTAACCCCTACACTACAGAACAGTCCATGTCCCTAACACCGAACCTCTACACTACAGAACAGTCTATGTCCCTAACCCATACACTACAGAACTGTCCATGTCCCTAACCCATACACTACAGAACAGTCCATGTCCCTAACCCCTACACTAGAGAACAGTCCATGTCCCTAACCCCTACAATACAGAACAGTTCAAGTCCCTAACCCCTAACCCCTACTCTACAGAACAGTCCAAGTCCCTAACCCCTACACTACAGAACAGTCCATGTCCCTAACACCTACACTACAGAACAGTCCATGTCACTAACACCTAACCCCTACACTACAGAACAGTCCATGTCCCTAACCCATACACTACAGAACAGTCCATGTCCCTAACCCCTACACAAGAGAACAGTCCATGTCCCTAACATTCGGTTTCCGTTTTATAAAATGTTCTAATTTTGGTCATTTTTCCGCTGTCCCGGTAAATCCCACAAGAGGGCGAGTGGAATCATATTGCAAATGTACAAAACATCACCAATCACGACGTGGCCTTTTCTCCTAAACGGAAAAGACTTTGAAGACGAAACTTGGTGAGCATAGGTTTGGCATAATGGGCAGTTGACCCCAAACAAGATGGCATCCAGGCCTCAACGGTTTTTGAGTTATGGCCATTTTCTGGGATTAAAGGTCAAAAATGAAAATAGAGCAATAATTTTTCCGCTTCACGTCAAAGTAAATGAACCTACGGTGTCAATAAAAAAAGAACCAGCCATTTATCTATCGTCATTTAAGAGAAATCGTACAATGTCAAATTGGTGATGTTAAAAAAAAATGGTGTTTAAAAAAAAAGAGTTACAGATCCAGTTGCAGTGTGTTCAGACGAATCTTTTTGAATTGTGTTTCCGAGCTATGCGAGATTTATGCGATTTTCGGTGATTTTCTGAAATAATACACACTCGTTCAATCCTCTGTAAATAAGTCAGTTCTTAACATAAAGACTTAAAACTCAATATTATACAAGTGCCTACCCAAAGGAGGGTGTGTTCACTTTCAGCTTCCTGTGTAAACCGGAAGTCCCTTAAAATGGTGTCAGAGGTGCTGTTTTGAAGGGTTAAAAAGGTCTGATCTTTTCAAAACTTCATATGTGTTATTAGGCAACCCTCATGAACTGTAACTCAGTCATTTCTGCCAACAAATGTCAAAGAAAAGCACTCTCTCTCTCACACACACACAGCAAGGATGGAGTGATAAAGTGCGGTGCTTAAAGACACTCAGAGCCTGCAATGGCATTACCATAATCTCTAGGCTGTGCCGAGTTCAACGAGATGTTCCGCTTGTACATGTACATAACCTGCAAATGTGAAAATGACTGCATTCAACCCCGTGTAGATCAGTCAATGCACATTGCATTTGCTATATGATTAAACAGTGAAAAAACATCACCAAATGGACATGATGAAATCAACACAACGAGCAATGGTGAGGAACCACTATCAATGCCGAGTTCATCAAGCCAGTCAATTTCGCATTTCTGCAGTATTTTTGAGCATGACAAAAACATGATGGTAAATGCCCATTGAAACATATTGCAAATGCACAAAAAGGCTTTTTGGCGAAAGCAAACAATGTTATTATCTGAGGATAGCACCTCCGTAAACAAAGAGAGAAAAGCATATTTCAACCCTGCAGGCGCGACACAAAACGCAAAAATAAAACTATAATTCATGCCTTACCTTTGACGAGCTTCTTTTGTTGGCACTCCAATATGTCCCATAAACATCACAAATGGTCCTTTTGTTCGATTAATTCCGTCGATATATATCCAAAATGTCCATTTATTTGGAGCGTTTGATCCAGAAAAACACCGGTTCCAACTTGCGCAACGTTACTACAAAATATCTCAAAAGTTACCTGTAAATTTTGCCAAAACATTTCAAACTACTTTTGTAATACCACTTTAGGTATTTTTTTAACGTAAATACTCGAATAAACTGAAGATGGGATGATCTGTGTTCAATACACGAGGAAAACAAACTGTAGCTAGCATTCTGGTCACGCGCCTCTATCTAACAGTACACTTCAAGTGACCCTCGTTCAAGATGGCCGTACTTCTTCATTACACAAAGGAAAAACCTCAACCAACTTCTAAAGACTGTTGCCATCCAGTGGAAGTGATAGGTTCCTTAGAAATCTGGATTCCCAATGAAAACCCAATGAAAAGAGAGTGACCTCAAAAAGAAATCTGAATGGTTTGTCCTCGGGGTTTCGCCTGCTAAATAAGTTCTGTTATACTCACAGACATGATTCAAACAGTTTTAGATTGTTTTCTATCCATATCTACTAATTATATGCATATCTTATCTTCTGGGGATGAGTAGCAGGCAGTTGAATTTGGGCATGCATTTCATCCGGACGTGAAAATACTGCCCCCTGTCACCAAGAAGTTAATGATGCCAAAGACACAACGTATGTGGTGCCCCGTGTGAGGAATCTAAGATAGAATTGTACTTTGCTGTTGAATTATATATATATCAATTGTGCAAAAGGACTTGTACAAACAGACTGCTTTGTACACAAATTGGTTGTGTGTGTGTTTCCATTTGAACAAGGTACGGAGAGTGCCTCCGGTCATGTGTCAATAGTCATAGCAATGAGTTGTAAATTCCAGATTTAGTCCGTTAGGCCAAACGGTACGATTTCTCTTTGTCAATATTAATTTCTAGAGCAAGGGCATAGAGGCAGTAAGGTTATAAATTAGAGGATAGATCTGTTCTGCGACCGAGCCAAAGTATTGTCCGACGTATCGCGCTAAGACAGTGTGGGTAGGCCACAGACGTATCTGTATTTATGTACCGTGTCGCTCTGGTCAACATAATGCTAGCAAAGTATGCCGAATGGGTTAATGTGAGACGTCACTAGTATACACCCCTTTCCATGGTGAAGGGGACCCTATTTTGTGCTTGGAAGTGAGATTTCTGTACAAAGTAGGATTAGCTTGCACGAGATGCTAAGCTAACAAAGGGAAACAGTATTTATTTTTCCTATTTTTCCAACGTCACGTTGAAATTCCTCAGCGGAAGTCCACACTTTGTACTTCTGTTTGCTTTCTGCGATGGTGAAGAATCCCCAGTACATTTCTTGAAAAAAGAATTAGGTGACACCCAAACGTGGATCACATTAAGATATCCAGCCAATCGCAATTGACTAGATATCGATGTCTCATTCAATTTTAACTAACAAGTGAAATTGCCAGATTTCCCTTTCAAGTGGATCTTTTAAATAATATCCAAATTGATTGGGTTTCTACAATGAGACAAGTTAAACTTTTTCCACATTAACCTAGATGAAGAAACACTCTCAGGTTAATTTAATTAATAACCTCTTGGGGCTAGATGGCAGCATTTTCACTTTTGGATAAATAGCGTGCCGAATTTCAACTTCCTGCTACTCATGCCAAGAATATAAGATATGCATATTATGAGTAGATTTGGATAGAAAACACTCTGAAGTTTCTAAAACTGTTTTAATCATGTCTGTGAGTATAACAGAACTTATGTAGCAGGGAAAACCCTGAGGACTAACCGTTCAGAATTTTTTTTTGAGGTCTCTGTCTGTTCAGTGAGTTCTCGGCAATATTTCTTAGGAACTGGTTTTCAGTCCACTGGATGTCACCAGTCTTTGGAATTTGGTTGAGGTTATTCATTTGTGCAATGAAGAAGTAGGCCAACTAGGAACTGGGCAACACTGTTGAGAGTTGCGCAAGACGTGAAAAGTAGCGCTGGTTTGTTGTCTTCCTGTATTGAACAACAGATAGACCCATCTACAATTTGATCGATTATTAACATTTAAAAATACCTAAAGTTGTATTAAAAAAGTAGTTTTAAATATTTTGGCAAAGTTTATAGGCAACTTTTGAAATGTTTTGTAGTGACGTTGCGTTTTTTTGGAAGCTGTTTTTTTCTGGATCAAACGCGCTTTATAAATTGACATTTGGATATATATGGACGGAATTAATCGAACAAAATGACCAATTGTGATGTTTATGGGACATATTGGAGTGCCAACAAAAGAAGCTCGTCAAAGGTAATGCATGTTTTATATTTTATTTCTGCGTTTTGTGTAGTGCCTGCAGGGTTGAAATATGCTACCCTCTTTGTTTACTGGTTGTGCTATCATCAGATAATAGCTTCTTATGCTTTCGCCGAAAAGCCTTTTTAAAATCTGACATGTTGGCTGGATTCACAACGAGTGTAGCTTTAATTGAGCATTTAACATGTGTGATTTAATGAAAGTTAGATTTTTATATAAAAAAAAAAAATATTTGCCGCGCTGCATTTTCCCTGTTTTTTGCCCAAGTGGGACGCGACCGTCCCACCTATCCTTAAAGTTTAATTCCCAGATAGCCTATACCAGTTTGTGTTATCATTCAAATTGATCAATCAGTAAAATCTGCTTTTGCAAAGCACATTCAGTAAACCCCAGTACTGACGGAATCCCATGTGGCTTCAGCCTGAGAGAGGTGAACCTAGTGGTGAATGTAACCTAACATTTAAACTACTGGTTACTTTTATGATAATCCAGACAATCCCAATATCATCGTCTCATTCAATTTAATAAGTTAAATTGTTGAACATACCTTTCTAGGTTCTTCCAATTAAATGAGACATTTTAAACTTTGCAATAGTAACCTAGATGAAACAACTTCCCAGGTTAAGTAAAGTTTTATTCCCAGAAAGCCTATCCGGGTAGTATAAATCATTATCATTGATTAATTCATTCAATTTGCTTTTGCAAATTAATTCATGTCCAACTCCCACTGTACTGGTGCAGTACTGATGGTTCATTAACGCTTATAAATAGATTAAAACTGTCTTTGCAGCTTCCAACATATTCCAAAACCAAACATTGGAAAATTAGGAAAAACATTTTTTATTTCAAATGTTCTAATAATGTGCAAGCTATCAGAGGGGGTAGTCCCCACTCACCTGCTAATTAGTGAACCTCCACCCGCAAATGGATTGACCTCTGACCTCAGCAGCGATACCAACCCTAATTATGCCATTAGCAGAAAAACAGCAGACAACAACGCTCTCCAAAATCAACCATCGGGCTCAGGCCTCGTAAAGGTTCTCTCCAGTCTAGCCCTGATGTCTTGCCACCCGAGATTGGCATCGGTCCAATACCGCAGTGCACTGCTGAAGCACAGGTAAGCGCAGGTAACGGTAGACATAGACAGGTGGAGAGAACCAGGAAACCAATGACAAATGCAGAAAATTCTGCTAGCTATGGAACTGCATTTGAAAACTGAACAATTAAATGTAATTGAAAAACTTATGACGATGAACAAGCACAAACTCTTCAACGCCTTCTACAGGAACATCTCGATTTAGCCAAAACTAAATACGATGATGTCCACGCCAAACTAGATAAGTCTGACGAGTTATCTACAAACAGGCGCGCTCAACTTGATAACATGCATGCAGTTTTGTTGAATGTTACTCAAAGTAACACGATTCTACTCAAAATGCGGCAGACCAAAGACGATCAGTTAATGAACACAATGACTAAGTTGAATGACAAATCAGCAGAACTCATTGAAGTCGCTGACCAAATGAATGATGAGAGAACTCGGGTGATGAAGATGGAAATATTGATTTCTAAGCGGAGGAAATCTCATCACTGAATCTCTCGCTCCCTTCTCAAGACCTCTATCGGCAAACCATGACAGATAAGTTTGAGACCGAAAGGAGCAAGTGCGACACTCACGTGTCCAAAATCAGTACTCTAAGTGTTCCAGTGGACTCTGCAATGCAGCAGAATACCACCCTTAAGTACCATCTGGAGGGAGTCCAGAATGATCACGCTCTACAGGGTGACTTCCCATCCAAGCAACCGGAGCCCTGTACTCAAAGGAGTAAAGACGATAGGTTTCAGACTTTGCCTCCCTCATGTGTCCCTCAGTCTTCTCCTCTTGTCCATTCGGCACTGAGTAATATGGCGCCTCTTGGCCAACAAAGCCAAAGCTTGACTTCTCCTCTTGACCTTTTAGCTCCAATTTCCCCACAGGATGAGGCCAACCCTCTCCGCCCACTTGGCGCATAATACCTTGACAAACTCGTCAAGAATTTCCCCACCTTTGACCCTGTTCCAGGTCAGCCAAATGATTCTGAGACATTCCTAGCTGACATAGAGGGTGCATTGGATGGCTACCTGAATGCTACGGGTTCTGACAGGGTTTACCTGTTGACGCGAACGTCGAATAGATACGTGACGAGGTTCATTCATTTACAACAGCAACATGTGCTAAATGACTACGCTAAACTTGCCACAGCTTTGAAATTAGAATTGAGTGGTTCTGCGACTCGCAAACACGATAGCTCACTGGCTAACACCGTCAAACAAGCTTGGAACGAACACCCACAAGCTTACAATCATAGGCTTCGTTCAGCTTACTTTGGCCTACTCACTGAAATAGGAATGGAAGAGCTGTTACCATCCAAACAAATGATTCTGTCGAACATGTATCCCACCTTCATTACCTACTTGGGCCCTGCAGCCTACGTTGGCTTGCCTATCTTACAACTCAGAGAGCTTGCAAGCACAGCTTTTGAGGCATCAAAAGTTCACAACGCTAAGAGCCCTGACCACTCGGTTTTGAAGTTTGACCAGGAGCACTCACTCCAGTTCCAGGGTGCATTATCAGGTATTAGAGCGTTGAGAGATGACGGACAACAATGGTTTCTACCACGAAACCATGATTCCAATAACCTCTGTGGTCGAAATAACTGTAAAGCACGTCGCCATCAAAACGACTATCGCTACAATCGACCTGTTCACTACGTTCCTGCACCCAACCCACACAAAGTGCCGGAGCACAAGGGTAACAAAGGGTTGAAGGATGATCAAAACGTAGACCAATGTTCTCCAGAAGTTCCACTACGTGAAGAACTAAAGCAAGAAACATTTGAGAAAGGGGTAAAAGATAAGTCACAAGGACTAGACGAGGAATTACCGGACACCAGGTCCACAGGAATTAACACCCATAGGACACAGGACGTTAAAATTCAAATCTCTCCCGCTCTCACTCGAGACCCTATCCAGGGCCTGCTTGATCAAGAAACAAGCCCATGGGATTTGTCTATAAACTCTGATACAAAGGTTGCGAAGAAAAAGGTCAAACGCTTCGTTAAAGCCAAGCCCACTCAAAATCTGAAAAGTCGATCTGCTTACATCTTGAACAGAAATGGCACATCACGTCATTGCGAACGACCACTCCACTTTGTGGGGAATATGTCCATTAAACACGAATCTAAACGCCCATACCTGGAAACAGTCCTGGAGGGTTGCTTAACTTGTCATGCGCTAATTGATTTGGTTGCGACAATATCACTCATCTCTCAAGCATTGTTCAATGATCTCAAAAGGGCTTTGGAACCAACTAAACATTGGTTAAAAGTGGAACGATGCCATACTACACTTCGAGGGGTCACTCAGACTACCTCGCCTCTCACATTGAGAGTCATGCTGAAACTACACTTCCAGGACTTATTGCTCATTCACCCTGTGTATGTTACCAGCCTCGAAACTGTACCCCTGCTACTTGGAGCAAACTTGATGGATCAGTTACTCCCACTGATGGATTGGAAAACCAACCAGATATGGTCACAGTACAGAACAGTCCATGTCCCAAACCCCTACACTACAGAACAGTCCATGTTGCTAACCCCTACACTACAGAACAGTCCATGTCCCTAACCCCTACACTACAGAACAGTCCATGTCGCTAACCCCTACACTACAGAACAGTCCATGTCCCTAACCCCTACCCTACAGAACAGTCTGTTTCCCTAACCTTTACACTACAGAACAGTCCATGTCCCTAACCCCTAACCCATACACTACAGAACAGTCCATGTCGCTAACCCCTACACTACAGAACAGGCCATGTCCCTAACCCCTACACTACAGAACAGTCCATGTCCCTAACCCCTACACTACAGAACAGGCCATGTCCCTAACCCCTACACTATAGAACAGTACATGTCCCTAACCCCTAACCCATACACTACAGAACAGTTCATGTCCCTAACTCCTACACTACAGAACTGTTCATGTCCCTAACCCCTACACTACAGAACAGTCCCTATCATATCCTAACTCAGGGTGCTCAACATTATTGGGAGATAGAAGCACAGAGAAACATACTGATGAAACAGGAGGCACTCTCTTTTCTCCCTCTTTTCCAATCACTTGTTCTTCAAGTGAAGTAATGGCAAGGTAAGAGGAAGAAACAAGAGAGAAAGAGGTTAGAACAGATAAAATGGCAAGAGAATTATAAAATGACAGAGAGAGAGAGAGCGAGAACGAGAGGGACCATGAGAATTAGAGTGAATAGCTTCCTTCAAGCCTCACGGTTTGGCTTTGCAAACACTCGGAGTGAAAGGAGGAGGGGGGAGAGAGACAGAGAGAGAGAGAGAGAGAGAGAGAGGGAGAGAGAGAGAAAGAGAGAGAGAGAGAGAGAGAGAGAATGAGAGAGAGCGAAAGAGAGAGAGTGGGAATTTACCAAAGCTGCTCAGGAGGCCCTCATTACGATATTAAACAAGATTTAATAAGTGAGAGTGATTTGATGAGGTGATTATCCTGCCCATTAATCAAGCAGGCTTCTGTTCCTCTGTAATATGGCCCATCTTTCCCCTGAATGCACCAAAGCCTCTTTAGACGCTGAGCTCCTTACTGCGCTGCCGACGGGATTTCAGAACAACAAGGGAAAAAATGAAATATTATTTCTATCAGGCATCGGCATTCTGGATGCTCCCTCCTGTCCATTGCATCTAATAAATTGAACTCCTTAGCATGTGGGTCAGAACGTCAAGTCTCGATAGCCACTCAGATAGATAATGAGTATGGAAGCATCTGTTGTTATAAAGGTTGTGATTTGAGGGCTGAACAGAAGCAGTCCGTATGGTCGGGTGACGGGGGGGGGGGGGGGGGGGGGGGGGGGGGGGGGGCTCACTCTGAATCACATTGGTCTGTCAGATGTCACAGAATGCTTCTAAGGAAATTGAATAAAAAGTTACATTATACATTAGTACATATGAGAGATCAGCTTCACAGTAGACAGGATAACTTCTGTCCATGTTGTGGCTTAAGAAAATGGAGGATGCCTTGATAGGTAGACATGTTGGATTCCTATGTCTTGGTAGGTAAACTACACAAGCAGTCAGGGGGGAACACAGTAAAACCAGATGAAGACATACATGGAAGAGAGGTACAAGATGACTAGAAACTATATATGATGACTATTATATGCAGCATTGTGTGTGTATTGTCTGAGTACAGTGTTACAATGTAAACAGGTGAATGTAACAAATACTTATTTTCCCCACATCAGACGTCCAGGATGAGAATAACCCTTGTAGCATATCTTTTGGAAAAAGGGGTTTTAGGAAGACAGAGAACCCAAACATTTTAAAAGCTCAAGTGGAAGAAGATTACCTTAAAGCAGGCGTGGGACGGAGGTTTTTCCGGGAACTAGCTCAGAGCATTAATACAATAAGCACACAAAATATAATACAAGGATGTTTTTATGAACATAATCCTGAGAGATGAGGCCGATCCAACCTGGGAATATAATCCCAAGGAGCTCTCCTGGTTATCTTTCATAGGCCCTGGTGAACCCCCCCCCCCACACACACACACACACACACACACACACTCTCTTACAATCTCATCCCCGCTTATTAAATCAACAGATAATCTTTAAGAGCATGTCACTTCATTCAAATCTGCGCTATGACATTTGACCTATAGACCATGAAGCAGAGACTTGCACTCACCACAAAGATAGATAAATAAGATAACAACGGGTCCATTTTAGTGAAGTGTTCCACAACAGACAGCTGTTTTAAAGCTTTGGGACAGAGTTCCCAACTGGCCTGTAGGCTGAATTTGGCCAGCAGGTAATTTTATTTAGTTTCCAGCATTTCTCAGCAAAAACAATTCTTAAAATATATGTGCACTACCGGTCAAACGTTTTAGAACACCTACTCATTCAATGGTTTTTCTTTATTTTACTATTTTCTACATTGTAGAATAATAGTGAAGACATCAAAACTATGAAATAACACCTATGGAATCATGTAGTAACTTTTAGTAGCTTTTCCTGCTTTTCCTTCACTCTGCAGTCCGACTCATCCCAAACCATCTCAATTGGGTTGAGGTCGGGTGATTGTGGAGCCCAGGTCATCTGATGCAGCACTCCATTACTCTCCTTCTTGGTAAAACAGCCCTTACACAGTCTGGACGTGTGTTTTGGGTTATTGTCCTGTTGAAAAACAAATGATAGCGTTTCGCTGCAGAATGCTGTGGTAGCCATGCTGGTTTAGTGTGCCTTGAATTCTAAATAAATCACAAACACTGTCACCAGCAAAGCACCTCCACACCATAACACCTCCTCCATGCTCTACGGTGGGAAAAACACATGCAGAGACTGTCCATTCACCCACCATGTCTCACAAAGACATAGCGGTTGGAACCAAAAATCTCCAATTTGGACTGCAGAACAAAGGACACATTTCCACCGATCTAATGTAAATTGCTTGTGTCTCTTGGCCCAAGCAAGACTCTTCTTCTTAATGGTGTCCTTTAGTAGTTGTTTCTCTGCAGCAATTCGACCATAAAGGCCTGATTCACGCAGTCTCCTCTGAACAGTTGATGTTGAGATGTGTCTGTTACTTGAACTCTGTGAAGCATTTATTTGGGCTGCAATTTCTGAGGCTGGAAACTCTAATGAACTTATCCTCTGCAGCAGAGGTAACTCTGGGTCTTCCTTTCCTGTGGTGGTCCTCATGAGAGCCAGTTTCAACATAGCGCTTGATGGTTTTTGCTACTGCACTTGATGAAACTTTCAAAGTTCTTGACATTTTCCGTATTGACTGAACTTCATGTCTTAAAGTAATGATGGACTGTCGTTTCTCTTTGCTTATTTGAGCTGTTCTTGCCACCATATGGACTTGGTCCAAATAGGACAATCTTCTGTATACCACCCCCACCTTGTCACAACACAACTGATTGTCTCAAACGCCTTAAGATGGAAAGAAATTCCACAAATTAACTTTTAATAAGGTACACCTGTTCATTGAAATACGTTTGAGGTGACTACCTCATGAAGCTGGTTGAGAGAATGCCAAGAGTGTGTAAAGCTGTCATCAAGGCAAAGGGTGGCTACTTTGAAGAAGCTCAAATATAAAATATATTTATATTTGTTTAACAATTTTTTGGTTACTACATTTGTGTTATTTCATAGATTTGATGTCTTCACTACTATTCTACAATGTAGAAAATAGTAAAAATAAAGAAAAACTCTTGAATGAGTAGGTGTTCTAAAACTTTTGACCAGTAGTGTATATTGCTGGACATAAAATACTGTGAAAACACCAGCAAATCAGCGCCAAGTGATTTTACTTTTGAAAATTCCCACTCACAATAGAGAGATACACTATACTGTATATCCAAATGTACGTGGCACACCTTCAAATGAGTGGATTCGGCTATTTCAGCCACAGCCGTTGCTGACAGGTGTATAAAACACAGCCATGCAATCTCCATAGACAAACATTGGCAATAGAATGGCCTAACTGAAGAGCTCAGTGACTTTCAACGTCCTCGTCATAGGATGCCACCTTTCCAACAAGTCAGCTCCTCAAATGTCTGCCCTGCTAGAGCTGCCCAGGTCAACTGTAAGTGCTGTTATTGTGAAGTGAAAATGTCTAGGAGCTGCAATGGCTCAGTTTCAAAGTGGTAGGCCACACAAGCTCACATAACAGGACTGCAGAGTGTTGAAGCGCGTAGAGCGTAAAAATCGTCTGTCCTTGGTTGAAACACTCACTACCGAGTTCCAAACTGCCTCTGGAAGCAATGTCAGCACAATAAATGTTTGTCAGGAGCATCATGAAATGGGTTTCCATGGCCTGGCAGCCACACACAAGCCTAAGATAACGATGCGCAACGCCAAGCGTCGGCCAGAGTGGTGTAAAGCTCATCGCAATTGGACTCTGGAGTAGTGGAAACGTGTTCTCTGGAGTGATTAATCACTCTTCACCACCTGGCAGTCCGACGGACAAAATCCATATTAATACCCATGATTTGGGGTATTCGACAAGCAGGTCTCCACATACTTTTAGTCATGTAGTGTACATGTGATCATATACAAATGACAGCAAGGTTTGAAATTATTATGTTTTAGTCAAATATTATATCTGTTTGGGCATCTTGCGGTCAATTTGCAGTCTACAAATTATTTGTATTTATGTTCCGGCCCCATGACCATCCGCTCAAGAACAAATCGGGCCGCGGCTAAATCTAGTTGATGATCCCTGCTTTAGGGGTTCAAAGGCCAACTGGGCCATAGCTTTACTCCAACAAGACTGTCAGTGGTGGACTGGGACTAGAAATCGGCTCCAGCATTTCTAATACACAAGACCATTTTTTTCCTTGGGGTCCACTCAACAGCCCATTTCTTTCCTTGAGTCACCCATTATCAGCCAGATAATGATCATTTTGCACAAATAAGTCAGACAGGCCCACTAGGATATTTGCCAGAAATGCCAGATGGCCAGTCCACCCCTGAAGACTGGTATAGTTATAAATATACAGTATGGTTGTTGATATACTGTAGCTATAAATATACAGTATGGTTGTTGGTATATCTATAAATATACAGTATGATTGATGATATAGCTATAAATATACAGTATGGTTGTTGGTATATCTCTAAATACACCGTATGGTTGTTTGTATATCTATAAATATACAGTATGGTTGTTGGTATATCTATAAATATACAGTATGGTTGTTGGTATATCTATAAATATACAGTATGGTTGATGATATAGCTATAAATATACAGTATGGTTGTTGGTATATCTATAAATATACAGTATGGTTGTTTGTATATATATAAATATACAGTATGGTTGTTGGTACATCTATAAATATACAGTATGGTTGGTGATATATATATAAATATACAGTATGGTTGTTTGTATATATATAAATATACAGTATGGTTGTTTGTATATATATATAAATATACAGTATGGTTGTTGGTATATCTATAAATATACAGTATGGTTGTTGGTATATCTATAAATATACAGTATGCTTGTTGGTATATCTATAAATATACAGTATGGTTGTTGGTATATCTATAAATATACAGTATGGTTGTTGGTATATCTATAAATATACAGTATGGTTGTTGGTATATCTATAAATATACAGTATGGTTGATGATAGCTCTGCTTGAACTTAGAAATGATGAACTGTAAGATTCACTTATTCAGGAGTTAGGATGAATCAACCCAGTCAAACATTACATAATTGTCAATAAACTGGTACTTTACAGTCCATTTCCAGCTGCTATTCACCTTCATTGATTAATTCAAAGACTCCTAAATTGGTGTCTATCTGGTATTGGTGCTCTCTCTCTCTTGCTCTCTCTCCATGGCTGTGCATCTCAGCAGTGTAATTGGAGTAAATGACAGGAGAACATCTGCTGTGCATAAGAGAGGGGCCAACACTTTAACATGCAGATGTCTCTCTTCATCTGCATTAATTCAATAATTACTGCAATGCAATGGGGGGATTTTATTATTTTTATAGCTTAAGACAATGTTATCTGTGCCAGTTGGTGATGGGAGGGGTGTGTGTGTGTGTGTGTGTGTGTGTGTGTGTGTGTGTGTGTTAGTTTGTGTGCAGGCGTGCACGTGTGTGTGTATATTTGTGTGTATATGTGTGTGTGTGTGTGTGTGTGTGTGTTAGTTTGTGTGCAGGCGTGCACATGTGTGTGTGTATATTTGTGTGTATATGTGTGTGTGTGTGTGCGTTTGTGCGTGCGTGCGGATGCTGAATGTGGAGAGGGGGGGGGGGGGGGAGTGTAGATTATTATACCATTTAGCCAGAGCAAGCTGTCACATAGCAGAGAATCCCACTAATTCCACCGTGCCCTTGGCGTGTCACTGATGGGCTCCGAGTGACCGATGATGCCTTGACGCCGCCACTTGGCCACCAGACGACCAGCCTGCTCTTTACTCTGTGTGTGCATGTGTGAGTGCGTTTTTGTGTGTGGGTCACGGCGGGTGCTCTTAATCACTCACAGTTTGGAGGTTTGGCTCATAATAGGTAAGGTTAAGGCTTGGGGTTATTAGGGATTGATTATTGTTCATGAAAAGACTAGGAAAAATTACATGTCAAACCTTGTGCTGTTTAAATAAGGTTTTCATTTACCTGTGACTTTGGTCTGATCATTTCTGCATACTGGACAAATCATGCTTTGGCTGGTATTGATGATTGGATAAGGAAATTGGACCATTGAGGGTGTCAGAGGGCAGTATTTTCATAATAAAGGAGAAAGTCACTGCACTATCAAAAGGTTACTTCTCACATATCACATTCATCAAGAGCATTTATAAAGCAATCAGACAAATCTAATCATAATGCCTATATTCATCAGCATAACACAGTGCAACATGACTGATATCTTTACTTGAATGTTCATTCAAAGGGTGACTGTATGAAATGATCCAAAATATAGATCCAAGTATTACTGAAGCAACGCAATCAAACATTACAATACATGTACTGCAAGACAATGGTATGCAGCTGTTACAGAGATAAGCAATAAGAAGGCAACCAGGGTGTCTCTCCTCTGACATGACTATGAAAGCAGTCTAAAAGCAGGGACTGGTCCTCATCAGGGCTAATCATACCACAGCATTGAGGGCAATGACCCCGGCCCATGATCTTACATCTCTCAGGGCGCGATAACAAGGTAGGTCATTTGGAGGTTAAGTTCACTCACTGGCTCATAAAACACAATCACGCATGTGCACGCACACACACACACCACACACACACCCACACACCACACAAACACACCTCGCTTTCACATGCCAGCTAAACATAGGGACAAAGGAAAGTATTTGTGTATACTTGGCAGGCCAACTTCCTTTGATTGCTGCAGTGTGAGGGTAGGAAACA
The DNA here is from genome assembly GCF_045791955.1 of Oncorhynchus clarkii lewisi. NCBI lineage: Eukaryota > Metazoa > Chordata > Actinopteri > Salmoniformes > Salmonidae > Oncorhynchus > Oncorhynchus clarkii. The sequence continues at coordinate 70,553,714 of NC_092150.1, read as the reverse complement.
ATGTTAGGGTAGGAAACAATGCACATGAGCTATTAATAAGTAATGGAGAAAGAAAATTCCTCTAAGATGAGATGAGAGGAGAGGAGAGGAGAGGAGAGGAAGGCTCAGAGGAGGTAGCTAGTGACCACTCTATTTACAGATTCACTATACAGAGATACTGTTTACTGGGCATTAGTATGTGAACACTACTCTATACTTCCTGGTAGTAATATATATTTTAGTCTTTAAGATCTACTTAGCTCGTATTTATTATTGACCCTGCTTCTGCTGTCTTGGACTAGGAGTAACACATTACAGTGTTCTTATTCCCATGTCATCATTTATTTAAGTACATTCTAACAGGTATTGGTATCACACTGTTGGTATTACAACAGCAAGGTCGCTCATGATACAAGCCAGTATTCAACATCCATCCATGTCTGAGGATGCCGGGAGATTGTGTGTAAACCAGCCACTTGGGGCAACATTGAGCGCTGTTATCATCAAGTAAGTTTTGGTTTCGCTAGGCTGTTGTGTGCAGGGATGGTGAATGGGTTCAAGCTCCAGCCTCTTACTCCACAGGTTGAAAGTTTGAATCCAGGCTTAGAAAGTTTCAGATGTTTTGGTTTTAAGTCTATCCCAAACCTTAACCCTTACCTCAAATCATATTCATCAAGAATTTGGAGTTAATGCCTTAAACAATTTGAAATTTGACATTTGAAACAACTTCGAAACTTGACATTTGAGAAACATAGATGAACTAATTTTGACGTGAGACTGTGAGAGACGATCACACTCTCTCCTTTCTAAAAGTGCCCAGTTAAAGAGCATAAACTCCTGTGTGCTAAATCCACACCGGCCAGCGGTCATTAGCATAGCTAACAAACCCAGAAAGAGCAACAGCGGGAGAGAACAGTATCAGTCTATTAAAGGGAAGGAGTGGGGGAGAGGGGAGATGGAGGGAGGCTATTGTTCTCCTCTGATTTAGCCCTGGTGTCACTGTGCAACTGTTGTCACTTCTAAGTTTAGCTGGACGGCTCGCCTGGTGGAAGGAAGGGGAGGGAGGCAAGACTGAGGTGGGGGGCGACACGGAAAGACAAGGGGGAAAGGAGAAGACAGAGTGTGTCAAGGGGAGGAAGGAGAAGATGAAGGAGACATGAAGACAGGAGGGAATGGCAACAAGCTCTCACAGTCTCACGTCAGAATTAGACGTTCATCCATGTTTCTCAAAAGTTGTTCCAAATGTCAACATTTTAAGTGTTTAAGGTTAAGTTTAGGAATTAACTCTAAATGTTTTATCTAAAAAACAACTTTATATCGCTGGATTGGAACTTGGAACACCAGATGAGAATGCCTCCATTCCCATCCACAACACTTTAGCAAAAAAACTAAACCTACTTGAAGGTAACAGAGCTCACTGTTGCCCCTAGTGGCAAGTTTATGTGTCATCTCCCGACGTCCTCACACATGGATGGATGTCGATTACTGACTTGTATTACGGGTGACCTGGCTGGGAATGGAGGGGTAGTGGATGGAAGACAGGAGACAGACACGAGACGGGAGTCGGCGACGTCGGTGGGGTGGTGGGTTACTGAGGGCTCCAGCTGTCGGCTGATAAAGAGGCTGAGGTCTGAGGCGTTAAGCCTCACAGTGAAAGCAGAGCTTACGGGAGTGACACAGGGCAATGGCCCCTCTCCGGCCCACACGGTCCTCAGCACAGAGCCCAGGCCAAAGCAAAGACACATGGATAAACAGGCCCAGATGACACTCCACGCCTGTAAAGGCGGCTGGGCTAAGACGGCCAGGCCGGCGACACGTCCCCCCCCCCCCTCTCCAGTGAGCAGGGGAGACAGGGGAGGGGATAGGCTTAAGGCATGGCTCCCTGACAGGGATGGCTGAATGGCGGTGGATGATAGACATTGTCTCAGTGAAGTCACTGGGTTCATCACAGTACATACGTGGGCTGGGCCTGAGGGAATAGGGGAAGATCTTCTGCTGTTGATTCTTGACATGCACGTATACATATGTCTTCACATAGACAAATAGTCAAGTGCAAATGCACACACAGGTCATGTAGACGTGCTCACACACATTTGTGGACAGACAGTCGCGCGCGCATGCATGCGTACGTGCGGGTGTATTTCAAATGTTTCTTTTTTGCATTCTTTCAATTCCACCTAACAGGGTTTCCTTGAGAACTAAATCTACTTACGATTTATCGTTCCTTATCATCTCCCTTCATTCCAAATTATAATCCGGTTCATCTAATCCCTCTCTCCCTCCCTCTTTTTCAAATCATATTCATCAAGAGCATCCTCACTGACAGATCAAGAAATCACTGTTGGGGAGAGGTCTGAAGAGATACACTGTTTTTCTTCTGAAACAAATCAGATTCCTCTGATGTAATCAAGACGAGACGGCAGAGACCACGGCATAATCACTAAGGGACATGCCTGCCTTGCCTAGATATTATTAAAAATGGGAGAAACAAGTCTTTAGATTGAAAGATTGAAAAAATGGAATTACAGTAAATCAGGGTAAAACTGGGGCAAGGTTGGCTAAAGCCCTCTGATACAGATGTGAGACAAATCTTCACAGTGTGTGTGTGTGCGCGTGTTTGTGTGTTTGCGTGCGCGCATGCGTGTGTGAATGAAATATCATATTGTCTACAGAGCAAGGGGAGTGCAAAGAAATCTGCACAGCTCAACTCAACTGCAGAAACCATATTTTTTCCCCAATCTGAGTGGGATTTTTTTTTGTCTTAGTCCAGTGGCAACATAATCTACAGACAACTGCTACAATTGGATTTGTTGTGAGATAATAACAGACACCATTAATAGCAACTGATGATACACCTGATTCTATAGTGCTGTCATGATGCACTATGCAACTGTGATGTTTATGTCAGTAGTTATAACACAAAATAATATTGTGTGTCCAAGACAACATTCACCTTGGGGACAATTAAGATGATCATCCTATATTTTGTCATGTCATATAGCAGACTATATTCTGTGGCAAATGTAAGCTGATTAATGATTGAGGCACTGAGTCAACTTCCTCTGATGACATTGCAGACTGTCGGTGAGGTCTGTCCACACAGTTATCGCTTACAATGAAACACCACAAGAGGGCAGTGAGTGCATGATAAATGGGTTACATTAATCCAGACTAAGTGACAGGACGACATCTGTCTGTCGACAGCCTCGTATATGTGGGTAAGGAAAGAGAAGCTCTAACTGACTCTCTCTCTCTCTTAAGGTCAAGAGGTCACACAAATAGGAATAGTTGTGAACCAATTTCTCCACAGAGCTGTTGCCAGAGAATTACATATAGAATTCAGTAGGATCTCTGTGGCTGTTGCTCTGCTAATATAATACTGTGGTTTTTACTTCAGTGCATTCTTCATAACCACCAGTAGATGGACCTAGTTGGCCCTGTGAGAACGTAAAGAAACAGCTATCTTCTGCTGGTTCTGTCTTGTCATGTTTTATTTTTGTTGGAGCAAACGCCCAGAGAATAAACTGTTTGATGGAGCAGAACACTTTGCATAAGTGGTACATTTACCACCAGTTTTCTCCATTGCAGATCATTCTTTGATCTGTGAGAACCAATAGATGTCATCAATAATGGAAACAGCCACTTAATAAATTGAAAGAAAATATTCCCATGGCCACACCCATATCTTAACCTATAACCAATGTTGGGGAAGACACTCTGAAAAGATACTATTACAGGTCAGGAAATGTGCCTACCACTGTACAGTATGGTTACAGGCATCCTCAGTCAAGGGATGAGACCTCTATGGCAGGAGCAGACTGGTTCTCATCTTACCTAAAGCGACACCCTACCTGCTCCAGTAGGAGTTCTGAAGCAACCAGTCTGTCGCGGGCCACAAGTTTCAACAGAACAAATGTGGCAGAGTTTTTCAGCAAACTAGGAGAGGTGATAAAGAAATAAAGCTTTGATGCCAATGACATGGAATGTTGATGAGACAGGAAGAACCACAGCACAAACACATGATAGAGTGGTTGTGAAACAGGGCACCAAACAAGTTGGAGCAATAGCATAAGCAGAAAGGGGTACACTAGTGTCAATGGCATGTGCTATAAATGCAATATGAAACTCAATCCCCCAAACTTATGTTTTCCCACGCTGGCCACCTCTCCAGCTGCCTTCCAGGCCTCCTCTCCAGCTGCCTTCAGGTACACCTCTCCAGCTACCTCCCAGGCCTCCTCTCCAGCTGCCTTCCAGGCCTCCTCTCCAGCTGCCTTCAGGTACACCTCTCCAGCTACCTTCCAGGCCATCTCTCCATCTGCCTTCCTGGCCTCCTCTCCAGCTGCCTTCCAGTACACCTCTCCAGCTACCTTCCAGGGCCACCTCTAAAGCTGACTTCCAGGCCACCTCTCCATCTGCCTTCCAGCACATCTCTCCAGCTGCCTTCCAGTACACCTCTCCAGCTGCCTTCCAGGCCACCTCTCCATCTGCCTTCCAGCACAAATATCCAGCTGCCTTCTAGGCCATCTCTCCAGCTGCCTTCCAGCACAAATATCCAGCTGCCTTCTAGGCCATCTCTCCAGCTACCTCCCAGTAAACCTCTGCAGATAGCCTGGTTCCTCTCTAGGTTTCTTCCTAGGTTTTGGCCTTTCTAGGGAGTTTGTCCTAGCCACCGTGCTTCTACACCTGTATTGCTTGCTGTTTGGGGTTTTAGGCTAGGTTTATGTACAGCACTTTGAGATATCAGCTGATGTACGAAGGGCTATATAAATACATTTGATTTGATCTGATTTGATTTGCAGTTGCCTTCCAGTACACCCCTCTCCAGCTGCCTCCCAGGCCATCTCTCCAACTGACTCCCAGTACCTCTCTCCAACCGCCTTCCAGTACACCTCTCCATCTGCCTTCCAGCACACCTCTCCAACCGCCTTCCAGTACACCTCTCCAGCTGCCTTTCAGGCCACCTCTCCAGCTGCCTTCCAGGCCCTCTTTCCAACTGCCTTCCAGGCCAACTCTCCAGCTGCTTTCCAGGCAACCTCTCCAGCTGCCTTCCAGGCCTCCTCTCCAGCTGCCTTCCAGTACACCTCTCCAGCTGCCTTCCAGGCCTCCTCTCCAGCTGCCTTCCAGGCCTCCTCTCCAGCTGCCTTCCAGGCCACCTCTAAACCTGACTTCCAGGCCACCTCTCCATCTGCCTTCCAGCACATCTCTCCAGCTGCCTTCCAGGCCACCTCTCCAGCTGCCTTCCAGGCCACCTCTCCATCTGCCTTCCAGCACAAATATCCAGCTGCCTTCTAGGCCATCTCTCCAGCTGCCTTCCAGTACACCTCTCCAACTGCCTTCCAGGCCATCTCTCCAGCTGCCTTCCAGGCCACCTCTCCATCTGCTGTCCAGGCGACCTCTCCAGCTGCCTTCCAGGCCTCCTCTCCAGCTGCCTTCCAGTACACCTCTCCAGCTGCCTAGCAGTACACCTCTCCAGCTGCCTTCCAGGACACCTCTCCAGCTGCCTAGCAGTAGACCTCTCCAGCTGCCTAGCAGTAGACCTCTCCAATTGCCTCCCAGCACAGCTCTCCAGCTGTCTTTCAGGCCACCTCTCCAGCTATCTTCCAGGCCATCTCTCCAACTGCCTTTCAGGCCACCTCTCCAGGTGACCTCCCGGCCACCTCTCCAGCTGCATTCCAGGCCACCTCTCCAGCTGCCTTCCAGTACACCTCTCCAGCTGCCTAGCAGTACACCTCTCCAGCTGCCTTCCAGGACACCTCTCCAGCTGCATAGCAGTAGACCTCTCCAGCTGCCTAGCAGTAGACCTCTCCAATTGCCTCCCAGCACAGCTCTCCAGCTGTCTTTCAGGCCACCTCTTCAGCTGCCTTCCAGGCTATCTCTTCAGCTGCCTTCCAGGCCACCTCTCCAGCTGACAACCAGGCCACCTCTCCAGCTAACTTCCAGCACAACTCTCCAGCTGCCTTCCAGGCCATCTCTCCAGCTGCCTTCCAGTACACCTTTCCATCTGCCTTCCGGCACCCCTCTCCAGCTACCTTCTAGGCCACCTCTCCAGCTGCCTTCCAGACAACCTCTCCAGCTGCCTTACAGGCCACCTCTCCAGCTGCCTCCCAGGCCACCTCTCCAGCTCCCTTCCAGGCCACCTCTCCAACTCCCTTCCAGGCCACCTCTCCAGGTGACCTCCCGGCCACCTCTCCAGCTGCATTCCAGGCCACCTCTCCAGCTGCCTTCCAGTACACCTCTCCAGCTGCCTAGCAGTACACCTCTCCAGCTGCCTTCCAGGACACCTCTCCAGCTGCCTAGCAGTAGACCTCTCCAATTGCCTCCCAGCACAGCTCTCCAGCTGTCTTTCAGGCCACCTCTTCAGCTGCCTTCCAGGCTATCTCTTCAGCTGCCTTCCAGGCCACCTCTCCAGCTGACAACCAGGCCACCTCTCCAGCTAACTTCCAGGCCACCTCTCCAGCTGCCTCCCCAGGCCATCTCTCCAGCTGCCTTCCAGGCCACCTCTCCATCTGCCTTCCAGCACAACTCTCCAGCTGCCTTCCAGGCCATCTCTCCAGCTGCCTTCCAGTACACCTTTCCATCTGCCTTCCGGCACCCCTCTCCAGCTACCTTCTAGGCCACCTCTCCAGCTGCCTTCCAGACAACCTCTCCAGCTGCCTTACAGGCCACCTCTCCAGCTGCCTCCCAGGCCACCTCTCCAGCTCCCTTCCAGGCCACCTCTCCAACTCCCTTCCAGGCCACCTCTCCAGGTGACCTCCCGGCCACCTCTCCAGCTGCATTCCAGGCCACCTCTCCAGCTGCCTTCCAGTACACCTCTCCAGCTGCCTAGCAGTACACCTCTCCAGCTGCCTTCCAGGCCATCTCTCCAGCTGCCTTCCAGTACACCTCTCCAGCTGCCTAGCAGTACATCTCTCCAGCTGCCTTCCAGGACACCTATCCAGCTGCCTAGCAGTAGACCTCTCCAGCTGCCTAGCAGTAGACATCTCCAATTGCCTCCCAGCACAGCTCTCCAGCTGTCTTTCAGGCCACCTCTCCAGCTCCCTTCCAGGCCACCTCTCCAACTCCCTTCCAGGCCACCTCTCCAGGTGACCTCCCGGCCACCTCTCCAGCTGCATTCCAGGCCACCTCTCCAGCTGCCTTCCAGTACACCTCTCCAGCTGCCTAGCAGTACACCTCTCCAGCTGCCTTCCAGGACACCTCTCCAGCTGCCTAGCAGTAGACCTCTCCAGCTGCCTAGCAGTAGACCTCTCCAATTGCCTCCCAGCACAGCTCTCCAGCTGTCTTTCAGGCCAACTCTTCAGCTGCCTTCCAGGCTATCTCTTCAGCTACCTTCCTCGCCACCTCTCCAGCTGACATCCAGGCCACCTCTCCAGCTAACTTCCAGGCCACCTCTCCAGCTGCCTCCCCAGGCCATCTCTCCAGCTGCCTTCCAGGCCAACTCTCCAGCTGCCTTTCAGGCCACCTCTCCAGCTACCTTCCATGCCATCTCTCCAGCTGCCTTCCAGGCCCTCTCTCCAACTGCCTTCCAGGCCAACTGTCCAGCTACCTTCCAGGCCACTTCTCCAGCTGCCTTCCAGTCCATCTCTCCAGCTGCCTTCCAGGCCATCTCTCCAGCTGCCTTCCAGGCCCTCTCTCCAACTGCCTTCCAGGCCATCTCTCCAGCTGCCGTCCAGTACACCTCTCCAGCTGCCTTCGAGGGCAGCTCTCCAGCTGCCTTCCAGGCCATCTCTCCAGCTGCCTTCCAGGCCACCTCTCCGGCTGCCTTCCAGGCCACCTCTCCGGCTGCCTTCCAGGCCACCTCTCTAGCTGCCTTCCAGGCACCTCTCCAGCTGCCTTCCAGGCCATCTCTCCAGCTGCCTTCCAGTACACCTCTCCAACTGCCTTCCATACCTTAAGGGAAGATCCACATTGCAAATGTACAGTCCCTTACTAGACGACAACGTTTCTAAAATTTGCGGACGGTGGCGGGCCGTGCACCCGGGCCGGATCTACCAGGAAGTCATCAAACGAAGTCTCTCGGACATTCGGTTTCCGTTCAATAAAATTAAAAATAAAATTAAAAAAAATGTTGGTAATTTTTTCCGGGACAGATCCCACAAGAGGGCGAATTAAATCATATTGCAAATGTACAAAACATCACCAATCACGACGTGGTCTTTTCTCCTAAACGGAAAAGACTTCGAAGACGAAACTTGGTGAGCATAGGTTTGGCATAATGGGCAGTTGGCCCCGAGCAAGATTGCGTCCAGGCCTCTACGGTTTTTGAGTTATGGCCATTTTTCTGGGATTAAAGGTCAAAAATGAAAATATAGCAATCATTTTTCCACTTCACATCAAAGTAAATTAACCTACGGTTTCAATAAAAAAAAGAACCAGCCATTTATCTATCATAATTTAAGACAAATCGTACAATGTCAAATTGGTGATGTTCAAAAAAAGGTGTTTAAAAAAAAAGTTACAGATCCAGTTGCAGCGTGTTCAGACGAATCTTTTTGAATTGTGTTTCCGAGCTATGCGAAATTTCTGTGATTTTCTGTGATTTTCTGAAATAACACACACACATTCAACCCTCTGTAAATAAATTAGTTCTTAACATAAAGACTTAAAACTCAAAATTCTATAAGTGCCTACCCAAAGGACGTCACTTTCAGCTTCCTGTGTAAACCGGAAGTTCCTTAAAATGGTGTCATAGGTGCTGTTTTGAAGGTTTAAAAAGGTCTGATCTTTTCAAAACTTCATATGTGTTATTAGGCAACCCTCATGAACAGTAAATCAGTCATGTCTCCCAACAGATGTCAAATTTGCACTGTGCATTTGCAATATGATTCAACAGTGAAAAAACATCACCAAATGGACATGATGAAATCAACACAACGAGCGATGGAGAGGAACCACTATCACTGCCCGGCCATCCCGAGTTCATCAGGCCAGTCAAATTTGCATTTCTGCAGTACTTTTGAGCATGACAAATTCGTGATGGTAAATGCCCATTGAAACATACTGCAAATGCACAGCTGTGCACCTGGCTATTGGAACGGGTTACCAGGAGCACATTTTTTAAATGGTTTTTAATGCCATTACAGGGTAGCAAGGGGTCCACGATTGGGTAAGTAGCACCCCCCACCCGCGCCCCTTGTCATTTTGGACGTATTTCAAAATATAGTTAAAAAACAACAGTCCCACTTCTCCCTCACCATACATGACAAATAGACCATCTAGGTTGATTCATGGCTTAACATAGTGCTATATATCATTTTGGCAGTGTAAATGCTTTTTGGACATGGTTCACTGACTTTTGGGTGTGTAAACCGACTTCCAGTGATCGCACATGGCAAATGGACATAACATCCTGATTTGGCACTTTCAAATCATCTCCAACTGCCTTCCAGTTCACCTCTCCATCTGCCTTCCAGCACACCTCTCCAGCTGCCTTCCAGTACACCTTTCCAGCTGCCTTCCAGCACACCTCTCCAGCTGCCTTCCAGTACACCTCTCTAGCTGCCTTCCAGTACATCTCTCTTGCTGCCTTCCAAAACACCTCTCCAGCTGCCTTCCAGGCCACCTCTCCAGCTGCCTTCCAGGCTACCTCTCCAGCTGCCTTCCAGGCTAACTCTCCATCTCATTCCAAGTCTGTACCCCAGGAACTGTGACTCTGATTAAGTGAACATGTCCAACATTCAGTCACACACACAGACAACCCCCCCCCCCCCCCCCACACACACACACACACACACACACCACAGAGTTCAGATGATAAGCTTAGATTTTGTTTGTTTGAGAAAGACCATTTAGTAGAGGGTAAAATAATAAACATGTATTATTATTTCTGCCAAACAAAATGTAAAACATGGCAATGATGCTCTCATGGTCTAAATAAAGGCATTCAATAATTAGTTGCATGTCATAATTTATGCCCTTTTTTTATGTTACAAGATCATCGGGTAAATTGTAACAATTCACTCCTTGTATTTAAGACAACACCATGCATTTGCAGTTTGATTTACACATATAATAACCACGTTATAAAGGACAGATGTAGGTTGTTTGTATCAAGTTTTGAAAACACTACCATAAACGATCTCTGAGAAACTGACGAAAATGTGAAAAGTGTTAGAACCATCCCGGTCTTCCCTATGAACCTCCTGCCACATGAGGACCATGACGGTCATTTAAATCGTGCTAATATCTCAGCGCATGAAATAGATCGTTGTTGATTTGTGACTCTGATAAGATTGATGTAAGGTTGTTTAGAACTTTACCATCATCAGGATATGTCATGAGAATTCTGAAGAAAAAAAACTGAATGAAATTATTTTTATTAGCCTATCGTTATTATTCATAATCAATGAAGACTAATATAATTTGTTCTATCCAGATTAGAATCAAATCATTAATACATATTTTACCCACTTCTCAGTCGGAATTTAAAATGTGTATTGCACATGATAGAAATGTGTCATCATATTCTTAACGACAATGAGTTGCACCGCGCCGCAGATCTATGTCCGATGCTCAGAGAAGCTTATTTTGGGCGGACTTTATGACCCCTCCGGATTTCCGTGAGGGATGCGGCGATGATGTTACCATGTATGAACCGTTATTGGGGGCGGTGACGATGTCGCTTTTATAGGAAAGGGGCACTAAACCATACCGGTGTAATTCTAACGACACGTAGGCAATTGCAGTGCCAAACGTGGGTTTATTGTAGCTGATTCTTGGTGAATAGTGGAATTCGGAAGGAAGTTATTTCGGCGGACCTACTATATAAGCGACAGAATGAAGGAGAGCATTGAGGGAATTGAGAGGTTCGTCAGTCCGGGCAAAGGGCGAGGACTCCGGGTCACCAAACCCTTCAAAGTTGGGGAGCTTCTCTTCGCTAGTCTTCCATATACTTACGTACTGACTGCCAGCGAGAGAGGCTCTAACTGTGAATTCTGCTTCACAAGGTAGGCTATCTATCACTCCACGGTGACAAGTGTCAACCACTTTTCTCATGTCTTGCATGTGGTGGTGAACTGATTCGTCATTTAGCCTATTTGTTTGATTGGTGTCATATATTTTTTATTCATCTCCATAACGGATGTATTTGACTGTGATTGTGTATCACAGGTGAGTTCATCACAGCAACCAGTGTGAGCTCACAATTGTTGCAAGAAGAGAAACAGTAATTAACGTTACTGGACTAACACTCCCACTTGTCTTTTCTTAGACTTTGCTGATAGCTGCTTTATTTAGTGAAAATGAGCTTGTTATGACTGTGATATGTGGTTTGCTCACCTAGCTAGCTACCTTAGGCCTACAGTTAGTACATTCATCCTGTCACTCTTTATAAGAGCGTCTGCTTAATAGCTACAATGTAAATGTGTATAGCTGCAAGCAGCCATGCCCGGTTTCACATGATGACAGAAAAGGACAGGATCAGTTGGGTAACAAAGCAAGCATTCTATCATGTACTAACTGTTTTATTTTATGTGCAATCATGAGCCTAAAATACTAAATCTGCAGTGTATCTGATATATGGTTCTTGAGGAGAAAATGATTGCAGATGATTTTGAGCATTAGCATATGCTTTACATGTGCAAATTATGAGTTGTTAATAGTTTCCTTGTTTTTTGAGATATCAATACTAAACCAAGTGAGGTTCATCTTAGGGATGTTCAGGATAGTGATGGCAAGTGGATTTACAAAGGATTATAATGGACATGTAAAATCTGATTTCCTGATTTAGCAATAACTCAGCCATCTCTTAACCAATCCCTTCAGTGCCTTGTATTCATGGAGGCCAGGGGAAGCCAGGCATCTCCCAAAAAAATGGAACAATAAAAACACATATATAAAATAATGCATCTCTCTTCTCTCTGTGATTCATCATTTTCCTTCAATTCGCAAGAGGAATGTATCTCACAGGAGAAAGCATCCGTGTGGTAACTCTCCAGTGTTATAAATCAATAGTTGATTAGTGTTCTGAAAATGTTGAAACATTAACTTGATTGACCATGCTCTAGATCATGTAACTTTTTATTAGCTTTTTTAAAGCAAAGAGATGTACCCTGGGTCTACATACCGAATGTGGTGATATTTAGACTTATAGTTAATGAAAATACATTTATTCAAAGGTTTCAAAAAATTTCCAAGATGGAGGAAAATCTATCCTGATGGACCTTACGGGTCCTTGAGGCAAATTTGTTTAGCATGAAGAAAGACACCTACATAAAAATGTTCTCTAGGTCCAATGAGGGGGCGAATATGAACGTTTAAGTGAGACTGTTTACAACAGCGCCACCTATAGGCCAAATGGTGCCCTTATTATTTGACCAAGTTACTCATGGTCTGTAGTTTCTGTGCCAAATTCTTAAAGTTATCATTCTATGCTGGAGTTATTTGACCGTGTCAAGGATTTTTTAAAATGTTTGCTTTGAACCCTTAATTAGTGGACTTGATATATTAGGAATTAAACAATGCACCATCATATTAAATATTGCATTCTTGAAAGAAATAATTTAATTTGAAGAATTATTGTAAATCTCTTGGATTTATATGTGACTGAAATGACACTTACAAAAAAATATTGTTGTCTATCGACAATGACAAGTCATCGGGGTCTGACAACTTGGATGGAAAATTGCTGAGGAGAATAGCGGATGATATTGCCACTCCTATTCGCCATATATTCAATTTAAGCCTACTTCAAAGTATATGACCTCAGGCCTGGAGGGAAGCAAAAGTCATTCCGCTACCCAAGAATAGTAAAGCCCCCTTTACTGGCTCAAATAGCCGACCAATCAGACTATTACCAACCCTTAGTAAAATTGTGTTTGACCTTATACAATGCTATTTTACAGTAAACAAATTGACAACAGACTTTCAGCACGCTTGTAGGGAAGGACATTCAACAAGCACAGCACTGAGAGAAATTGATGATAAAAAGATTGTGGGGGCTGTATTGTTAGACTTCAGTGTGGCTTTTGACCATATCGATCATAGTCTGCTGCTGGAAAAACGTATGTGTTATGGCTTTACACCGCCTGCTATATTGTGGATAAAGAGTTACCTGTCTAACAGAACACACATGGTGTTCTTTAATGGAAACCTCTCCAACATTTTTTATTTCTTTATTTTATTGAACCTTTATTTAACTAGGCAAGTCAACATAATCCAGTGTCTTTACGTGGCCCTTTCTGGGTATAGATCATGGCTTCCCACTCTCTCCTACACCCAGTTTCTGTTATCTCAGGTCGTAAATTCCTGGCAGAGACTCTCCCCCCCTGGCCATGCAGAAAGAGAGACACAGAGAGAAAAAATGATTTTACATGGCAAACTCCTAAATTCCCAAAATGAGAATATGAAACAAAATGTCCACTTGTGAGAAACGGGGGAATGAATGGCCCGTGGACACTTAAGGAACGGGTATGACGAGTGTGTTTCATTTGGTGACCTTAGAGAGGACAGAAAACACACACAACTAAATCTCTGAATGTGTATATTTCTCAATTATGAGGTTTGCATCTAATTCTTGTATAAAATGACTGAGTAAAGATGAAACTATTTGTAAAATTATGTAATGTGATATTAAATGTGAGAGAATTCTATTTCCTTTCAAGTTTAACTAAGTCATTGGCCTGCCCCTGTAAGCACAGACATGATCAGGCATCATAGAACCACCTTTTCTACTGTTACGAATAACTCCCCCCCCCCCCCGGAGGAAACCCTCTTGAGACCACCCTCTTGAGACCCTCTTGAGACCATGCATACCTCGGTGTCAGCTGAGGTGGCACAGGTTTGAGTACCAAGACTGAGCAAACCCACAGCGTGAGCTGTGATTGTGAATAGTTTAGACTAAGCATACCCACAGCGTGAGTTGTGATTGTGAATAGTTATTGAAATCCTAACCATACCACGTGGAGCATTGGAATATGTGGACAACAACAAATACCTAGGTGTCTGGTTAGACTGTAAACTCTCCTTCCAGACTCACATCAAACATCTCCAATCCAAAGTTACATCTATAATTGGCTTCCTATTTCGCAACAAAGCATCCATCACTCATGCTGCCAAATATACCCTTGTAAAACTGACCATCCTACCAATCCTCGACTTCGGCGACGTCATTTACAAAATAGCCTCCAATTCCCTACTCAATAAATTGGATGCAGTCTATCACAGTGCCATCCGTTTTGTCACCAAAGCCCCATATACTACCCACCACTGCGACCTGTACGCTCTCGTTAGCTGGCCCTCGCTTCATACTCGTCGCCAAACCCACTGGCTCCAGGTCATCTACAAGACCCTGCTAGGTAAAGTCCCCCCTTACCTCAGCTCGCTGGTCACCATAGCAGCATCTACCTGTAGCACGTGCTCCAGCAGGTACAGTATATCTCTCTGGTCACCCCCAAAACCAATTCTTCCTTTGGCCACCTCTCCTTCCAGTTCTCTGCTGCCAATGACTGGAACGAACTAAAAAATCTCTGAAACTGGAAACACTTATCTCCCTCACTAGCTTTAAGCACCAGCTGTCAGAGCAGCTCACAGATTACTGCACCTGTACATAGCCCATCTATAATTTAGCCCAAACAACTACCTCTTTCCCTACTGTATTATTTATTTTGCTCCTTTGCACCCCATTATTTCTATCTCTACTTTGCACATTTTTCCACTGCAAATCAACCATTCCAGTGTTTTACTTGCTATATTGTATTTACTTCGCCACCATGGCCTTTTATGCCTTTACCTCCCTTAACTCACCGCACTTGCTCACATTGTATATAGACCTATTTTTCTACTGTATTATTGACTGTATGTTTGTTTTACTCCATGTGTAACTCTGTGTTGTTGTATGTGTCGAACTGCTTTGCTTTATCTTGGCCAGGTCGCAATTGTAAATAAGAACTTGTTCTCAACTTGCCTACCTGGTTAAATAAAGGTGAAATAAAAAAATAAAAATTGGCTACACGGCTGGAAATGGTTAAACTCAGACTTTCGATCCTGACAGAATAAGAGCAAATCTTAGATACTAATTGCTAGTCTGCAGCAATAAATTATGTAACCTTGGGATGCTATTACCGACAACCTCCGAAAGATGTATTGTATGAGAACATTTCTGAATGGTACTCTGAAGTATCCATTCTAACCAAGAAAGACTTTGATCTTCAGGGAACCGGAAAGAGAGAAAGAGACGCAGATGAACTGACTCTCCAGCAGATGGACTGACGATTCCAACAGAGATCCCGATGACACCTGGGCGTAAATATATATTGATTGCAATTATTCCCGAATGAGTGAGCGTTCATGTGCAAAGGATTAGCATTTAAATTAATATAATTGTCAACTGTGTTTGTGTAGTGATCCCTTTTGTCTTTCCCACTCTCGCTCAGTCCACACCCACGTCCCTTTGTCCACCAAGCCGTCATATCGGCTTAGCCCACTAGGGAATCTTCCCGATCATTTGGTAGTAACAGATCTACTGTTTGTTTGTTTATGCATTTCTGTGATTATTTAGTTAGTTAGTAAATAAATGATTAAGACAATTGGTGTATGGATGATTCATAGTAAAGACTGGGTTCGTGCAGATAACCAATAATTTACAACACTTGAAATGAGACTAACGTGAGGTAAAGAATAATTCATTAATTAGAAGACTAATTGATCAGATATTAAAACATCGGAAGAGTTATATTGGGAAAATTATAACTTTGTAATCTGAAGATTTTCCTTGGTGTCCCAATTTCTTAGTTAATTACATTTACATGATTAGTTTAATCACGTAATAATCATTACAGAGAATTGATTTGATAAAATAACAGTCTTCACTTTTAATGATGCCAACGACACGACACCAGGTAGAATCAGGAATTCCCCAGGGCAGCTGTCTAGGCCCTTTACTTTTTTCAATCTTTACTAATGACATCCCACTGGCTTTAAGTAAAGCCAGTGTGTCCACTGTATGTATGCGGATGACTCAACACTATACACGTCAATTACTACAGTGACTGAAATGACTGCAACACTTAACAAAGAGCTGCATTTAGTTTCAGAATGGGTGGCAAGGAATATGTTAGTCCTAAATATAAAAAACAACTAAAATCATTGTATTTGGGACAAGTCATTCACTAAACCCTAAACCTCAACTAAATCTTGTCATGAATAATGTGGTAATTGAGAAAGTTGAGGTGATTAAACTGCTTGGAGTAACCCTGCATTGTAAACTGGTCATGGTCAAAAGAAATGGGGCGGCAGGGTAGCCTAGTGGTTAGAGCGTTGGAAGGTTGCAAGTTCAAACCCCCGAGCTGACAAGGTCGCTGTCGTTCTGCCCCTGAACAGGCAGTTAATCCACTGTTCCTAGGCTGTCATTGAAAATAAGAATTTGTTCTTAACTGACTTGGTAAAATAAAAATACAAATCTGACAGTAGCTAAGATGGGGAGAAGTCTGCTCTGCCTTCTTAACAACACTATCAACAAGGCAGGTCCTACAGGCACCTGGACTGTTCAGTCAGGTACAACAAAGAGGGATTTATGATAATTACAAATGGCTCAGAACAGGGCAGCACAGCTGGCCCTTAAATGTACACGGAGAGTTAACATTAATAATATATATGTCAATCTCTCATTGACAAAGTGGAGGAGATTGACTTCATCACTACTTGTTTTTGTAAGAAGTGTTGACAAGCTGAACACACCGAGCTGTCTGTTTAAACTGCTAGCACACAGCTCAGACACCCATGTATACCCCACAAGACATGCCACCAGAGGTCTCGTCACACTCCCCAAGTCCAGAACAGACTATGGGAGGCACACAGTACTACATAGAGCCATGACTACATGGAACTCTATTCCACATCAGGTAACTGATGCAAGCAGTAGAATCAGATTTAAAACACAGATGAATATACACCTTATCAAACTTTCTTCTCAGCCTAGGTTGTGTGTTCTGCAAACAACGGTAAGACTGTAATAATGATATACTGAATGCATTAACAGAAAGTACCATTACCAAACAAGCATTGTAGATGAGAAATTCTGGGAATTAACGGTACATGTACTAGTGAATCAGACACGTGTCTTGTGTGCCATCATTTAAAAAAAAAATTGCTACTGATCGACTAAAAAAATCTTTGTCAACCAACAGCCTGTCGACCAAACAATCGACTATTGTATAGTGGTATACATTTTATATTGTAGATATGTAGTGGTGTAATAATGTTATATGATGTACTGTTTTATATTTTGTTTGATGTGTGATGTACAGTAAGTGCCTTAATGTGTTTGGACCCCAGGGAGAGTAGCTTCTGCCTTGGCAGCAGCTAATTGAGATCCCTAATAAATACAAATACAACACCCTTACATAAAGATGTCAGCTCTTAGTTTGAGACAGTTTGCTATAGCAGGAAAATAATCCCGCAGTATCAGGAAATGTGAATTATTATGTGGATTATAATGAAGGGGTTGATACATTTGTCGTTATGGCAAATCAAGTCTGAAAATTCAAAGTTGAAATGACAAACTTTAGAATCCTTTTTAGAACTCAGACGTACTACAAGTCAAACACACTACTGTGCAGGAACATTCTCAGCAACAAAAGAGTGATAAGATTTAGATCCTACATCTGAATCACATATCCACCCAGGTCGACATGCCCCACTGTTTCTGCCTTAGATCTGTGATATCAGGATTGATTTATATATCATAGCCTTCTAATGAGTATTTGCCATATATTCAGACTGACAGTATTGGCTTACACTACTCTGAATATGAATAGTTTATTTCCAAAACACTATATCCAGTAATACTTGTGTTTTTTTAATATCAGAAATGATTGCTTATGGGTACCTTTATGTGTGTAAAATATTGCTGTTCTCAGATTTTTGTTTCATCGATTTTAGATGTGTATGAAAATGTTGTTTTTTGTGGCAAATGCTTTATGTCCGTTGTTCGGCTGCAATGGAATGTTTCGTATCCTGTATATTTGACATTGATACTGTATGTGGTTGTCTCACCTAGCTATCTAAATATGAATGCACTTACTGTAAGTATTATTTATTTTATTGAACCTTTTATTTAACTAGGCAAGTCAGTTAAGAACATATTCTTATTTACAATGACGGCCTACCAAAAGGTAAAAGGCCTCCTGCGGGGACGGAGGCCTGGGATTAAAAACATATAAAAAGAAATACAGTATAAATACAGGAAAAAACACACATCACAACAAGAGAGAATCATAAAACACGGGACGAGATGTTAAAAACTGTCCATTGTGCCAATAGATGGAATGCACTCACATGAGATTTGCCGTGATGTTGACAGTGTGGCATGGGAGGTTTATTTCTTAGACTGGGTTAAGATGTCAATTATGGGACACATCCTCAGTAGTGTGCCTTCGAATCAGTGGGTGTTTCGGCCTGTAATCACTAAACACCCTCATCAAAGGTGGCCAGCCAAAGGGTGATCAAGCCTTAGCTTGTGTCCGATGCCCAATTAAGATGTCCCACGGGACTATGCAAGGCAGGGGCGTCCTCTTCCCTGAGCCAGCCCTACAGCTGACCGCATACCTCATATGCTCTCCTCAAGTTGGAGGGATCTGAATTGGGTTCTCAGGTGGGGGTGGGGGGTCATGAATTTATAGCCCAGCAAGGGTCCTTCCGTTTGAACCAGATCCACTGGCTGCCTCTTTCAGCTGCTTGAGAAACTGCTCTGACGGTCTGCCGCAGAGCCTGTCCATGGATTCCAAGTTCTTTCAGCAACCTGATGGTGGAAGAAGCCACTAATCCTCTGCATCCCACTTCAACTGGCCAGACTTTTGCATTCCAGCCACGCTGAGTTGCGTCTGCTGCCAACTCTGTGTAAAGCAGTTTCTTACGCTCGTAGGCCTCTTCAACAGAGTTTTCCCACAGGACTGTGAGCTGTATGATGTACACAGCCTTTCATGAAGGGGACCAGAGTACCATGTCTGGCCTAAGGTTGGTAGAAGCAATCTCAGGTGGAAAAATGAGTTGTTGGCCAATATCGACAAGCATCTTCCAGTCCCGGGCCATGGCTAGGTGTCCAGTTTCTCACTTCGTAGGAGGATGCCTTTTCTGTCCCTCCCGGATGAATGTTGTTGTTTTGACGAGATTGCTTGTTTTTGGAGGTAATGAATTGGTTGCACTCTTCTTGGTCTCAAGTGCTGCAGCCAGGCTCTTGAGGACCTGATTGTGCCTCCAGGTGTAGCGGCCTTGTGAGAGGCTGGTCTTGCAACCTGTCATTATATGCCTGAGAGTCGCTGGAGCTGGGCAGAGAGGGCAGGTCGGGTCCTCGTCATACCATTGATGTAGGTTTTTTGGTGATGGAAGCACATCATAAACAGCTCTTATGATGAAGCTGATGTTGCTTGCCTCCATTTGCCAAAGATCACTCCAGTTGACACAACACTACATAAAGAGAGACCTAAGACAACAACATAACAAGGCAGCAAAACATGACAACACAGTCGCAAAGTCGCACAGGATAAGAGCATCTGCTGAATTACGAAAATGTCAAATGTAAATGTTTTACATACAGATCTCACATTACTAAGTATATATTTTTATAATTGATGGCACATATGTATTGATTGTGCATTTCTTTATAACAAACGTAGATAGTTGTTACATTTCACTGTGTAAAACATTATCATTTAGCAAAAAAACATGATTATTTGCCTGTCTGAAATGAAACCAACAAGTGATACAGTTTAAACAAGTACATGTCTGTCATTGAACAACCCCATGCCATGATTATATAGTAAAAAAAAATCACATCTCTCTTTCATAATTTATTTCAACAATAAAAGCTCATTTACCAACATTTCTGACAATGGATTTATTGGGTTTTTGAATTAAACTCTTCATATACAGTGCCTTGCGAAAGTATTCGGCCCCCTTGAACTATGCGACCTTTTGCCACATTTCAGGTTTCAAACATAAAGATATAAAACTGTATTTTTTTGTGAAGAATCAACAACAAGTGGGACACAATCATGAAGTGGAACGACATTTATTGGATATTTCAAACTTTTTTAACAAATCAAAAACTGAAAAATTGGGCGTGCAAAATTATTCATCCCCCTTAAGTTAATACTTTGTAGCGCCACCTTTTGCTGCGATTACAGCTGTAAGTCGCTTGGGGTATGTCTCTATCAGTTTTGCACATCGAGAGACTGACATTTTTTCCCATTCCTCCTTGCAAAACAGCTCAAGCTCAGTGAGGTTGGATGGAGAGCATTTGTGAACAGCAGTTTTCAGTTCTTTCCACAGATTCTCGATTGGATTCAGGTCTGGACTTTGACTTGGCCATTCTAACACCTGGATATGTTTATTTTTGAACCATTCCATTGTAGATTTTGCTTTATATTTTGGATCATTGTCTTGTTGGAAGACAAATCTCCGTCCCAGTCTCAGGTCTTTTGCAGACTCCATCAGGTTTTCTTCCAGAATGGTCCTGTATTTGGCTCTATCCATCTTCCCATCAATTTTAACCATCTTCCCTGTCCCTGCTGAAGAAAAGCAGGCCCAAACCATGATGCTGCCACCACCATGTTTGACAGTGGGGATGGTGTGTTCAGCTGTGTTGCTTTTACGCCAAACATAACGTTTTGCATTGTTGCCAAAAAGTTCAATTTTGGTTTCATCTGACCAGAGCACCTTCTTCCACATGTTTGGTGTGTCTCCCAGGTGGCTTGTGGCAAACTTTAAACAACACTTTTTATGGATATCTTTAAGAAATGGCTTTCTTCTTGCCACTCTTCCATAAAGGCCAGATTTGTGCAATATACGACTGATTGTTGTCCTATGGACAGAGTCTCCCACCTCAGCTGTAGATCTCTGCAGTTCATCCAGAGTGATCATGGGCCTCTTGGCTGCATCTCTGATCAGTCTTCTCCTTGTATGAGCTGAAAGTTTAGAGGGACGGCCAGGTCTTGGTAGATTTGCAGTGGTCTGATACTCCTTCCATTTCAATATTATCGCTTGCACAGTGCTCCTTGGGATGTTTAAAGCTTGGGAAATCTTTTTGTATCCAAATCCGGCTTTAAACTTCTTCACAACAGTATCTCGGCCCTGCCTGGTGTGTTCCTTGTTCTTCATGATGCTCTCTGCGCTTTTAACGGACCTCTGAGACTATCACAGTGCAGGTGCATTTATATGGAGACTTGATTACACACAGGTGGATTGTATTTATCATCATTAGTCATTTAGGTCAACATTGGATCATTCAGAGATCCTCACTGAACTTCTGGAGAGAGTTTGCTGCACTGAAAGTAAAGGGGCTGAATAATTTTGCACGCCCAATTTTTCAGTTTTTGATTTGTTAAAAAAGTTTGAAATATCCAATAAATGTCGTTCCACTTCATGATTGTGTCCCACTTGTTGTTGATTCTTCACAAAAAAATACAGTTTTATATCTTTATGTTTGAAGCCTGAAATGTGGCAAAAGGTCGCAAAGTTCAAGGGGGCCGAATACTTTCGCAAGGCACTGTATGGTCCATTCATTGATGCCCTGCTCTCCTACTACCACAATAATGAGCTTGTAGCGTGGCCAGGGCTCTTTTCCAGAACAGTTTGTGCTCTAGTTTGTCATGATGGGGCTGTCATGACAAATAATGTCCCCCGGGCAAAATGTGTCCCCCTCTGAGTCACAGCCTGCTTAGACAGCTACTGTAGTTGGCTAGCTGAGTATGCAGGTTAAGGTAAATAAGTACAGTAGCTAGCAACGTCATTCTAAAAACATCTTAAATTATTTATTCTTATTTAACAATATGTTCTTATATGAAGACAAATATATGGTAAAGAAATAGTGTTCTCTTTCCAGTCTTTTCGGTCCTCTGAAGCAGCAGGTAGTCAGCAGGTTGTCACCGTCAAAAACACCATGATTGGAGAGCAATTCTGAGGTAAAAATGTTGTGCAGCCTGAGCGAGCGCTTATAAGGTGAAATAGAACTAGAACTGCCCACATCCTCCGTCCTTCGTGACCACTACGAGGTAAAATAGAGGCAAAAATAGAGGCACTATTTGGAATGACAGGCCCAATCTATAAAATCTATTTCTGTATGCTTGCAGTGGAGGGGCTTGTTTTTCTGTAGGCCTATTCCACATAACTGGTCCATGTGGCAACACTTAAGAGAATTATCATTCACAAATTGTAGTACAGTAAAATAACAGCTTTTAATCAAATGGGTGGTTAACAAACAGCTACATGATCTGACATATTTCAAGATGGGAACTTTCTAAGATTTCTAAGAGTTTTGGGATATATTTGTCAGTCAACTTTGTCATTCAAATCAAGTCAGTTTCTTGGAGGTAGGGGGTGCTGTGTTCATAATTTCATTGCGATTTCTAGATACACACATATTAATGTCAATTTTAATTTATTATTTTAACAGACACTCTATGTTGCAGCACACACTCTTTCTATACACCTGAAACTGGAGTAGTCCTGAGGTGAGGTCCCCGTAAGTACAGATGTGCTGTCATCTGCAAGATCACCTGCACACTAAGCACAGATGCCAGTTCAACGTCTAGTTTTGATCTATATTTGGTTGAGTTCTCAACTTACGTGAATTCAACGTGAAATAAACAAAACATTTCACCATCTCATTGGATTTAAGTTAAATGTTGGGTGAAAAAAATACGACATTCTCTTACGACTCTTTTTTTCTTCTTCTCCGCGTTGATTCTACGTTATCACATTGCATTTTTTGGTTGGAATTACATGGAAACAACGTTGATTCAACCAATTTATCCCCAGTCAACACCTTGAAAGATCTAGATACTATCTTCTCTTTCTCCAATCCTTCTTTTTTCCCGTCGAGAGGGATCATTCCATCGTCCCGAAGGCAGAAAATGTCTTTGTCTTTGACAGTTTCTCTGGGGCTGGCTACTTGTTTTTGTCTTTGTGACAGCTTCTCTGGGGCTGGCTGCTTGTCTTTGTCTTTGTGACAGCTTCTCTGGGGCTGGCTACTTGTTTTTGTCTTTGTGACAGTTTCTCTGGGGCTGGCTGCTTGTCTTTGTCTTTGTGACAGTTTCTCTGGGGCTGGCTGCTTGTCTCTGTCTTTGTGACAGTTTCTCTGGGTCTGGCTGCTTGTCTCTGTCTTTGTGACAGCTTCTCTGGGGCTGGCTGCTTGTCTCTGTCTTTGTGACAGTTTCTCTGGGGCTGGCTGCTTGTCTCTGTCTTTGTGACAGTTTCTCTGGGGCTGGCTGCTTGTCTTTGTCTTTGTGACAGCTTCTCTGGGGCTGGCTGCTTCTCTTTGTCTTTGTGACAGCTTCTCTGGGGCTAGCTGCTTGTCTTTGTCTTTGTGACAGTTTCTCCGGGGCTGGCTGCTTGTCTCTGTCTTTGTGACAGTTTCTCCGGGGCTGGCTGCTTGTCTTTGTCTTTGTGACAGTTTCTCCGGGGCTGGCTGCTTGTCTCTGTCTTTGTGACAGTTTCTCCGGGGCTGGCTGCTTGTCTCTGTCTTTGTGACAGTTTCTCCGGGGCTCGCTGCTTGCCTCTGTCTTTGTGACAGTTTCTCCGGGGCTGGCTGCTTGTCTTTGTCTTTGTGACAGTTTCTCCGGGGCTGGCTGCTTGTCTCTGTCTTTGTGACAGTTTCTCTGGGGCTGGCTGCTTGTCTCTGTCTTTGTGACAGTTTCTCCGGGGCTGGCTGCTTGTCTCTGTCTTTGTGACCGTTTCTCCGGGGCTGGCTGCTTGTCTTTGCAATAGCCTAGTAGTAAATACATGCGTGAGACCTTTTTAAATGCTCACCCTTAATGGATAACATAGCAAATATGAATGCCTATTCAATTATTCTAACAGTTCAGTTCTCTTTCTGTGCAATTAAAAATGTGCCCTTGTGAGCTGAACTACTGACCTGTGTCCTTGTTTATGCATTTGGTGGTGGTTCACTTCATTTAATTACTTGGCAGAAAATAACCTCTCCTAGAAGTCACATGAAGAACAATTTGTTCTTACAGATTACTGCTATATTTGGATGATTTGCATTTGCATTCTCTATTATATTGCTGTATGATCAGCATCTGTCATGAAGGGCACCATTTATTTATGGGATAAGAACCCCTTTGCCTTTGGTTCTCATATGTAGCGTATGTCTTATGTTGTTATGCTCTTAGATCTGTATCATGTTCTCTTTCTGAAATGCCAAAGTGTCTGTTCATTTTATCAAGAGAGACTTTTCAAAGGAGAATATACTGTGTGCTATTCATTAAACCTTAACCTTTTCTCTTATCCCTGTCCTTTTTAGAGACAAGTATAAAAGTTCAAGTAAACTTTTGTGCTTCTATCTGAGAAAAATAAAAAAAGAGATGTTTCACTGCAGGAAGACAAGACATCTCTTTGTAAATGCTATAGATGTAGGATCTTAAAGGAAAAACCCACCAAATCCACTCATTCCTTTAATTATCTGGTGTTAAATAACACTAATATGTGAGAACAATATTTTTTGTGAAGAAATATGTCATTTGGGGGTTATAATGTTGGTAGCAACGTGAAAGATCGTTGTGGAAATCTGTTGCAGCTCAAGTTGACTACAAAATCCACAATGCAATGCTCTCTTTATGGGCTGGCTAGGTAGCTAGCTAGCTAGCAAACATAGCTACACACAATAATATCAAAGACAATATCAGCTGGTAAAGTATCTAGTTAGTTGTAAAATCACCTATCAATTTATTAGTCTACAATCTCATCATGTTCAACCTGCAGATTGATGTGCCTCACAGAGTGGAATCAAACATTTACAATTGGCACATATACTTTTTGAGGAGATGGGAAACGTTGCCCATGCTACATCAGTGGGCCATACGGTGCATTCTGGGCGATTCTGGGACAAAGAGCGCTCTCCTTCAAGGAGTGAATGGGAGTCTATTGGGCGCTAGCTCAAAAACCCAACATTAGCACGAATCTCATCAACAAGAAGTACAACATTACAAATATTTTCTGAGATATGAGATGACGAACTTGCTATCTATAATATCGCATAGCTTTGGAATTGTGACATGATGTACTTTAGAGAAAAATAGGCACGCTTCTCAACACATATACGGACTTTGAGAAGGGATTGCGTGATGATAAAAAAATTGAAAAATTATTAATTTAGCAACCGTGTGCTGCAGCATGACAATGTGAATTACAAATTTCTCGAGGTAGGAATATCGCAAAAATATGATACATTTCTCATTTGAGAGAAGACATCCTCCCGAGTTATGACATCGGACAGTATTGAAATCTGACATGTATTATAGACGTTTTCACGATCTAAAAGTCATATTCCTATTAACTTCCAGTGTGGTGAGAGCAATTTTATCACATTGCTACGTCATACGTCATTGATTTCTGCCTGCTTGAATGTCAGTAACTGAGATACACATGAACACATGAAATTACCCAGGGAATCGATAAAACATCACTTAGGCATGCACAACAATAATTTAACATCCAAAATGGGTGAACCTTTCCCTTAATTTGTGCCAGTTTGCTACAGCAGGAAAATAATCCTGCAGCAATAGGAAATGTGAATGTAGATTATAATTAATGGGGAAAGCCAGTATGAGGGTTTGCGCTCAGGCTAAAATGAAAGGTGGCCGGTGCGTGGGAGAGAAAATATCTGTAGAGTTGAAAAAGTACTCTCACAAGTGGAAGGTGCTATATATATATATATATATATATATATATATATATATATAAAATGGAACAGGGCGTATGTTTCAGCCTTATGCCTTCATCAGTGCGGTACAAACAAATTAAGAAGACACGTACTGAAGAAGACACCTGCTGTGCATAACAGGCGCAACAGGAGCAGATAGTTGATTAGAGACTGGCGAATGGGAAGTCAATGCATATTAACAAGGAGGATATACACTACCCTTCAAAAGTTTGGGGTCACTTAGAAATGTCCTTGTTTTTTAAATAAAAGCACATGTTTGGCCATTAAAATAACATAAAATTGATCAGAAATACAGTGTAGACATTGTTAATGTTGTAAATGACTACTGTAGTTGGAAATGGCAGATTTTTTAATGGAATATCTACGTAGGCGTACAGAGGCCCATTATCAGCAACCATCACTCCTGTGTTCCAATGGCACGTTGTGTTAGCTAATCCAAGTTTATAATTTTAAAAGGCTAATTGATCATTAGAAAACCCTTTTGCAATTATGTTAGCACAGCTGAAAACTGTTGTTCTGATTTAAAGAAGCAATAAAACTGGCCTTCTTTAGACTAGTTGATTATCTGGAGCATCAGCATTTGTGGGTTCGATTACAGGCTCAAAATGGCCAGAAACAAATAACTTTCTTCTGAAACTCATCAGTTTATTCTTTTTCTGAGAAATTAACGTGAGAAATTGCCAAGAAACTGAAGAGCTCGTACAACGCTGTGTACTCCTCCCTTCACAGAACAGTACTAACTGTCTCTAACCAGAATAGAAAGAGGAGTGGGAGGCCCCGGTGCACAACTGAGCAAGAGGACATTAGAGTGTCTAGTTTGAGAAACAGAAGTCCCCGTCTTAACATCAACAGTGAAAAGGCGACTCTGGGATGCTGGCCTTCTAGTCAGACTTGCAAAGAAAAAGCCATATCTCAGACTGGCTAATAAAAAGAAAAGATTAAGATTGGCAAAAGAACACAGACAATGGACAGAGGAAGATTGGAAAAAAGTATTATGGACAGACAAATCTAAGTTTGAGGTGTTCAGATCAGAAAGAAGAACATTCGTGAGACGCAGTAAAAATGAAAAGATGCTGGAGGAGTGCTTGACGTCATCTGTCAAGCAAGGTGGAGGCAATGTGATGGTCTGGGGGTGCTTTGGTAGTTGTAAAGTGGGAGATTTGTACAGGGTAAAAGGGATCTTGAAGAAGGAAGGCTATCACATTTTGCAACGCCATGCCATACCCTGTGTACTGTGCTTAATTGGAGCCAATTTCCTCCTACAACAGGACAATGAAACAAAGCACAGCTCCAAACTATGCAATAACTATTTAGGGAAGAAGCAGTCGGCTGGTATTCTGTCTGTAATGGAGTGGCCAGCACAATCACCGGATCTCAACGCTATTGAGCTGTTGTGGGAGCTGCTTGACCGTAAGAAGTGCCCATCAAGCCAATCCAACTTGTGGGAGGTGCTTCAGGAAGCATGGGGTGAAATCTCTTACCTCAACACATTGACAACTAGAATGCCAAAGGTCTGCAAGGCTGTAATTGCTGCAAGTGGAATATTAAACATTAAAAAAAGTTTTTTTAACCAGGTAGGCCAGTTGAGAACAAGTTCTCATTTACAACTGCGACCTGGCCAAGATAAAGCAATGCGACACAAACAACAACACTGAGTTACACATGGGATAAACTAACATACAGTCATTAACAGAATAGAAAAAAATCTATATACCGTGTGTGACGAAAGCAAAGTTTGAAGGACGCAATTATTATTTCAATTAAAAATCATTATTTATAACCATGTCAACGTCTTCACTATAAGTCCTACACATTTCATGTATGTTTTCATGGAAAACAAGGACATGTCTAAGTGACCCCAAACCTTTGAACGGTAGTGTAGATTATAATTAATGGAAATTTTTTCTAGGGGTTGATCAGTTTTTTTACTAGGGCAAATCAAGTCTGATATTTTAAAGTTTAAATTACAAACTTTAGTAGCTTTTTTAAACCTCGACTACACTGCAAGTTTGCATTTCCTGCTGTGCAGAAAAATTAAAATTAAAATTAAGATCCTACATCTGTAGCAAGTTTTTATTGATTTTTTATCTCTTCTCTCATACATGAGACATTTGAGATATCCAGCTGCTTTAATTGCTGTAATGTAGTCTGTCACTATTATGCAATAGATGGATTGACGATGCTGCTCTTTAGTCAAAAAGGAGAGTAAAAAATAACCGTTTGGAAGTTGCAACCCCTTTTTGGCTGTAGACAACACCTGCGGGATTAGTAAGTTCATCTTGAGACCAATGGTTCAGTCTTTAGCCATAACCCTAAAGGAACTAGATAGCCTACAACCCACTGCAACGGGAGGTCTTGACTCCCAGCTCCATAGACTCCCTGCAGTATCAGTGGCGTGTTTGGTGTTTTCTACTGTTCTTGTTCTCTGTGTCTGAAATGGCAGCTGGTCCAACTCAAAGGGCACATCTATTAATACCCCAGAATGTTTCAAAGGCTACAGTCCCCCTCGGTTAGGTCGGGAGAAACCCCATTAACAACTCCTGCCCCCACCTCAGGAGGAATGGGTTGCTCCGTAAAACTGACAACACACACAGACAGATACACACAACACACAGTGATGAAGACACCAGTTGTCTTGCCTTTTTCTCTCTTTGAACCGGCACTCAAAATGTGACTGTGAAGATCAACTACAGACTGGCATGTCTCAGCCATACATGTCATGTGTGTGTATCTACAGCAGTTGTGTATGCCATGTTCATCAGGAACCATATTCAGGGTTGGGGCCAAATCCATTTCAACTCAGTCAATAAAGGAAGTTAATTGAAATGGAATTGACTCCTTACTATGTTTGGCAGTGGCTGCTAAACTGTGTCATGATAGCATACCACTGGGCTCTGTGAAGCAGTATTTACCTGGCTGTAATGCCCTGTTTGTAACAGTATTAGGTGAAAATGTGACTAGAAGCTATGGATGTTTTAGTACTCATTCCCCACTAACCCATTGTCTTGTCACCCATAGGAAGGAGGGCTTGGCAAAATGCGGGAAGTGCAAAAAAGCGTTGTATTGCAATGTGAAATGCCAGGTAAGACATGATGATGGTGGTGATGACATTGCACGTACATACAGTACAAGTCAAAGTTTGGACACACCTACTCATTCAAGGGTTTTTCTTTATTTTTACTATTTACCACGTTGTAGAATAATAGTGAAGACCTCAACTATGAAATAACACATATGGAATCATGTAGTAACCAAAAAAGTGTTAAACAAATCAAAATATATTTTGGATTTTAGATTCTTCAAAGTAGCCACCCTTTGCTTTGATGACAGCTTTGCACACTCTTGACATTCTCTCAACCAGCTTCACCTGGAATGCTTTTCCAACAGTCTTGAAGGACTTGGCTGCTTTTCCTTCACTCTGAGGTCCAACTCATTGCAAACCATCTCAATTGGGTTGAGGTTGGGTGATTGTGGAGGCCAGGTCATCTGATGCAGCACTCCATCACTCTCCTTCTTGGTCAAATAGCCCTTACACAGCCTGGAGGTGTGTTTTGGGTCATTATCCTTTTGAAAAACAAATGATAGTCCCACTAAGCGCAAATCAGATGGGATGGCGTATCACTGCAGAATGCTGTGGTAGCCATGCTGGTTAAGTGTGCCTTGAGTTCTAAATAAATCACAGACGGTGTCACCAGCAAAGCACCCCCAAACATCACACCTCTTCCTCCATGCGTCACCGTGGGAACCACACATGCGTTCACCTACTCTGCGTCTCACAAAGACATGGCGGTTGGAACTACAAATCTTAAGATTGGACTCATCAGACCAAAAGACAGATGGAAATCTTTCCAATGTCCATTGCTATTGTTTCTTGGCCCAAGCAAGCTTCTTCTTATTATTGGTGTCCTTTAGTAGTGGTTTCTCTGCAGCAATTAGACCATGAAGGCCTGATTCATGCAGTCTCTTCTGAACAGTTGATGTTGAGATGTCTGTTACTTGAACTTTGGAGCATTTATTTGGGCTGAAATCTGAGGTGCTTTTAACTCTAATGAACTTATCCTCTGCAGCAGAGGTAACTCTGGGTCTTCCTTTCCTGTGGCGGTCCTCATGAGAGCCAGTTTCATCATGGCGCTTGATGGTTTTTGCGAATGCACTTGAAGAAACTTTAAAAGTTCTTGAAATTTTCAGGATTGACTGAGCATCATGTCTTAAAGTAATGATGGACTGTCATTTCTCTTTGCTTGTGCTGTTCTTGCCATAATATGGACTTGGTCTTTTACCAAATAGGGCTGTCTTCTGTATACCACCCCTACCTTGTCACAACACAACTGATTGGCTCAAACGCATTAAGAAGGAAAGAAGTTCCACAAATTAACTTTTTTTTAAGGCACACCTGTTAATTGTAATGCATTCCAGGTAAATTCCTCATGAAGCTGGTTGGGAGAATGCCAAGAGTGTGCAAAGCTGTCATAAAGGCAAAGGAAAATAACCTTTAAAGAATCTCAAATATAACATATACTTTGATTTATTTAACACTTTTTTGGTTACTACATAATTCCATATGTGTTTTTTCATAGTTGTGATATCTTCACTACTATTCTACAGTGTAGATAATAGTTTTAAAAAAAATCCCTTGAATGAGTAGGTGTCTCCAAACTTTTGACTGGTACTGTACATGCATACAGCTATAGACAAGTACCTAACATTGCATTATCTTCCAGCATCAGTGTGTATACTGTATACTCTCAGTTCTGAATGTGAAGTCCTGTGTGTTTTATATTAGAGGGCAGATAATGTGTCACTAATATCCTGTAGGCAGAATGCCTATAGTTCCAGGAATGGCTGAGGGCATGGATGGGGCTTTGGTAGTGGAGTTAGTTTTGGAGTGGGTAGTTAAGGGGGTAGAGGATATACTATATCAGCAGGGTTAGGGGAAAGCATATAGTTTGGGTTAGGGTCATCCCTAAAGACTGGTTGTTTCGAATTGTGGCTTAATGTGGTCGGAGATATTTTCTGTCGGGCATGAGTAATGGGGGTGTACTTCTGAAACCCTACCTCTTCAAAGAGTATCTTAAATATCCCACAGAACCCCCCCCCCCCCCCCCCCCCCAACTAGCATTGACTTTGCCGTACTTACTATGACTGTGATATGTGGTTGTCCCACCTATCTATCTCAAGATGAATGCAAGTCGCTATGGATAAGAGTTTCCGCTAATTGACTAAAATGTAAATGTAATTGGAGACGGGGAGGTAGCTTGTAATAGAGGGGCAAATATGTAGGGGGTAATATGATCCAAAGTCTGTGGAGTTGCATGCTGTCTGACTATATCTCTTTAGCACGCTCCATCCAATCACTCAATGACATCAAACGGAGTATGAGTGGAGGCTAGCACAAATTATACAGTGGTGGTATCAAATGGACACCTTTAGTGGTCCAACATTCTTAAACATAACTCCTGTGTGTGTTCCTCAGAAAGGGGATTGGGCCATGCACAAGCTGGAGTGTGGGGCCATGATAGCGTACGGGGAGAACTGGTGTCCGTCTGAGTCCGTCCGACTGGTGGCTAGGATAATCGCCAAACAGGTGAGAGAGAGAAGTAGCTCTATTCCACAGTCACTACCAGTAACTCTACCAGTGTGATGATGAGCAGTATCCAGATCCATCGGATGTAGTGATCACAATATAGTAGCCATATCTAGGACAACCTTTTTGCAGGAATCTCCTTGCGAATGATTTTGCCGAAGATTGTAAGAGGTCGTACAATACGTTTTTGTAGTGATTCCAATGTTGTTGATGTAAAACATATTTGTTAGTCCGTGGTGTGTAATGAGGAGTAAACAGACATTGCACTTGACACATTTATGAAATTGCTTATTCCAATTACTAATAAGCATGCACACATTAAGAAGAGAAAGAAAAGGACGGTTAAATCCCACATGAATTGATGAGGAATTTTTTACAAATGGCATGATTGAGAAGGACGAGGCTAAAGGAATGACAAATAAGTCTGGCTACACAACAGATTGGCAAGCATATTGCAATTTGAG
The DNA here is from genome assembly GCF_045791955.1 of Oncorhynchus clarkii lewisi. NCBI lineage: Eukaryota > Metazoa > Chordata > Actinopteri > Salmoniformes > Salmonidae > Oncorhynchus > Oncorhynchus clarkii. The sequence continues at coordinate 70,522,033 of NC_092150.1, read as the reverse complement.
AAATCATGTGACTAAACTGAGTAAAAAGAAGAAGAAACTACACTGAAAGAATGATAGTAAAAAGCTTTGGAGCACCTTCAATTACATTTTGGGGAAAAAGGCTATCTCAGTTCCATCATTCATTGAATCAGATGGCTCATTCATTACAAAACCAACTGATATTGCCAACTACTTCAATGATTTTTTCATTGGCAATATTAGCAAACTTAGGCATGACATGCCAGCAACAAATGGAATGGAAAATTACTGAGGAATGGACGATATTGCCACTCCTATTTGCCATATCTTCAATTTATGCCTAAGGGCTCTCAGACCTGGAGGGAAGCAAAGCCCCCTTTACTGGCTCAAATAGCTGACCAATCAGCCTGTTACCAATCCTTAGTAAAGTTTTGGAGTGTTTGACCAGATACAATGCTATTTTACAGTAAACAAATTGACAACAGACTTTCAGCACGCTTATAAGGAAGGACATTCAACAAACACAGCACTTACACAAATGAGTGATGATTGTCTCAGAGAAATTGGTAATACAAATATTTTAGGGGCTGTTTGGTTAGACTTCAGTGCGTCTTTTGACCTTTTCGACCATAGTCTGCTGATGGAAAACGTATGTGTTATGGCTTTACACCCCCTGCTATATTGTGGATAAAGAGTTACCTGTCTAACAGAACACAGAGGGTGTTCTTTTAATGCACCACAACGGTGAACATACGCCAACCAAAACAAATGCCCCAAACACGGGGGACTTAAACAGTCCAGCAAAAAACCCAAACACACGGACAACCGTGACACACAGACGTGTACACATGTACATCGAATAATCCCGCACAGCCAGCAGGTGGGCCGGCTGGTAAATAAAGCCCAACCAATCAGCCTAAACCAAACACAGGTGAAACCAATAAACAGAAAAGGGGAAAAAAGGTGGCAGCTAATAGGCCGGTGACGACGACCGCCGAGCGCCACCCGAACAGGAAAGGGAGCCCCCTTCGGTAGGAGTTGTGACACTTAGGGAAATTGTAAATGGCTCAGAACAGGGCAGCACAGCTGGCCCTTGGTTGTACACAGAGAGCAAACATTAGTAATATGCATGTAAATCTCTCTTGGCTCAAAGTAGAGGAGAGATTTACTTCATCACTACTGGTATTTGAGAGAGGTATTGACATGTTGAAAGCAGTGAGCTTTGTTTAAACGACTAGCACACAGTCCCCAAGTCCAGAACAGACTATGGGAGGTGCACAGTACTAGATCGAGCCATGACTACATGAAACTTTTCCACATCAGGTAACTAATACAAGCAGTAGAATAAGATTTAAAAAATATATAAAAATATATCTTATGTAACAGCGAGGACTATGAAGCAACATAGAGTATGGGCCTGAGGGCACACACTTAGTTTGTTATAAATTCATTACAGAATTTACTGTAATATTTTTCAAATTGTATAACTGCCTTAGTTTTGCCGGACCCCAGGAAGAGTAGTGGCTGCCTAATTTCATAATTAATAAACGCCAAAATCACTTTTTTTCTTATGTCAAATGGTTTTGTTATGTTTCAGTCTTCTGTGATGTATTTAAAGTGTCATATTGGGATGCAAACTCAATGTAATACATTTTAACTCTATATCTGACATGGTACAGGTGTCTTCTTTTTTAAGCCCATAACCATGTGTGTGAGGTGTTTCAAAGTAGATTTGTTTAAGACTACCAAGAAACACTCTGTGTGATCCTGATTTAGACCACTGCAGTAAAAGCTTAAGGTCTGTATGGTATCTGTGTTGTTAGTGCTGCTCGTTGTTTTGGGATGCTTATTTTGGCAGACAGAGGGTGTTAACTCAACTGTCTCTTGTCTGTTTCTGCAGAAAGCCCAGAAAGACAGGAGTACATCAGAGAAGCTGCTGCTGATTGGAGAGCTGGAATCACGTACTAACAAAACACCCACAGAGAGAATGAGTCAATACACTGAGTGTTCCATTGTGTTGTCTGCTTACTGTCGTTCTGTGTGAGAGACATACATCTCTTTCATCATGGTACTGAACGTGACACAAAGTAAAGGAAGATGCAACGATAGTGTAATGAATTCGGGGGGGGGGGGGGGGGTTCCGAATTCATTACACTATCGTTGCATCTTCCTTTACTTTGTGTCACGTTCAGTACCACCAATGTAGCAAATCTGGGGTGTGGCCCCGATCGGGACCCGAATCCGGGTCCAGTGACTGTCAACCCAACCCCTTAGCTGTTAAGCCTAGAGATCCAAAACTAATGAGAAGGTTGTTAGGTGTTGGGTTTAGGTCGCTACAATATACTGTATGTACAGTATAATGTAATCTAGTGTAATTGTCATTCATCCCATGTTTTTGGCCCTAATACTGTTTGCTTTTGAACAACATCTTATCTTCAAACCTAGTCTTCAGAGAGACAGAGTAGTGTTGTCAAGCTGGCCCTCTCTATTTATACATTAGTGAGAAATGTTACCCGACACTCTCCTCTACCAGGCCTTTACTAGAGCCTCCCAACGAATGTCCCCCTTATAGAATAAATCCATTCATCCTGAATGCACAGCAGCTTTACATACATTGAACATACAATTAATTAGAGCATTGGACTTGTAACTGAAAGGTTACAAGATCGAATCCCCGAGCTGACAAGGTAAAAATCTGTCGTTCTGACCCTGAACAAGGCAGTTAACCCGCTGTTCCTAGGCCGTCATTGAAAATAAGAATTTGTTCTTAACTGACTTTCCTAGTGAAATAAACTTTCAAAATATGAATGGTTTGGGAGGGACTCTTGATTGGAAGCTCTTTGCAGTTGTCCAAGGATTAGCATGGAAGGAAAGACCCTCTCAGGGAGCCCACAAGGATTAGCATGGAAGGAAAGACCCTCTCAGGGAGTCCAGAGCAGTAAGAGCAGCAGAAGTTTATATCCAACTTTATTCATACATCTCTTCGACAATAAGGTTTGTGGAGACACCATCATTTGTAATATTTTACACAATCTTTAAGTGAGTTTCTCTCTGTCTCTCTCCTTCTATCCATCCCTCCTTCATTGTGTCTCTCAGACATAGACGATGTAGACATTGAGAAGAGGGAGATGAACGAGGGAGACATAGCCAGCCTGCACCAGTTCTACTCCAAAAACCTGGACTTCCCCAGCAAAACAGCCCTCCTCACACTTTTCTCACAGGTAAAACACACACACCCTCACATTTTCTCTGCAGTTTTAATTACAAAGAAAAACTATTGTCTTTCATATCACCTCAGTATCCCTCTAGTTTCTGTCTTATTGTAGGTCTGTACCCATTCTGGGACTCCTTCCCTATATTCTGTCTTCCAGGTCAATTGTAATGGCTTCACAGTGGAGGATGAGGAGTTGTCGAAAATGGGCTCAGCAGTCTACCCTGAGTAAGAATACACACACACACACACACACACACACACACACACACACACACACACACACACACACACACACACACACACACACACACACACACACACACACACACAAGGGAAAGCGAATCCTAGACCTGCATAAAAAGGAAACTCCCTTCTGTGGTGGTGGGCAATTTGAAAATGGTGTCACGCACACACGGGCTGTTTGGTTATAAATCTCCTTGGATAGTGAGTGTGTAGTAAAGTGTCTGTATTTGCCCACTCAGCCTGTGGTAGTTCTTTTCAGTCCTTCGTTCTCTCCATAGGCCCATGCCTAGCTCACTATTTAGGGCCCGACACATTTAAGAGAGGCCTACTGTATGTTTCCTTTGAAAAGAGATGGCTTATCCTGGCCACCACAACAGCTAAGCGCATACTCTTAAGGCATTGGAAGAAATAATATCCCACTCCCTTTGATGAGTGGGCCAGTGCCATGGCACAGCTGGCTAGCTATGAGAGAGTTTATTTTATTCGCATCTGGGTAAACTAGACCGCTAACCAAAAAGAGAGGCCTCTGTGACCTCAGTATAGTCTATATAGTGAATGTTAACACAAAAAAATACATGTAAACAGTTATGATGAAGTTGTTCCCTCTGGGAGTGTTTGTCGTTCCTATGGCGATGTTATTAGCATCTCTCTTCCGTATTTTTCCCCTTCTCTCTGTCTCCCATTTATTTCCCATTTCTCTCCCTCTTTGTTCCCATGCTCACCCCCCATCTATCTCCTTTTCTGTCTCTCTCAGTGTGGCCCTGGTAAACCACAGTTGCTGCCCTAACGTCATAGTGACGTACAAGGGGAATGTGGCCGAGGTCCGGGCTGTGCAGGACATGACCCCTGGGGAAGAGGTAAGGATGGGGACAGCTGTTGGAAGGCAGTGGTGGGTTGGTGTCAAGGTTCAATGTTTCAGGTAGGAAGGGGGAGAGTATTGAGGGGTTAAGGGAAGGGGCAGGTAGAAGTGGGCAACAGTGTCATGTATTGAATTGCTAGTACGCTGCTGAGTCAGAGAAGTGCATAGTGGGAATGAACCTTGTCATGACCGGGGTTGGTTGTAGACAGGTGACAGGAAGTTAGGTCATAGGTGGCTTGCAGTAGTCTCGTCTGTGTCTCTCATCTTGGCAAGGAGGCTTTTGAGGAACATACTGTAGATAGTGGAGTGTGTGGCTTAGTGGCGTCTCAGAAGATGAAGGGAGGGAGGACGAGAAGGAGCAGACACAGCAGCAGCTGAATAAACAGCTCTGCAGGGTTATTTTAAAACCTGTTCTGAGGACTGCTGATCAAAAAAGCTGAGCCGATATGAAATAGATCTCACTGATCTCAATATACGACTTGTATGAATAGTAACTTAAATGGTGAATGTTTATACATGTATTGTGTGTGTTCCCAGGTGTTCACCAGCTACATAGACCTCCTCTACCCTACAGCAGACAGAAATGAGAGGTTGAGAGACGCCTACTATTTCACCTGCGACTGCAAAGAGTGTAAAACCAAATCTAAAGTAAGAGGCTGATTGATGTATGATCATCAGTTACTTCCTAAACCTTGAATATTCATATTTGAATAATATAATAATTAAGATTTTAAACCCAAATGTTAATTGTTTTAGGACAAGTTGAAGCTGAAGGTGCGTAAGAGAAACAAGCCTCCAGGACCGGAGGAGATCAGTAGCATGATGCGCTACGCTAGGAACACCATCAAAGAGTTCCGTTCTGCCAAACAAATAGCAGAAAAACATCAGAAAAATATCCTTTGTGGTCCTTCTCTCCATGTAGCCTCTCAATCTGGGTTAAAGTGGACGAGTTTAGAGATGCAAATAAGTGTCTTATATTATAGGTTTTAATTTCTGCCCAACAGCTCAAATATCTACAGCGTGGAAGTTGGCTTACAGTTTCACTGGCTAAGTTCCTGATTCTGTAAATTGAGTCTTGACCTTGACTCTTGAGCACCCCCTGGAGAGCTGATGGAGATGTGCCAGCTGAGCCTGGACAAGATGGGTGAGGTGTTTGAGGACTCCAACGTGTACATGCTGCACATGATGTACCAGGCCATGGGAGTGTGTCTCTACATGGGGGATTGGGACGAAGCCATCCGCTATGGAGAGAAGGTCCTCAAACCCTACAGGTACTGATCCATACATATACATAGAACCCTTCAGGGAATAATCCATACTTACACCTAGAACCCTTGACGTACTAATCCATACATACACCTAGAACCCTTCAAAGACTGATCCATACATACAAATAGAACCCTTCAAGGAATAATCCATACTTACACCTAGAACCCTTCAAGTACTGATCCATACATACACCAAGAACCCTACATGTACTGATCCATACAGACACCTAGAACCCTTAAAGGACTGATCCATACATACACCTAGAACCCTTCAGGGACTGATCCATACATACACATAGAACCCTTCAAGTACTGATCCATACATACACATAGAACCCTTAAAGGACTGATCCATACAAACACCTAGAACCCTACAGAAACTGATCCATTTTCACCTAGAACCCTTTAGGTTATGATCCGTTTCCTCACCTGTCAAATTGATACAGTATAGCTGTAATGTTTATCTCCCCAGGTTTGTACCGTGATGATTCTTACCTGTCTAGGTCAGCTGATGGCTGTATAGTAACCATATACCTTTTCTTGACCTCTCTAGCATACTGTACCCTCCCTACTCCATGAATGTGGCCTCCATGTATCTGAAGTTGGGCCGTCTGTACCTGGGCCTGGAGAGAAAGTTATCTGGCATCGACGCCCTGAAGAAGGTAACATTACTAGAAGCCTGTTAGTTCCATTTCCATAGCGGCTACTTGTTATAACATGTAGTGAGAGATATGAACATATATGCTTCTATTGAATCTGTCAATTTGAGTGAAAGACATAGCAGACCGTTAAACTCTTCTCTTTGTGTGTGTGCGTGCGTCCAGGCGATGGCCATAATGGAGGTGGCTCATGGGAAGGATCATCAGTATCTGATAGAGCTTCGTAAAGAGATCGAGATGCAGAAATAAACAACGTGACCTCACACACTGGGAGTAACAGAAATGAAGTCTCTCTTTGTCTCTCTCTCACACACAAAGGGCTACAGTGTATGGCACTTTCCCTTCTCCTTGGTTTTAAAGCACATTAGGAGGAGAATGGTAAAGTCATGGAGATATCATCTATTTAATTATGTGGTTAAAATATTTTATACATTTGAGGTCTTGACTACGAGTGCAGTTATTAAATACGGAATACCTTTGTACTGAGCAGATTTTTGATTTCTGTCAAACTGTTTGATACGCGTTTTATGAGAATAGATCATCCACAGAATTGCCATTAAATAGACATCTCAGCTGTTTGTGGTCTTTCACCAATTGTTTACATGTGGGCGGGCTCTGCGTGTCAACAAAGTTATTCTTAGCCAATGAGATGAGCCGTTGCCTGGGTGGTGACCGCTGCTTTGTCGTGGTGGGTCTAAAGAACGCTGGTGAAAGTGACCCTGTCACAATGGAGGGCGGTTAGAAAACATTAGCACGTCGCCCCGTGTTCTTACGCTGTGTGTGGTTGGTTGGTGTTAACTACCATTTCAAATGGTGTGAGAGGAGAAAACACATGTCTGTTAGCAACGGAGGATTTTAAAATCACATAAACAATGTCATAGTTACTGTACAGAAATGTCCTCGGCAAGAACAGGCATGTAGAGAAAATAATGCTTTATTGCATAATAAGCAAGTATGACAGCTTCATACATAACTGGGAGTAGGAGGGAAAAAAAGACTTGATGCACTGGCAAAAGCATATACAAAACATATATACACGACATATATTGAAAGTTTCTCAGGAATTATGCCAGAAACATGAAATGGAAAATAACACATTAACATGAATGCAATGTGGGAAAATACTCACAAACAGAAGAGAATGCAATAGAACACTCATATGTCAAGAGAACATAAAGCGTATATACGTATCTTGAGTATAGGTATATACATTGGAATATTAAAAAAAAGCATGCATAGTTCATTATCTTACGGTATTTTAAGGGTACCAAGTCAAAAAAAATCTAAACATTTGTAGAAATGTTTCTGGCATGCCCGGTATACACACATTCATTTAGACATGGCTGGCTTTGCATCACAACTCTCACAGATATAGAAAAACAACACAACACAGATTATGGAGGATGCAGCCATAGCTGGGTTTAGGCACATAGGAACACTAACGGCTGGATTCAATTTGTAGTGCGGATGTTCAGCATTACTGCGTGATTGAAATTTAATGGCAATTTTCCTGCTTTAGAGGAGACTGCATTCACGGTAAACGCTGCAGATTTCGGCTCAATCGGAAATTGAATTTCAATCACGCCATCTGTAGAGCTTCAGCGATACAGAATGAATTGAGCCCTAAGATCCTTACAGGGATAGATTTGACAGTTATACAAAAACAAATGGCAGCCATTGAGGCTTTGACTGGTTGGTCACTGAAACCTTTTTGGGACACAACTAGGGTTGCAAAATTCCTGGGACTTTCAATAAATTCCCTGGTTTTCCAGAAATCCACAGAATAAGGAGGGAATAAGCAGGAAATCCTCCAACCATGATTTCTGGAAAACCAGGGAATTTATTGAGTTCCCGGAATTTTGTAACCCTAGACACAACCCACGTTGGTCGATAAATATACGGTCTAAAACAGATCATATCTAGCTGGTCTATAATATCAAAATAGATTTATAACATCAATTCAGAGCCATTGATATACCGTTTGGCAAACTTAAAAAACACATTGGACACTATATTGGCACCAAGAGACAATAACATTATATCAAATAGACCAAATCTAAATGGAAACTTTGGTGCCAAGATGGAAGTTTGCCAAACTGTAGATCTATAGCTCTGAATCTGATTGGTCTCTACCAGTCCCTCCCTATGGAAACAAACATCCGGGTAGCCCATCCCTGCGCTGTCCTCCGTCTTAGGGATCAGCTCTATCTGTCCTTCTGGATGTGGCTCACTGCCACCATATCAGAACACAAACTTCTCTATTCCACATGAACTTTCATGGACCCCTCTGTAGAGTGGCACAGTGTGACACACTGGGGCCTACATAACATTCAGCAGCCTGAGTGTCAGTCTGCTTTAGCCAACTAGAGCAGAGACATACTGGCATCTGGGGCTACACACATGTAGGATCTAGAACTAAAATACCTTTGGGCGTTGTACATTAGACTCATGAAAAGAAAGGCAAAGCAATGCCTACAATATGTCAAACTACTTGGGAGAGAACACAGGAGATAATCACAATGGAAATGTCTGGGATAAACATATATGTATTTGACATGCCTCTGTAAATGGACATACTGTAATGTACATGAAAAGTTGGCTGAGGATGAAAAAGAACAATAGATGTACTACCAGTCAAGACAATGAGGAATTTGAGATATCTGGAAGTAGGTGAGTGGAGAGTGGAATACTTGAAGGGCAATGACAATTTTAGACACATCCTACTCAAATGTCCACAGAACTATTTGCAAAGATCATCCGACTGTCAACATGCACTCCAATGAGCCACATTCAGGAAAAATATGAGGATGGTGTTAGGATAAATAAATAAAAGTCAAAAATAAAAAAAATACAACAATATTAAATATTGAAATGTTGAGACAAGTCTTCACTGTATCTTACAATTGTCTGCCTCACCATAGATTTAGAAAGGTTTCTGACAGCTTAGAAAAACATATGATTCTACAACACTTGAAATAACAACCAACAGTGCCATGTCCTGTTTTTTTTAATTTTCTAAGTGGCACCTGAAAAAACATTTATGTAACGTTAGCTTTATCATCTAATTTAGTGGACAAAATGACAGTTTCTCAGCTCTGCATTATATTCAATGAAAAACAATGCCATGTCATGAACCTTTTCCTAGATTTCAGTTCAATTTGATTAACAAGGGTGCATTAGCCTTACATTTGAAATGCCATTATTAATATGGGGAACCATATTCCAAAAAGTTATTCAATTAGCATTTGTTTTAAAGGAATAAATGTGAAAATGCTGAGATAATTGTCTCCTGGGTTTACCTGGTTTAAACTCAGGTAAGAAACGACCAACACTCATCATTTAGCATGTGACTTTAAACACTAACATCTAGAATGCTAGTCTGGTCTGTATCTCTCTCAGGTTTCTCCATTGACAAGACATAGGACAGAGAGGCCATCACTAATACAACGGAAAAGCCTCACTCTCCAAGATAAAGAAGAGAGACAGACTGAATAGTAGGTCACTTTTCAGATTAAATTTGGAGGTCTGAAATATACACACTGTATAATTACTGTTAGGATATATTAGTTGTCCCTGGCTGTGTTCAAATCTGAAAACATTTGATAGGACTAGATAGATGTAAGCAATATGTCAGAAACTCCTACCATACCAGAGGGCTGAGTGAGGCCATCACCATGCTACTCACACTTACCCAGCCCTCTAGGACTGCGGGGAGGAGGGTTATTTGCGGCACCAGTATTCCATTGCCCTTGTGTCAGCTCATGTGGGACAAGGTCAGAGGTGAGGGTTTAGATGAGGCGGGAGTTTTTGAGGAACTGGATAAGGACCTGGTAAACAAACTTGTACTGGGAGATGGTCTGGACCATGAGCATTCTCTGCTGCCTCAGGTGACTCAACATCATAGGGACCTCTACCCTCTGAGAGAGAGAGAGAGAGAGAGAGAGAGAGAAGAATCCCAGTCAAGTTAAGTACAGTGCAATAGCATTATAAACCAGGAACATACTTTAGCCCATATGAGAGGCGTTCACTCACAAATATACCAAAATATCAGGAGGCGATGATATACAATACATGCTGTTGTAACAGTGTAACATTTTGGAGAGTAAGTGACAGAGTTCATGTCAGTGCCAGGAGGCCCCTCACCTCGTTGTGCTCCAGGCAGCTGATCATTAGTTCGGTGAGGATGACGACCCCGGTGCGGCCCACCCCAGCACTACAGTGGACCACCACAGGGGGGTTGAGGCTCTTGGAGGTGTCCAGCATGCTGTTAGTGTGTCTTCTCACTGACTGGATCTCCTCCAGGTAAGCTGGGAGGGAGAAGGGGGAGGGGGTTAGTGTGGTCCATATTTCAGGCCAGAACAGTCCTATTAATTCATACTTATCTCATTTAGTTGTCAGGGACAATGCATATTCATCAATATTCAGTTTTCACATCTAAGTTTCAGTGTTGCCTTTGGACCACTACACAGGGCAGAAGCCTCCATTTTACTCCATTAGCTTTGTGGAATTAACAAAACAATCTACATTTTTTCAAGACTTTTAAAGTCCTTTAGGTGTGACTTACAGAGGAATCCCTGGACGTACTCGGGGCAGCCGTGGTCCGGCCAGTCAGTGTACTGCAGGTGCCACACGGTGCGCTCCTGGCCCGACAGCAGGTGTTTGACCTTTAACCCTGTGGTGGCGTAGCAACCTGAGTCCGTACGGAACTTGGTGGTCACCTTGAATTTGCCGTGGGTGGCTGAGTTGTGCTTGGAGCCCAGCTTGGGCCAGTACCGGTGGCTCTTTGACCTACCACCCTCCTGAGAGAGAGGAGAGGGAGGAGGCAGAGACAGGTTGAATGGAAGGTTTGTGTACATGTGGGGTGGACACCGACAAGGAAAAACGTACATGGTCACAGGAACACAGACACACACACACATGCATGCATGCAGGCACAAACACCATTCTACTATGAGATATTGGTGCCATATCACTCCCTTTTGAAACATAGAGAACAAAATGAAACGACTTCTGAGGGGCTGAAGACAGAGGTCACAGGGTGTGTATGGATTAAAACATCCGCCAAGCTCTGTTCCTTCATTATTCACACACCACTGTGTTCTCACTGCATATCAATAATACATCACACACATTCACGCATTCAATAATTCACTGTTCTGAAACCTGGCAAGGCCTTCAATCCACTGATGTTTCTCTTCATACTGTGTGTGTGTGTGTGTGTAGTGTACCTCCTCGGCAGTAACCATGGCGATGACGTTGACTCCCTGCTCCCAGACCATCTGCCAGAAATCTGCAGAGGTGTTGGCCAGCGGTCCATGGGTGGCGATATAGTGCCATTCCTCCCCACTGATCATCACCTGCATGACACACACACACACACACACACACACACACACACACACACACGGTTAGAATCAATTAAACACACACAGGAATGCCCTCACACATCCATCTTCTGAAACAAAAAACACATGCACACAAATAGACAACAAACAACCAAACCAGTTAAGACTATACTATCATATTCATTTTTCAGAAAGTGTATTGAGCACAAAGAGAGCTGTACAATATAATGGTCTACCACAGGAGGGCAATGTTGCCATGTTTCACATAGGGCTTGGTGGTACACTATATATACAAAAGCATGTTGACACCCCTTCAAATTAGTGGATAGGACAAGTCAGTCCATCACATTTCTGCCCTCCTAGAGCTGCCCCGGTCAACTGTAAGTGCTGTTATTGTGTAGTGGAAACATCTAGGAGCAACAACAGCTCAGCCGCAAAGTGGTAGGCCACACAAGCTCACAGAACGGGACCGCCGAGTTCTGAAGCACGTAAAAATGGTCTGTCCTCTGTTGCAACACTTGCTACCGAGTTCCAAACTGCCTCTGAAAGAAACGTCAGCACAAGAACTGTTCGTCGGGAGCTTCATGAAATGGGTTTCCATGGCCGATGAATTGGAACGCCGACAGTGACCATGCCCAATCGGCCAACATCAATGCCTGACCTCACTAATGCTCTTGTGGCTGAATGCAAGAAAGTCTTTGCAGCAATGTTCCAACATCTAGCAGCAAAGGGGGACCAAATCCATATTAATGCCCATGATTTGGAGTGAGATGTTCAACGAGCAGGCGTTCACATACTTTTGGACATGTAGTGTATATTCCTTAATACACTTTCACCCTTAACACTTCAGGAAGCCCATATTAACTAAGGGCTGGAAATGGAGTGCCATTACGTAAAGGCCATGAACCCAACCCAACACAACACAACCCCAACCCAACACAACCACAACCCAACACAACCCCAACCCAACCACAACCCAACACAACCCCAACCCAACACAACCACAACCCAACACAACCCCAACCCAACCACAAACCAACACAACCCCAACCCAACCCAACACAACCACAACCACAACCCAACCCAACACAACCCCAACCCAACCACAACCCAACACAACCCCAACCCAACACAACCCCAACCCATCACAATCCCAACCCAACACAAATCCAACCCATCACAATCCCAACCCATCACAACCCCAACCCAACACAACCCCAACCCATCACAATGCCAACTAAACACAACCCCAACCCAACACAACCCCAACCCAACACAACCCCAACCCAACACAACCCATCACAATCCCAACCCAACCACAACCCAACACAACCCCAACCCAACACAACCCCAACCCATCACAATCCCAACCCAACCACAACCCAACACAACCCCAAACCAACACAATCCCAACCCAACACAACCCCAACCCAACACAACCCCAACCCATCACAATCCCAACCCAACCACAACCCAACCCAACACAATCCCAACCCAACACAACCCAACCCAACACAACCCCAACCCAACCACAACCCCAACACAACCCCAACGCAACTCAACCCAACCCCAACGCAACGCAACGCAACACAACCCCAACCCAAAACAACACCAACACAACCCAACCCCAACCCAACACAATCCCAAACCAACACAATCCCAACCCAACGCAACCCCAATGCAACGCAACCCCAACGCAACACAACCCTAACGCAACCCCAACGCAAGGCAACCCCACCCCGACGCAACACAGCCCCAACACAACACAACCCCAACCCAACACAACCCAACCCCAACCCAACCCAACACAACTGTAACCCAACACAACCCCAACACAACTCCAACATAACCCCAACCCAACACAACCCTAACGCAACACAACCCCAACCCAACACAACCCAAACCCAATGCAACCAGCTGAGTGATCAGGCCACCTCGTGACCATAAACACAGTGTTCAGGAACAAACAGGGGTTTTGTCCTCAACTTCCTCAGATGACTGAAATAAGAGGGTTACACATTATTAGGCCATGGTTCAGTACTGAGTTAGCATTCCATTCCATTCACACACACACACACACACACACACACACACACACACACACACACACACACACACACACACACACACACACACACACACACACACACACACACACACACACACACACACACACACACACACACACACACACACACACACACACACACACACACACAAACACACACACACACACACACAAGGAGCTAAGAGCATGGGCACAGAGTGAGAGAACAGCTCAAGCTCATTTAAGAGGGTTTGGGGTTTGGACCACATTCCCAGGGAATTCCATTGAGTCTATAATTTGTAGATGTAGGCGATATGTATAAATAGTCTTTAAAGGACCTATTTACTTCCTTCCTTGATTCATTCCTTCCCTCCCTCCTTCCTTAAAGGTGACCCCTAATCTACAGTTGAAGTCGGAAGTTTACATACACCTTAGCCAAATACATTTAAACTCAGTTTTTCACAAATCCTGACATTTAATCCAAGTAAAAATTCCCTGTCTTAGGTCAGTTAGGATCATCACTTTATTTTAAGAATATGAAATGTCAGAATAATAATAGAGAGAATGATTTATTTCAGCTTTGATTTATTTCATAACATTCCCAGTGGGTCAGAAGTTTACATACACTCAATTAGTATTTGGTAGCATTGCCTTTAAATTGTTTAAATTGGGTCAAACGTTTTGGGTAGCCTTCCACAAGCTACCCACAATAAGTTGGGTGAATTTTGGCCCATTCCTCCTGACAAAGCTGGTGTAACTGAGTCAGGTTTGTAGGCCTCCTTGCTCACACACACTTTTTCAGTTCGGCCCACAAATTTGCTATGGGATTAAGGTCAGGGATTTGTGATGGCCACTCCAATACCTTGACTTTGTTGTCCTTAAGCCATTTTGCCACAACTTTGGAAGAATGCTTGGGGTTATTGTCCATTTGGAAGACCCATTTACGATCAAGCTTTAACTTCCTGACTGATGTCTTGAGATGTTGCTTCAATATATCCACATCATTTTCCTCACTCATGGTGCCATCTATTTTGTGAAGTGCACCAGTCCCTCCTGCAGCAAAGCACCCCCACAACATGATGCTGCCACCCCCGTGCTTCACGGTTGGGATGGTGTTCTTCGGCTTGCAAGCCTCCCCCTTTTTCCTCCAAACATAACGATGGTCATTATGGCCAAACAGTTCTATTTTTGTTTCATCAGACCAGAGGATATTTCTCCAAAAAGTACAATCTTTGTCCCCATGTGCAGTTGCAAACCGTAGTCTGGGTTTTTATGGCGGTTTTGGAGCAGTGGCTTCTTCCTTGTTGAGCGCCCTTAAAAGGTTATGTCAATATAGGACTCGTTTTATTGTGGATATAGATACTTTTGTACCTGTTTCCTCCAGCATCTTCACAAGGTCCTTCGCTGTTGTTCTGGGATTGATGTGCACTTTTCTCACCAAAGTACGTTCATCTCTAGGAGACAGAACGCGTCTCCTTCCTGAGCCGTATGATGGCTGCGTGGTCCCATGGTGTTTATACTTGCGTACTATTGTTTGTACAGATGAACGTGGTACCTTCAAGCATTTTGAAATTGCTCCCAAGGATGAACCAGACTTGTGGAGGTCTACAATTTTTTTTCTGAGGTCTTGGCTGATTTCTTTTGATTTTCCCATGATGTCAAGCAAGGAGGCACTGAGTTTTAAGGTAAGCATTGAAATACATCCACAGGTAAACCTCAAAATTTAATTTTTTTAGACCAGAGGAAAGAGTGCCTCCTACTGGCCCTCCAACACTACTTCCAGCAGCATCTGGTCTCCCATCCAGGAACTGACCAGGACCAACCCTGCTTAGCTTCAGAAGCAAGCCAGTGTGCAGTGTGCAGGGTGGTATGCTGCAGGCAATGACTCAAATGATGTCAATTAGCATATCAGAAGCTTCTAAAGCCATGACATAATTTTCTGGAATTTTCCAAGCTGTTTAAAGACACAGTCAACTTAGTGTATGTAAACTTCTGACCCACTGGAATTGTGATACAGTGAATTATAAGTGAAATAATCTCTCTGTAAACAATTGTTGGAAAACGTATTGTGTCATACACAAAGTAGGTGTCCAAACCGACTTGCCAAAACTATAGGGCAGGGTAGCCTAGGGGTTCGAGTGTTTGACTAGTAACTAAAAGGTTTCATGTTCAAATCGCCAAGCTGACAGGGTAGAAATTTGTCGTTCTGCCCCTGAATACGCAGGCCTTCATTGAAAATAAGAATTTGTTCTTAACTGACTTGCCAAGTTAAATGTAAAAAATAGTTTGTTAAGAAGAAATGTGTGGAGTGGTTGAAAAATGAGTTTGAATGACTCCAACCTAAGTGAATGTTAACTTCCCACTTCAACTGTAAATGGCCTGGATAGATGAAAAGCAGTGGTGTTTTTCCACACTTATACTTGGTGACAGCAGCACACTAAACAATAGCTGAGTGAGCGTCAGAGAAAAGGGCTTTGGTTAACTCTGATCAGTCTACTTGTGTAGACTCTGTGTCCTGACCCCACCTTGATGTGTGAAGCATTGATGTAGCCTGTGTTGTTCTCCTTGTTGGGAACCAGCTCCACCCGGTTCTCCTCATACGGAACCACGTCACGGAACCGGTTCCGCTCGCCGTTGTCGGGCAGCGTTGCCGTGGTGACCACGCAGTCGGCCCTCTTCTTTGGGATCTGCTCGTACTCCGTGAAGACCCTCTCCTCCTCCAACTTCAACTCTAGGGTCTTACACTGGAGAGAGAGAGAGGGTGAGAGCGGGAGAGATAGAAGAGGAGGGGGGTCGAAAGAGTTCATAAAAGAGAGAGGAAAGGACGTGGAATTAGTTAGTTGAATTCAAGAGTGATAGGACTCTCACTCAATTCCAAAATGTCTATAATGCAACTTTTTGATCATCCACCCTAAAACATTCCAACCCATATGACCCTACCTACACTATGAATTCCTGTTCTCCATCCCCACAGTCGTCTATGTGTAGTGGAGTCAGTGGAATGTGTTGTTGGGCTGGGGCTTATTGTGGCTGGGCTGTGAGTGAGAGGGTATGCAGCCAGGGGCTGGGGGAGTCTGTCTGTCTCTCTCTCTCCCCCCTGGGTCACATTCCTGACATATTAGCGGGCCTAGAGGCGATAAGCACGGTCATGCCACACGTTCCACAGCCCACTTAGCGCTCTGCTAGCCCCCGCTAGCCTAGCAACGCCTGGGACAAAGGCTGTGTTTCACACCTCCCAGCACAACTGTCTGGACTGATGAAGAAGACCGACAACCACAGCTAGCTGTGTTAGTCATGAAATACTGCTCTACTGTAGCCTAACCTACACTTACATAGACAAACAATGGTAAAGGACAACAATATGTTAGTTAATAACACTAGCCAAGGTGGTTGATAATGTGCACAGGTGCTTTCACAACCGTTAATGGGGATCCTAATGAAATAGCAAAAACAGAACTATGGGGCTTACGTATAGTAAGTAGAAAACCAGACGCCTGGAATCTCAGGTACTTTCTGACATTGTCCCCCCCTCCCCTGTTGGGCATAGTGGTGGTGTTGTCTTACCCGTTCATCAGCAGCCTTGGCCCCATCCTCCCGGGGGTTCTCTGGTACAGGCACCCTGGCGACATAGAGCCCGTTGAGGGCCGCCATCATCAGAGGTCTCTTTATTGAGTCCACCGACATCTTCTGTCTCTCCAGCGTCTTCAGGAAAGAGGACAAGCCCGCTGTCATGGTTAAGGTTACCGTAGCGATGCAAAGACTGAACCGTACCCGCCCTGGTGAGTGTGTGGATTAGGTCTGTTTGTCGCTAAACTTTGCTTGATCTGTCCTGGGTGCCCTTGGTGGGGGAGTAGAAGTGATGCTTTGCTAGCTGTAGACTGTCTGTCTGTGGATCCTACAGAACACTCACACCCCTGATCTATCTGACCACATTGTCTGAGCTCGTTACAGACTAGACCTGTTGCTTCTCTTCTCTCTCTCTGTCTCTCTTTCTTTCTCCCTCTCTCCTTTGTTCTCTCTCACCTTTTCTTTCTCCCTCTCGCCCCTTCTTTCCCTGTCTCTCTCTGTGTCTCCCTCTCTCTCTCTCTCGTTCTCGTTTTTCCTTTCTTTTCCTCCTTCTCTCTGAGACACCAAACCCTGGCCCACATTGCCTGGTCCCTCCCTCCAGGATTACTTATCCTAATCTTCCCTCCACCCCTCCACCTCTCCCCCCTTCAGCCCTCCTGGATCAGCCCAAACAACAGCTTGGGGGTCAGGGGGGAACCCTTAGGGTCTGGACCGAAATCTATAGGGGAGCAGGTAGGGGAGAATGGGGGTGGGTAGACGTATGGGCGCTATAGGCTTACGGATGAGAGGGGGTAAGTATAATGGGGAAAACATATAGGGGCATATAGCCATATGGAAATTAAAGGCTGACTGGACAGGGAGGCTTTAAAATTGGGACTTTCAACATGCTTTCAACATGCTAACAAACACGCATGCACCCCCCCCCCCCACAAAAAGGGTAATCTAATGGATTAATGGTGGTAAGCTGTAAGGACTGGAACCTAATGTTACCCTCAGGTGCTGAACTCCAGATTACTGTGTTAATCACTTACTGGGAAAGTACACCGCAGACAAAACCCAAACTGTTTGTTTACAGCAAGGATGATGTTTTAGACACATCTTTAACAAATCTTGTTTTTAGGCACTGTTCACTGTGTTTACCTCCTCAAAGCCTTGGACTGTTGAGGAGGACTTAATGAAGTGAATTGATGAAGTGGACATGTGATGGTTGTAACAATTTGTAAAGCCATGCTATAGCAATGGGTTCATACAGAATACATGTTCCCCACATAATAGACATACGGTATGTTTCAGTATCGAACACACCAGAATGGAATCTAGAATAGAATAGAATAGATTGAATAGAATAGATTGAATAGAATAGATTGAATAGAATAGATTGAATAGAATAGATTGAATAGAAAAGATTGAATAGAATAGATTGGAGTAACGTGTATCTTACCCTCTGTGCAATCTCTCTCTCCACTATGCTATCCTCTAGAGAGAACATCTCAGACACTGGCCTCTCTTTGACTGGCTCCTTCCGGACCCTCTCCTTCACACTGGTCAGGTCTGGCTCAGAGATTGACGGCCCCAGCACTGCCCCATTCATTCCAGCCTGATCCCCACGGGTCAGGGTACCACCACCACCCCCTACACCGCCCTGACTCTGCCCAGCTTTCAGCACCCGGGCCTGGCTTGGGTCCTTGGTTCCCTGGGTCTGGTGTCCCTGGTTGTGGTGGTGAGGGTGGCTGTGATCGCGGGAGCGGAGGGGGGCGTTGGTGGATGGTCTAGGGTGTCCGGGGTACTCCGGAGGGGGCTTGTTGGGGAGCTTGGCAAGGGCGGCCTGGAGCTGGGCATTAATGTCCTCGTTCAGACCTGGGATCTGAACGTCCAGCTCAGGCCTCTCCTCTTCCTCCTCCTCCTCCTCTTCCTCGCTCTCACTGCTGTGAATCAGCATGGTGGCGTTGGAGAGGGTCTTCTGGTGCTGGTAGGCCCCGCCCACTCCCTGCGCCGTGGAGGACGGGATGGGGGTCTCTGGGGCTCTCTGCACAGGCAGCTCTTTGGGCTGGTGAGATTGGGATTGGGAGGGTTGTGATTGAGGCTGGGTCTGGGGTGGCATCACGTGTTCTCTGAGAGTATTCCTCCTGTTTAGTGGGGCAGCCATCCCCTTCAGAACCACCATGCCCTCCATTCCTCCCCCTCCTCCCCCCCTCATGCTGCTGGTCACTTCCATGCTGTGTCTCTTCCCCAGGGCTGATCGGTGCTTAGCCGCAGTTAGCGGTTCGCTAACCTCCTGCAGAGACTGGTGCACCACGGCAGAGCTGTCCGGCTGGAAAGTCTTCACCGACAGCTGCACCATGCGGGTGACCAGCTCGGGGCTGCTGCCGCCCATGCAGCGGTGCCGGTGGCTGGCCAGGTCCGGGGTACTTGTGGCGGGTCGGAAGGATGGGTAGGGTGGGGGCGGCCGCGACATGTGGTTCCTCAGCATGTTAGCCGTAGCGCCGTAGCTCCCTGTAGTAGCCCCCTGTTTGGTGTTGGCTAGTTCAGGCGTGCTGACCGTGTGAGAGATGGAGCTCCCACCCCCTCCTCCTCCACATGCAGACTGGCAGTGGCCCTGACTGGCTCCGGGGCCCAGGTGAGGAGCAGGGTTCACAGGCTTACTGTAGCTGACCTGAGGGCCATAAGGGTTAGGTCCTGGATAGGGGCCCCTCTCTCTCATCTCTGGCTGGCTATAAACCAACGCCTCTGGCTGACGATATGCATAGGCATTACTAATATTGAGACTCCTCAGTGATTGGCTGTGAAGGTCATGGTGGGCGGGGAGCATGTGGCACTTCTGGCGCATCACAGCTTCATACTCTGGCGTGGGCCTATAGGAAGGGGCGATGATGGCGCTATGGCGATGACTCGGGATGTAGTCGGGGCGCATCAGCTCGCTGCCAGGGATACTGAGGTTAGAGGAGATGGGTGAAGGTTGTACGAAGGTTTGGGAGTGGTTAAGGGAGCTGAGGCTAGGACTACTGTACATGCTGCCATTGGGAACAGTTCCATTGCGGAAGCCGAATTCGACCGGACACCGGTCCAGACTAGTCTCAGACTTGTAGTAGGGGTCTTCATGGAATATGCTGTCTGTAAAGAGAGGGGGGAGACATAGGAGAAGCAATGCGTTACAGATTCACACACATACAGAAAGAATCCAAACACACATATTCACATACTGTTTTCATACACTATCAAACACACTCAGATCAAAATGATCAATGCCACCCATCAAATAAGAGCTTATTACACACCCACACAGAGTTACCCACACTGGGTTACCCACACAGAGTTACCCACACTGGGTTACCCACACAGAGATACCCACACTGGGTTACCCACACTGGGTAACATATACACAGTGTTTTCTCCCACTCTCTCCGAAGTGTCAGAGATCATGATGGAAGTGTTCTGGATTAGAGGGCAGAGGAAGTGGGTGAACGAGAGAATGAAAGAGTGAACGCCACCACATTTCTCAGTTTCTCAGCACTCCAATCAAAGTGATCTGATTGGCTGAGAGATTGTTGAAACCGAAATAGACACGGACTCATACTACTGCTGGGAAATGCATAGTTAGCTTGATTTAACGGTTTACTTTTATGACCATACAAGGACTTCCTGTGTAGATGGATACATCTACAAAGTGTGGAAGGAGAAAACACTTGAATGAGTTAAATCATATCAAGACCACTTCAGGTTACACGCCATATGGAGAGATGGAGCAGTGATTGTAACTGATGATATAAGTGAATGTTATTCAGTATAAAGGAGATATACGTCATACATGAGCACCATGTTGAATTGTAACCTACATGACCAAAATGTAAAAGTAATGGAAATGTGTTTTTGTCCAGTACCTTGAGAGCTCTGTGTGTCCTGGTAATGCTCTGCATACTGAGAGTGCATTGGCTGGAGGATACAGGACTGTGGCCGTGGCTAGAGAGAGCGAGAGGGAGAGAGAGAGAGAGAGAGAGATGGAGAGAGAGACAGAGAGAGATGGAGAGAGAGACAGAGAGAGAGAGAGAGACACAGAGAGAGAGAGATGGAGAGAAAGAGAGAGAGAGAGAGAGAGAGAGAGAGAGAGAGAGAGAGAGAGAAGTTAATTCAAACCTGTGATCTAAGGGTGGACAGTGGACTGTGGTCCTCCAGAGAGTCTGATTTGGACTGTACCACCATTGTGCCACATATAGCCTCCTCATTGTCCCACCAGCAGGGAGGGAGAGAGGGAAATCACTGACTCTATTGTCAGTCACATCGGAAACGCAACGCCCCAACAACGCCCACACAACGGCCACACAACACTCAAACAACGCCCTAACCACCCACCACCACCACCGCCTGGGTTAGGGCTGATAGAGAGGGGCTTTAAATCATCCTAGAGTCTGAATTCAAACTTTAACCCTATAATACACAAGCTACTCTTCAGAGCTCAACCAGTGGCAAGCAAAGATGGCAAGGAACTTCTATTGCATTTCTAATTAATATATCTAACATGCAAGAGGAGCCAAACAAACGAGACATGACTGAGTGATTGACAGTACCAGAGAGAGGCGGTGGGTCCAGGTGGGGCGCCTCCTGATAGGTGCAGGGGAGTGGGCGGGTCTAAGGGAAGAGAGACAGAGAGAGAGAGAGAGAGAAAGAGAGAAACAGAGATATATATAGAGAAAGAGAGACAGAGAAAAAGTAGATAATGCTGATTTATTTGCACCTTGAACCATAGTTATAAAACTCAGTGGATAGTGCTAAAACAATGACGTCATATCTGAATTCTTCCATCTTCATGCACGTTCGCCACTGTGGAAACCTGACAGTATAACTTAATGTTAAGACTCACTCTGCACAGATCTTGTTCTGTTTGTAGAACTTGTGTCTGGCCGTGAAGAGCCGAGCGATGTACTTGGACAGCTCTATGTCATCCTGTGGACACACAACACATGTACACAATGTCAACACATGTACACAATGTCAACACACAACACATGTACATAATGTCAACACACAACACATGTGCACAATGTCAACACACGTACACATGTACACAATGTCAACACACCACGACACACAACACATGTACACAATGTCAACACACAACACATGTACACAATGTCAACACATGTACATAATGTCAACACACAACACATGTGCACAATGTCAACACACGTACACATGTACACAATGTCAACACACCACGACACACAACACATGTACACAATGTCAACACACAAAAAATGTACACAATGTCAACACACAACACATGTACACAATGTCAACACACAACACATGTACACAATGTCAACACACAACACATGTACACAATGTCAACACACCACGACACACAACACATGTACACAATGTCAACACACAACACATGTACACAATGTCAACACACAACACATGTACACAATGTCAACACACAACACATGTACACAATGTCAACACACCACGACACACAACACATGTACACAATGTCAACACACAACACATGTACACAATGTCAACACATGTACATAATGTCAACACACAACACATGTGCACAATGTCAACACACGTACACATGTACACAATGTCAACACACCACGACACACAACACATGTACACAATGTCAACACACAACACATGTACACAATGTCAACACATGTACATAATGTCAACACACAACACATGTGCACAATGTCAACACACGTACACATGTACACAATGTCAACACACCACGACACACAACACATGTACACAATGTCAACACACAACACATGTACACAATGTCAACACACAACACATGTACACAATGTCAACACACAACACATGTACACAATGTCAACACACAACACATGTACACAATGTCAACACACCACGACACACAACACATGTACACAATGTCAACACACAACACATGTACACAATGTCAACACACAACACATGTACACAATGTCAACACACAACACATGTACACAATGTCAACACACCACGACACACAACACATGCACACAATGTCAACACACAACACATGTACACAATGTCAACACATGTACATAATGTCAACACACAACACATGTACACAATGTCAACACACCACAACACACAACACATGTACACAATGTCAACACACAACACATGTACACAATGTCAACACATGTACATAATGTCAACACACAACACATGTACACAATGTCAACACACCACGACACACAACACATGTACACAATGTCAACACACAACACATGTACACAATGTCAACACACAACACATGTACACAATGTCAACACACAACACATGTACACAATGTCAACACACAACACATGTACACAATGTCAACACACTACGACACACAACACATGTACACAATGTCAACACACAACACATGTACACAATGTCAACACACAACACATGTACACAATGTCAACACACAACACATGTACACAATGTCAACACACCACGACACACAACACATGTACACAATGTCAACACACAACACATGTACACAATGTCAACACACAACACATGTACACAATGTCAACACACAACACATGTACACAATGTCAACACACAACACATGTACACAATGTCAACACACCACGACACACAACACATGTACACAATGTCAACACACCACGACACACAACACATGTACACAATGTCAACACACAACACATGTACACAATGTCAACACACAACACATGTACACAATGTCAACACACCACGACACACAACATATGTACACAATGTCAACACACATACACAATGTCAACACACCACGACTAACAACACATGTACACAATGTCAACACACGTACACATGTACACAATGTAAACACACAACACATGTACACAATGTCAACACACAACACATGTACACAATGTCAACACATGTACACATGTACACAATGTCAACACACAACACATGTACACAATGTCAACACACAACACATGTACACAATGTCAACACACAACACATGTACACAATGTCAACACATGTACACATGTACACAATGTAAACACACAACACATGTACACAATGTCAACACACAACACATGTACACAATGTCAACACACCACGACACACAACATATGTACACAATGTCAACACACATACACAATGTCAACACACCACGACTAACAACACATGTACACAATGTCAACACACGTACACATGTACACAATGTAAACACACAACACATGTACACAATGTCAACACACAACACATGTACACAATGTCAACACATGTACACATGTACACAATGTCAACACACAACACATGTACACAATGTCAACACACGACACATGTACACAATGTCAACACACAACACATGTACACAATGTCAACACACAACACATGTACACAATGTCAGCACATGTACACAATGTAAACACACAACACATGTACACAATGTCAACACACAACACATGTAGACAATGTCAACACACCACGACACACAACACATGTACACAATGTCAACACACAACACATGTAAACAATGTCAACACACAACACATGTACACAATGTCAACACACAACACATGTACACAATGTCAACACACAACACATGTACACAATGTCAACACACCACGACACACAACACATGTACACAATGTCAACACACAACACATGTACACAATGTCAACACACAACACATGTACACAATGTCAACACACAACACATGTACACAATGTCAACACACAACACATGTACACAATGTCAACACACCACGACACACAACACATGTACACAATGTCAACACACAACACATGTACACAATGTCAACACACCACGACACACAACACATGTACACAATGTCAACACACAACACATGTACACAATGTCAACACACCACGACACACAACACATGTACACAATGTCAACACACAACACATGTACACAATGTCAACACACCACGACACACAACATATGTACACAATGTCAACACACATACACAATGTCAACACACCACGACTAACAACACATGTACACAATGTCAACACACGTACACATGTACACAATGTAAACACACAACACATGTACACAATGTCAACACACAACACATGTACACAATGTCAACACATGTACACATGTACACAATGTCAACACACAACACATGTACACAATGTCAACACACAACACATGTACACAATGTCAACACACAACACATGTACACAATGTCAACACACAACACATGTACACAATGTCAACACATGTACACATGTACACAATGTAAACACACAACACATGTACACAATGTCAACACACAACACATGTACACAATGTCAACACACAACGACACACAACACATGTACACAATGTCAACACACAACACATGTACACAATGTCAACACACCACGACACACAACACATGTACACAATGTCAACACACAACACATGTACACAATGTCAACACACAACACATGTACACAATGTCAACACACAACACATGTACACAATGTCAACACACCACGACACACAACACATGCACACAATGTCAACACACAACACATGTACACAATGTCAACACATGTACATAATGTCAACACACAACACATGTACACAATGTCAACACACCACAACACACAACACATGTACACAATGTCAACACACAACACATGTACACAATGTCAACACATGTACATAATGTCAACACACAACACATGTACACAATGTCAACACACCACGACACACAACACATGTACACAATGTCAACACACAACACATGTACACAATGTCAACACACAACACATGTACACAATGTCAACACACAACACATGTACACAATGTCAACACACAACACATGTACACAATGTCAACACACTACGACACACAACACATGTACACAATGTCAACACACAACACATGTACACAATGTCAACACACAACACATGTACACAATGTCAACACACAACACATGTACACAATGTCAACACACCACGACACACAACACATGTACACAATGTCAACACACAACACATGTACACAATGTCAACACACAACACATGTACACAATGTCAACACACAACACATGTACACAATGTCAACACACAACACATGTACACAATGTCAACACACCACGACACACAACACATGTACACAATGTCAACACACCACGACACACAACACATGTACACAATGTCAACACACAACACATGTACACAATGTCAACACACAACACATGTACACAATGTCAACACACCACGACACACAACATATGTACACAATGTCAACACACATACACAATGTCAACACACCACGACTAACAACACATGTACACAATGTCAACACACGTACACATGTACACAATGTAAACACACAACACATGTACACAATGTCAACACACAACACATGTACACAATGTCAACACATGTACACATGTACACAATGTCAACACACAACACATGTACACAATGTCAACACACAACACATGTACACAATGTCAACACACAACACATGTACACAATGTCAACACATGTACACATGTACACAATGTAAACACACAACACATGTACACAATGTCAACACACAACACATGTACACAATGTCAACACACCACGACACACAACATATGTACACAATGTCAACACACATACACAATGTCAACACACCACGACTAACAACACATGTACACAATGTCAACACACGTACACATGTACACAATGTAAACACACAACACATGTACACAATGTCAACACACAACACATGTACACAATGTCAACACATGTACACATGTACACAATGTCAACACACAACACATGTACACAATGTCAACACACGACACATGTACACAATGTCAACACACAACACATGTACACAATGTCAACACACAACACATGTACACAATGTCAGCACATGTACACATGTACACAATGTAAACACACAACACATGTACACAATGTCAACACACAACACATGTAGACAATGTCAACACACCACGACACACAACACATGTACACAATGTCAACACACAACACATGTAAACAATGTCAACACACAACACATGTACACAATGTCAACACACAACACATGTACACAATGTCAACACACAACACATGTACACAATGTCAACACACCACGACACACAACACATGTACACAATGTCAACACACAACACATGTACACAATGTCAACACACAACACATGTACACAATGTCAACACACAACACATGTACACAATGTCAACACACAACACATGTACACAATGTCAACACACCACGACACACAACACATGTACACAATGTCAACACACAACACATGTACACAATGTCAACACACCACGACACACAACACATGTACACAATGTCAACACACAACACATGTACACAATGTCAACACACCACGACACACAACACATGTACACAATGTCAACACACAACACATGTACACAATGTCAACACACCACGACACACAACATATGTACACAATGTCAACACACATACACAATGTCAACACACCACGACTAACAACACATGTACACAATGTCAACACACGTACACATGTACACAATGTAAACACACAACACATGTACACAATGTCAACACACAACACATGTACACAATGTCAACACATGTACACATGTACACAATGTCAACACACAACACATGTACACAATGTCAACACACAACACATGTACACAATGTCAACACACAACACATGTACACAATGTCAACACACAACACATGTACACAATGTCAACACATGTACACATGTACACAATGTAAACACACAACACATGTACACAATGTCAACACACAACACATGTACACAATGTCAACACACCACGACACACAACACATGTACACAATGTCAACACACAACACATGTACACAATGTCAACACACAACACATGTACACAATGTCAACACACCACGACACACAACATATGTACACAATGTCAACACACATACACAATGTCAACACACCACGACTAACAACACATGTACACAATGTCAACACACGTACACATGTACACAATGTAAACACACAACACATGTACACAATGTCAACACACAACACATGTACACAATGTCAACACATGTACACATGTACACAATGTCAACACACAACACATGTACACAATGTCAACACACAAAACATGTACACAATGTCAACACACAACACATGTACACAATGTCAACACACAACACATGTACACAATGTCAACACATGTACACAATGTAAACACACAACACATGTACACAATGTCAACACACAACACATGTAGACAATGTCAACACACCACGACACACAACACATGTACACAATGTCAACACACAACACATGTACACAATGTCAACACACCACGACACACAACATATGTACACAATGTCAACACACATACACAATGTCAACACACCACGACACACAACATATGTACACAATGTCAACACACCACGACACACAACATATGTACACAATGTCAACACACATACACAATGTCAACACACCATGACACACAACACATGTACACAATGTCAACACACAACACATGTACACAATGTCAACACACCACGACACACAACATATGTACACAATGTCAACACACATACACAATGTCAACACACCACGACTAACAACACATGTACACAATGTCAACACACGTACACATGTACACAATGTAAACACACAACACATGTACACAATGTCAACACACAACACATGTACACAATGTCAACACATGTACACATGTACACAATGTCAACACACAACACATGTACACAATGTCAACACACAACACATGTACACAATGTCAACACACAACACATGTACACAATGTCAACACACAACACATGTACACAATGTCAACACACCACGACACACAACACATGTACACAATGTCAACACACAACACATGTAAACAATGTCAACACACAACACATGTACACAATGTCAACACACAACACATGTACACAATGTCAACACACAACACATGTACACAATGTCAACACACTACGACACACAACACATGTACACAATGTCAACACACAACACATGTACACAATGTCAACACACAACACATGTACACAATGTCAACACACAACACATGTACACAATGTCAACACACAACACATGTACACAATGTCAACACACCACGACACACAACACATGTACACAATGTCAACACACAACACATGTACACAATGTCAACACACAACACATGTACACAATGTCAACACACAACACATGTACACAATGTCAACACACAACACATGTACACAATGTCAACACACCACGACACACAACACATGTACACAATGTCAACACACAACACATGTACACAATGTCAACACACCACGACACACAACACATGTACACAATGTCAACACACAACACATGTACACAATGTCAACACACCACGACACACAACACATGTACACAATGTCAACACACAACACATGTACACAATGTCAACACACCACGACACACAACATATGTACACAATGTCAACACACATACACAATGTCAACACACCACGACTAACAACACATGTACACAATGTCAACACACAACACATGTACACAATGTCAACACACAACACATGTACACAATGTCAACACATGTACACATGTACACAATGTCAACACACAAGACATGTACACAATGTCAACACACAACACATGTACACAATGTCAACACACAACACATGTACACAATGTCAACACATGTACACATGTACACAATGTAAACACACAACACATGTACACAATGTCAACACACAACACATGTACACAATGTCAACACACCACGACACACAACACATGTACACAATGTCAACACACAACACATGTACACAATGTCAACACACAACACATGTACACAATGTCAACACACCACGACACACAACATATGTACACAATGTCAACACACATACACAATGTCAACACACCACGACTAACAACACATGTACACAATGTCAACACACGTACACATGTACACAATGTAAACACACAACACATGTACACAATGTCAACACACAACACATGTACACAATGTCAACACATGTACACATGTACACAATGTCAACACACAACACATGTACACAATGTCAACACACAACACATGTACACAATGTCAACACGCAACACATGTACACAATGTCAACACACCACGACACACAACACATGTACACAATGTCAACACACAACACATGTACACAATGTCAACACACCACGACACACAACACATGTACACAATGTCAACACACAACACATGTACACAATGTCAACACACCACGACACACAACACATGTACACAATGTCAACACACAACACATGTACACAATGTCAACACACCACGACACACAACATATGTACACAATGTCAACACACATACACAATGTCAACACACCACGACTAACAACACATGTACACAATGTCAACACACGTACACATGTACACAATGTAAACACACAACACATGTACACAATGTCAACACACAACACATGTACACAATGTCAACACATGTACACATGTACACAATGTCAACACACAACACATGTACACAATGTCAACACACAACACATGTACACAATGTCAACACACAACACATGTACACAATGTCAACACATGTACACATGTACACAATGTAAACACACAACACATGTACACAATGTCAACACACAACACATGTACACAATGTCAACACACCACGACACACAACACATGTACACAATGTCAACACACAACACATGTACACAATGTCAACACACAACACATGTACACAATGTCAACACACAACGACACACAACATATGTACACAATGTCAACACACATACACAATGTCAACACACCACGACTAACAACACATGTACACAATGTCAACACACGTACACATGTACACAATGTAAACACACAACACATGTACACAATGTCAACACACAACACATGTACACAATGTCAACACATGTACACATGTACACAATGTCAACACACAACACATGTACACAATGTCAACACACAACACATGTACACAATGTCAACACGCAACACATGTACACAATGTCAACACACAACACATGTACACAATGTCAACACATGTACACATGTACACAATGTAAACACACAACACATGTACACAATGTCAACACACAACACATGTAGACAATGTCAACACACCACGACACATGTACACAATGTCAACACACAACACATGTACACAATGTCAACACACCACGACACACAACATATGTACACAATGTCAACACACATACACAATGTCAACACACCACGACACACAACATATGTACATAATGTCAACACACCACGACACACAACATATGTACACAATGTCAACACACATACACAATGTCAACACACCATGACACACAACACATGTACACAATGTCAACACACAACACATGTACACAATGTCAACACACAACACAAGTACACAATGTCAACACACAACACATGTACACAATGTCAACACATGTACATAATGTCAACACACAACACATGTACACAATGTCAACACATGTACATAATGTCAACACACAACACATGTACACAATGTCAGCACACGTACACAATGTCAACACGCCACAACACACAACGTCAACATCTCAGCTTCTTTATTGGAGGGTTACACACAACATTGGGTGTTATGACTGGCCCATTCGGAAATGATTTTGATTGTATAATGTGATACAAATCGTATCCGAGTGCGTGTGTGTGTATGTTTATCCGTGTCCCGTGAGACGGCCTGTTCCGTTGTTAGATATGACACTCACCGTGTGAAACATGATGGTGTCATCTTTACTGGTTATCTCTACTGTGATGGCCGACTTGTTGTGCGCTATGTTACCAATGTCTTTCCATCTGTATCACACACACACACACACACACACACACACACACACACACACACACACACACACACACACACACACACACACACACACACACACACACACACACACACACACACACACACACACACACACACACACACAATGCATGTGCACAGATACACAGGCACGCACGCACGCACACCCACAAATAAACACACACACCCACACAGAGACACATATGCATACAGTTTAGTAGAGGTTAATGTTACTTCATTTCCTTTAGCAAGGCAAACCCAACCAATAGCAAAAGGTGTTGAGGGGTGAGAGGAAGACCCACCTGTGGTGCATGATGGACCTGCCATTCCTGTGTTTGACGAAGACTCCGATGAAGGACACACCAATGAAGATGTCATTGGTGTAGGTGTCCTGTGAAAGACATACTTATGTATTAAAGTATGGGAAATCATGTAGTGGTGTGTGTGTGTGTGTGTGTGTGTGCATGTAGACACACCTTAGCAGCAAAGCTCTCCTGTCCAAAGCCATCCAGCTTCTCTACCTCCTTGATATAGAGCAACTCTGCTTCTGCAAGCTGCATTCGACTGAAACACACACACATCATAAATATCACACACCCACACACAAAAACTTGCACGCACACACACACACGGGGGGGGGGGTGAGAAAGGCCATAAACAAACCGAAGGGAACGCCTTACTAACACCTTGTTGAACGAGTCGCATCACAACGGAATTCTATCTTGATAAATCCAACGCATCCAAGAAATAGTGTCCATAAATCGAAACCAACATTTTGGCAGCTTTATGAAAGTAAATATAAACCAGTCTAAATTATAGGTTGCAATGACAGAAAACTAAAAAATTGGTTAGCGACCTAATAGCTAGAATTGTTTATAATTTACCCCATCTCTGGTGAGCACATCGGAGAAATGTAATATTGTTTAGGAAAGAGACAGGCCTCCGGTGTCAGCTGAGCTAACGGCGGCTACATTCTTAGAGTGATTGTATATGTTTTCGGATACATCCAACACAATCCAGAATGATTTGATTGAACCAATCAGTGATATAAGGACAGACAAATGGACTTCATTTGAAAGTAAACGTAGGCCTAAATGCAACTTTCTTTGCAATTTTCAGGTTAGACTACTGTTGAATGAACATGAGAATAACTGCTTATTAGCCCATTCAAACGTAAAACTTGTAAAACGTTATCAGTGCACGTGTAACGAACTGTGCCCACAAACAATTTGTTAGTTTCCCACTAAAGTAAAACATATTTAATTGAAAGCAATAATAATGAAAGCGCATGTTGCCGTACACAGAGACCATTCATATAATTGAATTTAAGCTTAGTTTTTTATTTAAACAGTTTGATTACTTTTATTTAAACAGATATTTCACCTTTATGTAATTGAGATGAACATGTAATAAAAACATATTCAATTGTTTTTTTCTATCTCGATATAACAGGTCATCTCATTTAAACACGACGGCTCTTGTTTAATGAAACAATATCCTTTATTTCCATGTTATATCAAAACCATGTTCGCTATAACAAAACAAACCATCTCAAGCAACATATAGCCTAACAGAGCTAAACACAATGAAACGACCACAGTGCATAGGCTATAGGCCTTTTATCCATCACTTTAAATGCCTGTGTAGCTGGGTAATTTTATAGCCTGGAATATAATGACAAGAATAGAAAGATGGGACAAAAAAATATATAATCCCGAAGTTGTCTGTCTGTCTGTCTGTCTGTCTGTCTGTCTGTCTGTTCCTACCCTGTACTGTGATTTAGCCCTGATAACAGTGACATGAAAAACACAAGGCAGAGGCAATTCTAGCTGTCACACGTGCGCTGCCACGTTTACGCGTTCAACAAGGTGTATGAACGTGTCAACGTGTCTCCATTGACAGTCCATGTCAACTCAACATGTCTTTTTAGGCACTAAGTGACACATTAGGTGACTGGGTGAGATGTATCAATAGCTACGTTAGGCTCTATTTAGTCCCCATATCACCCCTTATACACACACATATCATAAAAATATCACACGCACGCACGTACACACACACACACACACACACACACGGAATACTTATACAGCGCCTTCAGGAAGTATTCATACCCATGACATATTCCACATTTTGTTGTGTTACTGCCTGAATTCAAAATGGATTAAATTGCAATTTTTTTCGTTACCCATATACACACAATACCCCATCTATTGAAAATTAAATATAGAAATATCGCATTTACATAAGTATTTACAATCCTGAGTCAATACAAGTTGGAATCACCTTTGGCAGCAATTACAGCTGTGAACCTTTCAGGGTACGTATTTAAAAGCTTTGCACACCAGGATTGTACAATATTTGTCCATTATTCTTTATAAAATTCTTCAAGTTCTGTCAAGTTGGTTGTTGATCATTGCTAGACAGCCATTTTCAAGTAGTAGATTATCAAGCCAATTTAAATCAACACTGTAACTAGACCACTCAGGAACATTCAATGTCGTCTTGGTAAGCAACTCCAGTGTATATATGGCCTTGTGTTTTAGTTTATTGTCCTGCTGAAAGGTGAATTTGTCTCCCAGTGTCTGTTGGAAAGAAGACTGAACCAGGTTTTCCTCTAGGATTTTGCCTGTGCTTAGCTCTATTCCATTTATTTTTATCCTCAGAAACTCTCTTGCCAATGACAAGCATGCCCATAATATGATGCAGCCACCACCATGCTGGAAAATATGAAGAGTAGTACTCAGGGGTGTGTTGGATTTTCCCCATACATAACGCTTAGTATTCAGGACATGAGGTACATTTCTTTGACACATTTTTGGCAGTTTATTGCCTTATTGCCTTGTTTTTTTTATTCTGTACAGGTTTCCTTCTTTTCACTCTGTCATTGAGGTTAGTATCGTGGAGTAACTACAATGTTGTTGGTCCATCCTCAGTTTTCTCATAACTTCAGCCATTAAACTCTGTAACTGTTTTAAAGTCACCTTTGGCCCCATGGTGAAATCCCTGAGTGGTTTCCTTCCTCTCCGGCAACTGAGTTAAGAAGGACACCTGCATCTTTGTAGTGACTGGGTGTATTGATAAACCATCCAAAGTGTAATTAATAACTTCACCATGCTCTAAGGGATATTTAATGTCTGTTTTCCCCCCCATCTACAAAGAGGTGCCCTTTCTTTGCAAGGCATTGGAAAACCTACCTGGACTTTGAGGTTGAATCTGTGTTTGAAATTCACTGCTTGACTGAGGGACCTTACAGATAATTGTATGTGTGGGGTATAGAGATGAGGAAGTCATTCAAAAAAATGTTAACACTATTTTTGAACACAGAGTGAGTCCATGCAACTTATTATGTGACTTGTTAAGAAACTTTTTTACTCCTGAATTTATTTAGGCTTGGCATAATAAAGGGGTTGAATACTTATTGACTCAAGACATTTCAGCTTTTCCTTTTTAATGAATTAGTAAAAATTCTGAAAACATAATTCCACTTTGACATTATGGGTTATTGTGTGTAGGCCAGCGACACAAAATCTATATGTAATACATTTTAAATTCAGGCTGTAACACAACAAAATGTGGAAAAAGTCAAGGGGTGTGAATACTTTCTGAAAACACTGCATTGCACTGAAACATTGGACCCAAATAAAAAGATTTTAAGGGCCGGTCACATGCTTGGACCAAGTAACTCCTCATGAGACATTGATACTGCTTATATCATTCTAATGATATACAATTTCAATTTATATGACATACAATCATTATACTAATATACATACAGGTATTCTATACAAATACTAATAAGCAGTGAAGGGCCTCCCGCATGGCGCAGTGGTCTAGGGCACTGCATCGCATTCTGTACATGTTCAAGCCCAGGCTCTGTCGCAGCCGGCCGCGACCGGGATGTCCATGGGGCGACGCACAATTGGCCTAGCGTTGTCCGTGTTAGGGAGGGTTTGGCCGGTAGGGATATCCTTGTCTCATCGCGCACTAGCGACTCCTGTGGCGGGCCAGGTGCAGTGCACGCTAACCAGGTCGCCAGGTGCACTGTGTTTCCTCCGACACATTGGTGCGGCTGGCTTCTGGGTTGGATGCGAGCTGTGGTAAGAAGCAGTGCGGCTTGGTTGGGTTGTGTTTCGGAGGACGCATGGCTTTCGACCTTCGTCTCTTCCGAGCCCGTACGGGAGTTGTAGCGATGAGACAAGATAGTAACTACTAACAATTGGATACCACGGAATTGGGGAGAAAAGGGGGTAAGCAGTGGACACATGAGCAGTGTAGTGTAGAAAAATAACCTAAAAGAGAACCTAAGAGAGTTTTTCGACTGTCCCCATAGGAGAAGCCTTTTTGGTTTTAGGTAGAACCCTTTTGATTTCATGTAGAATCCCTTCCTCAGAATTCTACATGGAACCCAAAAGGGTTCTTCCTAAAACCAAAAAGGGTTCAACCTGGAACCAAAAATAGTTATATATCCTATGGTGATGGCCAAAGAACCCTTTTGGAACCCATTTTCAAAGAGTGTAGGGCTTTGTTGTCTTTATGATAGTGTTATGAACAGGAAGCCTGTAGGAGCAGTGTAGTTTATAGTAGGGCTTGGTAGACTGTAGGATGGTGTTATGAACAGGAAGCCTGTAGGAGCAGTGTAGTTTATAGTAAGGCTTGGTAGACTGTAGGCTGGTGTTATGAACAGGAAGCCTGTAAGAGCAGTGTAGTTTATAGTAGGGCTTGGTAGACTGTAGGGTTGTGTTATGAACAGGAAGCCTGTAGGAGCAGTGTAGTTTATAGTAGGGCTTAGTAGACTGTAGGGTTGTGTTATGAACAGGAAGCCTGTAGGAGCAGTGTAGTTTATAGTAGGGCTTGGTAGACTGTAGGCTGGTGTTATGAACAGGATGCCTGTAGGAGCAGTGTAGTTTATAGTAGGGCTTAGTAGACTGTAGGGTTGTGTTATGAACAGGAAGCCTGTAGGAGCAGTGTAGTTTATAGTAGGGCTTGGTAGACTGTAGGATGGTGTTATGAACAGGAAGCCTGTAGGAGCAGTGTAGTTTATAGTAGGGCTTGGTAGACTGTAGGGTGGTGTTATGAACAGGAAGCCTGTAGGAGCAGTGTAGTTTATAGTAAGGCTTGGTAGACTGTAGGGTTGTGTTATGAACAGGAAGCCTGTAGGAGTAGTGTAGTTTATAGTAGGGCTTGGTAGACT
Organism: Oncorhynchus clarkii lewisi; assembly: GCF_045791955.1. Taxonomy (NCBI): domain Eukaryota; kingdom Metazoa; phylum Chordata; class Actinopteri; order Salmoniformes; family Salmonidae; genus Oncorhynchus; species Oncorhynchus clarkii. Next base: position 70,484,859 of record NC_092150.1, on the reverse strand, counting down.
GTAGGCTGGTGTTATGAACAGGAAGCCTACCAGTGACTCTTATGTTCCTCCGCCACCTTCTGAGTCCACTCCTCCAGCACCTCATCTACATGAGGCCAGTTCTGAGATGGTGGGGAGAAAGAGAGAGAGAGAGAGAGAGAGAGAGAGAGAGAGAGAGAGAGAGAGAGAGAGAGAGAGAGAGAGAGATAGAGATAGAGAGAGAGAGAGAGAGAGGAGAGAAAGAGAGAGGGTGGAGAGAAAGAGAGAGGGTGGAGAGAAAGAGAGAGGGTGGAGAGAAAGGGAGAGATGGGGAGAGAGATCAATAGAAGAAGTGAAAGAGAAAGCAAGCCAGGGAGGTAAAGGGGGGTGACAGGGAAAGAAGTGATGGGGTGAAAAAGAAAGTGGACATTAATCTCTGCAGGATTTGAGTGAACAGAGAGAATGAGCTATATCAGATTACACACACAGCCTTCATATTCACCCCTTCAACACCCACTCACTACCCCTCCATTAGAACACTCCATCACTGAGTGTGTGAGTGAGTGTGTGTGTTTCAGAGCGGGAGAGAAAAATGACTCTGTGCAGGCCTCAGACGTACTACCTCTCCTTACTCCCCACACACTCCCTCACCTCTTCCTCTCTTCCTCCCTCTCAGTTCATCCCTCACTCTCTCTACTACCTCTCCTTACTCCCCACACACTCCCTCACCTCTTCCTCTCTTCCTCCCTCTCAGTTCATCCCTCACTCTCTCTACTACCTCTCCTTACTCCCCACACACTCCCTCACCTCTTCCTCTCTTCCTCCCTCTCAGTTTATCCCTCACTCTCTCTACTACCTCTCCTTACTCCCCACACACTCCCTCACCTCTTCCTCTCTTCCTCCCTCTCAGTTCATCCCTCACTCTCTCTACTACCTCTCCTTACTCCCCACACACTCCCTCACCTCTTCCTCTCTTCCTCCCTCTCAGTTCATCCCTCACGCTCTCTACTACCTCTCCTTACTCCCCACACACTCCATCACCTCTTCCTCCCTCTCAGTTCATCCCTCACTCTCTCTACTACCTCTCCTTACTCCCCACACACTCCCTCACCTCTTCCTCGCTTCCAACCTCTCAGTTCATCCCTCACTCTCTCTACTACCTCTCCTTACTCCCCACACACTCCCTTACCTCTTCCTCCCTCTCAGTTAATCTCTCCCTCTCTACTACCTCTCCTTACTCCCCACACACTCCCTCACCTCTTCCTCTCTTCCTACCTCTCAGTTCATCTCTCACTCTCTCTACTCCCCACACACTCCCTCACCTCTTCCTCCCTCTCAGTTCATCCCTCACTCTCTCTACTACCTCTCCTTACTCCCCACACTCCCTCACCTCTTCCTCTCTTCCTACCTCTCAGTTCATCTCTCACTCTCTCTACTACCTCTCCTTACTCCCCACACATTCCCTCACCTCTTCCTCTTCCTACCTCTCAGTTCATCCCTCACTCTCTCTACTACTTCTCCTTACTCCCCACACACTCCCTCACCTCTTCCTCTCTTCCTACCTCTCAGTTCATCCCACACTCTCTCTACTACCTCTCCTTACTCCCCACACACTCCCTCACCTCTTCCTCTCTTCCTACCTCTCAGTTCATCTCTCACTCTCTACTACCTCTCCTTACTCACCACACACTCCCTCACCTCTTCCTCTCTTCCTCCCTCTCAGTTCATCTCTCACTCTCTCTACTACCTCTCCTTACTCCCCACACACTCCCTCACCTCTTCCTCCCTCTCAGTTTATCCCTCACTCTCTCTACTACCTCTCCTTACTCCCCACACACTCCCTCACCTCTTCCTCCCTCTCAGTTCATCCCTCACTCTCTCTACTACCTCTCCTTACTCCCCACACACTCCCTCACCTCTTCCTCTCTTCCTCCCTCTCAGTTCATCCCTCACTCTCTACTACCTCTCCTTACTCCCCACACACTCCCTCACCTCTTCCTCCCTTTCAGTTAATCTCTCCCTCTCTCTCTCCCTCTCTCCCCCTCTCTAAGCAGGGCCTCTTGTCTGTCTTGTCTCTGTGTCAGTCAGGGATTCAGGTAGAATACAGGAGGAGGACGTACACAGGAGAGCTAGGAATCTGTGGCCTCCGGCAACACATGCAAGCACTCACTCACTCACTCACTCTCTCCTGATCTTGAAAAACATCTGAGACAGGCAACATCAAACACACACCTGAGAAAACCGACTGAGAGCACACACACCTGAGCACTGAAAAACACAAAAGATCACACGCATGCATGCACAAGCACATGCACACACACACTGAGAGGTGTAGTGTGACAGTTGACTCACCACTGGGAAGAGCACATACTCCCTGAGGAAGTCCTGAGACAGGAACTGTGTGAAATCCCCAAAGTCAGCTAGAAGAGAGGAGAGAATACACTGAGATCTACACTCAACTCTACACACACTGAGATCTACACTCAACTCTACCCACACTGAGATCTACACTCAACTAACCAACTTATTGACATGAAACACATGGATAGAGCTCCAGTAACTTCCACCAGATTCCCAGGGTTGCAGAAATCCTTGTTGGAAAATGACAGATTTCCTGCTTATTCCCTCCAATCTTCCAACTGGGTTTTCAGGAAAACCTGGGAATTCAGGCAAAGTTCATGGACTTTTTCTACCCTACACATGGAACACATACATCATCTAAGGATGTTATTGAGAAAAAAAAGGTGCTATCTAGAACCTTACAGGGTTCTTCGTCTCTCCCCAATAGGTAGAACACTTTTGGTTCCAGTTAGAACTATTTTGGGTTTCATGTTGAACCCTTTCCTTTTGGAACTCTTTTTGCCCCCTAAGAGTGTACTCTTAAGGATATATGAACTATGTAACACAAGGGAGAAACACCTTCAATAGGCATGGACAGGAACTGTAGATGGATGACCTCAAAGAAAGCAGAGAAAGCAAACATAGAAAGCAGAAACCCTAATAGCACCTACAGTATCTGTAGCAGGCATGCTCATGTCAACCCAGCAATACACACATATCCCTGGCCCTGTGATGTCATGTTGGGGTTTGGGTCTATCCTGGTTCATCCTACCCAACCCTCCATTGATAAAAGGAAATGACATACAGCTACTGTCTGCCTGGACAATGTAGAGTACTATCTACAGATACACAGAGGTAGCTACATCCTTTAGGGCTGCTCTAATGTAATGTAATGTATGTCTGATATAGAGGGGTGTAGTGTAGAATCCATCCTCCCTACAGATAAGGTTCTTCCTGCCATGGCTAACCTTGGTGTTAGCGATAAGCTAACGACTGTTTACATTCCCCCGAGACACAGGGCCCAGGGACAGCAGGAGAGAGAGAGAGAGTGTGTGTGTTTGTGTTGCGGGGTTGGAAGATTACAGGGTCACCAACAAGGCCAAGAAAGTGTGTGTGCGTGTCTGTGTGTGTTATGGAAAGGAATCCTGATAGGAACTCAAGTGGACTCAGCTCTTCTGGCGGTATGCAGCCATATTAGGTAGTGAACCCAGGATGAGCTAAGAAAGTGTGAGTCTCTCGCTCTCTGTATCTCCCTCTGGACTTAGGGTTTAAGTAGGACATAAAACGAGGTTAGTGGTAAAGCTATGGGGTATACTCCTGTGTGTACTCTGTCTTACCTTGCACTGCTAGGCCTGCTAGTCTGATGCCCTGCTCTACGGTACAGTGGAGACGTCCATCCAGCACCTCCTTCTTCACTTGCAGGTAGTACTGATACCTAGCGAGAAGAGAAGTGTCACATACTGAGAGCACAAAACACACAGTAAGGGACTTAAAGACTTACAGTAAGCAACATACAGATGTAGGATCTGGCAGTTTGGCTACAGAAGGAAAATTATCCTGCAGCAACAGGAAATGTGAGTTATTATGTGGATTATAATTCATGAACGTTTATTGTAGGTCTTCATCAAATTTGACATTTCTAAGTGGAAATTACAAACATCAGAAGCCATTTGAAACCTCAAACACACGTTTTACATTTCCTGCATTGCAAGAACGTTCTCCTGCAACAGGGTGATCAAATGAGGATCCTGTAGAAATGTTACCTGTAAACTCCGGTAGTACTAGCAATGGAAATATTACCACACTGATACTAGGAATAAGTGAATCACTACTATGGAGGGTTGTACTGACTCATGTTCTTGGTTGGAGTAGTGAACCAGCTATGTCTAGCTGTGGCTGGGCTAGAGTTATGACTGGGGGTTGGAGTAGTGAACCAGCTATGTGTAGCTGTGACTGGGCTAGAGTTATGACTGGGGGTTGGAGTAGTGAACCAGCTATGTCTAGCTGTGACTGGACTAGAGTTATGACTGGGGGTTGGAGTAGTGAACCAGCTATGTCTAGCTGTGGCTGGGCTAGAGTTATGACTGGGGGTTGGAGTAGTGAACCAGCTATGTCTAGCTGTGACTGGGCTAGAGTTATGACTGGGGGTTGGAGTAGTGAACCAGCTATGTCTAGCTGTGACTGGGCTAGAGTTATGACTGGGGGTTGGAGTAGTGAACCAGCTATGTCTAGCTGTGACTGGACTAGAGTTATGACTGGGGGTTAGAGTAGTGAACCAGCTATGTCTAGCTGTGACTGGACTAGAGTTATGACTGGGGGTTGGAGCAGAGTGCTTGCTAGGTCATCTCTGAAATCCCAAACCTAGGGCAGCAAAGCTGGAACATTGGTACATTGGAGACAAGACATCTGTCTAGAGCACTGGTATTCAAAGTCGGGGTCACGGAGGAACTGCAGTGGGGTCACAAAACAAAACAAAATGAAAATTACATATTCATGTACGGGACCAATATACAACGTTTTTGTGAAAGATCACTTCTATTGAATACATGTATTTATTGGTTTCTTTGCATTTTGATGATGATGAAAATGTAATGCATTGAAGGTTTTTTGGGGGGGGGGTAAAAATTGAAATGTACCAATTTTAAGGTTGTTTTATTAGATTTGGGTAGGGTTGTGAGAATCTTTTGTGAAAAAGTGGAGTCCCCACTGAACAAGTTTGAATAACACTGGTCTAAAAAGACTACTAGCTAGGGCTCGGTGGGGCTGGGCTAGTGTTATGACTGTGGGTGGCTCGGCCACTGGTTTGCCAGAGGTAAGTTGATATGATACTTTTCAGACTTGGCCCAGAGCGACCTTCACAGCGTGTGGTTAGAGTGCCAAAATAAAGTGAAAGAACAGGACGAAACGTCCAGCTTTTCAGGGATTCCAAACCATTTCCCCCCCATTTTAGGCCTTGATTCAATTTTGTGTTTGACTTTTGGGCAGGGTGAAGTAGTCACACAAGGCCACACATTAGAGAAGAGAGAGAAGAGAGAGAAGAGAGAGAGAGAGTGAGAGAATGAGGCAAAGAGAGAGGGTAGTTAATGAGAGGGAGGGGGAGAGAAGGAAAGTGTGAGGGAAAGTCTAAACGGTCCATTATCAAAACAGAGCAGTGTCAGGGGTGAGTCCAGCTGACCAGTTTCAGCTGCAAAGAACTTGCTGGTTTCCTGTTTGTTACCATGGCTACCACAGTGAGTGTTTCCACTGGAGGCTGTGAGACACCTTTACAAACACACACACACACACTCGCACACACACACTCGCACACACACACACACACACACACACACACACACACACACATTCACACACACACACACACACACACACACGGCAGTTCATAGGGGAACATGCATCAGGTTGGTCATGCCAGAGTCTACAAACTGTGGTCTGGGAATCACCAAGCCATCCCTGCATGCTTAGTCACTCCAGCCTGCTATAGACAAGTGGAGTTCTGTTGAAGTCAGCCACACAGGGGAAGTCCAGTGATAACCCATAGAGAGAGAATGTCATGAGCAACACTTGCTAAAGTCACCTGTAAACTAGAAACCACTATAATATGGCACGGTCATATCTTTGTCTCTCTACCTTACTTAATAATTTTCAAACTCTTCTCTATTCCCCTCTCTCTCTCTCTCTCTCCCCCCTGCCTTATCTCTCTTTCTCTCTTTCTTTTCTCACCTATCTCTCCCTCCTCCCCCCTCTCTCTCCTCGCACTCTTCCTCTCGTCTCTCTGGTTCTTTTTTTAGCTCCACTGTGTGTACTCGGGGTCTATAATCTGACCGCGCCCTTCTCTCTCACCCTGTCATTACACCGGCTGGCTGAGCTGCCATTCCGTTCCCCTGGCAACCCTCTAATTAGCTAACCCCTGGATGGGGAGGAGCCCACAGTGGTCAAGTGGGCGGTGCTTCAGCAGGAACACACTGCAGAGGTTCTGGAATGGGTTCTAGTTATGTTGCGTGAATGTTCCCTCAATGCTTAACACCCTCTTGGGTCAGAGGGGAAATGGTGTCTCGGTGTGGTTGTCTCTTTCTCTTAGGCAGAAGGATAACAACATTATGATGTTTATATTTATATATGTGAGCAGCCATGGTAGAGTGGCAGACTGTAAACTGTAGACATGATGATTGAGAAGCAAGCCAGGCCTCTTAAAGTAAACCATCTTCAGCACAATTACATCTCTTCAAGGATAAATTAAGTTTTATAGATTTGAATTGAATCAGACTGAAAGAGAGCATGAAATGGTCCTGTACAGTCCTTAGAGTCAACAGTGTCTGCTGGTTGATTTTTATCTCACCCGGTCGGTTACTCATGCTTAGAAAACCGGGTGTTTAGGACACACCTGGTATAGGGCAATACGGCCAAAATATCCTATCTCAATATTTTTCTCATTTTTGACGGCATGACGGTATTTTATGTTTTAATAATAATAATAATAATAATAAAGTTCTAAATATACTTAATGAGCAGTGCATGACACTAAGGTGGCAACACATATATGTTAAGTCATTTTAATGGGTCTTTCTCTCTTCTGGTCTAATTTATACTGTTCATCAAACTTCAACTCGAAATTATTTTCAGCATTTTCAACCATTTCTGCATTTTCTTCACTCAGGTGTTATCATTTCCCCACTGTACCACGTTTGTTTTGTCTTTGTATGCCTCTATTTTGGGAAAAAATGTAACTTAAATTATTCCCCAGCAAACCGGGAACATTCTCAGCTAAGATTCCAATTAACTTCTAATTGGGGTTTTATTTAACATTAGGATGATAACCACCCCATAACAAAGAATAGTTTTGATAACAAAATTATTTTTATTCGTATTAAAAAACATGTACCAAAATTGGTAACACTTTACAATATGTTTCCATTTGTAAAGGGTTTTTAATTACATTATTAACGGTTAATTAATCATTTGTAAATGCATTATAACAAATTGGTCAAAATAGTGCGATTGCCAGTCAGTGCTTGCTAAATAGTGAGCCACTATTTACCTCCAGCTATTAACCATTTATAAATGCACTTACAAATGTGCATAATATTGAACTCTTATGTATCTTCATTCAACCTTATTTTCAATGGTTGCACAGTTAAACAATAGCTATTTTCTCACTTTTGATGTGATGCATTGCTGCTCTGTCCCAGGAACAGACATTTTTGGTTTTCAGACCAGTGGTCAACTCCCATGTGATGTGTCTTGCCCCACGTTTGAAACCCTGATGATGCATTGGTACACTTCTTTATTCCAAAAATGATGGCCTTATCTGAAGATATCAAGCCATATTATTGATGTGGTGATTACAGCCTCAAGCCTTCTTGGGTATGATGTTACAAGCTTGGTACACCTGTATTTGGGGAGTTTCAGGTTGGATGGGGAGTGTCGCTGCACAGCTATTTTCAGGTCTCTCCAGAGATGTTTGATTGGGTTCAGGTCCGGACTCTGGCTGGGCCACTCAAAGACATTCAGAGACTTGTCCCAAAGCTACTCCTGCGTTGTCTTGTCTGTGTGTTTAGGGTCATTGTCTTGTTAGAAGGTGAACATGGTACAAGTTATCTGTAACTCTTATAATAGTGTCAGGGAATGTCCCAGTGTATGTTCAAGTATTATTACACCACTATGACATCATAATTGAGCTCAGGTGCATCCTGTTCCCATTGATCATTCTTGAGAAGGAGTTGATTGGAGTTCACCTGTGGTCAATTCAATTGATTGGACATCATTTGGAAAGGCACACACCTGTATATGTAAGGTCTCACAGTTGATAGTGCATGTCAGAGCAAAAACCAAGCCATGAGGTGGAAGAAATTGTTCATAGAGCTTCGAGACAGGATTGTGTCAAGGCACAGATCTGTGGAAGGGTACAAAAAATGTCTGCAGCATTGAAGGTCCCCAAGAACACAGTGGCCTCCATCATTCTTAAATGGAAGAAGATTGGAAACACCAAGACTCTTCCAAGAGCTGGCCGCCCAGCCAAAATGAGCAATCGGGGGAGAAGGGCCTTGGTCAGGGAGGTGACCAAGAACCAGATGGTCACTCTGACAGATTTCCAGAGTTCCTCTGTGGAGATGGGAGAACGGGAGATGGGAGAACCTTCCAGAAGGACAACCATCTCTGCAGCACTCTACCAATCAAGCAGTTATTGTAGAGTGGCCAGATGGAAGCCACTCCTCAGTAAAAGGCACATGACAGCCCGCTTGGAGATGGCAAAAGGCACCAAAAGACTCTCAGACCATGAGAAACAAAATTCACTGGTCTGAAACCAAGATTGAACTCTTTGGCCTGAATGCCAAGCGTCACATCTGGAGGAAACTGGTCACCATCCCTACAGTGAAGCATGGTGGTGGCAGCATCATGCTGTGGGGATGAGTTTCAGCAGCAGGGACTGGGAGACTAGTCAGGATCGAGGCAAAGATGAACAGAGTGAAGAACAGAGAGCTCCTTGATGAACGCTTAGGACCTCAGACTGACCTCAGCCACTCCTCAGTAAAAGGCACATGACAGCCCGCTTGGAGATGCCAAAAGGCACCTAAAGACTCTCAGACCATGAGAAACAAAATTCACTGGTCTTATGAAACCAAGATCGAACTATTTGGCCTGAAAGCCAAAGAGAACTCCAATCAAGTTGTAGAAACATCTCAAGGATGATCAATGGAAACAGGATGCACCTGAACTCAATTATGATGTCATAGTGGTGTAATAATACTTGAACATACACTGGGACATTCCCTGACACTATTATAAGAGTTACAGATGACTTGTACAATGTTAGAGTGTAGGACTGACATCACTGGAGTTCCAACCCCCAACATAACAACGCAAAGACCCGTTATATGCCCACGTGTGTTCTGGCAATGGTTTAAGATTTCACAATAATGTGTTTGTTTACTCCCATAAAAGCAGCCCTGAAAATGTGGATATTCAGTGTTCAGAGATTTATGGTAATCTTATTTTCCCATACTTATATTCCCATACGTTCTCAGCCCCCCAAATATCAGATGTGTCTGTTTCACCTCACCACACTCCTTCAGCAAAGACAGGTTTGTTGTCTTCAGCTCACAGTTTGCTCTAGTGTATCCTCAACTCAAGAGGCCTACTCCCCCTCGACGCAAAAAAAACATCCAGACAACCTCCTCACACAGAGAGGCCGCGTACACCACCGCACCCCCAGATGGGGCCAGCCGGTGTGTGTGGGAGGTGGGGGGATTCCGTGCTTTTACATGGTATTATCATTGAACCGACAGAGGGTAAAATGTGTGTCTGTGGGGGAACAGCTCTGATAACAAGCTGAACAAAGATGGGATTTCAAGGCCATATATGCTGCTGCCCCCATGGCTCACTGGGGCCAGGTGATGAGGTCTGGTCTGGATTAAGGGGTTGGACATTTCCAGCATGGTGTATAGGGTTTGGAGAACACACAGTGGCTGACATTAGCAGAGTTAGAAGCTAATGTGATTTGGTGTATCGTGAGTTTGGTTCCTTCAGGCAGAGGGAGACAGATAGAGGGGAAAAGACAAACAGACACAACCCATGCTGTTGAACACTTCTCCCTTTTCCTCTGAGATGACTGAGTTTACACATAACATGGTTTATGAGAGGAACTCTCACATTAGCCAATGCCCCAACACCTCATCCCCACCTCCTAACCCTAGTTAACCCTGCCTCTGTGATTTTCACAGCTGCAGAGAGAGATGGAATGAAGGAGGGAGGTTTTGGGGCATTAGTATCAGGTTTCACATCAAAAGCACCCTGCTTCACTTCAAAGACACTATTCACAACTGAAACCATTGCCGGAACTGAAGCCAACCAATCTTATCTGTGTGTTACAACCTTAGTTCCCTTTTCCCTTCCTCCTCTCCCTCTTTCCATCTCTTTCTCATTCCCTCAATACTCCTCTCCCCCCTCACCCTCTATTCCCCCCCCCCCAGGCCAGGTGTGTAAGCAATAGAATGACCGCCCAGCTCGTTGCTATGGGAGACGCCACGACACCAAAGACATGGGTCACTGGTTTTACTCTCATCCTGTGAATGAATCTGTAAGCCTTTCTAACAGATTAAAAGTTGTATAAAGTTGCCCCAGGGCACTGATCTAAGGTTAGTTTGTGTACCCCCTCCCTAATGATTAATGTTAGGATTGGGCTAAGGTAAACTGATCTTGGATCTGTGCCAAGGGCAACTTGTACCTGGAGCAGCAGACTGATGCCAGGAGGACCCAGCTGGCTGCTAAGGCACTCATACCTGTTCTACGCATTATAATGACAGTAGAAGGAAGGGGTGAGGAGTTACAAATGATGCTGCTGAAGGCTGTTAAAGAAAGTGAATTGATCGTCTGGCTTTACTGAACAGATTCTTGGAGACGAGCGGGAGGGTGTGTGTGTGTCAGGGAGACATTTACCACGGCCCCCCACCTCAACCCGACTCCCCAACCCCTGCCTAGCACTTCTGCTGGGAGGAATGTGTGGTCCTCCTCCCTCCTCCACTCCCTCCTCTCCTCCTACGGCTGTGCCAACATTCCACATGGACTCCTAACCACACACCAGAGAGAGAGAACTTTAACTATTTGCACGCCATTATAACAATGTACATAGCACTAATATTATATTATGTCTATTCCTTTGAAACTGTGTAATGTTTACTGTTTACTGTTCATTTTTGATGATTTATTTCACTTTAGTGTATTATCTATTTCACTTGATTCCCATACCAATAAAGCCCTTTGAATTGAACTGTTGACGAGGTATTTCATACTATAATACTAGAGTATGTGTAGCATGTTCAGTCCTGTCCACTGCTCAACCCCTAACTACATGTAAATACACTGAAGTGATTTCATAGAATGATTGCTGTGAACACACACACACACACACACTCACTCACACACATACACACAGTTGAAGTCAGAAGTTTACACTAAGTTGACTGTGCCTTTAAACAGCTTGGAAAATTCCAGGAAATTATGTCAAGGCTTTAGAAGCTTCTGATAGGCTAACTGACATCATTTGAGTCAATTAGAGGTGTACCTGTGGATGTACTTCAAGGCCTACCTTCAAACTCATTGCCTCTTTGCTTGACATCATGGGGAAATCAAAAGAAACCAACCAAGACCTCAAAAAAAAATTGTAGACCTCCACAAGTCTGGTTCATCCTTAGGAGCAATTTCCAAATGCTTGAAGGTACCGCGTTAATCTGTACAAACAATAGTAAGTATAAACACCATGGGACCACGCAGCCGTCTTACCACTGAGGAAGGAGACGCATTCTGTCTTCTAGAGATGAACGTACTTTGGTGTGAAAAGTGCAAATCAATCCCAGAACAACAGCAAAGGACCTTGTGAAGATGCTGGAGGAAACAGGTACAAAAGTATCTATATCCACAGTAAAACGAGTCCCATATCGACATAACCTTTTAAGGGCGCTCAGCAAATAAGAAGCCAAAACCGCCATAAAAAAGCCAGACTAAGGTTTTCAACTGCACATGGGGACAAAGCTCGTACTTTTTGGAGAAATCTCCTCTGGTCTGATAAAACAGAAATAGAACTGTTTGGCCATAATGACCATCATTATGTTTGGAAGAAAAAGGAAGCGGCTTGCAAGCCTGAGAACACCATTCCAACCGTGAAGCACAGGGGTGGCAGCATCATGTTGTGGGGATGCTTTGCGGCAGGAGGGACTGGTGCACTTCACAAAATAGATGGCATCATAAGGGAGGAAAATGATGTGGATATATTGAAGCAACATCTCAAGACATCAGTCAGGAAGTTAAAGCTTGGTCGCAAATGGGTCTTCCAAATGGACAATGACCCCAAGCATACTTCCAAAGTTGTGGCAAAATGGCTTAAGGACAACAAAGTCAAGGAATTGGAGTGGCCATCACAAAGCCCTGACCTCAATCCCATAGAATATTTGTGGGCAGAACTTAAAAAGTGTGTGCGAGCAAGGAGGCCTACAAACCTGACTCAGTTACACCAGCTCTGTCAGGAGGAATCGGCCAAAATTCACCCAACTTATTGTGGGAAGCTTGTGGAAAGCTACTTGTGGAAAGCTATTTGACCCAAGTTAAACAATTTAAAGGCAATGCCAATCAAATACTAAATGAGTGTATGTAAACTTCTGACCCACTGGGAATGTGATGAAAGAAATAAAAGCTGAAATAAATTATTCTTGCTACTATTATTCTGACATTCCACATTCTTAAAATAAAGTGGTAACCCTAACTGACCTAAGACAGGGGATTTTTACTAGGATTGTAGTAAAAGGAATTGTGAAGAACTGAGTTTAAATGTATTTGCCTAAGGTGTATGTAAAACTTCCGACTTCAACTGTTTATACGCCTGACTCCCATGTCAAACAGCACACTCTCACTTACGAACAACCTTTCCCACATCCAGTCAAGCAGCAGCCGCAAATTCAGCAGCTCAGTGCTATCAGACTCACGGTGGGAACGTAGGGTGTGTGTGTGTGTGTGTGTGAATCTGAGATGGCAGACACTGCTGCCCTGTCTACACCCTGACCCCTGCATGCCCTTTTCACAGCTAGCTCACACTCCCTCTCTCTTTCTCCCACTCTCTCTACCTCGCTCTCTCTCTCCCTCTCTCAATTCAATTCAAAGGGATTTATTGGCATGGGAAACATGTTTACATTGCCAAAGCAAGTGGAATAGCTAATAAACAAAAGTGAAATCAACAATCAGTAATGAACATTAAACATAACACTCACACAATGCCAATATGCAGTGTTTTAACAATATGCAAAAATGTGAAATATGAAAGAGAAAATAGACAAATACAGCGCCTTCAGAAAGTATTCACACCCCTTGACGTATTCCTCATTTTGTTGTGTTACAGCCTGAATTCAAAATCGATTAAATATGTTTTTCTCTCTCACCCATCTACACACGATACCACATAATAACAAAGTGAAAACATGTTTTTAGAAGTTTTTGTATTGGAAATTAAATACATACATTTCTAATTTACAAGTACTCACACCCCTGAGTCAATACATGTTAGAATCACCTTTGGTAGTGATTACAGCTGTGAGTCTTTCTGGGTAAGTCTAACAGCTTTCCACACCTGGACTGTACAACATTTGTCCATTATTCTTTAAAAAATTCTTCAAGCTCTGTCAAGTTGATTGTTGATCATTGCCATACAGCCATTTTCAAGTCAAGCCATAGATGATTTTCAAGACGATTTAAGTCTAAACTGTAACTAGGCCACTCAGGAACATTCAATCATCTTGGTAAGAAACTCCAGTGTAGGCTTCAGCTAGTGTTTTAGGTTATTGTCCTACTGAAAGGTGAATTGGTCGCCCAGTGTCTGTTGGAAAGCAGACTGAACCAAGTTTTCCTTCTAGGATTTTGCCTGTGCTTATAGCTGTATTTCGTATATTTATATCCCCCAGTCCTTGCTGATGACAAGCATACCCATAACATGATACAGCCATCACCATGCTTCCCAAGGTAGCAGCTACTCTTCCTGGGGTCCAGCAAAAATTAAGGCAGTATAATACATTACAATAAAAAAATGTTAACATTAAAATACATTTGACAAAATATTTCACAAGACATTAAGTGTGTGCCCTCAGGCCACTACAACACACAATCCAGGTGTACATGTGTGTATAGTGTGGATGTTATATGTGTATTTGCACCTACGTGTGTGTCTCTTCACAGTCCTCGCTGTTCCATAAAGTGTATTTTTATCCGGTTTTTAAAAATCAGATTTTACTGCTTGCGTAAGTTACTTGATGTGGAATAAGGTTTAGAGGTCGACCGATTAATTAGGGCCGGTTTCAAGTTTTCATAACAATCGGTAATCGTCATTTTTGGACGCCGATTATGGCCGATTACATTGCATTCCTTGAGGAAACTGCGTAGCAGGCTGACCACCTGTTACGAGAGTGCAGCAAGGAGCCAAGGTAAGTTGCTAGCTAGCATTAAACTTCTTATAAAAAACAATCAATCAATCTTCACATAATCACTAGTTAACTACACATGTATAATGATATTACTAGGTTAACTAGCTTGACCTGCGTGGCATATAATCAATGCGGTGCCTGTAAATGTATCATCAAATCACAGCCTACTTCGCCAAACAGGTGATGATTTAACAAAAGCTCATTCGCAAAAAAAGCACAATCGTTGCACAAATGTACCTAACCATAAACATCAATGCCTTTATTAAAATCACAGAAGTATATATTTTTAAACCTGCATATTTAGTTAAAAGAAATTCATGTTAGCAGGCAATATTAACTAGGGAAACTGTGTCACTTCTCTTGCTTTCATTGCATGCAGAGTCAGGGTATATGCAACGGTTTGGGCCTCCTGGCTCGTTGCTAACTAATTTGCCAGAATTGTACATAATTATGACATAACATTAAAGATTGTGCAATGTAACAGGAATATTTAGAATTTGGGTTCCACCCGTTCGATAAAATACGGAACGGTTCCGTATTTAACTGAAAGAATAAATGTTTTGTTTTCTAAATGATAGTATTTAAACCAAATTGAGCATGTTTCATTATTTATTTGAGACTAAATATATTTTATTTATGTATTATATTAAGTTAAAATAAGTGTTCATTGTTCATTCAGTATTGTTGTAATTGTCATTATATATACACTGCTCAAAAAAATAAAGGGAACACTAAAATAACACAACCTAGATCTGAATGAATGAAATATTCTTATTAAATACTTTTTTCTTTACATAGTTGAATGTGCTGACAACAAAATCACACAAAAATTATCAATGGAAATCAAATTGATCAACCCATAGAGGTCTGGACTTGGAGTCACACTCAAAATTAAAGTGGAAAATCACACTACAGGCTGATCCAACTTTGATGTAATGTCCTTAAAACAAGTCAAAATGAGGCTCAGTAGTGTGTGTGGCCTCCACGTGCCTGTATGACCTCCCTACAATGCCTGGGCATGCTCCTGATGAGGTGGCGGATGGTCTCCTGAGGGATCTCCTCCCAGACCTGGACTAAAGCATCCGCCAACTCCTGGACAGTCTGTGGTGCAACGTTGGTGGATGGAGCGAGACATGATGTGCTCAATTGGATTCAGGTCTGGGGAACGGGCGGGCCAGTCCATAGCATCAATGCCTTCCTCTTGCAGGAACTGCTGACACACTCCAGCCACATGAGGTCTAGCATTGTCTTGCATTAGGAGGAACCCAGGGCCAACCGCACCAGCATATGGTCTCACAAGGGGTCTGAGGATCTCATCTCGGTACCTTATGGCAATCAGGCTACCTCTGGCGAGCACATGGAGGGCTGTGCGGCCCCCCCAAATAAATGCCACCCCACACCATGACTGACCCACCCGCCAAACCAGTCATGTTGGAGGATGTTGCAGGCAGCAGAACGTTCTCCACGGCGCCTCCAGACTGTCACGTCTGTCACATGTGCTCAGTGTGAACATGCTTTCATCTATGAAGAGCTCAGGGCACCAGTGGCGAATTTGCCAATCTTGGTGTTCTCAGGCAAATGCCAAACGTCCTGCACGGTGTTGGGCTGTAAGCACAACCCCCACCTGTGGACGTCGGGCCCTCATACCACCCTCATGGAGTCTGTTTCTGACCGTTTGAGCAGACACATGCACATTTGTGGCCTGCTGGAGGTCATTTTGCAGGGCTCTGGCAGTGCTCCTCCTGCTCCTCCTTGCACAAAGGGGGAGGTAGCGGTCCTGCTGCTGGGTTGTTGCCCTCCTACGGCCTCCTCCACGTCTCCTGATGTACTGGCCTGTCTCCTGGTAGCGCCTCCATGCTCTGGACACTACGCTGACAGACACAGCAAACCTTCTTGCCATAGCTCGCATTGATGTATCATCCTGGATGAGCTGCACTACCTGAGCCACTTGTGTGGGTTGTAGACTCCGTCTCATGCTACCACTAGAGTGAAAGCACCGCCAGCATTCAAAGGTGACCAAAACATCAGCCAGGAAGCATAGGAACTGAGAAGTGGTCTGTGGTCACCACCTGCAGAACCACTCCTTTATTGGGGGTGTCTTGCTAATTGCCTATAATTTCCACCTGTTGTCTATTCCATTTGCACAACAGCATGTGAAATATATTGTCAATCAGTGTTGCTTCCTAAGTGGACAGTTTGATTTCACACAAGTGTGATTGACTTGGAGTTACATTGTGTTGTTTAAGTGTTCCCTTTATTTTTTTGAGCAGTGTATATAAAAATCAATCAATTAATTTTTTTGGTCCTCCAATAATCGGCATCGGAGTTGAAAAACCATAATCGGTCGACCTCTAATATAGTTCCATGTAGCTATGGCTCTATGTAGTACAGTGTGCCTCTCATAGTTCTGTTCTGAACTTGGGGACATGTCTTGTGGGGTATGCATGGATGTCCGAGCTGTGTGCTAGTAGTTTAAACAGACAGCTCAGTACATTCAGCATGTCAACACTTCTCTCCTATACTTTGAACCATGAGAGAGTGACATGCATATTATTAATGTTAGCTCTACATGTACATTTAAGGGCCAGCCATGCTGCCCTGTCCCTCTATGTGGCACCTGACCACATGACTGTGCAGTATTCCAGGTGCGACAAAACTAGGGCCTGCAGGACCTGCTTTGTTCATACTGCTGTTAAGAAAGCAGAGCTGCGCTTTATTATAGACAGACTTCTCCCCAGCTTAGCTACTGTTATATCAATATGTTTTGACCATAACAGTGGTCTCAGCACTACGTCAGCTGCTACAGCGAGTGAGATCACTGCGACACATAACAAAGAGCTGCAGTCAGTTTCAGAATAGGTGGCAAGAAATAATTTGGGACAAATCATTTACTAAACCCTAAACCTCAACTAAATCTTGTAATTAATAATATGGAAATTGAGAAAGTCGAGGTGACTAAACTGCTTGGAGTAACCCTGGACTGCAGCTCTTTGTTAAATGTTGCAGTGATTTAACTCGCTGTAGTAGCTGACGTGTACAGACACACTGGCTTTACTCAGAGCCAGTGGGATGTCATAAGTAAACATTGAAAATAGTAAGGGGCTGCCCTGGGGAATGCCTGATTCTACCTGGATTATGTTGGAGACGCTACCATTAACGAACATCCTCTGTGTTCTGTTAGACAGGTAACTCTCAATCCACAATATAGCAGGGGGTATAAAGCCATAACATATAGGTTTTTCCAGCAGCATATTATGATCGATAAAGTCTAAAGACTGAAGTCTAACAAAACAGCTCCCAGTCTTTTTTATCAATTTCTCTCAGCCAATCATCAGTCATTTGTGTAAGCACCGTCCTTGTTGATTGACCTTCCCTATAAGCATGCTGAAAATCTGTTGTTAAAATAGCATTGTAAAATAGCATTGTATCTGGTAAAACAGATTTTTTCCCAAAGATTTAGTAATGGTTGGTAACAGGCTGATTGGCTGGCTATTTGCTTCCCTCCAGGCCTGAGGGAACACATTTTACTGTAGATTTTTTTTATTTTATCTTTATTTAACTAGGCAAGTCAGTTAAGAACAAATTCTAATTTTCAATGATGGCCTAGGAACAGTGGGTTGACTGCCTGTTCAGGGGCAGAACGACAGATTTGTACCTTGTCAGCTCAGGGATTTGCACTTGGCTACCCTGCCGCCCCGCCATTGAAGCGATGGCAAATAGGAGAGGCATCCAAGTTGTCAGACCCTTGTGGCTTGTCATTGTTGATAGACAACAATCATTTCTTCCACACTCATTTTACTGAATTCAAATTACAGTTGGCAATATCAGTCAGTGGGTTTTGTGAGGAATGAGCGAACTGATTCAATGAATGATAGAGCTGAGTTTGCCTTTTTGGCCAAAATGTTATTTAAGGTGCCCCAAAGCATTTAATATCATTCTTGATATAATTTATCTTCATTTCATAGTGTACAGTGGTTCGACCCTTAAAAGTTGCAGCGTACTGCGGCGCAGCTAGCGTGGTGCCGCAGAATTCTATGGCATGTTATTTAAGCGTGAACCTCTGGTACCAATAATGCTAATTAGTGCTACTTTGACCACCAGAGGGCATCTTTGAAAAGCATTTGATAGCCTTCAATAGTGGCTGTACTAGAGAATGCAGGCACGCGGTAGACCAGGGTTCATTTCCCCGATGGGGAGGAAGGAGTAGACTGTCCTTGTAAATAAGAATTTGTTCTTAACTGATTCCATGTGTGTTATTTCATAGTTATGTCTTCACTATTATTCTAAAATGTAGAAAATAGCAAAAATAAAGAAAAACCCTGGAATGAGTAGGTGTGTTATGGATCCACAACTAAATAAACATCATCATTTGGAAAGAGTATTTTTATCATTATTTTATTAATGAAAGCATAAAGATGCCATTATTAGTTACATTGTTTTAGTTTGAACGTGCAGACTGGCACTAAGAACAGAACAGCGGGAACGTTTCCCTAGTCAGCTCCATTATTAGTGCAATGCCCCTTAAAGTGTTGCCAGCAATGCTCCTCCCCCTTTCTCCTCCTCCCTTCCCCATGGGCTAGGTCGGTCTTCTGTGCGCGGACCATCCCGTGCCCCCTGCCCTCGTGCCTTGAACCTCACGCACTGCATACATATCAGTGCATACAGCTGGAGAACGGCAAGGCAATCCCATTGTGCGCCACTCGGGAGCCATGTACAATATAACCAATATATATTGTCCTGCTAATAACAGGGTTAATAATATATCTGTGAGAATATCCAACGGGCTTTTATATCATTCTAAATTAATAATAATAATAATAATCGCTTTGTTTAAAAAATAACAATATTTTGGAGATTATTTTGTTTTCAAATAAGGTAAAATTAGTGATACAAATACCATTCTTGGACATGGGGTAAGACATTGTTACTAATTTGTAAATAAAGCCAGTTTGATATTTAGAATGATTTGTTTTTGTTTTTAGAGGGTGAGAAACCAAAAACCTAGAATCATCTCATGGGTCTCCCAGTCGAGGGCAGCACGGGTATTGAACCAGCATCTGTAGCAACCATTGCGCCACTCAGGCGCTGTATAACGTGACCGGTTGGGAGTGGCCTACAGTACTACAGTAAGATATAAAATAATAAAAAAACTTTAGTGTAACAGCAGTTTTAGTAAGTAATACTGAAGTCTTGCACAATTATCAGTTTCTATTTTGGTTTATGTCACCCATTCAATGTCAGTTAGAGACACAGTAGAACCCAAAAGCATAATCAGTGCCCTCACTCCCCCTTGTGGTGGTCTGGCGCAATGAAGAGATGACGCAGGGTACCGTACTAAACCACAAATGACCTCTATGTCCCGCAGCATAATCACAAAACATTTAGTGGAGCAACCACTGTAGTTTCTTCTTCTTTTTGTTCTGTTTAGTCACATGATTTCTCAATATGCAGTAGGTTTGCAAATCAGTTATGCAGCTAGGTTTGCCATTCCTTTAGCCACATCCCTCGCAACCATAAAATGTGTCAATCAATCCACGGGGATATAACAGTTTTTACAGTCATTTTCTGAATGCTTATAAGTAACTGGAGTAAGCAATTTCAGAAATGTGTCAAGTGCAGCATCTGGTTGCTCCTCATTACAGACCACAGAACAGCAAATATGATTTACATCATCAACACATGAATCACTACAAAACCTTGTGTAGGACCTCTTTTACACAATATTAGGTCCAGCCTTTGGAACTATGGTTTTTCTAGATATGGCTACCATATTGTGATCACTACATCCAATGCCTTTGGATACTGCTTTAAAGCAGATTTCTGCAGCATTAGTAAAGAAGTGAACAATACATGTGGATGATTTCATACCTGTGCTGTTTGTAAATACTCTGGCAGGTTGACTGATAACCTGAAGCAGGTTTGAGGCACTGGTTACAGTTCGGAGCTTTTCCTTGAGTGGGCAGCTTGATGAAAGCCAGTCAATATTTAGGTCACCCGGAAAATATACCTCTCTGGTGATACATTATCAAGCATTTCACACATTATCCAGATACTGACCAGAATGGGCTTTAGGTAAGGCAAGTGAACCTGTAGCCATATTACTTCAACAGTATTTAACATGAGTTCCCTCTAAGCTTTACTGCAATGTAGCTCTGAATATAGACCGCAACACCATCCCTGTTAGCATTTCTATCTTTTCTGCAGATGTTATAACCATGTATTGCTACCAGTTTATCATCACAGGTGTTATCTAAGTGTGTTTCAGAGATAGTCAGTATATGAATGTCATCTGTTATTAGCACGTTATCGATCTCATGAACCTTGTTTCTTAGGTGACATATGTTAAGGTGGGCTATTTTTTGCACTTTTCTGGGATGCTTGTTCGTTTTCATTGCTATACTGAACTGCTTATCGGAAGTACACACACTGATATTTATGATTGTGCAGGGGTAAGCTGCACACAGCAAACTTCCTACTAGGGCACACCGTAGATGCATGATTACTACATACAATTGATATAGGATCGACAGAGGCATTCAGGGGAGTTAGAGTGACATAAATTAGGTTACTTACAATATGACTTCAAACGCTCTTGGGACAATGTACATTTGCTGCAGCACTACGACAACTCAGTCACACAATGGTAGGGATTATCTGAGCAGGGCTTGGGTCATTGATGATAAATCATTGTCTCAACGCAGCCTTGAAATGCGTGGACAGAGTCCAAGAGCCAAGATGATTTGGATGGACTCTGTCATTCCTGTAGAGCATCTACTGTTTCCAGAAAGTTATATATAAAAGTTTTGCCAACAGAGCTACAGTAATCTTACAGTAATGCCAGTAGCCTGCTGAATCTTTCACAGCTGTGGCCCAACAATGGAACAGGGCCTGAAAACTTTCAGCGATAGTATCAGTTTTTTACAATCCATTTACAGCAGTTCCGAGCTAGCCATCCAAATGTAGTTAGACCCCACATGGACTACAACAACATCAGCCCCCAGCATCTGTCGCAGAATGGTAGGAAGCAGGCTTGTAATGTCCTGTACTCGTGCACCAGGATAGCACAGGTATTTCCCGCCAAAACTGGAAGAGTCTTTCAAAAGCATATAAATACACTGAGTGTACAAAACATTAAGAACACCTTCCTATTATTGAGTTGCACACGCCCCTTTTGCTCTCAGAACAGCCTCAATTCGTCCAGCATGGGATCTAATGTTGAAAGCATTCCACAGGGATGCTGGCAGATGTTGACTCCAATGCTTCCCAAAGTTGTGTCGATTTAGCTGGATGTCCTTTGGGTGGTGGACCATTTTTTTATACACCGGGACACAACTTTGGGAAGCATTGGAGTTAACATGTGCCAGCATCCCTGTGGAATGCTTTCGACACCCTGTAGATCCCATGCTGGATGAATGTTGAGCATGAAAATCCCAGCGGCGTTGCAGTTCTTGAAACAAACCGGTGCGCTTGGCACCTACCACCATACCCCGTTCAAAGGCACTTAAATCTTGTGGGGCTCCCGAGCGGAGCAGCAGTCTAAACAAACCGGTGCGCTTGGCACCTACTACCATACCCCGTTCAAAGGCACTTAAATCTTGTGGGGCTCCCGAGCGGAGCAGCAGTCTAAACAAACCGGTGCGCCTGGCACCTACTACCATACCCCGTTCAAAGGCACTTAAATCTTGTGGGGCTCCCGAGCGGAGCAGCAGTCTAAGGCACTTAATCTCAGTGCTAGAGACCCTACAGACCGTGGTTCGGTTCCAGGCTGTATCCCAACCGGCTGTGATTTGGAGTACCATAGGGCGGCGCACAATTGGCCCACCGTCGTTATAGGGTTTGGCTGGGGTAGGCCGTCATTGTAAATAATAATTTGTTCTTAACTGACTTGCCTAGTTAAATATATATATTTTTAAATTGTGTCTTGCCCATTCACTCTCTGAATGGTACACATACACAATCCTTGTCTCAATTCTCTCATGGCTTAAAAATCCTTATTTAATCTGTCTACTCCCCAATCTACACTGATTGAAGTGGATTTAACAAGTGACATCAATAAGGATCATAGCTTTTACCTTAATTCACCTGGTCAGTCTATGACAGCGATTTCCAACCCTAGTCCTCCAGTACCCCCAACAAGTACACATTTTCATTGTAACTGTCATGGCAGACTAGGTGTGTAGATAGGAATCAGGCGCAGAGAGCAGAGAGGTCCATCAAAGTCCTGTCGTTCCACCCAGCTCCTGCGGCCAAGGTCCCGGAACTCCAGGGCAAAGTCCTGTCGTTCCACCCCGCTCCTGCAGCCAAGGTCCCAGAACTCCAGGGCAAAGTCCTGCACGCTCCTCGTCTCCTGTCGCAGGTGGAACAGCCGTTCACCCGCCGCTCTGCCCTCCGGTGGGTGATCAAACACTGCCCGGAAGCGGCGGGTAAACTCTGGGTAGTGATCCCTCGCCGAGTCTGGGCCATTCCACACTGCATTTGCCCACTTCAGGGCTCGCCCCGTCAGACAGGAGATGAGGACGCTCACGCTCTCCTCCCCTGAGGGAGTCGGACGGACGGTAGCTAGGTATATTTCCAGTTGGAGGAGAAACCCCCCGCCGTCCCATCATACTCCCTGGGGAGCGCCAGACGCAGGGCCCCGGAGCCGGATGCTGAAGCAGGGGTAGGTGGTGCTGGTGGAGGGGGCCCTCTCCCATTGGTCCATCCTCTCCATCATCTGATCCTTGGCGGACCCAATCCGGTGAAGAACGGTGGTGTGATGGAGGACCCTCTCCTCCATTGATGGGTGTTTTTGTAATCTATTTTGTAATTCTATTTTGGATGCAATCTGAATGGAATTGATGGAGAGAGAGAATGACTGGGAGAGAGTGCTCACGTATGCACTAATTTAAACTGGGCGGTTGGATTTAAAGCAAGACATTAGAGTGATAGGCTGTTTTAAAACTATGCAGCTTCAATTTAAAAAGACGTTATCTTTACAAAAGTGACCTGGTCACGTTAGTTCATCTTTACAATTAAAAAATAAGGTTACCCCCAAAAGCCAGATGGAGATGTGTAAATTAGATGGAAAGCCAGATGGATATGGGTAAATTAGATGCACATTCAGTCATTATATTAATGTAGCATAGGCTGTGCTGCAGCAAATGTAGGTCTACCTGTTACAAGACAAAAAGTTCCCATGATGAGATATGTCTACATGCATTGTGAACTGCATTCCACACTGAGATGGGCTGTCTGTCCCCACTCTGAGCGTTGATGATTGATCACGCAGAAAGCAGAGAGAGGGCTGTAGAGAAGCCAGATTTAGACATCACATATCATTTAGCAGTTACATTTCATGTCATGCCGTTCATATAAATAATTTATTCGAATTTACTGGATTCCCACAGTTATTTATCACAGGAAATGGGAGTGGGTTTGGGTGGGAAATTTCTGTAAATCTCAGTAAACCGGTTCCTGCTATTCAACCCTAGTCTGTGCTGTCTGGGGTGTGTGGACTAGCTCGCTGAGCTCCACCATCTCTCTCTCCAGCTCTGTGGATTTATCTCTCAACAATAGAGGAGCAGTGCAGTAGTGGGTCTGTTCAGTGCTATAGGTTGATTCTCCTTTTGGGGCTGCACGTCTGCGGGGCAATTTGCGGTGGGGGTGTGATTAGACTCGCTCAGGATGGGGGAGTCGTCACCAAGAGTGAGCTTCTCCTGCTGCGCTCTCTCTTTGATCCCATAAAAGTCATGCTGAAACTGTTTGAGTTTGCCATGCACCATCCCTGTTCAAGCCTTGTACACGTACTCAATGTCTACTATTCTGAGTTTCCACCATGGAAATCTGTAGAATCTGTTGGATTATAGCTTAAAATATACTTATTCATGTTCAGAATTTATTGAGTACTTTACATGTATAAGAAATGTATATGTTGGAGTCAATGAAGGGTGAATAGGAACTTGCTGTATGGAAAGTTACTGAGTGAGACAAGGGGAAGTGTAGAAAGTTAATATTCTGTTCAAATTGAATATTTGGAAGGAGGCAAAGAGCAACAGTCTAGTTTCAGTTCCTGATAAGGCAGGTCAGTTGCTGAGGATCTAGGACCATGTGGGACGTGGAACTCAACTCGAGATAAGGTCAACAGTTAAAGAGAGAAGACACTGCTCGGAGGGGGGGCCACACACACACACATTTCTAAACCCATGAGGGTCCTATACTTAGGCAGGGCCATGACAATACCAGTAAAATGAACCTAACAACAGAGAAGGAGTGTCTATCTTAGACATGCAAGGAGATGACTGCCTAGTTGGAAGGTACTGTATACAGATGTATTTGTGTGACTGAGCTTTTCATAGATTTTACTCTGTTTGTCTTGACAGAGGGGTAGTGTGCTCTTTTAGCACTGTGCCATGCCAGGGGAAGGGGTGGAAAATTAAACTGCATATTTTCCCCTCTTTCTAACAATCAGCAAATAGTGTCTCTGAATTGTCCTTGAGGAGCTTCTTTTTACACTTATTCCATGCAGTGTTCTTTTTTTATATCTAAGGGGTACTGTACTGTGATGACCTCTGTAAGGGAGGAAGGTATGGAGCAGAGGGCATCAGAGGCCTCTGCATTTGGGTGGGGGAGGCTGTGATGCTCTGCTGCCTTTGTTGGGTTCAAGGGTTTCACACCTCTCACTTCACACCTCAGAGCAAATTGAAGTTGCAGCCGGGACGGGACGTCTGTGCTGTTCTAGCAAGCTTTGTAGCTTAGTAGCCTACAATTAGCATCAAGTCATTATATATAACAAAATATCTAAAGATTATTGTCTTTTCATTTTTGGCTTCAGAAGTAGCTTCAGACTGAATATTACTCACTCAGTTTTGGGTTAGATGGTATTTCCAGGTTTCTGCTATGTTTCTTCTGCAGGTTTTGGTTTGCTATACAGTTTGGAATTTTGATTTGGAGTAAAGGTTTTGATGTAGCGGGTAGTATCCTGTATAAGTCCTTGTGACTTATATACACTACCGTTCAAAAGTTTGGCGTCACTTAGAAATGTCCTTGTTTTTGAAAGAAAAGCAATTTTTGTGGTCCATTAAAATAACATAAAATTGATCAGAAATACAGTGTAGACATTGTTAATGTTGTAAAATTACTATTGTAGCTGGAAACGGCAGATTTTTTATGGAATATCTACATGGGCGTACAGAGGCCCATTATCAGCAACCATCACTCCTGTGTTCCAATTGCATTTTGTGTTAGCTAATCCAAGTTTATAATTTTAAAAGTCAACTGATCATTAGAAAACCCTTTTGCAAATATGTTAGCACAGCTGACAACTGTTGTTCTGATTAAAGAAGCAATAAAACTGGCCTTCTTTAGACTAGTTGAGTATCTGGAGCATCAGTATTTGTGGGTTCGATTACAGGCTCAAAATGACTAGAAACAAAGACCTTTCTTCTGAAACTTATCCGTCTATTCTTGTTCTGAGAAATGAAGGCTATTCCATGCGAGAAATTGCCAAGAAACTGAAGATCTTGTACAACGCTATGTACTACTCCCTTCAAAGAACAGCACAAACCAGAATAGAAAGAGGAGTGTGAGGCTCCGGTGCACAACTGAGCAAGAGGACAAGTACATTAGAGTGTCTAGTTTGAGAAACAAGTCCTCAACTGGCAGCCTCATTAAATAGTACCCGCAAAACACCAGTCTCAACGTCAACAGTGAAGAGGCGACTCTGGGATGCTGGCCAGTTTCCCACAGCATGATGCTGCCACCACCATGCTTCATTCACTGTGGGGATGTTTTTCATCGGCAGGGACTGGGAAACTGGTCAGAATTGAACAAATGATGGATCGCGCTAAATACAGGGAAATCCTTGAGGGAAACCTGATTCAGTCTGACCCTAAGCATACTGCTAAATCAACACTTGAGTGGTTTAAGGGGAAACATTTAAATGTTTTGGAATGGCCTAGTCAAAGCCCAGACCTCAATCCAATTGAGAATCAGTGGTATGATTCAAAGATTGCTGTACACCAGCGGAACCCATCCAACTTGAAGGAGCTGGAGCAGTTTTGTCTTGAAGAATGGGCTAAAATCCCAGTGGCTAGATGTGCCAAGCTTATAGAGACATACCCCAAGAGACTTGCAGCTGTAATTGCTGCAAAAGGTGTCTCTACAAAGTATTGACTTTGGGGGGGTGAATAGTTATGCACGCTCAAGTTTTCAGTTTTTTTTGTCTTATTTCTTGTTTGTTTTACAATAAAAAATATTTTGCATCTTTAAAAGTGGTAGGCATGTTGTGTAAATCAAACCCCCCAAAAATCTATTTTAATTCCAGGTTTTAAAGCAACAAAATAGGAAAAATGCCACGGGGAGTGAATACTTTCGCAGGCCACTGTGATGTGCAAATAGTTCAAGTACAAAAGGGAAAATAAATAAACATAAATATAGGTTGTATTTACAGTGGTGTTTGTTCTTCACTGGTTGCCCTTTTTCTTGTGGCAACAGGTCACAAATCTTGCTGCTGTGATGGCACACTGTGGTATTTCACCCAATAGATATGGGAGTTTATCAAAATTGGATTTGTTTTCAAATTCTTTGTGTGTTTGTGTAATCTGAGGGAAATGAGTCTCTCTAATATGGTCATACATTTGGTAGGAGGTTAGGAAGTGCAGCTCAGTTTCCACCTCATTTTGTGGGCAGTGTGCACATAGCCTGTCGTCTCTTGAGAACCAGGTCTGCCTTCAGCTGCCTTTCTCAATAGCAAGGCTATGCTCACTGAGTCTGTACATAGTAAAAATATTTACTTAATTTTGGCTCAGTCACAGTATTCTGCCACTGGTACTCTCTGTTTAGGGCCAAATATTAGTCTAGTTTGCTCTGGGTTTTCTGTAAATTATTTCCAATGTGTCAAGTTATCTCCTTTTTGTTTTCTCATTATTTTGTTGGGTCTAATTGTGTTGCTGTCCTGGGGCTGTGGGGTTATTTGGTGTTTTACGTTGTACACTGAGGATATTTTTGCAGAATTTTTCATGCAGAGTCTCAATTTGGTGTTTGTCCCATTTTGTGAATTCTTGGTTGGTGAGCAGACCCTAGACATCATAAGCATAAAGGGAAATGGGTTCTATAACTTATTCAAGTATTTTTTGCCAGATCCTAATTGGTATGTCAAATTTTATGTTCCTTTTGATGGCATAGAAGTCCCTTCTTGCCTTGTCTCTCAGGTCGTTCACACACACAAACACTCCTTCTCCGTCTCTTTCTCTCTCTTTCAATTCAATTATATTTATTGGCATGGGAAACATGTTTACATTGCCAAAGCAAGTGAAATAGATAATCAACAAACCCCACCTCTCTCTCTCACACACACACACAAACCCCTCAATCTCACTCAAGCGCTGGTGTCCACTTCCACCACTGTCGGACACTGTTTTTCTTAGCTGAAGTTGCTTTGGACAAGATTATCTCACACACACACACACACACACACACACACACACACACACACACACAATCCCCCCTCCCTACCTTCCCTACACACACCTCTTGATGTTTTGATGGTAAGTTGAAAATGGCCTGTGGTGATATAGACCCATCTGTATCTGACCCCGAGAAATTCTACACAGAGGTCAAGCCCACTACGGCAACATCAGAGGGACACATTTCACCGACATCACAAGTCTGTCTGCCCCCTGCCAGTTAACCTCCAGGCCTGGCTTTAGAGAGCTCAACAGAACATCTTTAATAAGCCATGCAGCTTTTTACATATACAGGAATTTGGTGTAGTTTTCAGTCCAACTCTTCAAAGAGCCAGGCAGCTACTGTACTGTACCTAAATCTAGACAAGCTCAATCTGCTCATCCAGAGCCACACACATCGAATGTCATTTCATAATGCCCCCAGGCCGATTCTAAAGCCGTTAGTGAAATGGTTGATCTTCTGCTATGCCTCTGTAGCATAAGATTCAATGAAACCACTCACAGAGAAAACATTTTTCTCTCAAATAGGGAGCAAACCACTTGCTACTGCAGCAGACAATACGCTAGACAAATTAGGTTGCGGTTTCATGTCTCGTAGTAAACAGAGGGAGGAATGTGTGGTGTGTGTGTCAGTATGTGTTCCTATAACTAGGATCTGAGGCCTGTTTTAATAAGCATTCTCTCTCTGTCTGTCTAGACATTGTTATGATACCCACTGCCTGCCCTGCCACTCCAAACTAACAGTCAGTCCTCTGAAGCAGGCTCAACAACAAGCCTGGGTTATAGAGGAAACACATCACAATAACACTACTTAACCAGTGTCTAGGGTGTGATACAACACCATCTAATAGAGGGTGTGGTATGGTACTGTCATGTGGCCTGTCATGAGGCATGTGAGGCCTTGGAACAGGGACAGATAATCCGTATGGTATTGGGCCATGATAGAGGATAGAGGTAGAGTGTAAGGTATTAAGGTATAGGGTGTAGTGTATGTTACCTGGTGACCTACTCCAGGTGGGACACATTGAGCACATACAAAAAGGTACAGGCCAGGGACAGTGGATGGGTATGGTATGGAGCCATGGTAGTGTTTGGTTGAGGGTGTAGGGTTTAGTGTGTAGGGTTCAGGCTGTAGTGTCATCTGGTGACCCAGAGTTCGATACTACGACCAAAACAGCCACATTTGCGACTGTTTGACTTGGCAGTGCGACACACATTTTTAATTAGTCTCAAGGACGCCAGTGAAAGAATGACCTGGTCACGTTAGTTTTTGGTTCACAATTTTATTCAAACGGTAATGCGCAATTGACCAAAATAAACGGCACGGGAATGCCATGGGATGGCATGGGAATGCCCCTGTCTGTGTGTGTCAAGGCTCGATATCCGGGCCAGTCAATCATCCCCGCCTGTGGCCCATTTGTACCAGCGAAAAAAATATTGTAATAATGCTATTTTTTTTAAATCTAGGCTATATCATTGATTTTTAAAAACTGATTGATTCCAAAGCTGTTCGTTATGTTGATTATTTATCACACGTGCACTGCACACATACAGTATAGCCGAGATAATCTGTGAGGCAGAGAGAGCGCACAGATCTCAAACAGCTGGTTGATGCATGGCGCAAAGAACGACAGCGGTAGGAAAGACGTTCCAAGTTATGATATCTACCAGTAGATGCTAAGGCAAGAATGGGTTTCGGTTGCAGCGTTACCTGGTCACCTGCTCAGGCAGGAAACGTTGGGGTGAAGGGTTTAGTGTGTAGGATGTAGGGTTTAGGCTGTAGTACATAGTGTTACCTGGTGACCTCCTGCTCAAGGCGTGAAACATTGGGGACGTAGAACATGACCCCGAAGAAGAGCAGTGGCTCGTTGCCAAACTTATCCAGCTGTTTCTTCAGAGGCTTCTCCAGCTCAACCCAGCGCTGGGACTGGGGCTGGGCCTTCCCCTGGAACCACAGGCCAAAATAATGGGTCTGGGGGGAGAGACAGAGGAAGAAAGTAATGATTACACATTACAGACATACATATTATTATTGCATCTGAAAGAGGGTTACCACAGAGACAGCAGCAGCATGTCGAGAAAGGTATGGTGGTCCTGCTTGAGATACAGTGCATTTGGGAAAGTATCTTTCTACATTTTGTTACGTTACAGCCTTATTCTAAAATTTATTCAATCGTTTTTTCCTCATCAATCTACACACAATACCCCATAATGACAAAACAAAATCAGGTTATTACAAATTTTAGCAAATGTATATAAAAAAAACAACTTAAATATCACCTTTATGTAAGCATTCAAACCCTTTACTCAGTACTTTGTTGAAGCACATCTGGCAGCAATTACAGCCTTGAGTCTTCTTGGGTATGACGCTACAATCAATCAAATGTTTTTATAAAGCCCTTTTTACATCAGGCGATGTCACAAAGTGCTTTACAGAAACTCAGCCTAAAACCCCAAACAGCAACCAATGAAAATTGAGAAGCACGGTGGCTAGGAACAATTTCCTAGAAAGGCAGGACCCTAGGAAGAAACCTAGTGAGGAACCAGGCTCTGAGGGGTGGCCAGTCCTCTTCTGGCTGTGCCAGGATGAGATTATAACAGAACATGGCCAAGATGTTCAAACGTTCATAGATGACCAGCACGGTCAAATAATAATCCATGGTTGTAGAGTGTGCAACAGGTCAGCACCTCAGGAGTAAATGTCAGTTGGCTTTTCAAAGCAGAGCATTCAGAGTTAGAGACAGCAGGTGCGGTAGAGTGAGAGAGTCGAAAACAGCAGGTCTGGGACAAGGTAACACGTCCGGTGAACAGGTTAGGGATCCATAGCCGCAGGCAGAAAAGTTGAAATTGGAGCAGCAGCACGACAGGGTGGACTGGGGACAGCAAGGAGTCATAGACAGAGGCATAGTCCCAGGGCTCAGGTCCTCCGGAAGGGGAAGGAGAGGGAGAGAGAAGTAGAGGGAGCATACTTAAATTCACACAGGATACCGGATAAGACAGGAGAAATACTCCAGATATAATAGACTGTACCTACCCCCCGACACAAACTATTGCAGCATAAATACTGGAGGCTGAGACAGGAGGGGTCGGGAGACACTGTGGCCCCGTCCGACGATACATCAGGAAAGGGCCAACCAGGCAGGATACAAGCTTGGCACAGCTGTATTTGGGGAGTTTCACCCATTCTTCTCTGCAGATCCTCTCAAGCTCTGTCATGTTGGATAGGGAGCATCTCTGCACAGCTATTTTCAGGTCTCTCCAGATATGTTAGATCAGGTTCAAGTCCGGGCTCTGGCGGTGCCACTCAAGGACATTCAGAGACTTGTCCTCAAGCCACTCCTGCATTGTTTTGGCTGTGTGCTTAGGGTCATTGTCCTGTTGGAAGGTGAACTTTCGCCCAAGCCTGAGGTCCTGAGTGCTCTGGAGTAGATTTTCATCAAGGATCTCTCTGTACTTTATTATTTCCCTTGATCATAACGAGACTCCCTGTAACAGAAAGACATTCCCACAGAATGATGCTGTCACCACTAGAGGTCGACCGATTATGGTTTTTCAATGCCGATACCGATTATTGGAGGACCAAAAAAGCAGATACCGATTTTATTTGTAATAATGACAATTACAACAATACTGAATGAACACTAATTTAACTTAGTATAATACATCAATAAAATCAATTTAGCCTCAAGTAAATAATGAAACATGTTCAATTTGGTTTAAATAATGCAAAAACAAAGTGTTGGAGAAGAAAGTAAAAGTGCAATATGTGCTATGTAAGAAAGCTAACGTTTCAGTTCCTTGCTCAGAACATATGGTGGTTTCTTTTAACATGAGTCTTCAATATTCCCAGGTAAGACGTTTTAGGTTGTAGTTATTATAGGAATTATAGGACTATTTCCCTCTATACCATTTGTCTTTCATTAACCTTTTAACCATTAACCTATTTGATGTTCTTATAGGCACTTTAGTATTGCCAGTGTAACAGCATAGCTTCCGTCCCTCTAGTTAGCGCGCGCTAACTATCTAGTCATTTCACTTCAGTTACACCAGCCTCATCTCGGGAGTTGATAGGCTTGAAGTCATAAACAGCGCAATGCTTGACGCACAACGAAGAGCTGTTGGCAATGGCAAAACGCACTAAAGTGCTGTTTGAATGTTTACGCGCCTGCTTCTGCCTACCACCGCTCAGTCAGATACTTGTATGCTTGTATGCTCAGTCAGATTATATGCAAAGCAGGACACGCCTGATAATATCATCAACCATGTGTAGTTAACTAGTGATTATGATTGATTGTTTTTTATAAGATAAGTTTAATGCTAGCTAGCAACTTACCTTGGCTTACTGCATTCGCGTAACAGGCAGTCTCCTTGTGGAGTGCAACGAGAGAGAGGGAGGTCGTTATTGCGTTGGACTAGTTAACTGTAAGGTTGCAAGATTGGATCCCCCGAGCTGACAAGGTGAAAATCTGTTGTTCTGCCCCTGAACAAGGCAGTTAACCCACTGTTCCTAGGCCGTCATTAAAAATAAGAATGTGTTCTTAACTGACTTGCCTAGTTTTATAGTTTTTAACCGGCAAATCGGGGCCCAAAAATACCGATTCCCGATTGTTATGAAAACTTGAAATCGGCCCTAATTAATTGGCCATTCCGATTCATCGGTCGACCTCTAGTCACCACCATGCATCACCGTAGCAATGGTGCCAGGTTCCCTCCAGACGTGACGCTTGGCATTCAGGCCAAAGACTTCATCTAGGTTTCATCAAACCAGGCTTGCGTTTGGTCGCTCTACAATAAAGGCCTGATTGGTGGAGTGCTGCAGAGATGGTTCTCCTTCTGGAAGGTTCTACCATCTCCACAGAGGCAGTCCGGAGCTCAGTCAGAGTGACCATCGGGTTCTTGGTCACCTCCCTGACCAAGATTCTTCTCCCCAATTGCTCATTATTGCTGGGCATCTTGCTCTAGGAAGAGTCTTAGTGGTTCCAAACTTCTTCCATTTAATAATGATGGAGGCCACTTTGCTCCAGGGAACCTTCAATGATGCAGACATTTTTTGGTACCCTTCCCCAAATCTGTGCCTCGACCCAATCCTGTCTCGGAGCTCTTCTTTCAACCTCATGGCTTAGTTTTTGCTCTGACATGCACTGTCAACTGTTGGACCCTATATAGACAGGTGTGTGTCTTTCCAAATCATGTCAAAATCAATTGATTTGACCACAGGTGGACATCTCTTGGATGATCAATGGGAACAGGATGCACCTGAGCTCAATTTAGAGTCTCATAGCAAAGGGTCTGAATACTTATGTAAATAAGGTATTTCAAAACAAATACAAATACTCTCAGTACTCATTTTATTAGCTGTTCAGGAGTCTTGGGGGTAGAAGCTATTCAGGAGCCTCTTGGACCTAGACTTGGCGTTCCGTTACCGCTTGCTGTGCGGTAGCAGAGAGAACAGTCTATGACTAGGGTGGCTGGAGTCTGACAATTTTTAGGGCCTTCCTCTGACAGTGCCTGGTATAGAGGTACTGGATGGCAGGAAGCTTGGCCCTGGTGATGTACTGGGCCGTACGCACTACCCTGTGTAGTGTCTTGTGGTCGGAGGCCGAGCAGTTGCCATATCAGGCTGTGATGCAACCTGTCAGGGTGCTCTCGATGGTGCAGCTGTAAAACCTTTTGAGGATCTGAGGACTCATGCCAAATCTTTTCAGTCTCCTGAGGGGGAATAGGCTTTGTCGTGCCCTCTACACGACGGTCTTGGTGTGCTTGGACCATGTTAGTTTTTTGGTGATGTGGACACCAAGGAATTTTGGAGCTCTCAACCTGCTCCACTGTAGCCTCGCCGATGAGAATGGGGGCGTGCTCGGTCCTCCACAAACATCTCCTTTGTCTTGATCACGTTGAGGGATAGGTTGTTGTCCTGGCACCACGCGGCCAAGTCTCTGACCTCCTCCCTATAGGCTGTGTCATCGTTGTTGGTGATCAGGCCTACCGCTGTGTCATCGGCAACCTTGATGATGGTGTTGGAGTCGTGCCTGGCCATGCAGTCATGAGTGAACAGGGAGTACAAGAGGGGACT
Source organism: Oncorhynchus clarkii lewisi (assembly GCF_045791955.1). Taxonomy (NCBI): domain Eukaryota; kingdom Metazoa; phylum Chordata; class Actinopteri; order Salmoniformes; family Salmonidae; genus Oncorhynchus; species Oncorhynchus clarkii. Next base: position 70,451,089 of record NC_092150.1, on the reverse strand, counting down.
GAGCACACACCCCTGAGGGGCCCCGTTGTTGAGGATCAGCGTGGCAGATGTGTTGTTACCTACCCTTACCACCTGGGAGCGGCCCATCAGGAAGTCCAGGATCCAGTTGCAGAGGGAAGTGTTTAGTCCCAGGGTCCTTAGCTTAGTGATGAGCTTTGAGGGTACTATGTTGTTGAATGCTGAGCTGTAGTCAATGAATAGCATTCTCACATAAGTGTTTATTTTTCCAGGTGTGAAATGGCAGTGTGGAGTGCAATAGGGATTGCATCATCTGTGGATCTGTTGGTGTGGTATGCAAATTGGAGTGGGTCTAGGGTTTATGGGATACTGGTGTTGATGTGAGCCATGACCAGCCTTTCAAAGTATTTCATTTCTACAGACGTGAGGGCTACGGGTCGGTAGTCATTTAGGCATTTTACCTTAGTGTTCTTGGGCACGGGGACTATGGTGGTCTGCTTGAAACATTTTGGTATTACAAACAGGGAGAGGTGGCAAAATGTCTGTGAAGACACTTGCCAGTTGATCAGAGCATGCTCGGAGTACACGTCCTTGTAATCCGTCTGGCCCTGCGGCCTTGTGAATGTTGACCTGTTTAAAGGTCTTACTCACATCGGCTGCGGAGAGCGTGATCACACAGTCGTCTGAAACAGCTGATGCTCTCATGCATGGTTCAGTGTTACTTGCCTTGAAGCGAGCATATAAGTTATTTAGCTTGTCTGGTAGGCTAGGGTCACTGGGCAGCTCTCGGCTGTGCTTCCCTTTGTAGTTTGTAATAGTTTGCAGGCCCTGCCACACCGACGAGAGTCGGAGCCGGGGTAGTACGATTCGAAGCCTGTAATGTTCGATATCTGTTTTTTATATTTGATTAATTTGCAAAAAAATATTTCAAAACTTGTTTTCGCATTGTCAGTTGGGGAATTGTGTGTAGATTGATGAGGAAAACATTATTTTAATCCATTTTAGAATAAGGCTGTAATGTAACAAAATGTGGAAAAAGTGGCAGGTCATTTATCAATATTGTGTAGAAACTATTCTACAATACTACTTAAAAATCTGAATTTTAAATGTTCGTAAAAAATGACAATTGTGATTTATCAAACAATCCTATCCACGTCATGCGCACATCGGTAGGAGGTAAATGTTAATAAATACCAAATGTCCTTGGCTATTTGCATTTCAAAATGCCCCTAATTAACCATGAGTGAACAGGGAGTCAAAACCATCCCTTTAAAGACAGTGGGAAAATACAACACTATGCCATGAAATAGCCTACAACGGTGAGGTGTTAGTGTAAGAAACTGAATACAACCACAAGGTTTTATTAGGATTCAGTTGAGGTTAACACCCCCCCCCCCAAGCCATCCATCCTATAGGCCAACGTTGCTGTTCTGCAGAATGAAGTTGTGCATTCCACCTTGCCACCACATTGAGCAGTGTTTTTGCGCATCACATAACCTATCACCAGCACCTCAAGAGTGGAAGCCTTTTCTGTTCACATATTTTAACTCTTTTTGGTATGGTGCTTTTATGGCTGTGTGTAGACTCTTGAGTCTATTGCTCCGTTCGCATTTCTGAACCAATTGATGGTAAAACAAACATCAAATGGTTCCCAAATTGATGTGCACTGGAATGGCGTGTGTTCTCTCTTTCTAAAGTAGGAATTAAATACTCGCAAAGATCCTATATGATTGGTTTTGTGAAACAATATCTGATGAGCCAATCTGTACTTTCTGGAAGAAAAGTCCTACCGATCTTTAAAAAACGCACTGTGCAAAAAGCATCGTGTGACAAATCTGCCAACACAGCAAGATCAGCCATCTCTCTTTCCATTTCCATTATCTCAGTCTTTTATAGTATTTCAACAAAGGTTTCACTTTCACATGTGCCTCTAATTCAACAAATTACTGTACTTTATATGGATTATTATCGTAACAAATGCACTGACGTGGACAAAATATATCTAGCCTTTCAAGATGTTTCACGAATTCAAAGTGGATATACGATTAAATAGAAAAATAATTGAATCAATACTCTCCCAATTTCAACATATATTTCCCAATGCTTGACAAGCAGCTTCTACCACTTGGCACTGTGCCTCTGCATGCTCATGGCAGTGCATACATTTACGTTCATATTGATACATTTCACACTTTGTATGGAAATAACCCCACACATGGTTCACGCACAGATGTGTATATACACATGGTTAATAAATGAGGCCCCAGGAGTGTCTAGTTGGACTTCAGTTGGATTGAGAATAGAATGTTCCAAATCCAACAGTACTGCTGTTGAAATTTAAAAAAAATACCTCTATGTGTGTGTGTGTGTGTGTGTGTGTGTGTTCAGCACACCTGTTTCTAAAGGCCAGGACCAGGTGCAAAGTAATTATTTGCTATGTGCGTCAGAGTGTGACCTTAAAGTAATTGTATATGTGGAGTGTGCATGTGTCACCTGGAATCCTCAACTTGCTGTATCGCTTTAGGTGATACACACACACTCACACACTTCACAGAACACACAAGTCCATCCACTTCCACACAGCCTATTGAATTTAAATAAATTACATTCCAGATCCACGCAAAAGTATGTGAATACACCTTCAAATGAGTGGATTTGACTATTTTAGCCACACCTGTTGCTGACATGAGTATAAAATCGAGCACACAACCATGCATTCTCCATAGACAAACATTGGAAGTAGAATGGACTAACTGAAGAGCTGAGTGACTTTCAACGTGGCACCGTCATAGGATGCCACCTTTCCAAAAAGTCCGTTCGTAAAATTTGTCTCAGCCTTTAGGAGCAACAATGGCTCATCCGCAAAATAGAAGGGTACACAAGCTTACAGAACGGGACAGCTGAGTGTGCGCAGCGCGTAAATATCGTATGTCCTCGGTTGCAACACTCTCTTCAGAGTTCCAAACTGCCTCTGGAAGCAACTTCAGCAAAATAACTGTTCGTCGGCAGCTTCAGGAAATGGGTTTCCATGGCTGGAGCCGGTAAAGCTCCAGCCATTGGACTCTGGAGCAATGGAAACGTGTTCTCTGGAGTGTTCTCTGGAGTGATGAATCACACTTCACCATCTAGCAGTCCGATGGACGAATCTGGGTTTGGCAAATGCCAGGAGAACGGTAACTGCCCCAATGCATGGTGCCAACTGAAAAGTTTAGTGGAGGAGGCATAATGGTCTGGGGCTGTTATTCATTGTTCAGGCTAGGCACCTTAGCTCCAGTGAAGGGACATTTTAACGCTACAGCATAAAATGACATTCTAGGCAAATCTGTGCTTCCAACTGTGTAGCAACAGTTTGGTAAAGGCCCTTTCCTGTTTCAGCATGCACTCATGCACAAAGTGAGGTCCACACAGAAATTGTTTGTCGAGTTCGGTGTGGTAGAACTTGAATGGCCTGCACAGAGCCCTGACCTCAAACCCATCAAACACCTCTGGGATGAAATGGAAAGCTGACTGAGAGCCAGCCCTAATCGCCCAACATAAGTGCCCGACCTCACTAATGATTTTGTGGCTGAATGGAAGCAAGTCCCTGCAGCAATGTTCCAACATCTAGTGGAAAGCCTTCCCAGAAGAGTGGAGGCTTTTATAGCAGTAACGGGGGGACCAACTCCATATTAATATTCATGATTTTGGAATGAGATGTTCAACGAGCAGGTCCACATACTTTTGGTAATGTGGTGTACATACAGTTGAAGTCGGAAGTTTACGTACACCTTAGCCAAATACATTAAAACTCAGTTCTTCACAATTCCTGACATTTAATCGTTGTAAAAATTCCCTGTCTTAGGCCAGTTAGGATCACCACTTTATTTTAAGAATGTCAAAATAATAGTAGAGAGAATAATTTATTTCTGCTTTTATTTCTTTCATCACATTCCCAGTGGGTCAGAAGTTTACATGCACTGAATTAGTATTTGGTAGCATTGCCTTTAAAATGTTTAACTTGGGTCAAACATTTAACGTAGCCTTCAACAAACTACCTACAATAAGTTAGGTGAATTTTGGCCCATTTCTCCTGACAGAGCTGGTGTAACTGAGTCAGGTTTGTAGGCCTTCTTGCTCGCACACGCTTTTTCAGTTCTTTCCACAAATTTTCCATAGGATTGAGGTCAGAGCTTTGTGATGGCCACTCCAATACCTTGACTTTGTTGTCCTTAAGCCATTTTGGCACAACTTTGGAAGTATGCCTTGTGTCATTGTCCATTTGGAAGACCCATTTGCGACCAAGCTTTAACTTGTCTTGAGATGTTGCTTATTTTGTGAAGTGCTCCACACCCTCCTGCAGCAAAGCACCCCCACAACATGATGCTTCCACCCCCGTGCCTCACGGTTGGGATGGTCTTCTTTGGCTTGCAAGCCTCCCCCTTTTTCCTCCAAACATAACAATGGTCATTATGGCCAAACAGTACCCTTTTTGTTTCATCAGACCAGAGGATATTTCTCCAAAAAGTACAGTCTTTGTTCCCATGTGCAGTTGCAAACCGTAGTCTGTTTTTTCACGGCAGTTTTGGAGCAGTGGCTTCTTCCTTGCTGAGCGGCCTTTCAGGTTATGTTGATATTGGACTCGTTTTACTGTGGATATAGATACTTTTGTACCAGTTTCCTCCACCATCTTCACAGGGTCCCTTGCTGTTGTTTTGGGATTGAATTGCACTTTTCGCACCAAAGTACATTCATCTCTAAGAGACAGAACGCGTCTCCTTCCTGAGCGGTATGATGGCTGCGTGGTCCCATGGTGTTTATACTTGCGTACTATTGTTTGTACAGATGAACGTGGTACCTTCAGGCATTTGGAAATTGCTCCCAAGGATGAACCAGACTTGTGGAGGTCTACAATTTTTTTTTCTGAGGTCTTGGCAGATTTCTTTTGATTTTCCCATGATGTCAAGCAAAGAGGCACTGAGTTTGAAGGTAGGCCTTGAAATACATCCACAGGTACACCTCCAATTGACTCAAATGATGTCAATTAGCCTATCAGAAGCTTCTAAAGCCATGACATCATTTTCTGGACTTTTCCAAGCTGTTTAAAGGCACAGTCAACTTAGTGTATGTAAACTTATGACCCACTGGAATTGTGATACAGTGAATTAAAAGTGAAATAATTGTTGGAAAATGACTTGTGTCATGCACAAAGTAGATGTCCGAACCGACTTGCCAAAACTATAGTTTGTTAACAAGAAATTTGTGGAGTGGTCGAAAAACGAGTTTTAATGACTCCAACCTAAGTGTATGTAAACTTCAGACTTCAACTGTACATACACACACATACACACAGTCTCAGACACCCATCAATCACACACTCCTGGCACTGTCAGGATGAGCTGTGGTGAAAGACACATCAGCAATGAAAGGAGAGAGAAAGAGAGCGAAAGAGAGAAAGATAGTTATATTTTGACCATAGTCAGGCCTGCCGTGTAGGTGTAGTGTTTGGGTAGGTGGGGAAGAGAGGGGGTTAGATAGAGGTAGGGGGGTAAATGGAGGGGAAAGGGGGTTAAACAGAGGCCGAAGCGGGGGTGTGACTGTACCCTGTATTTATGACATATCTGATGCCTGGGAAATATCACAACATTGTGTGAGTACGCACTACATTGCCTCTCTCACATACATGCATGCACAACGCAGGCATTCACACTTACACACACACACACACAAGTACACACAGGTTCACACAGGCATACACATACATCTGTGTTTACAACAGTGAACAAACAAACATACACATACTTAACACTGCAGACCAAGCCCAAGTCTGTCTTAAATGGGTTTGAAGCTTTAACAAGCATTGTTAACTCTGAACTGGGCTGTAATGAGGAAAACCTCCATATAGGCCAGAACAGTCAAACAGGATGAGAAGGGGGAGAGGGTGAGGGAGATGGAGGAGGGGGAGAGAGTGAGAGAGAAAAAATTAGATAGTGTGAAAAGGAGCAAAGGAGGAGAGAGGAGAGCGAGAGAAAAGTTGCCGAGGTCAAAGAAAATGAAAAAAAAAGAGAGTGAGAAAAGGAGGGAGGAAGGAGAGAACAAGAAAGGAAGGGAATGACAATAAAAACACGAGTTCAATCTCTAAACCAGCAGATATTTATCATCGAATGACGAGGAGGTGGTGAGAGTTAGAGAGAGGGGGATGGAAGGGGGGAGGTGGGGGTAGTGGGTCTGGGGACGGGTATCTCTTTCTCCTGCAGTGGAGGACAAAGGGATGCTATGCTTCGTTAGAGAAAGACAAGAGCCCCTATGGAGAGACGGAGCGGAGGGCAGAGAAAAATACACAGGGCCTGCAGAGAGACGCGTGGCAGAGTTACACACACACAGTCCTCTGGCTCTGTCAAACACACACAACACCTACAGTGCCTTCAGAAATTATTCCCACCCCTTGACTTTGTCCACATTTTGTTGTGTTACAGCCTGAATTTAAAATGGATTCAATTGAGATTTTGTGTCACTGGCCTACACACAATACCCCATAATGTCAAAGTGTAATTATGTTTGATACATTTTTACAAATTAATCAAATATGAAAAGCTGAAATGTCTTGAGTCAATAAGTATTCAACACCTTCATTATGGCAAGCCTAAATAAGTTCAGGAGTAAAAATATGCTTAATAAGTTGCATGGCCTCTGAGTGCAATAATAGTGGTTAACATGATTTTTGAATGACTACCTCATCTCTGTACCCTACACAATTATATGTCGAGCAGTGAATTTCAAACACAGATTCAACCTCAAAGACCAGGTAGGTTTTCCAATGCTTCGCAAAGAAGGACACCTATTGGTAGATGGGTAAAAAAAAAAAGCAGACATTGAATATTCCTTTGAGCCTGGTGAAGTTTTTAATTACACTTTGGATGGTGTATCAATACACCCTGCACTACACAGATACAGGAGTCCTTCCTTACTCAGTTGCCAGAGAGGAAGGAAACCGCTCAGGGATTTCACCATGGTGACTTTAAAACAGTTAGAGTTTAATGTGATAGGAGAAAACTGAGGATACTGACCTAAATGATAGAGTGGAAAGAAAGAAGCCTGTACAGAATAAAATATTCCAAAACATGCATCATGTTTGCAACAAGGCACTAAAGTAAAACTGAATATAATGTGGCCAAGGAATAGGGAGTTTTTAGGGGGATACAAATAAACAGAATACAGCTTTAAGCACAGGCAACTTGGTTGTCTGCTTTCCAACAGACACTGGGAGACTAATGTACCTTTCAGCAGGACAATAACCTAAAACATGTTAAATATACACTGGAGTTGCTTACCAAGATGACATTGAATGTCCCTGAGTGGCTGTATGGCAATGATCAACAATCAACTTAACACACCTTGAATATTTTTTAAAGAATAATGGACAAATGTTGTACAATCCAGGTGTGGAAAGCTCTTAGAGACTTACACAGAAAGACTCACAGCTGTAATCACTACCAAAGGTGATTCTAACATGTATTGACTCAGGGGTGTGAATACTTATGTAAATGAGATATTTCTGCATTTCATATCCAATAATGGGGTATTATGTCATTATGGGGTATTATGTGTAGATGGGTGAGAAAAAATATTAAAATATACATATTTAATTCATTTTAAATTCATGCTGTAACACAACAAAATGTTGAACAAGTCAAGGTGTGCGAACACTTTCTGATCTTCAGCGTTGCTCATTGTGGACAGTATTGTGTGTGTGCTTGTGTACGCATATCTTTCTGTTTATGTGGAATCAACATAATGTACTGTAAGCTGTGGGAGAGGTGTGCTAGCGATAGAGAGATGAATGTAGTTGCAGAGCTAGTGTGTGTTTTCCCCTCACCTCTCGTAGTTCCAGTCTCTGGGCCACGGCCTCCAGACATTCCTGCCCCGTACTCTCCACAGACAGAGTACACTCGATCACATTGTTGTCCAGCAGACGAATCCGCGTCACAAAGTAGTTCTTGCTTAGCACGTTGTAGCGCCGTGTCCGACGCAGCATCAGCCTGAACGGCATGGCTCAGAGGTCACAGTACGGTGAGAGGTGAAAGGTCACGAGAGAATGAGGGGGTGGGGCTTTAGGACGTTGATGCTGCTCTTCCCACCCTCGCGTGGCAGCCACACCCCAGGGTGAAGCAGTGCTCTCTGGGAAGGCGCTGGCCCATTCCCTGAGACGTCTGGAAGAGGAGAAAGAGGAGAGGAGGACTGGAGGAAGATCACTGGGAGCTGCAGGGAGAGATGGGAAAGAAGAAAGATTTAATATCAGAAAAAAATATACCAGCTAAAATAACAATACAGGACAGTGCAGTACATGTGAGTGATTGAGCAGTTATAGATTCCCCTAGATGTCTTTTGATGTAACTCAAAAGCCCTGAACCAAAAGAACCCAACATCTTTTAGGTGAGGGTAAGCTTTAGGTGAGGGTAAGCTGCCTAAATAATAATGAAATGGCACAACCAACTAGTAGAAGTACTGGTGCTTCAAGCCACGCAGCTGGCTTCTTTAAACCTCCATTTGAGAGTTGTTTGTGTCTGGGGGAAGATGTGAAGACATGGATGGATCAAGTTCAAACAGTAGAAAGAGGAATTAATGCGAGGCAGCAGCTGGCTTTGGAGGAACTAATGGAGCTTCTCTTCTCATATCTCCTGAGTGGGAGTCCTTTCCTTTTTATCTGGCTCAGCCAAAGAGGACAGCACACCAGACATTATACAGTGTAGCATTACATTATAGACACACGCGATCTCTACTCCAAATATAACTCTCATACACTAACAAACAATTCCTACAGCTTAGAAGTACATGTAGACTCCCTAACGTGAATATTTTAGACGAAGTAGACGCACACACGTGCACACACACTTACACACTCAGTGTGTGGTTAAGTAGGGTTCAGAGAGTACTAGAATGGGAACTGTTTGAACACTATGCCTGGATTAATGATCAGGTCTGGGCTTTCATGTTCTGTAGAAGAGCCTACCATCAGGAGAGAAAAAGGGCTTTGAAGTTGTTCAACACACACACAGACAGACAGAGACAGACACACCAAGGTCTCCGTTATGAAAATGTGGTGCTGGACATTTGACCAGCAGAATTTTAATTTGAGAAATTTACTGGGCCCACAGGCCTTTGCATAGGGTGCATAACCTGATTAGGACGTTCCCTCGCGGTGCTCAGAATGACAGAAATCACTTCAGATGATGGTAATTATTCTTCACAGAACATGCACGTCGAGTACGCAATAATTGGTGTCCTTCTTACAGCGCACTTTGAAGATGTTAGAACAACTTTCCACATTTACTTTACCTCAGCCAACAAGACGAGTAACAAACAGCAAAATGACTATCCCATGCATAAGCGACACATGAGTTTAAAGTTTTGGGAAGCTAATATTCACCATCCACCTTTATAAAGCATCATTTGAATCATTTGCTGACTTATGTAAAATCTCATATCCTGATAAAGGTCATTTCCTGTCAATTCAATGAATAAATAGTTTATATAAAATTACCACATGTAATGGCCTATTTCTTATTACATTTTGAATTATACTCAACAAATAAAAAGATACTTACTCATATTTGATTATTTCTCCTTTTATTTAGAACCTTGGCGCAAATGTTCAATTAAGCATGTAACAAAATATAAAATATTAATGTATAAAATCTAAAAAGGTAAATAGAAAACACTTCAACTATAGGTGAAAAACTAAATCAATATAGGCCGAAAATATATATATATATATTTGGGGGCTTGCCTGTTTTGCATGTTATTTTGGCATTAATACGTGTCACATATCAATTTACATTTGGTACCTCGGGTCGAGTGTTAGCACCAACTCACGAAACTCCAGTTTCTCGACCGTATAAATTGGGGCCATGTCTTTGCAGATGTAAGTTATAACTGCAGCTGTTATCTCCTTCCATCTTCGTGATTCTTTGCCATATGGTGTGTCGCGGGCAAAAGCCTCTTGCAACGTCTGAGGTTTGTTTTGAGCACTCGACTGTACTTTTTTGGGTCTCATCCGTAGACTCTCTCTGTACTGTTTCACATGATTTTTGCGTAGGTGGTAAAAGAGGTTAGTGGTGTTTGAGCCTGTTGTCAGGACCGGCCTGCGGCATATTTTGCAGAGGACGGTTTTCTGGTCCGTGTCAGATGTTTCATACCCTAACGACATCCATGCGACTGAAGTAGCCCCTCTTTTAGGTGCGAGCTGAGTGTCTCCGTGCTCTGTGTCACGTTCATTCTCCTCCATGTTTGTTTGTGTTGCAAATTTCCTTCCACGCGGCAAAGAGTCGTCCAATAGGCGAAAAAATTTGCCGTAAAGAGTGATTTGCGACACAACGAAATAAACGATAGAGCATAATATGAAATGATAGACAAACATCTATCGGCACAAGATATAAACTCATGTCAACTGCGTTTATTTTCAGCAAACTTAACCTGTGTAAATATTTGTATGAACATAACAAGATTCAACAACTGAGACATGAACTGAACAAGTTCCACAGACATGTTACTAACAGAAATGAAATAATGTGTCCCTGAACAAAGGGGGTCAAAATCAAAAGTAACAGTCAGTATCTGGTGTGGCCACAAGCTGCATTAAGTACTGCAGTGCATCTCCTCCTCATGGACTGCACCAGATTTGCTAGTTCTTGCTGTGAGATATTACCCCACTCTTCCACCAAGGTACCGGCAAGTTCCCGAACATTTCTGGGGGGAATGGCCCTAGCCCTCACCCTCCGATCCAACAGGTCCCAGATGTGCTCAAAGGGATTGAGTTCCGGCCTTTTCGCTGGCCATGGCAGAACACTGACATTTCTGTCCTGCAGGAAATCACACACAGAACGAGAAGTATGGCTGGTGGCATTGTCATGCTGGAGGGTCATGTCAGGATGAGCCTGCAGGAAGGGTACCACATGAGGGAGGAGGATGTCTACCCTGTAACGCACAGCATTGAGATTTCCTGCAATGACAACAAGCTCAGTCCGATGATGCTGTGACACACCGCCCCAAACTTAGTTAGCGGTGCGCGCTAAATAGCGTTTCAATCGGTGACGTCACTTGCTCTGAGACCTTGAAGTAGTAGTTCCCCTTAATCTGCAAGGGCCGTGGCTTTTGTGGAGCGATGGGTAACGATGCTTCGTGGGTGACTGTTGTTGATGTGTGCAGAGGGTCCCTGGTTCGCGCCCGGGTATGTTGACGGTCTAAAGTTATACTGTTATACATGCTGTCTCCCTGTAGCGCTGTCTTAAGCATCTCACGGACATTGCAATTTATTGCTCTGGACACATCTGCAGTCCTCATGCCTCCTTGCAGCATGCCTAAGGCACGTTCACGCAGATGAACAGGGACCCTGGGCATCTTTCTTTTGGTGTTTTTCAGAGTCAGTAGAATGGCCTCTTTAGTGTCCTACGTTTTCATAACTGTGACCTTAATTGCCTACCGTCTGTAAACTGTTAGTGTCTTAACGACCATTCTACAAGTGACTGTTCATGAATTGTTTATGGTTCATTGAACAAGCACGGGAAACAGTGTTAAAACCCTTAACAATGAAGATCTGTGGAGTTATTTGGATTTTAACTAATTATCTTTGAAAGACAAGGTCCTGAAAAAGGGACGTTTCTTTTTTTGCTGAGTTTATATCGTCATGTCCCTAAATCTTATGTGATGAGTTGATTGGATAGTCATAATGTAGCCTAATAACATAACTCAATCACTGTTAGCAAAAAAGACTGTTCTGTGTATGGCTGACAACGTATAGCGTAGAGGCCTTGGCTACATCAGATTTTTTTTTTTTTTTTAACTAGGCAAGTCAGTTAAGAAAAAAATCTTATTTACAATGACGGCCAACACCGGCCAAACCCGGACGACACTTGGCCAATTGTGCGCCTCCCTATGTGACTCCCAATCACTGCCGGTTGTGGTACAGCCTGGATTCGAACCAGGGTGTCTGTAGTGACACCTCTAGTCCCTAGATGCAGTGTTTTCTTTCCTTGCACGATAAAAATTGGGCCATTTTTAACACATTTCATGCAATTCAACTACACTTTATATGACTGCAGACATTAGAATAATATTAATTAATACGACAAATTACAGGGTAGCCTACTCTTCTGACACTGACAATAAAAATGACGTATGTATAATAAGCCTACGAGAAGGGGAGACACAAATAGAATATGACGCCCATCTAAACTGGAGGAGGAAATTAATGTCCAAAAACAAACTTTTCAGTGGCACTGACCCAACAATGGACGTGCCGCCTATGAGCCTATGTCAATCTACTCTCTAACATAGTAGAAAAGTTGACATATTCTATTGGTCAGCTTGTCGAGAAAGAAATAGCACAAACAGACTCTAGGACATTTGTGGGACGATAGATCCCAAACTCATACAACCAGTAGGCCTAGGCTACATAAAAAAGGTACGTTGCAACAGATAAGATCATTTAGCTTAAAATATTGATAAACTATTCATTCTAAACCTAATTAGCGCACCAACGTGCACAAGGCAGTAGGGTACGCGGTAATGTGCATTTGGCTACCAGACAATGAAAGAAAGCTGATAGAGAAATAGGCTAATGGTTTCAATGGCATATGGAAGTCTTTATAAAAGAATTGCCTCCACAGATATGGTCAGATTTTGCCTGGGCTACTTTGAAGCAAGGTAAAACATGCCTCATAAAATCTAGTAAAGCGTTCAGGTTTCAAACAATTAAGAAGCTATATGTTTTTAAAATACATACTGCCTCCAGCACATTGCACAGTGGTGTGTGATGTGTTGCTGAAGCCTGCCTTCCATTGCCTATGCATTTGAATGGCGAATGGGAAGCACGCTTCAATTACCAGTTGAGAAATAAAAATATGATGTATTTTTAATCATGGTCCAAAAAACATTTTTAACACCCGATTGCATTTAGAATTGTTGTACAATGATTGTAAAATGATTATAAAGCCCAACCACTTTGCTACTTGGGGTGGCAGGTAGCCTAGTGGTTAGAGCGTTGGGCCAGTAACCGAAAGGTTGGTGGATTGAATCCCTGAGCGGACAAGATAAAAATCTGTCGTTCTGCCCCTGAACAAGGCAGTTAATCCACTGTTCTTAGGCCGTCATTGTAAATAAGAATTTGTTCTTAAGTGACTTGCCTGGTTATATAAAAGTGCTGTCTGACAGATTCTCTGCTCAAAGGCTCTGTATCTGTATGCTGTGCGCGTGATAAATAATATACACAGGCGCCAATTTAATTCCACTAAATTAGGCACATTGAACAATAGACTGATACGCATGACCGGTCAAATGTATTTACATCAACTGGTATTTACAACCATGAATAGCCTAAAAATTATTATTTTGTAATGGGATTTTTTTCCTTCTTCCAGACAATTTTTTTGAATCCGTCAAAAGCCGGCTATTACCGGCTAACTGAAACCCTAAAAACACACACACACAAACCCCAGCTAGCACATTTGGGAGCATATGTTTTTGGTTTCACATTGGTTGTGGGAACGAAGCCATACATTTCCGGACCGGTAGAAGCTAACATTTTGTTGGTCTGGGAACAGAAATGATTGGTTATTTTTTGAGGTTTTTGAACGACTTCCTTAAACGTTTCAGTGAATGTTTCAATAAGACTTTTAATAACACTGCTAGCCTATTTTGGGTAAACTCTTTGAACAACAAACACTGATATAGGACACTTGGAAATTAATTTCCTTAAGCATTAATCATACAAACACAAGTATTATTTATTGTGAAACAGCATCAGTGAGATTCTAACCTGTCTTCTGTCCTCTGTCCATGGAATTAGTCCGCTGTGCCACCAGGATGGAGCTACAATTCCATGTTTTTTTACTCATACAAAGCTGTTCATTTGAGTCTATTCAAACCGACCCCATTTAAAAGGAAATAAGTTCTCATTAAGATCAGGTGTGTAGAATTAATGGGAACGGCCAAAACACTTGAACATGCTTAACTAATTCTACTGTGTTACTTTTTATATTTACTTTATTTTGCAATTATTTTCTTAACTCTATTTCTTGAACTGCGCTGTTGGTTAAGAGCTTGTAAGTAAGCATTTCACGGTATTCGGCGCATGAGACAAATACAATTTGATTTGAAGATAGAGGATAGAGGTTTTTTGATGCTGAGAATGGAATGTAAAGTATATGTTTTTAAATAACATCATTAGAACATTCTCTGAATGTTATTACAGTTTTCTTGTGTTTTTATGTAAAGTTTTCTTAATATTCTTGGAGCAATTTGAGAACATGACTTTAAATAAAACCATGAGGAAACGTTATGCTGAAGTACTGAAATTCCCACAGCAGGGAATTGTTTCTTAACGTTCTCTGAACTATTTGAGAACATTCCCAATGTCAAACCAGTTAGAGAATGTTTCTTACCAGCATTTGTATTAAATGCAACCATGTTTGAACTTTTAGGAAATTATATGTTAAAGTGTTGATATACGAAGTTCCTTCAATATGCTGAGAATGTTCCAAAGCCAAGCAAAATAACCCTAGGACAAGCACGCTCTCACCAAGCTCTATTTCATAAACAACACTGAAAGCATACTGGTAATGATTAAGTTAAGAGTTATTACATAGTTACCACCTAGAGGTAATATCATATAGCTTAACACTTGGAGAGCCGGAATTACATAACTACTAGAATGGCCATGATGTTCATTCTGACCTTTGATATTTCAATTGTGTAAATATTCCATAATAAATAATAAATTGTCAAATTAATGCATTTATTATGTTAAAATAGGTCATAAGAAACCTCAGGACACCAAATGTTAATTTAATGAGAAAGAAAATCTATTGATTGATCCAGAAGCGCATAGACTGTAGATATTAAAATAAGACGATACTGTATTTTCTGACTATAAGACAACAGTTGCCTGCCCAGCTAATGGCCCGTCCAAACTACACCTAAACTATATTTAAACACATATAATCACACATGTATTAATAGATGTGGCCTAAAGACACGATTAAATTGACAACAGTCTGATGGGTGACAATAATGTCAATTGTCAAATTGAGAACGAAGAGACCAGCGAGTGTGCATTCGGATAGAAGTGAACGGAGCTTACCAAAAAGCACTTTTTCAAATCAACTTTTACAGGTCCATGCAGGCCAGATGTTTTGATTGCTATACCCTATCTAAGGTTTCTAATGAACTATCAAAATTGCTCAGATGGGCTCTGTTTCCAAATATAACTTTGTGAGTACTGGCGACAATCAGCAACAGTCATTTGGGTTTAAATATCCTTTCTATATTCCATTATATTATTACTGTAAAATATGTGTGCGTTGACTGTGGTAAGGCAGGGGAATACAAACATGTGATGTCTGCTAAATGAACAAGTTGATTTCATTGGCATGGCGAAGCCATTTAGCCTCGGCTACTAAGCACAGATTAAAAAAAACTAAAAACATGCTATTCTGTTCTTTTGAAATAAATTCTTAGTATCATGTTTTTAATTACCTATGCATATATGCATATTTATCTCAAAGTTCTGCTAGTGTAAAATACACATATTTAGGAAAAGTCCATTACAAACCATCCTAGTGTTACAAACCTAGTGGTAATCCTCCATGATGTAGACGGGAACTGAGATAACAACAACATAAGCATCCCTAACAGTAATGGGGAGCTGAGCTAGCATTAACATTAGCATCACTAACAGTAGTGGGGAGCTGAGCTAGCATTAACATTAGCATCACTAACAGTAGTGGGGAGCTGAGCTAGCATTAACATTAGCATCACTAACAGTAGTGGGGAGCTGAGCTAGCATTAACATTAGCATCACTAACAGTAGTGGGGAGCTGAGCTAGCATTAACATTAGCACCACTAACAGTAGTGGGGAGCTAGCATTAACATTAGCATCACTAACAGTAGTGGGGAGCTGAGCTAGCATTAACATTAGCACCACTAAAGGTAGTGGGGAGCTAGCATTAACATTAGCATCACTAACAGTACTGTCTGTTTAAGGCAGAGGCTGCGGTTCCAAAGGTAACCACCCTGTTCCGACCCCCTGGAAGTCTTTACCCCAGAGCTAAAAACATGTATCACATTCTGCACATGTGCTTCTTTACCTGTACTTTACACACGTTTTTGAAAACATCCATGCAGCATCTGCATACCAACCATTTGATCTCAATCAGTTTCATGGGGATATGCATTTAGATCTTCTTGTGTTATACAGTGTTGATTAGAAGTAGCCCAGTGTTGTTTTGAATAATGTAAAAGCAGATGGTGTTAACAAACTGTAGCATACCTGTGTTTTGTTTCAATCAAAGCACATATTCTGCCTAGTGGCGGACTGTGGAGTTTTGGCATGATAGAAAATGAGAGAAAAATGTGAACATTCGCACAATCATCCTAAAATGAGGTGTTTTTTGTCTTGCAGTACGTAACGTTATACTATGCTATTATCGGTTCTGTTATGTAGAATACCATCATTATGTGATCTTGCAGACATGTTTTTTATTTTATTAAACTAGCACCATTCTCTATTCATCACTGAAACTTGACAGTAGCCTGTTCTATGGGCAGACGAAGGAGTAGAGAAGAGACTGTGCGTAAAATATAGAATCCTGCACATTTTTTTCCAATTGTTTAGAGGCTTCCAGATAATTGGGAACTGCAACCAGTCAGTGGAATGAACTGGCCTCATGCAGGATTGATAGTCTAAAGGGCCCACAACACCAATCAAAATCCCCCAAACCTCCTGTAGAGAACTACAACCTCTCCTCCAGCCCAAAACGAAACATGCTGAGAAGTAGTGTCAACCAAGATCTCAGAGAGAGATGGAGAGGGAGAGAGAGACGGAGAGACAAAAAGGGACGAGAGAGACGAAAAGACAGAGTGAGAGAGAGAGACAGAGAGAAGGAGAGACGGAGAGACAGAGGGGGAGAGACAGAGAGACAGAGGGGGAGAGACAGAGAGACAGAGAGGGAGAGTGAGAGACAGAGAGGGAAGAGGGAGATAGAGACAGAAGGAAGAGAGGGAATAGGGGGAGATAGAGAGAGAGACAAGGAGGGAAGAGGTGGAGAGAGAGAGAGAGACAGAGAGGGAAGAGGTGGAGAGAGAGTGAAGAGGGGGGAGAGAGAGAGAGAGAGAGGGGGAAGAGGGGGAGAGAGAGAGAGATGGAGAGACAGAGGGAAGAGAGTGAGAGAGGTGGAGAGACAGAGAGGGAGAGAAACAGAGAGGGAAGAGGGGGAGAGAGAGTGAAGAGGGAGAGAGAGAGAGAGAGAGACAGAGGGAAGGGGAGAGAGAGAGAGAGACAGAGGGAAGAGGGGGGGAGAGAGAGATGGAGAGACAGAGAGGGAGAGAGAGACAGAGAGGGAGAGAGAGAGAGACAGAGAGGGAAGAGGGGAGAGAGAGAGATGGAGAGACAGAGAGGGAGAGAGACAGAGAGGGAAGAGGGGGAGAGAGAGAGACAGAGAGGGAGAGAGAGAGAGACAGAGAGGGAAGAGGGGGAGAGAGAGAGATGGAGAGACAGAGAGGGAGAGAGAGAGAGAGGGAAGAGGGGGAGAGAGAGAGATGGAGAGACAGAGAGGGAGAGAGAGAGAGAGAGAGAGGGAAGGGGGGAGAAGATGTGGGCTAGGAATTAAAAGGAGTGTAAAAGTGAGCAAGGAAGAGAGAGAAGAAGGAGAGGAGGAAAAGGTGAGGAGGAGGAGAGACAGTGGGAATGTGTTGCTTCTTGTCTGGTCTCTGGCAGTGTGGTGCTGATACTCAGTTTGGATCCAAGCCCAGATTCCTCTCTACCCCGACTAGAAAAACAGAGCACACCTGACAGAAGTATGCGGAGGGATGGTGTGTGTGTAAGAGATAAAGAGAGAGATTGGTGGAGGTGGCTGTATGGCCAATAGGTGCAGTATGAACTTCTGAACAATACATTTGAG
Source organism: Oncorhynchus clarkii lewisi (assembly GCF_045791955.1). NCBI lineage: Eukaryota > Metazoa > Chordata > Actinopteri > Salmoniformes > Salmonidae > Oncorhynchus > Oncorhynchus clarkii. The sequence goes on along the minus strand of NC_092150.1, from coordinate 70,433,200 downwards.
TGTTTTTATGCTCTTTTGTACACCAGTATCTCTACTTGCACATTCTCATCTGCACATCTATCACTCCAGTGTCAATTGCTAAATTGTAATTACTTCGCCACTATGGCCTATTTATTGCCTTACTTCCTTACTTCCTTTGCAGACACTGTATACAGATTTTTTTCTATTGTGTTATTGACTGTACGTTTGTTTATCCCATGTGTAACTCTGTGTTGTTGTTTGTGTCGCACTGCTTTGCTTTATCTTGTCCAGGTCGCAGTTGTAAATGAGAACTTGTTCTCAACTGGCCTACCTGGTTAAATAAAGGTGAATAAAAAATGTAAAAATAAAATCCAATAATAGGTTGGTATCACAACAACAACCCCAACCTGACTGGGCAAAATGGATGGGGCATTACACATTCCTTACCTGGAATCCTGAATCTCACTGAGAAAACAAACACTTGCTATTGTAGCTTCTTGTTCATGTGTTTTTCACTATAATTAGTTAACAATGGGTGACTAAATCGGCCTTGTTTTCTGATTGGTGGACTTTGGTCTGTTAAGCACTGTGGTCACCGGACCTGAGCCACAGTCCTTCTGACCCTGACTGTGGCATGAGATTGGGGGAAGTGACATCAACAGCTGACAGTAAACCCCACTTAACCCAAACCACTATAGAAATGTTCTCACGCACACAGACCAGCTAAATCACTAGGGGATGGCAACTGATTAAGCAAACAAGCAAACACACATGTGCACGGGCACGAACGACACACACACACACACACACACACACATACACACAGTAAACACACCCTTCAGAGGTTAGCCAAGGGGCCAGACAGCAGTTATTGCAATATAAAACTAGCAATCAACTGCATCATTTTGTCTGTGGTTGAAGATACACAGACAGACAATAGATTGAGACCAAACCTTCCCACTTCAGGCACAGCGTTACATAAACGCAGCCACACCATCCCCCTGCCAGCGGGTTTATCTTCGGCTCACATAAACAGCCTATACATTTATGAATTTGCACGTTGTAATTTTGCGGTGCCCAAAATGCAAGGGGTAGCAGAGGAAGACACAGAGAGCGCGAGAGTGAGTTGTTTTTTTGTTTCCAATATAGCAGTGTTTACTATGAAACCCTTCCAGAGTTTTTCCCTCTCTCTCTCTTTTTCCCGCTCCCCCTCTCTGTGCTGGCTGGGAGACAGCTGTTCCTCTGTCAGTTTGATGAGAACCGCGAGGTGCCACTGTGGGGTGTCGCTCCAATGTAATAAAAGAGAGTAAAATCCTAATAAAAACAGGATGGGTGGAAGTTATCTCTTTCTCAGCTTGTTGTCTATCTGACCTCATGGGGGATTTGTTTAGAAAGAAACACGAGAGTCATATTCACATAGTCTTATCATTGATTCCTCTGCTGTTTAGTTTTCTGGAATTGAATGAGTGACAAACTAACCTAACTACAGTGAAAAGAGACTAAATATGAATCCACATCCCAACCAGGAGCTACCATGAGGCAAACAAAAAAGGCCCCAAAAAGATGCTAACAACTCTTTCCACTGGTTTAAATGTCCAGTACTGTCAAAATGTTGTATCATATTGTACAACAGCTGATGAAACTAACACTGTAAAAGTGTGAAAGAAATTGATCAGTGTTATTTCCTAAAAAGTTGCTGGTTGAATTTGCATGGGTGGCATGGTGACATCACCACGAGGTACATTAGTTAATAGACCAACAGCAAAGAGTGTTCCAAACCTCTCTCCCAATAACAGCTAATTTTCAGTTAGGGCCTATGGAGATGATCCTAAACAAAAAATGCTCTTACAGAGTCACGCTAGCCTACACACCAGAGCAGACTAATATTACACAACCAATACACCGGCCTGCTACACACTCAAACCTGCTTACATAGCACAACCAAAACACAGTATTACTGTCTCACTACACACCCAAACCTGCTTACATAGCACAACCAAAACACAGTATTACTGTCTCACTACACACCTAAATATTCTAGTCATACTGACACGCTTTCTACAGAATACTGCAAATAACAATCCTTTAATATTGGAAAACCAAAGCAGTGTCTTAAATGGTTATGATACAGACCAAACCCTGTACACTGGTTCTCTACAAGCAGCGAGGACAATTCATATTATCGTGTTTCACTGAACTTTGAAAAACAGGCAGACTCTGGGCAGCCCCCACGCATACTGATCTGTAGTGTGTGTGTTGGAAAATCAAGTCTGCAGAACAGAGACCATCTTGTCTAGGGCATGTTTTTTTCTCCCCACTACTAGAGGCACACAGAGAAAGGCAGCAACAGCTTTTTGATGTTTGGCTTCCAGTGTAGCGTAACAGTGTAAAACACTGTGTAAAACACTTCCCCAACACCCACACACACATATCAATCTACTGACCATAAATCATACTATCTGTCTGACAGACATCTTACAGCTGTGTAGAATACAATACAACTTTCTCTCCACCCGCAAGACAAAGACCGCCTGGAACGTCAACAAAGAACAACACTGTCCTATACCATGCTCATACTCAATCTAGTGACAGCACAAGTCTTTAGTAACTCCCATTACATGACAACACTTCAGTGTCAAATGAACAACACACTCACACACACATACACACGGTGAACTTATTACTGAACAATGTGTCCATACACACCAGTCGGCTATAACTTCATACCCCACTAAACAGAAAAAGTAAGGTAAACAGACCTATGATAATTGGACGGTCAACCATGTCAACTCCTTCAGGAATTAAACGCATCTTATCGGATCTGTAACCTAATGCCACACACAGGGACAGAGGTTATGATTTCTGTAGTCGCCAGCTATCAGGTTACCAGTAGTAAAACAACCCTATCACACACAGTGAAGAAAACTAGTAATCTTGTGTGGCTATTCAAAAACTCTGTTTGATGTATCATGATGGAAAACGCCAGTCACCCCAAAGTAAACAACACATCTTACAAAAAGCTCAATTCAGACACGTAATGTGGGTGTTCTGTCAAAGCAGGGCTCCTTTGACAATTCTTCTCTATTCATGCTCACACAAAAGAGGGAACAAAACAGCACTTTGTCACCTACTGTTAAAACCATTAGACGCAGGGCATTTGGAGTGAGGACGTAAATGTATCATGTGTAATTTAATCAATCTGATCTCTTGCGCTTCTCTTCTTTCCCTCTCTCTGAGTCTCTAAATCTCTCTCTCTCCTTGAGTCTCTTTCTCTCTCTCTCTCTCTGTCTCTCTCTCTGAGTCTCTAAATCTCTCTCTCTCTCTCTCTCTCCCTGAGTCTCTTTCTCTCTCTCTCTCTCTCTGAGTCTCTAAATCTCTCTCTCTCTCTCTCTCCCTGAGTCTCTTTCTGTCTCTCTCTCTCTGTCTCTCTCTCTGAGTCTCTCATTGTCTCTCTCTCTGAGTCACTCTCTGTCTCTGTCTCTCTCACTGAGTCACTCTCTGTCTCTGAGTCTCTCTCTGTCTCTGTCTCTCTCACTGAGTCTCTGAGTCTCTCTCTGTCTCTCTCACTGAGTCTCTCATTGTCTCTCTCTCTCTCTGAGTCACTCTGTCTCTGAGTCTCTCCTTGTCTCTCTCACTGAGTCTCTCTCTGTCTCTCAATTCAATTCAAGGGCTTTATTGGCATGGGAAACATGTGTTAACATTGCCAAAGCAAGTGAGGTAGATAATATATAAAGTGAATATATAAAGTGAAATAAACAATAACAATTAACAGTAAACATTACACATACAGAAGTTTCAAAACAATAAAGACATTACAAATGTCATATTATATATATACAGTGTTTTAACAATGTACAAATGGTTAAGGTATACAAGGGAAAATAAATGAGCATAAATACGGGTTGTTCTCGCTCTCTCTCTTTGAGTCTCTGTATCTCTTACTGAGTCTCTCTCTGAGTCTTTCTCTCTCTGAGTCTCTCTTTCTCTCTCTCCGAGTCTCTCTCTTTCTCTCTCTCTGAGTCTCCCTCTCTCTCTCTCTCTTAGTCTCTGTCTGAGTCTCTCTCTGTCCCACGCTACACACGAGCACTTTAGCAAAACAAACAGGTTTGGTGCTTAAGTGCCCGTGGCTGGTCTGTCACTAGTTTCGTTTTCACTACGTGTTCTGTGTTCTTCAACCCAACACACACACAGATGCTACGGTACCTCTGAGGACTACTGTTAACAACACATACAGACAGACAACCACAAGCCACCTCACTCAGATAAAGAACCTTCACTATTTCAGGTTCCAGTTTCTGCTGATTGTTCTTCAAAGGGTTGTGTTGAATCTGTCTGGATGCTCATTGCTGGTTGAAGTGCTCAAAAACCTCCTGAGAGAAATATGACTTCAACAAGTAAGGGGAAAGTTTAAGGACCCATCACACACACACATTCCAGCAGACACGTGTGGACTCATACACACACACACTATGGTTCCGGCATCTCAGATTCCCCAGACTGCCTGAGGGGCAATGAAGGAAGGAGTTGTGTTGGGATGCCTCACTGGACGATGCAACACACCCCTGGGTGCCCCTTTGTTACCTGACACACTAGCCATGTGTGTTTCTGTCTGCCTCGGAAAACCCACTCAGAAACTCTCTGTTAATAGTTTAGCCGTATCATGTTGCTCAGTTAGGACAATAGCTTTAACTCTCCTCATCCGTGCAAAAGATCACACACACAAACAAGCACAAACAGACACACCACACACACACACACACACACACACACACACACACACACACACACACACACAGACACAAGCAGCTGCAAGCAGATTGTAGAGCCAGACAGTCAGGGTCCTTGTTAGAAACGCATCTGCTGTTTCACTCTTCATTTGGTCTCTCTCTCTCTCTCTCTCTCTCTCCCTCTCTCGCTCTGGTGTGTGAGAACACTGAGACACTGACAAACACAGTGTTGAGCATTCACACTGAGGTGAGACTCAGACAGGGAGGGAGCAGGGAGCCACCTCAGCCTTGTTAACATATGAGAGGGTCAAGTTAAGGGTTGACAGAGCTCTGTTAAAGATAAAGGAATGTGTTTATAGTGATCTATAGTGCACTGCATAGCAGATATAACTTACAAGAATGCACAATAATATGATACATACTGCTACTATAGTTAGGCCTTGCTTAATGATAAAGTAGGTGTGCCCAATAATGTTTGTACCATGTTTTGTGCTGCTGCCATGTTGTTAGGTTGTGTTGCTACCATGCTGTGTTGTCATGTGTTGGTGCCTTGCTATGTTGTTGTCTTAGATATCTCTTTATGTAGTGTTGTGTTGTCTCTCTTGTTGTGATGTGTGTTTTGTCCTATATTTATATTGTATTTATTTATTATTTCTAATCCCAGCCCCCGTCCCCGCAGGAGGCCTTTTGCATTTTGGTAGGCCGTCATTGTAAATTAAAAATTGTTCTTAACTGACTTGCCTAGTTAAATAAAGGTAAACATTTAAAAATAAACCAATAACAATGTGTGACAATGCGATTTCATGAAAAACACTTCAAGACTGGATATTCAAAAGAACCATTGGTGCCAGCGGTGATTAAGTAGCTAGCCATTAGGGACCATGGTAGTGGTGACCATTGGTGCCAGCGGTGGATTAAGTAGCTAGCCATTAGGGACCATGGTAGTGGTGACCATTGGTGCCAGCGGTGATTAAGTAGATAGCCATTAGGGACCATGGTAGTGGTGACCATTGGTGCCAGCGGTGATTAAGTAGCTAGCCATTAGGGACCATGGTAGTGGTGACCATTGGTGCCAGCGGTGATTAAGTAGCTAGCCTTTAGGGACCATGGTAGTGGTGACCATTGGTGCCAGCGGTGATTAAGTAGATAGCCATTAGGGACCATGGTAGTGGTGACCATTGGTGCCAGCGGTGATTAAGTAGCTAGCCTTTAGGGACCATGGTAGTGGTGACCATTGGTGCCAGCGGTGATTAAGTAGATAGCCATTAGGGACCATGGTAGTGGTGACCATTGGTGCCAGCGGTGATTAAGTAGCTAGCCTTTAGGGACCATGGTAGTGGTGACCATTGGTGCCAGCGGTGATTAAGTAGCTAGCCATTAGGGACCATGGTAGTGGTGACCATTGGTGCCAGCTGTGATTAAGTAGATAGCCATTAGGGACCATGGTAGTGGTGACCATTGGTGCCAGCGGTGATTAAGTAGCTAGCCTTTAGGGACCATGGTAGTGGTGACCATTGGTGCCAGCGGTGATTAAGTAGATAGCCTTTAGGGACCATGGTAGTGGTGACCATTGGTGCCAGCGGTGATTAAGTAGATAGCCATTAGGGACCATGGTAGTGGTGACCATTGGTGCCAGCAGTGATTAAGTAGCTAGCCTTTAGGGACCATGGTAGTGGTGACCATTGGTGCCAGCGGTGATTAAGTAGATAGCCATTAGGGACCATGGTAGTGGTGACCATTGGTGCCAGCTGTGATTAAGTAGCTAGCCATTAGGGACCATGGTAGTGGTGACCATTGGTGCCAGCGGAGGATTAAGTAGCTAGCCATTAGGGACCATGGTAGTGGTGACCATTGGTGCCAGCTGTGATTAAGTAGCTAGCCATTAGGGACCATGGTAGTGGTGACCATTGGTGCCAGCGGTGATTAAGTAGCTAGCCATTAGGGACCATGGTAGTGGTGACCATTGGTGCCAGCTGTGATTAAGTAGCTAGCCATTAGGGACCATGGTAGTGGTGACCATTGGTGCCAGCTGTGATTAAGTAGCTAGCCATTAGGGACCATGGTAGTGGTGACCATTGGTGCCAGCTGTGATTAAGTAGCTAGCCATTAGGGACCATGGTAGTGGTGACCATTGGTGCCAGCGGTGATTAAGTAGATAGCCATTAGGGACCATGGTAGTGGTGACCATTGGTGCCAGCGGAGGATTAAGTAGCTAGCCATTAGGGACCATGGTAGTGGTGACCATTGGTGCCAGCTGTGATTAAGTAGCTAGCCATTAGGGACCATGGTAGTGGTGACCATTGGTGCCAGCGGTGATTAAGTAGATAGCCATTAGGGACCATGGTAGTGGTGACCATTGGTGCCAGCGGTGATTAAGTAGCTAGCCATTAGGGACCATGGTAGTGGTGACCATTGGTGCCAGCGGTGATTAAGTAGATAGCCATTAGGGACCATGGTAGTGGTGACCATTGGTGCCAGCGGTGATTAAGTAGCTAGCCATTAGGGACCATGGTAGTGGTGACCATTGGTGCCAGCGGTGGATTAAGTAGCTAGCCATTAGGGACCATGGTAGTGGTGACCATTGGTGCCAGCAGAGGATTAAGTAGCTAGCCATTAGGGACCATGGTAGTGGTGACCATTGGTGCCAGCGGAGGATTAAGTAGCTAGCCATTAGGGACCATGGTAGTGGTGACCATTGGTGCCAGCGGTGATTAAGTAGATAGCCATTAGGGACCATGGTAGTGGTGACCATTGGTGCCAGCGGTGATTAAGTAGATAGCCATTAGGGACCATGGTAGTGGTGACCATTGGTGCCAGCGGAGGATTAAGTAGCTAGCCATTAGGGACCATGGTAGTGGTGACCATTGGTGCCAGCGGTGATTAAGTAGATAGCCATTAGGGACCATGGTAGTGGTGACCATTGGTGCCAGCAGTGATTAAGTAGATAGCCATTAGGGACCATGGTAGTGGTGACCATTGGTGCCAGCGGTGATTAAGTAGCTAGCCATTAGGGACCATGGTAGTGGTGACCATTGGTGCCAGCGGTGATTAAGTAGCTAGCCATTAGGGGCCATGGTAGTGGTGACCATTGGTGCCAGCGGTGATTAAGTAGCTAGCCATTAGGGACCATGGTAGTGGTGACCATTGGTGCCAGCTGTGATTAAGTAGCTAGCCTTTAGGGACCATGGTAGTGGTGACCATTGGTGCCAGCGGTGGATTAAGTAGCTAGCCATTAGGGACCATGGTAGTGGTGACCATTGGTGCCAGCGGTGATTAAGTAGCTAGCCTTTAGCCATGGTAGTGGTGACCATTGGTGCCAGCGGTGGATTAAGTAGCTAGCATTGGTGCCAGCGGTGATTAAGTAGCTAGCCATTAGGGACCATGGTAGTGGTGACCATTGGTGCCAGCGGTGATTAAGTAGATAGCCATTAGGGACCATGGTAGTGGTGACCATTGGTGCCAGCGGTGATTAAGTAGCTAGCCATTAGGGACCATGGTAGTGGTGACCATTGGTGCCAGCGGTGGATTAAGTAGCTAGCCATTAGGGACCATGGTAGTGGTGACCATTGGTGCCAGCGGTGATTAAGTAGCTAGCCATTAGGGACCATGGTAGTGGTGACCATTGGTGCCAGCTGTGATTAAGTAGCTAGCCTTTAGGGACCATGGTAGTGGTGACCATTGGTGCCAGCTGTGATTAAGTAGCTAGCCTTTAGGGACCATGGTAGTGGTGACCATTGGTGCCAGCAGTGATTAAGTAGCTAGCCATTAGGGACCATGGTAGTGGTGACCATTGGTGCCAGCGGTGGATTAAGTAGCTAGCCATTAGGGACCATGGTAGTGGTGACCATTGGTGCCAGCAGTGGATTAAGTAGCTAGCCATTAGGGACCATGGTAGTGGTGACCATTGGTGCCAGCGGTGGATTAAGTAGCTAGCCATTAGGGACCATGGTAGTGGTGACCATTGGTGCCAGCGGTGATTAAGTAGCTAGCCATTAGGGACCATGGTAGTGGTGACCATTGGTGCCAGCTGTGATTAAGTAGCTAGCCATTAGGGACCATGGTAGTGGTGACCATTGGTGCCAGCGGTGATTAAGTAGCTAGCCATTAGGGACCATGGTAGTGGTGACCATTGGTGCCAGCTGTGATTAAGTAGCTAGCCATTAGGGACCATGGTAGTGGTGACCATTGGTGCCAGCGGTGATTAAGTAGCTAGCCATTAGGGACCATGGTAGTGGTGACCATTGGTGCCAGCGGTGATTAAGTAGCTAGCCATTAGGGACCATGGTAGTGGTGACCATTGGTGCCAGCAGTGATTAAGTAGCTAGCCATTAGGGACCATGGTAGTGGTGACCATTGGTGCCAGCGGTGATTAAGTAGCTAGCCATTAGGGACCATGGTAGTGGTGACCATTGGTGCCAGCTGTGATTAAGTAGCTAGCCATTAGGGACCATGGTAGTGGTGACCATTGGTGCCAGCGGTGATTAAGTAGCTAGCCATTAGGGACCATGGTAGTGGTGACCATTGGTGCCAGCGGTGATTAAGTAGATAGCCATTAGGGACCATGGTAGTGGTGACCATTGGTGCCAGCGGAGGATTAAGTAGCTAGCCATTAGGGACCATGGTAGTGGTGACCATTGGTGCCAGCGGTGATTAAGTAGCTAGCCATTAGGGACCATGGTAGTGGTGACCATTGGTGCCAGCGGTGATTAAGTAGATAGCCATTAGGGACCATGGTAGTGGTGACCATTGGTGCCAGCGGTGATTAAGTAGCTAGCCATTAGGGACCATGGTAGTGGTGACCATTGGTGCCAGCGGTGATTAAGTAGATAGCCATTAGGGACCATGGTAGTGGTGACCATTGGTGCCAGCGGTGATTAAGTAGCTAGCCATTAGGGACCATGGTAGTGGTGACCATTGGTGCCAGCGGAGGATTAAGTAGCTAGCCATTAGGGACCATGGTAGTGGTGACCATTGGTGCCAGCGGAGGATTAAGTAGCTAGCCATTAGGGACCATGGTAGTGGTGACCATTGGTGCCAGCGGTGATTAAGTAGCTAGCCATTAGGGACCATGGTAGTGGTGACCATTGGTGCCAGCGGTGATTAAGTAGATAGCCATTAGGGACCATGGTAGTGGTGACCATTGGTGCCAGCGGTGATTAAGTAGCTAGCCATTAGGGACCATGGTAGTGGTGACCATTGGTGCCAGCGGTGATTAAGTAGCTAGCCATTAGGGACCATGGTAGTGGTGACCATTGGTGCCAGCGGTGATTAAGTAGCTAGCCATTAGGGACCATGGTAGTGGTGACCATTGGTGCCAGCGGTGATTAAGTAGCTAGCCATTAGGGACCATGGTAGTGGTGACCATTGGTGCCAGCGGTGATTAAGTAGCTAGCCATTAGGGACCATGGTAGTGGTGACCATTGGTGCCAGCGGTGATTAAGTAGCTAGCCATTAGGGACCATGGTAGTGGTGACCATTGGTGCCAGCGGTGATTAAGTAGCTAGCCATTAGGGACCATGGTAGTGGTGACCATTGGTGCCAGCTGTGATTTAAGTAGCTAGCCTAGCCTTAGGGACCATGGTAGTGGTGACCATTGGTGCCAGCGGTGGATTAAGTAGCTAGCCATTAGGGACCATGGTAGTGGTGACCATTGGTGCCAGCGGTGATTAAGTAGCTAGCCATTAGGGACCATGGTAGTGGTGACCATTGGTGCCAGCGGTGGATTAAGTAGCTAGCCATTAGGGACCATGGTAGTGGTGACCATTGGTGCCAGCGGTGATTAAGTAGCTAGCCATTAGGGACCATGGTAGTGGTGACCATTGGTGCCAGCGGTGGATTAAGTAGCTAGCCATTAGGGACCATGGTAGTGGTGACCATTGGTGCCAGCGGTGGATTAAGTAGCTAGCCATTAGGGACCATGGTAGTGGTGACCATTGGTGCCAGCGGTGATTAAGTAGCTAGCCATTAGGGACCATGGTAGTGGTGACCATTGGTGCCAGCTGTGATTAAGTAGCTAGCCATTAGGGACCATGGTAGTGGTGACCATTGGTGCCAGCTGTGATTAAGTAGCTAGCCATTAGGGACCATGGTAGTGGTGACCATTGGTGCCAGCGGTGATTAAGTAGCTAGCCATTAGGGACCATGGTAGTGGTGACCATTGGTGCCAGCGGTGATTAAGTAGCTAGCCATTAGGGACCATGGTAGTGGTGACCATTGGTGCCAGCAGTGGATTAAGTAGCTAGCCATTAGGGACCATGGTAGTGGTGACCATTGGTGCCAGCGGTGGATTAAGTAGCTAGCCATTAGGGACCATGGTAGTGGTGACCATTGGTGCCAGCGGTGATTAAGTAGCTAGCCATTAGGGACCATGGTAGTGGTGACCATTGGTGCCAGCTGTGATTAAGTAGCTAGCCATTAGGGACCATGGTAGTGGTGACCATTGGTGCCAGCGGTGATTAAGTAGCTAGCCATTAGGGACCATGGTAGTGGTGACCATTGGTGCCAGCTGTGATTAAGTAGCTAGCCATTAGGGACCATGGTAGTGGTGACCATTGGTGCCAGCAGTGATTAAGTAGCTAGCCATTAGGGACCATGGTAGTGGTGGCCATTGGTGCCAGCGGTGATTAAGTAGCTAGCCATTAGGGACCATGGTAGTGGTGACCATTGGTGCCAGCGGTGATTAAGTAGCTAGCCATTAGGGACCATGGTAGTGGTGACCATTGGTGCCAGCGGTGATTAAGTAGCTAGCCATTAGGGACCATGGTAGTGGTGACCATTGGTGCCAGCTGTGATTAAGTAGATAGCCATTAGGGACCATGGTAGTGGTGACCATTGGTGCCAGCTGTGATTAAGTAGCTAGCCATTAGGGACCATGGTAGTGGTGACCATTGGTGCCAGCGGTGATTAAGTAGCTAGCCATTAGGGACCATGGTAGTGGTGACCATTGGTGCCAGCGGTGATTAAGTAGCTAGCCATTAGGGACCATGGTAGTGGTGACCATTGGTGCCAGCTGTGATTAAGTAGCTAGCCATTAGGGACCATGGTAGTGGTGACCATTGGTGCCAGCGGTGATTAAGTAGCTAGCCATTAGGGACCATGGTAGTGGTGACCATTGGTGCCAGCGGTGATTAAGTAGCTAGCCATTAGGGACCATGGTAGTGGTGACCATTGGTGCCAGCTGTGATTAAGTAGCTAGCCATTAGGGACCATGGTAGTGGTGACCATTGGTGCCAGCAGTGGATTAAGTAGCTAGCCATTAGGGACCATGGTAGTGGTGACCATTGGTGCCAGCTGTGATTAAGTAGCTAGCCATTAGGGACCATGGTAGTGGTGACCATTGGTGCCAGCGGTGATTAAGTAGCTAGCCATTAGGGACCATGGTAGTGGTGACCATTGGTGCCAGCGGTGATTAAGTAGCTAGCCATTAGGGACCATGGTAGTGGTGACCATTGGTGCCAGCGGTGATTAAGTAGCTAGCCATTAGGGACCATGGTAGTGGTGACCATTGGTGCCAGCTGTGATTAAGTAGCTAGCCATTAGGGACCATGGTAGTGGTGACCATTGGTGCCAGCAGTGATTAAGTAGCTAGCCATTAGGGACCATGGTAGTGGTGACCATTGGTGCCAGCTGTGATTAAGTAGCTAGCCATTAGGGACCATGGTAGTGGTGACCATTGGTGCCAGCGGTGATTAAGTAGCTAGCCATTAGGGACCATGGTAGTGGTGACCATTGGTGCCAGCTGTGATTAAGTAGCTAGCCATTAGGGACCATGGTAGTGGTGACCATTGGTGCCAGCGGTGATTAAGTAGCTAGCCATTAGGGACCATGGTAGTGGTGACCATTGGTGCCAGCTGTGATTAAGTAGCTAGCCATTAGGGACCATGGTAGTGGTGACCATTGGTGCCAGCTGTGATTAAGTAGCTAGCCATTAGGGACCATGGTAGTGGTGACCATTGGTGCCAGCGGTGATTAAGTAGCTAGCCATTAGGGACCATGGTAGTGGTGACCATTGGTGCCAGCGGTGATTAAGTAGCTAGCCATTAGGGACCATGGTAGTGGTGACCATTGGTGCCAGCTGTGATTAAGTAGCTAGCCATTAGGGACCATGGTAGTGGTGACCATTGGTGCCAGCGGTGATTAAGTAGCTAGCCATTAGGGACCATGGTAGTGGTGACCATTGGTGCCAGCGGTGATTAAGTAGCTAGCCATTAGGGACCATGGTAGTGGTGACCATTGGTGCCAGCGGTGATTAAGTAGCTAGCCATTAGGGACCATGGTAGTGGTGACCATTGGTGCCAGCTGTGATTAAGTAGCTAGCCATTAGGGACCATGGTAGTGGTGACCATTGGTGCCAGCGGTGATTAAGTAGCTAGCCATTGGTAGTGGACCATGGTAGTGGTGACCATTGGTGCCAGCGGTGATTAAGTAGCTAGCCATTAGGGACCATGGTAGTGGTGACCATTGGTGCCAGCGGTGATTAAGTAGCTAGCCATTAGGGACCATGGTAGTGGTGACCATTGGTGCCAGCTGTGATTAAGTAGCTAGCCATTAGGGACCATGGTAGTGGTGACCATTGGTGCCAGCGGTGATTAAGTAGCTAGCCATTAGGGACCATGGTAGTGGTGACCATTGGTGCCAGCTGTGATTAAGTAGCTAGCCATTAGGGACCATGGTAGTGGTGACCATTGGTGCCAGCTGTGATTAAGTAGCTAGCCATTAGGGACCATGGTAGTGGTGACCATTGGTGCCAGCGGTGGATTAAGTAGCTAGCCATTAGGGACCATGGTAGTGGTGACCATTGGTGCCAGCTGTGATTAAGTAGCTAGCCATTAGGGACCATGGTAGTGGTGACCATTGGTGCCAGCGGTGATTAAGTAGCTAGCCATTAGGGACCATGGTAGTGGTGACCATTGGTGCCAGCGGTGATTAAGTAGCTAGCCATTAGGGACCATGGTAGTGGTGACCATTGGTGCCAGCGGTGATTAAGTAGCTAGCCATTAGGGACCATGGTAGTGGTGACCATTGGTGCCAGCTGTGATTAAGTAGCTAGCCATTAGGGACCATGGTAGTGGTGACCATTGGTGCCAGCTGTGATTAAGTAGCTAGCCATTAGGGACCATGGTAGTGGTGACCATTGGTGCCAGCTGTGATTAAGTAGCTAGCCATTAGGGACCATGGTAGTGGTGACCATTGGTGCCAGCGGTGATTAAGTAGCTAGCCATTAGGGACCATGGTAGTGGTGACCATTGGTGCCAGCTGTGATTAAGTAGCTAGCCATTAGGGACCATGGTAGTGGTGACCATTGGTGCCAGCTGTGATTAAGTAGCTAGCCATTAGGGACCATGGTAGTGGTGACCATTGGTGCCAGCTGTGATTAAGTAGCTAGCCATTAGGGACCATGGTAGTGGTGACCATTGGTGCCAGCTGTGATTAAGTAGCTAGCCATTAGGGACCATGGTAGTGGTGACCATTGGTGCCAGCTGTGATTAAGTAGCTAGCCATTAGGGACCATGGTAGTGGTGACCATTGGTGCCAGCGGTGATTAAGTAGCTAGCCATTAGGGACCATGGTAGTGGTGACCATTGGTGCCAGCGGTGATTAAGTAGATAGCCATTAGGGACCATGGTAGTGGTGACCATTGGTGCCAGCTGTGATTAAGTAGCTAGCCATTAGGGACCATGGTAGTGGTGACCATTGGTGCCAGCGGTGATTAAGTAGCTAGCCTTTAGGGACCATGGTAGTGGTGACCATTGGTGCCAGCTGTGATTAAGTAGCTAGCCATTAGGGACCATGGTAGTGGTGACCATTGGTGCCAGCGGTGATTAAGTAGCTAGCCATTAGGGACCATGGTAGTGGTGACCATTGGTGCCAGCGGTGATTAAGTAGATAGCCATTAGGGACCATGGTAGTGGTGACCATTGGTGCCAGCTGTGATTAAGTATCTAGCCATTAGGGACCATGGTAGTGGTGACCATTGGTGCCAGCGGTGGATTAAGTAGCTAGCCTTTAGGGACCATGGTAGTGGTGACCATTGGTGCCAGCTGTGATTAAGTAGCTAGCCATTAGGGACCATGGTAGTGGTGACCATTGGTGCCAGCGGTGATTAAGTAGCTAGCCATTAGGGACCATGGTAGTGGTGACCATTGGTGCCAGCGGAGGATTAAGTAGATAGCCATTAGGGACCATGGTAGTGGTGACCATTGGTGCCAGCTGTGATTAAGTATCTAGCCATTAGGGACCATGGTAGTGGTGACCATTGGTGCCAGTGGTGGATTAAGTAGCTAGCCTTTAGGGACCATGGTAGTGGTGACCATTGGTGCCAGCTGTGATTAAGTAGCTAGCCATTAGGGACCATGGTAGTGGTGACCATTGGTGCCAGCGGTGATTAAGTAGCTAGCCATTAGGGACCATGGTAGTGGTGACCATTGGTGCCAGCGGTGATTAAGTAGCTAGCCATTAGGGACCATGGTAGTGGTGACCATTGGTGCCAGCGGTGATTAAGTAGCTAGCCATTAGGGACCATGGTAGTGGTGACCATTGGTGCCAGCTGTTATTAAGTAGCTAGCCATTAGGGACCATGGTAGTGGTGACCATTGGTGCCAGCGGTGATTAAGTAGATAGCCATTAGGGACCATGGTAGTGGTGACCATTGGTGCCAGCTGTGATTAAGTAGCTAGCCATTAGGGACCATGGTAGTGGTGACCATTGGTGCCAGCTGTGATTAAGTAGCTAGCCATTAGGGACCATGGTAGTGGTGACCATTGGTGCCAGCTGTGATTAAGTAGCTAGCCATTAGGGACCATGGTAGTGGTGACCATTGGTGCCAGCTGTGATTAAGTAGCTAGCCATTAGGGACCATGGTAGTGGTGACCATTGGTGCCAGCTGTGATTAAGTAGCTAGCCATTAGGGACCATGGTAGTGGTGACCATTGGTGCCAGCTGTGATTAAGTAGCTAGCCATTAGGGACCATGGTAGTGGTGACCATTGGTGCCAGCTGTGATTAAGTAGCTAGCCATTAGGGACCATGGTAGTGGTGACCATTGGTGCCAGCGGTGATTAAGTAGCTAGCCATTAGGGACCATCGTAGTGGTGACCATTGGTGCCAGCGGAGGATTAAGCAGATAGCCATTAGGGACCATGGTAGTGGTGACCATTGGTGCCAGCTGTGATTAAGTATCTAGCCATTAGGGACCATGGTAGTGGTGACCATTGGTGCCAGCGGTGATTAAGTAGCTAGCCATTAGGGACCATGGTAGTGGTGACCATTGGTGCCAGCTGTGATTAAGTAGCTAGCCATTAGGGACCATGGTAGTGGTGACCATTGGTGCCAGCGGTGGATTAAGTAGCTAGCCATTAGGGACCATGGTAGTGGTGACCATTGGTGCCAGCTGTGATTAAGTAGCTAGCCATTAGGGACCATGGTAGTGGTAACCATTGGTGCCAGCGGTGATTAAGTAGCTAGCCATTAGGGACCATGGTAGTGGTGACCATTGGTGCCAGTGGTGATTAAGTAGCTAGCCATTAGGGACCATGGTAGTGGTGACCATTGGTGCCAGCGGTGATTAAGTAGCTAGCCATTAGGGACCATGGTAGTGGTGACCATTGGTGCCAGCTGTGATTAAGTAGCTAGCCATTAGGGACCATGGTAGTGGTGACCATTGGTGCCAGCGGTGATTAAGTAGCTAGCCATTAGGGACCATGGTAGTGGTGACCATTGGTGCCAGCGGTGATTAAGTAGATAGCCATTAGGGACCATGGTAGTGGTGACCATTGGTGCCAGCTGTGATTAAGTATCTAGCCATTATGGACCATGGTAGTGGTGACCATTGGTGCCAGCGGTGGATTAAGTAGCTAGCCTTTAGGGACCATGGTAGTGGTGACCATTGGTGCCAGCTGTGATTAAGTAGCTAGCCATTAGGGA
Source organism: Oncorhynchus clarkii lewisi (assembly GCF_045791955.1). Lineage (NCBI taxonomy): Eukaryota > Metazoa > Chordata > Actinopteri > Salmoniformes > Salmonidae > Oncorhynchus > Oncorhynchus clarkii. The sequence goes on along the minus strand of NC_092150.1, from coordinate 70,416,591 downwards.
CCATGGTAGTGGTGACCATTGGTGCCAGCGGTGGATTAAGTAGCTAGCCATTAGGGACCATGGTAGTGGTGACCATTGGTGCCAGCGGTGATTAAGTAGCTAGCCATTAGGGACCATGGTAGTGGTGACCATTGGTGCCAGCGGTGATTAAGTAGCTAGCCATTAGGGACCATGGTAGTGGTGACCATTGGTGCCAGCGGTGATTAAGTAGATAGCCATTAGGGACCATGGTAGTGGTGACCATTGGTGCCAGCTGTGATTAAGTAGCTAGCCATTAGGGACCATGGTAGTGGTGACCATTGGTGCCAGCGGTGATTAAGTAGCTAGCCATTAGGGACCATGGTAGTGGTGACCATTGGTGCCAGCGGTGATTAAGTAGATAGCCATTAGGGACCATGGTAGTGGTGACCATTGGTGCCAGCTGTGATTAAGTAGCTAGCCATTAGGGACCATGGTAGTGGTGACCATTGGTGCCAGCTGTGATTAAGTAGCTAGCCATTAGGGACCATGGTAGTGGTGACCATTGGTGCCAGCTGTGATTAAGTAGCTAGCCATTAGGGACCATGGTAGTGGTGACCATTGGTGCCAGCTGTGATTAAGTAGCTAGCCATTAGGGACCATGGTAGTGGTGACCATTGGTGCCAGCTGTGATTAAGTAGCTAGCCATTAGGGACCATGGTAGTGGTGACCATTGGTGCCAGCTGTGATTAAGTAGCTAGCCATTAGGGACCATGGTAGTGGTGACCATTGGTGCCAGCTGTGATTAAGTATCTAGCCATTAGGGACCATGGTAGTGGTGACCATTGGTGCCAGCGGTGGATTAAGTAGCTAGCCTTTAGGGACCATGGTAGTGGTGACCATTGGTGCCAGCTGTGATTAAGTAGCTAGCCATTAGGGACCATGGCAGTGGTGACCATTGGTGCCAGCGGTGATTAAGTAGCTAGCCATTAGGGACCATGGTAGTGGTGACCATTGGTGCCAGCGGTGATTAAGTAGCTAGCCATTAGGGACCATGGTAGTGGTGACCATTGGTGCCAGCGGTGATTAAGTAGCTAGCCATTAGGGACCATGGTAGTGGTGACCATTGGTGCCAGCGGTGGATTAATTTCAAACAAATGAAAATACGATTATTACACAATGATCATGTAGTTACCCATTTGATTTGAATTCTACCTAATCTAAGAAAATAAGTGAACTGTAAAATTAAATTAAACCCTAAACATAGAATTTGTGTGTGTGTGTGTGTGTGTGTGTGTATTTGCGTCAGGGTTTCTGTTAGCCGGAAATAGCCGTCTTTTGGCCGATGAAAAATTAGAAACGCCCTATAAATAGGCCAATTTTCCGGGAGAAGAAGAAAAAATCCCATTGCGAAATAATACTTCTTAGCCTATTCGTTGATGGACATACCAGTTGATGGAAATACATTTGACTAGTCATGCTTACTGGTCTGTAGGTTCATTTGCATCATTTTGTGGAATGAAATTGGCGTGTGTACAGTATACAGTATATTAGTTGTGTATCTTATTTATCACACTCGTAAAGCATGCAGACACAGAGACTTTGAGCAGATAAAAATCGGTCAGGCTGCTGCTACAGCATCTTAAACAGCAAACATAGGCAACGGAAGGCCGGATTCATCAGCGCGGCACACACCACTTTGCAATGAGCTGGAGCCAGTAAGTAAGCCAGTAAGACTATGATTATTATTTTAAATATACTTAATTGTTTGAAACCTGAAAATTGTATTTAACACTATCAATGTTTTGCTCTACTGTGGGAATTGTGATAGAATCAATGCAATATTAGCCACTTTCAATGTAATATACCGAAAGAAAGCCAACTATGCAAGATTTAGTATGCAGAACTAACTGTGCACGAAATGTTCCTGTAGGCAGAGCGTATTGGAGTAGGATTCTATTGCATTGACAGGCATGACTCAGGCAGTACTCTACACAGACCAGTGCGCCATAACCAATCATAGCTGCAGTAGGCCTATATGCAAATAGCCTTTGCCATATATGGATCTGTGCCATTCACTTTGAACTGGACTGTGTTTAGGCTACCGCGGTCATGAGTAAATGCACTTGTTTTGAGATCTGCATGTAGCCACAAATGCAACTTTGGTTCATATTCTTCGCTAGTTAGTGAGTTATTAGCCCAGTTATAGCTCATTTCTAGTCAACAATGGAGGAGTAGTTGCTTCCAACAAGAGCACAAAAACAACATTTTCAGCCACCTCCTCGTCTGAAGAACAAGTGGATAAACAGGTTCATGTCAAGCCCTGCATGTTTTTTTCAAGTCTCATGGAATGTAGGCCTACATTGAACACCACACATTGACTGCTACTGTAGGTTGAACAATAGAGCAGCTATTTCCATGTTCAAAATATTATGGGATGTGTTTTTACATTGTTTTTGATGGAAGCCAATCTAGTAGACCTACATTATAATCAAATAGCCACAGTAGCCTAGTTGGCCACTGTTAAAACTGTAACTTAAAGCGGGTACAGCCTCAGTGTTCACAGTAAACGTGAGCCGGAAGTTGCACATCATTTTCACAATGTTCAAGTTTGCACTCAGCAGACCAGAAATTTGCTCAGTGCCACTAAACATTTGAGGGAACACTGTTAGCAACCCACGCTAGTTGTTGCGTATTAGAACTCCCCTCTTTCTACATTTCTAAGGGATATTTTAATCTCTGTCACATGAAACCGCTCGCATGTGCAGTGTGCTTTGACAAAAGTGTTTTCCATTACTGCCTTCTGCGCTTATAATGTGAATAAATAACAGTTTATCGACATTTTAAGCGAAACGTTCTGACCTGTTGCATCAGACTCATTGCTATATGAGTAAATGTGGACCGTTCTGACCTGTTGCATCAGACTCATTGCTATATGAGTAAATGTGGACCGTTCTGACCTGTTACATCAGACTCATTGCTATATGAGTAAATGTGGACCGTTCTGACCTGTTACATCAGACTCATTGCTATATGAGTAAATGTGGACCGTTCTTCTAACATCTTCATAGTGCGCGTCAGAACTCAGCAAGAAGAACCGCACATTGTTGCATCCTCGACTTACAAGTGCTGTTAATATGAATGACCATCATCTAAATGTGATTTCTGTCATTCTGAGCACCGTGGGTGGACGCCCTAATCAGGTTACACAGCCAATGCATATGGGTCCGGTAAATTTCTCATATGTCTGGGAAATTAAAATGCTGCCGGTCAAATGTCCGGCCCCATATTTTCCTAACAGAAACCTGTGTGTATATTGGCATCAGTGCCCTGGTGTTCTGGACTGGAATGAACTGGTCATGTTCAGCGTTCCTGACTGCAGTTCCCATGTAAACAGAGCTGTCACCCTGACATGGACAGGAGGAGGAGGATCAAAGAGGATAAGTCTCAGTGACACTCGGCAGAGACGTTTTTCCGAACCTGGACCGCCGCACCACGACTCATCCTGTGCCACAGGAAACGGTCGCTGATGTCATGGAGAGAGTAGGGAGCGGATGAGAGGGAGAGATAAAGAGAGAGAAAAGGGGGGAGGCCAAGTGAGAAAGTGTGTCTGTGTATGTGAGAGAGAGAGAGTTGGAGAAAAGAGAAAGTTAACCCAGCCAACACTACCACTACATTCTTTCTAATGAGAGGATGAGAAAATGGAGAGAATGATAGAGGGACAGAGAACAGATAGAGGGGGGCTGGTGAAACCCCTGTCACCCCTATCCCAGGCTCTTATCATGTTAGTCCAGTTGGTTGAGGGAGTGTTGGGGACAGAGGGAGGGAGGGAGTATCAACATGGAACCGTATCTGAGCAACTACCTCCAACACAACAGTATGGGACAGGCTGTGTCTACTGAAATTCAGCAGCCACCACTTTACAGCTAGATTTTCCATGCCCCCCCCCAACCACATCACACACACACAAAAGCAGCATGTAGGCCACACATACACACACAAATGCAATAACCCACAAACACACACAGAAACATACGAGCACATTCACACACACACCCAACACAAAATAACTCACTCACCAAAAACCACTAAGCGTGCTTTCTCATGCCAAACCCTCAGTCAACATTCAACCTCCGAGGGGCTTCCCAACACAACACTATACAACTTTGCTATGCCGCTTTCTCTCCGGTCTACTATTTCTCTCTGCAATACAGAGATACCTGTAGCAAGAAATGAGAATGATGACAGAAGAGGCTTTTTGTGTGTGTGTGTGTGTGTGTGCGCGAGCATGTGTGTGTGAATGTATGTGAGTGAGTGTGTGTGTGTGCTTGTGTGTGTGTTGTGTACCTGACTGGCCAGAAGGGCGGGCTGTAGAGTGACTGACAGCTTCTTTGCAGCAGCAGGTGAGTGAAATGAGTACCTGGGATACAGAGGGACGGGTTGAGACATGTCTGCCTCTGTTATTGTCTGAGGTGAGGTGCTGCTGTAGAGCTGCCTTACACAACTCACAAACACAGCAGTACTATCCTCTCTGTACACTTCCCAAAGAATAAAATATAACAGGATAGAATGAAATCGAATAGCGCAGAGTGGTGCAGCAGTCTAAGGGACTGCATCACAGTGTTAGAGGTGTTACTACAGACCCGGGTTTGATCCTGGGCTATGTCACAACCGGCCGTGAGAGGAGTCCCATAGGGTGGCACACAATTGGCCCAGCATCGTCTGGGTTTGGCCGGAGGGGCTTGACAAGTAGGCCATCATTGTAAATAAGAATTTGTTCTTAACTGACTTGCCTGGTTAAATAAAAATAAATAAAGAATATGGCTGCACAGAAGTAGGTAACCCAAGCATACAGATATAGCTGCCTACTAGCAACATTCTTAAAGAGATTCTCCTGTGCTTTTTAAAAATACTTTTAAGCCAGTAGTTTTGAAAGTAGCGGTCACGAGAGCCAAAAGTGGTCCCCAAAAATTGCATACTACGCCACATACTCTGCTGTGTGTGCATCCTGCTAGCTGTCAATCAAATTGTGAGGGGCTGTGCTTCATTGGTTGAAACTCGAATTGCTAGGGGGCTGGCCCACGTGGGGCGTAGCACAGCTTTTAGTAAACAGTAGCTTTCAAAATAGGGATTTTGTGGCTAATTGAAGTAAAACAGTTATTCTGCTCATAGATTATGCATGTACAGTATGAAGGACACATTGATACATCCAGCCCAAAGAGGGAGGTTTAAAAAATACTTGCTAGTCACCAATGTTCTGGAGCATGTCTTTAAAGCCACTGACAGTCCAGCTCTTCAGCTCCTCTACCAGTGTTTAAAAAGCTGCTGTTGTGTATTCCCAGTCCACTTGTGCTAGCACCATATAATTTGCTCAGCATGCCATTGAGGTTATAAAGGCGACCAGATGTGTGTGTGGGGGGCACGCCTCCTGCAGCTATGCTATATATGCCATTACTGTATTCTCCTACTTTACGGTGGTAGTAATTCTAGGTGCATGTCCAAACAGATTGCTCTCACTCGCAAACACCATTTTGAACACAGTGCTGGAGCCTTACTTTTTCCCAGCAATGTGCTAATGCTAATGTCATCACCATCACTAAAGAGTGGGAGACAGTGCTGGAGGCCCAGTCCCTTCTAGACAATTTCCTGGACAAAATGTTTAAACTTGGTGTAAACTTGGCAGTAGAAAACCTAAACAGTATATTTGACCTCTCAGCTTCCCTATCAAATCTAAAAATGTCAAGCAGACAACCTAAGAAAATGAGTAACAATGATAAATTGTTTGATGAATAATGAAAAAACCTAAGAAAGTAATTGAGAATCCTAGCCAACCAAAAACATAGAGACACAGAAAACCTGAGCCTACGCCTTCACTATGGTGAATCATTAAAACAAGACAGAAATACACTACGGAAAAAGACAGAAATCAGCTCAATGCAATTGAAGAATCCATAGAATCTAACCACTCCTGGGGAAATTGGGAAACTCAAAACAAACAACGACACAAAGAGTTATTTATCCAAAACAGAGATATATCAATAAAACACTTCTCCAATCTTTTGGGCTCTATAACAAAGAACAAACAGAAAAACATAAACATAACCTAATAAAAATTGTAGAATCAACTATTAAAGACTACTCGAACCCACGGGATTCTCCAACTACATTGGAAGGAACTACAGGACAAAATACAAACCCTCCAACCCAAAAAGGCCTGTGGGGTTGATGGTATCCTAAACGAAATGATCAGATATACAGACCACAAATTCCAATTGGCTATACTTAAACTCTTTAACATCTTCCTCAGCTCTGGCATATTCCCCAATATTGACTTGCCTAATTAAATAAAGATAAAATAAAATAAAAAATACAATGTTTGGAACCAAGGACTGATCACCCCAATCCACAAAACTGGAGCCAAATTTGACCCCAATAACTACCGTGGGATATGCGTCAACAGAAACCTTGGAAAAATCCTCTGCTTTATCATGAACCGCAGGCTTGTACATTTCCTCAGCAGAAACAATGTACTGAGCAAATGTCAAATTAGCTTTTTACCAAATGACTGTACGACAGACAACGTATTCACCCTGCACACCCTAAATGACAAACAAACAAACCAAAACAAAGGCAAAGTCTTCTCATGCTTTGTTGATTTCAGGGGCCTGCTATAGAAATTGATGGACAGTGGTGTTGGGGTAAAAACATACGACATTATAAAATCCATGTACACAAACAACAAGTGTGCAGTTAAAATTGGCAAAAAACACACATTTCTTTCCACAGGGCTGGGGGGTGAGACAGGGATGCAGCTTAAGCCCCACCCTCTTCAACATATATATCAACGAATCAGCACCCGGCCTCACCCTACTAGAATCTGAAGTCAAATGTCCACCGTTTGCTGATGATCTGGTGCTTCTATCTCCAACCAAGGAGGGCCTAGAGCAGCACCTAGATCTTCTGCACAGATTCTGTCAGACCTGGGTCCTGACAGTACATCTCAGGAGGACAAACTAAACTAGAATGCTATTTGGCCCTAAACAGAGAGTACACAGTACCAGGATACCTGACCACTGTGACTGACCCAAAATTAAAGAAATGTTTGACTACGTACAGACTCAATTAGCATAGCCTTGCTATTGAGAAAGGCCACCAAAGGTAGACCTGGCTCCATGAGAAGACAGGCTATGTGAACACTGCCCACAAAATGAGTTGGAATCTGAGCTGCACAAATGTATGACCATATTAGAGAGACATATTTCCCTCAGATTACACAGACCCACAAAGAATTTGAAAACAAATCCAATTTTGATAAACTCCCATATCTATTGGGTGAAATACCACAGTGTGCAATCACAGCTGCAACATTTGTGACCGGTTGTCACAAGAAAAGGGCAACAACCAGTGAAGAACAAACACCGCTGTAAATACAACCTATATTTATGTTTATTTATGTTCCCTTTTGTACTTTAACTATTTGCACATCATTACAACACTGTATATAGACATAATATGACATTTGTAATGTCTTTATTATTGTGGAACTTTTGTAAGTGTGATGTTTACTGTACATTTTTTAGTGTTTATTACACTTTTGTCTATTATCTATTTAACTTGCTTTGGCAATGTTTCCTATGCCAATAAATATCCTTAATTTGAAAACGACAGAGACTGAGGTAGACATGTTTAAACAAACACAATTACATACCCACACACACACACATGCAAACACACATGCATACAAACCCTTTTTCACATGCATCAACACTTGCGTGCACACACAGTATTGGTTTCTTCATTATGTTATCTTCTTTTCAGAGGTCAGTAATGTGACATGCCATAGGCAGACAGTGATGTTGCCACCATGGAGCTGGCTTGTATTTCTATATGACGCTTGCATAGACCTTGGACTCGACACTCATCTGCTCTCTCCTCTCCTTTCATTCTCTTTCGTGGCCTTGCCTTGCCTGTTTCATCATCTCAATTCTCCACTTCTCTGAAAATGTGCTCTCTGGTAACTGCTGTATGCATGGTATAACACAGCTATTGCAGCCTACATGGAGAGAAAACCAGACACGCAATACGGTCTAAAGCCTATTTCTAGCCTAGGCCTACCCAAGACAGCAGATGTTTTTGATGAGTTTTCGTTTTTGGAAGCAAACACAAAAGCGCATTGAACAGATGAACCCTTTCCCAATGCAGGTCGCGGCTTGCCCTGAAACCCCGCCGCGAGACCCCCTGGAATGTTCCCGTTTGGCTGACGAAAAAAAGTTGCTCTACGTGGACAGGCAGGCAGGCGAGGCGAACGCATATGGCCTTCAGTTTGCCTGCACCCTGCATAAAACTACTATTTACATGGGTTTAGCCTACCAAGCAAGCTTTTGACTTGGCTGAATGAAGAATAACCCATAAAATAGTATTGCGATTTTAACATGGTAACAAAGCGCCGTTATTTTATTGCACTAAAAGCGTTCCATTGAAAGGAAACAAATCAACAAAAAGCAGCCAATCGCTGGTAGAGACACCCACCGTATTTCCTTTGCTACATGCCGAAATTGTGTCTGCGCTGAGGAAATTCTGCGAGCTCGACGGAGTGGAACGGCCTCCTCAAATCCGCAAAATTGAGTTAATCCTCAAAACAGTTTTATTCTCCATTTCCATTTGTCAAAATTCTGTCTGAATTTTTTTTAATTAAGTATTTTATTCCAGAATACACAAAATCTGTCGAAAAGGAGAATAAAGAAAAAACTCCAAAGGAACTTTACCCCTCAAGATGCGAGTCGTAGGCTATATCCTAGTCTTCAACTGAGTGAAGTTCATGAGCCCCAAAAGCAAAACAACATTCGGCAAAGTTATCCAAGTTGTGCCAAAAATATAAAAAAGTAGGTGTTCGACTTTCCCTTAGACCCTGGGTTTTGTGATATAACGTCGACTCCACAACTCCGGAGCAGCCGAGAGCAGCGCATAGGTTTAGATACGTAGCCTATGTCCCGTCCCTTCTGACATCACATCAAGGAATTTCAGGAATGCAAGGCTAACGGAGAAGTGGCGGCTCCTCGTTTAATGGTTTTAGGCGAGAGATGACTAAACTGGGAACAAAGGGGACCCGCTTATATATTTATGTCCTTTCGCCTTTGTTAGTAGTCTAGCCTATATAAAAAGCCTTTCTCCCGAACAGTTCCTGCTACTTTTTCTCCTTCAATTCAACAAAGACATTTCTCTTAGGAAATTTAGTAAACTATAATTTATTTGGAACTTCTCTATTTATTTATTTAATATGTCATAGGCATTAGCCTTTTTTAAAATCAACATATGTCCCAACATAATCTGATGAGAAATGGGTCGGATGCTTTAGTATCACCATTAACTAAAACTGACTTTTGGCGACTGTTAGTTTGAATTAGTAACCAAACTGCATCCTCTGGTGGCCATATCCTTTCTGGTTCAGATTGACTTTGAGGAAAGCAATAATATGATGAAAAACAAATCCTGATCATTGCCTTACCAAGCATATTCACTCAGTTTCAGTCATATAAACTACCTAGACTCTATTCATTGAGAATCAATTGAATTAATATATCTATTTAAGTGCATTAAACAACATTAGGTCTGTACATGCAGGCCAGACGCCAGAACGAATCAGTTGGACTTTATTTAATTTTTATAGGCGGGCCCGTTTTTTTTCACGGGCCTCCTGTGTGCATGCACTTTACCATATGGACACATTGATAACTAACACCATGACCTTTGGTCATGTAGTGTAAATTAATGTAACCAAATGACGGTTAAACATGTAGGCCTACTGGTCACACATGTAATGTGAAATTGATCAAGCAATCAAAGGGCAAACAATTCAATGAAACAATGAATGTGCAAGAATTGATGGGAGACAGGCGAGCACATTCTGGAGAGCTGAATGCATGCATTCTGCAGAGAGACACCCATACCTTTGCCACACAACATGTGTAATAATACTCAAACACACCTTATCTTCACACATTTTAGATGCTTTTCACTGACTACCGCAACTCAATAATCAAGCCCTATATTGCCACGTGCGCTGCCCAAATTGCTGGCTTCCCAAATGGACATAGGCCAACGCACTTCTGAAACACTGCACAGCTATTTAAAATTAAAATAAGCTTATGATCCTGTGTGGCTAACTCAAGCTCTCTGGTAAAGTATTCTGAATGATTTTACTTAGACAGGAGTAATTATATAATTTTGGCAAAACATCAATTTACTTTAAGGGAAGCCAGCATCAGAACAGTGCACTGTGCACCCGCCAACTTTCCTTTCTAATTTGCAAGTGGCTGAAACCAGAGATCTCAATATAATGACGAGATTATCATGTCTCTGCCCTAACAATGCGAATCGTTCCAAAGGCGGGAATGCAGGCGACAAGCTGAAGTTGGCATAGAAACGCATTGGGTTATTCAGGACAGATTTAGGCGAGAGTGATCCCTCTCGCTTTGCCTCTTCCTCTCTTCTGAAACTAGCAAGCGAAACAAGCGCGGCTCTTTCTTACTTTTTGTAGCCCATGTATCTGATGCTGTCTGGCCGTACTCATTTTGTCCAGACAGCATCAGATACGGTCTACACATACGGATAACGAAGGGGCGTTGTTTCGCTCGCTCGGATGCTTTATGTGAGATTGATGCGCCTCTGTTGGCGAGCACCTCGGTCAAATAAATGATCAATATTTCAATATTTTATTTGGACGGGCAAGGAGGTATGGTAGGGAGGTCCTGCCCCCTAAGGCCCGCCCCTGACTACAAGGAACATAAAACAACACACAGCTAACATTCACATATTTTTTTTCTAGAGATCAATTCCAATTCCATTGTTTTAGGTGGCAATTCATTTTGTGTGACATGCTGGTCATGTAGACAACTTAAAGGTCCATTGCAGCCATTTTATCTCAATATCATATAATTTCTGGGTAACAACTAAGTACCTTATTGTGATTGTTTTAAAATATAATGGTAAAAAATAAACCAAAACTGCTTCTTAGCAAATAGTTTTGCTAGGACTGGCTGGGAGTGGTCTGGGTTGGGTGGGGAAACTGAAAACTGAAAACAAACTGTTATTGGCAGAGAGGTTTAAAACTCTCTTTGTAATTGGTCTATTAACTAATTTACCACCTGGTGATGTCACCAGACAGGCCAGAACACCATCCCACCAAAACAAGTTGAAATTTCAGGTGGTCTTTTCAAACAGCTCTTACACTAAAAGGGCATTATCCTAATTTTCACAATTTCACAGAATTATTCCAACCTCATAATGTGGAAATATATATAACACATAGGACATTTTATTTTTTTAAGTAAGCATGGACATTTGGAACTAATACCCTGCCCTGAACTTCAGTCACTGTTACTAGCCGGCTACCACCCGGTACTCAATCCTGCACCTGTATTGTATATAGTCATTGAACACTGGTCACTTTAATAATGTTTACATACTGTTTTACCCACTTCATATGTATATACTGTATTCTAGTCAAGGCTCATCCTATATAACTACTGCTGTACTCACCTTTTCTATTCATATACTGTCCATACTTTCTATACACACCATCATATACATATATATTTATATTCCGGACTCTGACATTGCGTGTTCTAATATTTCTACCTTTCTTAATTCCTTTCTTTTTCTTTTTTGGGTTTGCGTGTATTGTTTTGTGTTGTTTAGTATTGCTGCACTGTATGTGTACTTGACAAAAACTATTTGATTTGATAACACCCATGTACCTGCAGAGGGAGACAAAGCACTTATTTTCACTAGCTAGAAGACAAAAGAATGGTCTACCTCTGCTAACTACAGAGTCTATTTTGGTGTTAGGAGATAATTGCACATTTAGTTGGGAAGGTATAAAACTACTATGTGGAGTCCCAATCTGTATAATGTTTTGTAAATTCAACCAAAAGTAGTACACCAGTAGCCTATAGTTTATTGATGTCTACATGTCTTTGTGTGGTTAATCAAATTAAAGTATAGGCTATTTGTCATATGTACAAGATAATAATATAAACATATACCATTTACCATGTGTTATTTACTCTCATTATTATTATAAACATGAAAAACGAACACATTGTCTGTTTCTTATTTTGATTAGTAAATGAAGTTGGCCAACTCATCCCCTCAGCTTCCCAATGGAATATTTCTCCACATATTCCCCGGGTGTGTATACTGGGGATCTATACTGAGGTCTGGTTCCCCCTGGTTCATTTGGATCATTACTGAGTGCATAATTCTTGCCCCATTACGTGCAATTGTAATGGTTGACTCACTGCTTTAGAATGATGGTCCTCTGTAGCTCAATTGGTAGAGAATGGCATTTGCAATGCCAGAATAATTTGTTTGATTCCCGGGACCACCCTTACGTAAAATGTATGCACTTATGACTCTAAGTTGCTTTGGATAAAAGCATCTGCTAAATGGCATATATTATATTACTAAATGGAGGAAAAGAGAGGAGGAAAAAGAGGAGTGGAGAGGGCAGAGTTGAGGACAGGATAAAGGGGTTAAAAATGTCCTCTCACCACCCAGTAGACAGACAAGCCTCTGAGCCCTGAGAGCTAAGGGCAGTCCTCAGTGCCTGATTAAAACTCAAGAGAGAAGAGGATGTGTGGAGATGTGTCAAATGCAGCTGGCAGGATGTTTCTTATTTCTCTCGCTCTTTCTCACTGTTGCTCTTGCTCTGTCTCTCTCTGTCTCTCTCTCTCTCTCTCTCTCTCTCGTTGTCTCTGTCTCTTACTCTCTCTATATTTCTCCCTCTCCCTCTTTAAGTAAAGTTGAAGTGATGGAGTGACTCCAATCAAATACCATCTTACCTGTCAAGACCAAATCATTTGAATCACCGATTTTCAACTTTCTACTTTATTTTCATAATAAATTATTCAGAAATGATTCAGATATAAATCATTCAAATGTTTTGTTTTAGCTTCACATACTCCAATATTTCACACACATTAAGTACAAAGAATCAAAGATCCTTCTTTAATGATTTTTTATTGTGCAGCAAGGGGTAAAATGCAGACATTTAGGCTTTATAGCCTTTGTACTTTCTGTGCGTTCAAACTGTTCTAAATAGCGTTTGAACACCTATTAGAAAGGAAATCTAGATAGCAATTTGGTTGAGCTTAAAAATAGTTTTATTAATGAAATTTGACTGAAGTATCATACAATAACAGACAACTCCACCTTGGTTTTAAACCTAGCAATCCAAAGGTCATTATTTCCATCCTCCAGTAGGCAGACATTCTCCCGATACAGGGTCAGATATTTGTCTTCTCTACTGCACTACATGCATTGTGTTAGCTGCTGATCCATGTTTAACTATGAGCCAAAAGGGCCGTCAAAAACACTGGTTTCTCTGCTCTGCTCGACGACAAGCCAGGGTGACTCAGGAGTTCAGGGAAGCTCTCAGTTCCTCAGTAAGCCTCCTCATCTTTACCTGTTAAGCAAGAAGATAAGAATATAAAAAGTATTCAGGATAAAAGGATAATTGAGAATGATGTGTTGAAATACCACCACAGCATACAGGAAATAATCAATTTGGCTCTGAAGACATTAGTAATAACATGAATATCTCAGGATATTCCAAATTCTCTTTATTAAAAGCCAACTAGCCCACCGTCTCTGTCTAGCCTCTGGCAAATCCATCTGCACAGCTGGATTTGATTTGAGTATTTCAAAAACGTGAAACTCTGTCACATGCTAAACACTTATATTAAAGTGAGATTTGATTCAACTATAGTTGGCCAAAAACTCTTCAATTTGATTTAGAGTACATGCTTATACAGGTGAGTGTTTTGATGTAGTACACTAGTATCAAGGTATCACCTACACCCGTATCATGTGTACCGTCTAAGGAGCTATTATGGAGAGGCAGGTGCCACTTTGAGATAATCTGAGGCAGGAGGAATAGTGCCTATTGAAAAAAATGTGTGTGAAGCCATTAATCTATGTATCATCCTACATTCTTGGAAAAAAGGTGCTATCTAGAACCTAAAATGGTTCTTCTGCTGTCCCCATAGGAGAACCCTTTGAAGAACCCTTTTTTGTTCCAAGTACAATCCTTTTGGTTCCCGTTAGAACCCTTTTGGGTTCCATGAAGAACCATTTCCACAGAGGGTTCTACATGGAAACCAAAAGTATTCTACCTGAAACCAAAAACCGAAGAACCCCTTTGGAACCTGTGTAGTGACAACATTAGTGTAGTCTGCCATACAGTGACTATTATCTGCCTTCTAAAAAGCGTGCAGTACCATGATACAGCTAAATCTGAAAAGCATCAGTTATGCTCAGAGGCTGTATATATCCAAGGCCTTTCCAAACCGAGAAACTGGCCATAAAATCACAACCAAAGGCATAGTTTTTCCCAGAAAATCTATAAAGTTCTAGTAAATAGTCTCACTGTTTCCTCTATTCACTGTTCATTCACTTTTGCAACGCTCTGATGCACACGCAAGCACACACACACACACACACACACACACACGCACACACACACACACACACACACACACACACACACACACACACACACACACACACACACACAGGGCTGTCTGTTTTAAGGACAATAAAAGCTAGGTTTCAGTTTTCCCTTCCCCACTCAGACCACTCCCAGACAGTCCTAGCTACATTATTGCTTTATAAATTGATATTTACTAAGAAGATATTTTTGTACATTTATTATAATTTAATTGGTAACAATCCCAGTAAGGTACTTAATTTTAACCAGAAATGATTTGATATTGAGATAAAAATGTCTGCATTGGACCTTGAAATACAGATCAATCCAAACAGGAGAGAGAGAACACCTTTATTGCTGAAGGGGTCCAATCTCATTTTAGGGGTCCACACACACACATGTGCACGCATGCACGCACGCACGCACACACACACACTCCCCCCTCTCTCTCTCTACTTTTCCCAGTTCCCCTTTTAATGTCAACCAAAACAACTTCGAAAATAGCCTTTTTTTCATTGCTATCTAATTAGTCTACAGCCGTGAACAGACTCAGTTGAACAGGCAACACATAGCAGCTTATAAAATATCCCTGTTGCACACAACAAAGCATCAACAGCTATTCCCTGCATGCAGACTAACTTAACAGTTACAATTGACTAATAACACGCTCATAAAATCAAAAAGAGATACTTAATTCACCCATAGGCCCTGGGCGGTTTGTGTGCTCATGTTTGATCTGATAAAGAGTTGGGAGAAGGGGTTTGAGTCATCCAAACAGACCATAATAGTGACTGGCTGGTCTGGAGTCCTCTCATCTCCTAGCACCGCTAACTGCTAATAATGGCTAACCACAGACACATGCCCCCGAGGTACAGTTAATACGCAAACCAGCGCTGGGCTACACACTAGATTAAAGTGTTCTGAACTAAATGAAACAGCTCCACTGGAGCTCCTGTTGCCTGATGTGACCTACTAAAACAGTTACAACAGTGTGCTTCTCTCCTGGTACCAAGGAGAGCTACAGTGTGGCCAGGGGTTTGTCCCAGCCTTGCCCTTTACCACCTGATTGAACTAGTCAACAAATCATCAACACTTTCATTAAGCTGAATAACATCAGGTGTGTTAGACTGGGCTGGAACAAAAGCTACCCACATCGGGCTGCCCGGGTAGCCAAGTGGTTAGAGTGTTGGACTAGTAACCGCAAGGTTGCAAGTTCAAACCCCCAAGCTGACAAGGTACAAATCTGTCATTCTGCCCCTGAACAGGCAGTTAACCCACTAGGCTGTCATTAAAAATAATTAGTTCTTAAACTGACTTGCCTAGTTAAATAAAGGTAAAAAAAAAAAAAAAATTGTAGTCCTCCAGGACCCAGCATGGAGAACAACCTAGAGAGGTCTGTCTGTCTGTGTGATTTGAGTCTTTACCATCAACCATCAATCACAACTCTAATGTATGTATTTCTATCAAATAGAAGTTCCATGCATCTTGCCAGAGCATTTTTTAAATTCAATATGACGCTGAGTAAGTATCAGCCCCCTGTCAAGCTGTCACCCTGTGAAGCCAGTGTACAGACATCATGATCCACGATGACAGGGCTAGAAGCTAAACTAGTGTACAGACATTATGGTCCATGGTGACAGGGCTAGAAGCTAAACTAGTGTAGAGACATTATGGTCCATGGTGACAGGGCTAGAAGCTAAGCTAGTGTACAGACCACAGGAGGTTGGTGGCACCTTAATTGGGGAGGACGGGCTTGTGGTAAAGACTGGAGCGGAATCAGTGGAACTGTATCAAATACATCAAACACATGGTTTCCATGGTTTCCATGTGTTTGATCCCTTCCATTTGCTCCGTTCCAACCATTATTATGAGCCGTTCTCCCCTCAGCAGCCTCCACTGGTACAGACATAATGCACCATGGTGACAGGGCTGGAAGCTAAGTCAGTGTGATGTGGTCCGAGTGACAGATGAGGCGGATGAAGCTCAAGGGTCTGAAGAGGAGCTGATTATCTCCCTCTCGTGCCAACAGTCACACCGATGCATTATGATGGGGGCACATAGATAAGGGCTACATACTAGTCTCTAAGGGCCAAATGGTTGGAGATAAGAGTCTAATCCCCATCGTTAAAGGTCAAATACCTGTATCTGGTCAGTTGATGGATTTTATTCATTGTTCATGTTCTTAAAATAACAAAACTGTTCCATCTCCTGGTTTCATGCTTAACAGCGCTCTGAGCTATACAACTGACCTCCAGCGAGTATGTGTGTGTGAGTGCATATGCATGTTTTTGATTGGCGTGTGTTGGGTGTAGTTCATCCTCTGTCCATGCATGAGTGGGTGTGTGCCTATGTGTTTGTGTGTATGTGTGTGCGTGTGTGGACTAACACCATGCTGTGTCTGTCAGTTAGACAGGCTCCTTAGGATACATGTAGGTCACAGGAAACGCTGGGAAACGCTCTGAGCTGCCACCCACACAACCCTCAACCAGCGACAAACTCTCTCTCTCTCTCTCACACACACACACACACACACACACACACACACACACACACACACACACACACACACACACACACACACACACACACACACACACACACACACACACACACACACACACAGAGAGTCAGCTAACCGAAGATGGAGGTGAGAAAGGAGGGAGAGAGCTAGGAAAGGGGTGATGAGAGGAAAACAGTAGTAAAAGAGAGGAAGGGTTGAGTTTGGGAAACCCTGATATAGTACACTGTAAAACATGCAACTAAGAAAAAAATCCATGTACTGTAGCTTAAAGATGGAATCCTTATGAGGGGAAACAGCAGGCTGTCTGCCCCAGCACCTTAGTTATTGTTTTTATTTTGTGGATGAAACGGAGTTGGCTGGACTTAACTTGGTAAATTGATGAGGTGACATGCAATTCTCCTCTAACGCAATGTTTTAGCACAATGTGAGTAATGTAAATAATTACGTTTGCAACACATATTTCGGGCGTGATCACACAAGAGAATTTAGTTTGCTGAGACCCGCAACTTAAAATACTGTGTTGGCTTAAAATACATGTGCCTCATTAACATAATTCCCAGAGTGCCTTTCAGCAAGTTGTATTCAGAGGCTGAAATATGATGCATTACACGAGATATACCAAAAAAATAAGTGAATTTGTTTTAACCATTAGTAAGATTGTTGTACCTGTTTATCTGGTCTGTGGTTAGTCAGGATATATACAGAACCAGTCAAAAGTTCGAACACACCTACTCATTCAAAGGTTTTTCTTTAATTTTACTATTTTCTACATTGTAGAATAATAGTGAAGACATCAAAACTATGAAATAACACATGGAATCATGTAGTATCCAAAGTGTTAAACAAATCAAAATATATTTTAGATTCTTCAAAGTAGCCACCCTTTGCCGTGATGACAGCTTTGCACACTCTTGGCATTCTCTCAACCAGCTTCATTAGGTAGTCACCTGGAATGCATTTCAATTATCAGGTGTGCCTTGTTAAAAATTAATTTGTGGAATTTATTTCCTTCTTAATGCGTTTGAGCTAATCAGTTGTGTTGTGACAAGGTAATGGAGATGGGGATTTTGAATTTCCATTTTAATTTTAGGGTTATTGCCTATTATATTTTCTTAATTGAACTGCAGCTGTTGATTTGATCAGCAGTAGCGGTGTGATCGGATTTATTGAGCCCTATTTGGTAAAATACCAAGTCCATATTATGGCAAGAACAGCTCAAATAAGCAAAGAGAAACAACAGTCCATCATTACTTTAAGACATGAAGGTCAGACAATCTGGAAAGTGCAGTCACAAAAACCATCAAGTGCTATGATGAAACTTGCACTCATGAGGACTGCCACAGGAAAGGAAGACCCAGAGTTACCTCTGCTGCAGAGGATAAGTTCATTAGAGTTACCAGCCTCAGAAATTGCAGTCCAAAGAATTGCTTAACAGACTTCTTGATACTACCCATCCCGCATGCGGGAGCGTAATCATAGCCTCAAACTAATTAGCATAACGCAGCGGACATAAATCTTCCTAGAAAATGTTCCTATTCATGAAAATCACAAATGAAATATATTGAGACACAGCTTAGCCTTTTGTTAATCACACTGTCATCTCAGATTTTTAAAATATAAAATAAAATCAACTGTTCAGAGGAGATTGCGTGAATCAGGCCTTCATGGTCGAATTGCTGCAAAGAAAGAACTACTGAAGGACACCAATAAGAAGAAGATACTTGCTTTGGCCAAGACTCACAAGCATTAGACCATTGGAAATATGTCCTCTGGTCTGATGAGTCCAAATTTGAGATTTTTGGTTCCAACCGCCATGTCTTTGTGAGACGCAGAGTAGGTGAACCGATGATCTCCGCATCTGTGGTTCTCACTGTGATGGATGAGGAATTGTGATGTGGTGGGGGTGCTTTGCTGGTGACACTGTCTCTGATTTATTTTGAATTCAAGGCACACTAAACCAGCATGGCTACAACAACATTCTGCAGCGATACGCCATCCCATCCGATTTGTGCTTAGTGGGACTATCATTTGTTTTTCAACTGGACAGTGAACCAAAACATACATCCAGGCTGTGTAAGGGCTATTTGACCAAGAAGGAGAGTGATGGAGTGCTGCATCAGATGACCTGGCCTCCACAATCACCCGACCTCAACCCAATTGAGATGGTTTGGGATGAGCTTGACCGCAGAGTGAAGGAAAAGTGCTCAGCATATGTGGGAACTCCTTCAAGACTTTTGGAAAAGCATTCCTCATGAAACTGGTTGAGAGTATGCCAAGAGTGTGCAAAGCTGTCATCAAGGAAATGGGTGGTTACTTTGAAGAATCTGAAATATAAAATATATTTTGATTTGTTTAACACTTTTTTTGGTTACTACATGATTCCATATGCGTAATTTCATAGTTTCGATGTCTTCACTATGATTCTACAAAACATGTATTTAAGTTTTTTAATTAATTTTAGTCCATTAATTGGATCATGTCTAAATCTGGAAAGGAGTCAAAGGGGACTCTATGTGCAAAATTGACATACTTGTCTGAAATTGTATTTTTTTAAACAGTCGATAACAAAATAATTTCCACAGTTGAGCAAACATCTACAGTATAGTTCATCCAACTTACTCTGTATAGTTCAGCTGATGATATCCTTACATCCATAAGTAGTGACGACGTAATCAAAAGTTGAGTCAAGGCATCCAGCTGCAATACGCTTTCTAGTTTACTTTGCAAATGTGTTGAGACAACTCAGGAAGGAAGGTTTTCACAGCAGGGCACTATATAGCCGAAGGTTTAAAATATAAATTAACAGAGAGACTAATAGGTCAACAAAAAAAAGAGCTCTGAGATGGATTGAGTTGTCCTGTGTGGTCTGAGTAGGTCACCAGGGGAGTGAGGCCTCCAGACCTTAGTTACTGATTTCCGATAGCAGAATAAAAGACAGATGTCTTCCTACACTGAGGTGATGGATAACTGTGACGTCATTTGTATGTAACGCATACACATTGAATATAGAGAGGGGGTAGACAGCATACCTAATGTCTAGCACTTCCTAGAGGCAGGCACGCACGCACGCACACACACACACACACACACACACACACACACACACACTAAAATGTTACTCTCAGGAATAAGAGTAATGTTGCCTGAGCCCCAACATCCCACAGATTAAGTACCATGACAAATATTGGTCTCTTAAATAATATTCCCAGAACAATCCCTGATTATGGATGCGTGGTAGTGTAGGATCAGCACAAACGCAGTCGACACCTCATCTATTTCAAATACAATTTTAGTTGTCACATGCACCGAATACAACCATGAAATGCTTACTTATGAGCCCTTAACCAACAATGCAACGTTGTAAAAAAGAAGTACAAAATATTTGCTAAATAAACAGAAAAAACTATCAACAAAATAATGTACAGTAACAAAAACGAGTCTATATACAGTGGGGCAAAAAAGTATTTAGTCAGCCACCAATTGTGCAAGTTCTGCCACTTAAAAAGATGAGAGAGGCCTGTCATTTTCATCATAGGTACACTTCAACTGACAGACAAAATTAGGAAAAAAAATCCAGAAAATCACATTGTAGGATTTTTTATGAATTTATTTGCCCCACTGTTGAAGGAGTACCCGGTACCGAATCAATGTGCAGTGGTACGGGTTTATCGAGGTAATTGAGGTAATATATACATGCATGCATGAGTAAAGTGCTCTGCCTTCCTTTTCCTGTAGTCCACAGTCATCTTCTTTGTCTTGCTCACGTTGAGGGAGAGATTGTTGTCCTGGCACCACTCTGTCAGGTCTCTGATCTCCTCCATATAGGCTGTCTCATTGTCGTCATTGATCAGGCCTACCATCGTTGAAGGTCAGCGTGGCGGATGTGTTGTTGACCACCCTCACCACCTGGGGCAGCCCGTCAGGAAGTCCAGGATCCAGTTGCAGAGGGAAGTGTTCAGTCCCAGGGTCCTTAGCTTAGCGATGAGCTTTGAGGGCACAATGGTGTTGATTGCTGAGCTGTAGTCAAATAACAGCATTCACACATACAGTTGAAGTTGGAAGTTTACATACACCTTAGCCAAATACATTTAAACTCAGTTTTTCACAATTCATGACATTTAATCCTAGTAACAATTCCCTGTCTTTGGTCGGTTAGGATTACCACTTCATTTTAAGAATGTGAAATGTCAGAATAATAGTAAAGAGAATGATTTATTTCAGCTTTTATTTATTTCATCACATTCTCAGTGGGTCAGAAGGTTACATACACTCAATTAGTATTTGGTAGCATTGCCTTTAAATTGTTTAACTTGGTTCAAACATTTCGGGTAGCCTTCCACAAACTACCCACAATAAGTTGGGGGAATTTTGGCACATTTCTCCTGACAGAGTCAGGTTTGCAGGCCTCCTTGTTAACACACGTTTTCAGTTCTGTCCACAAATGTTCTGTAGGATTGAGGTCAGGGCTTTGTGATGGCCACTCCAAAACCTTGACTTTGTTGTCGTTAAGCCATTTTGCCACAACTTAAGAAGTATGCTTTGGGTCATTGTCTATTTAGAAGACCCATTTGCGACCAAGCTTTAACTTCCTGACTGATGTCTTGAGATGTTGCTTCAATATATCTACATAATTTTCCTCCCTCATGATGCCATCTATTTTGTGAAGTGCGCCAGTCCCTCCTGCAGCAAAGCACACCCACAACATGATGCTGTCACCCCCATGCTTCACGGTTGGGATGGTGCTCTTCGGCTTGCAAGCATCCCCATCTTTCCAACAAACATAACGATGGTCATTATGGCCAAACAGTTCTATTTCTGTTTCATCAGACCAGAGGACATTTCTTCAAAAAGTACGATCTTTGTCCCCATGTGCAGTTGCAAACCGTAGTCTGGCTTTTTATGGCGGTTTTCTTCCTAGCTGAGCGGCCTTTCATGTTATGTCGATATAGGACTTGTTTTACTGTGGATATAGATACTTTTGTACCTGTTTCCTCCAGCATCTTCACAATGTCCCTTGCTGTTGTTCTGGGATTGATGTGCACTATTCACACCAAAATACATTAATCTCTGGGAGACAGAAAGCGTCTCCTTCCTGAGTGGTATGACGGCTGCGTGGTCCCATGGTATTTATACTTGCGTACTATTGTTTGTACAGATGAACGTGGCACCTTCAGGCGTTTGGAAATTGCTCCCAAGGATGAACCAGACTTGTGGAGGTCCACAAGAGGTCCACAAACAGAGTTCTTGGCTGATTTCTTTTGATTTTCCCATGATGTCAAGCAAAGAGGCACTGAATTTGAAGGTAGGCCTTGAAATACATTCACAGGTACCCCTCCAATTGACTCAAATTATGTCAATTAGCCTATCAGAAGCTTCTAAAGCCATGACATAATTTTCTGGAATTTTCCAAGCTGTTTAAAGGCACAGTCAACTTAGTGTATGTAACTTCTGATCCATTGGAATTGTGATACAGTGAATTGTAAGTGAAAATATCTGTCTGTAAACAATTGTTGGAAAAATGACTTTTTTTCATGCACAAAGTAGATCCTAACCGACTTGCCAAAACTATAGTTTGTTAACAAAACGAGTATGAAAAACGAGTATAAGTTTATGTAAGCTTCCAACTTCAACTGTATGTGTTCCTTTTGTCCAGGTAGGAAAGGACAGTGTGGAATGCAATAGAGATTGCGTCATCTGTGGATCTGCGGTATGTGAATTGGAGTGGGTCCAGGGTTTCTGGGACGATGGAGTTGACGTGAGCCAAGACCAGCCTTTCAAAGCATTTCATGGCTACAGATTGGAGTGCTACGGGGCGGTAGTCACTTAGGCAGGTTACCTTGGTGTTCTTGGGCACTGGGACTGTTCTGGTCTGCTTGAAACATTTAGGTATTACAGACTTGGTCAGGGAGAGGGTGAAAATGATAGACACTTGCCATCTGGTCAGTGCATGCTCTGAGTACGCATCCTGGTAATCCATCTGGCCCTGTGGCATTGTGAATGGTAACCTGTTTAAGGGCTTACTCACATCAACTATGGAGAATGTGATCACACAATCGTTCTGAACAGCTGGTACTCTCATGCATGATTCCGTGTTGCTTGCCTCGAAGTGAACTTCAAAGGCTTTTAGCTCGTATGGTTAGCTCGCGTCATTTGTCAGCGTCAAGTAGAATGATTCACGTCTCTGTGTGTGGAGTAAAGGTGTTCTAGAGTTTTTTTTTCTCTAGTTGCACATGTGACATGCTGGTACAAATTAGTTAAAACGGATTTCAGTTTTCCTGTATTAAACCTCTTAAAGATCTCTACAGATCGACGTCTCACCCTCGGGATGTTTGAGCTAATGTGCGCTAATGTGATTAGCATGACGTTGTAAGTAACAAGGACATTTCCCAGGACATAGACATATCTTTATGGGCAGAAAGCTTAACCTGTTGAGTGTAGGGGCAGTATTTTGATGTTTGGATGAAAAACGTACCCAGATGAAACTGCCTATTTCTCGGGCCCAGAATCTATAATATGCACATAATTGTCAGATTAGGATAGAAAACACTCTAAAGTTTCCAAAACTGTCAAAATATTGTCTGTGAGTATAACAGAAATGATATTGCAGGCGAAAACCTAAGGAAAATCCAACAAGGAAGTGCCTAAAAGAAACAAATCTCCCTGTTCCATTGCATGCCTCCCCTCAATTTAAAGGGATATCAACCAGATTCCGTTCCCTATGGCTTCCACATGGTGTGAACAGTCTTTAGACATAGTTTCACGCTTTTATTCTGAAAAATGAGCGTGAAGGATCACATCGTGTCAGTGGATGGCTGGGTGCCAGCAGAGTTTTGCATGCACAACAGCTTGGAGCAGACATTTTCTCTCTCTCCTATTGAAAAAGCTACGGTCCGGTTTAAATATTATCGATTATTTATTGTAAAAACAACCTGAGGATTGATTATAAAAAACGTTTGACATGTTTCTATGAAATTTACGGATACTATTTGGAAATGTAGTCTGCCCGTCATGACCTGCACGAGCCTGTGTATTTCTGAACAAAACGCGCCAACCAAATGGAGGTTTTTGGAGATAAAAATAATCTTTATCGAACAAAAGGAACATTTATTGTGTAACTGGGTGTCTCGTGAGTGCAAACATCCGAAGATCAACAAAGGTAAGCGATTCATTTTATTGCTTTTCTGACTTTCGTGACCAATCTACTTTGCTGCTAGCTGTTTGTAATGTTTTGTCTGTTAAGAGAGATGTCCTAACGTAAACGCTTGGATAGCTTTTGCTGTGAAGCTTTTTTTTTATCTGACACGCCAGGTTGATTAACAACAAGCTAAGCTGTGTTTTGCTATATTGCACCTGTGATTTCATGAAAATTTAATATTTTTGTAATTTAATTTGAATTTGGCGCTCTGCAATTCAGCGAATGTTGACGAAAATGATCCCGCTAATGGGATGGGTGCGCCAAGAAGTTAAATTCTTGTTAATCTATCTGCACTGTCCAATTTACAGTTGCTATTACAGTGAAAACATGCTATTGTTTGAGAAGAGTGCACAGTTATGTACTTTAAAATGTACACTCCCGTTCAAAAGTTTGGGTTCACTTGGAAATGTCCTTGTTTTTGAAAGAAAGGCAATTTTTTTGGCCATTTAAATAACATCACATCGATCATTGTAGTCATTGTTAATGTTAATGCAAGAGAAAGGCCATTATCTGACTTAGGACTCTAGAATTTGGCCACTAGATGGCTGAAACTTAACACAATGTGGAAAAAGTGAAGGGGTCTGACTACTTTCCGAAGGCACTGTATATAGACTCTGCATAAGTGTTATTCATCAAGGTCAAAAAGCCAGATGTCTGTTGAGAATGCGTCGACGAGTGGAAAATCCACCTTTACCCTCTGTTCAAATGGCGAACGTGCCAACACTGCATAATAAACTGGATGAGCTCTGTTCAAGACTATCCTATCAATGGGACATGAACAACTGTAATATCTGATTTTTTTAGAGTCATTGTTAAACAAGTACATTGATAATACACAGTTAGCTGTATTTTCTGTGCATTGGCAAAACAGAACGGCAGCCTCTGATAAGATCCGCTGATGCGTGGTCTGTAATATTAAGGAAGTCTCAAGGTTTTGCTCTCCTGAGTTAGTGTACCTCAAGCTGTAGACCACGCTATTTACCAAGATTATTTTTATTTTTATTCTATGTAGCTGTCTATTTGCCACCACAAACCGATGCTGGCACTAAGACCGCACTCAATGAGCTGTATAAGGCCATAAGCAAACAAGAATATGCTCATCCAGAGGCTGCTAGTGGCCGGGGACTTTAATTTAAGGATCAATTTTTGCCTAAAATGACATACCCAAATCTTATAGGCCTGTAGCTCAGGAGCTGAAGCAAGAATATGCATATTCTTGATACCATTTTAAAGGAAACACATTGAAGTTTGTGGAAATGTGAAATTATTGTAGGAGAATAAAACACATTCGATCTGGTAAAATATAATACATTTCTGTTCAAAATGTTGTATCAAGTCTGCCCAAATATGCCTAATTGTTCAGTATATACACTACTGTTCAAAAGTTTGGGGTCACTTAGAAATGTCCTTGTTTTTGGAAGAAAAGTACATATTTTGTCCATTAAAATAACATCAAAGAGATCAGAAATATAGTTTAGTCACTGTTAATGTTGTAAATGACTATTGTAGCTGGAAACGACTGATTTTTAATGGAAAATCTACATAGGTGTAAAGAGGCCCATTATCAGCAACCATCACTCCTGTGTTCCAAGGGAACATTGTGTTAGCTAATCCAAGTTTATCATTTTAAAAGGCTAATTGATAATTAGAAAACCCTTTTGCAAATATGTTGGCCGAGCTGAAAACTGTTGTTCTGATTAAAGAAGCAATAAAACTGTCCTTCTTTAGACTAGTTGAGTATCTGGAGCATCAGCATTTGTGGGTTCGATTACAGGCTCTAAATGCCAGAAACAAAGAACTTTCTTTTGAAACTCAGTCTATTATTTTTCTGATAAACGAAGGTTATTCCATGCGAAAAATTGCCAAGAAACTGAAGATTTCGTACAATGCTGTGTACTACTCCCTTCACAGAACAGTGCAAACTGGCTCTAACCAGAATAGAAAGAGGAGTGGGAGGCCCCGGTGCACAACTAAGCAAGAGGACAAGTACATTAGAGTGTCTAGTTTGTGAAATAGATGCCTCAGAAGTCCTCAACTGGCAGCTTCATTAAATAGTACCTGCAAAACACCTGGCTCAACAGTGAAGAAACGACTCCAGGATGCTGGCCTAAAATGGATTAAAAAAATAATAAATCCTCAGCAATCTACACACAATATCCTATAATGACAAGGTGAAAACAGGTATTAGAAAGTTTAGCAAATGTATTTAAAAAAAAAAACAGGAATACCTTATTAACATAACTATTCAGACCCTTTGATATGAGACTCGAAATTGAGCTCAGGTGCATCCTTTTTCTATTGATCATCCTTGGAGGCCACCTGTGGTAAATTAAATTGATTGGACATGATTTGGAAAGGCACACACATGTCTATATAAGGTCCCACAGTTGACAGTGCATGGCAGAGCAAAAACTAAGCCACGAGGTCAAAGGAATTGTCCATAGAGTGCCAAGACAGGACTGTGTCGATGTACAGATCTGGGGAAGGGTACCAAAACATTTCTGCAGCATTGAAGGTCCCCAAGAACACAGTGGCCTCCATCATTCTTAAATGGAAGAACCACCAAGTGGTGGTTGGAACCACCAAGTCTCTTCCTAGAGCTCTGACAGAGGTCTAGAGTTCCTCTGTGGAGATGGGAGAACCTTCCAGAAGGACAAACATATCTGCAGCACTCCAAAAATCAGGCCTTTATTGTAGCGTGCCAAAACGGAAGCCACTCCTCAGTAAAAGGCACATGACAGCCCACTTGGAGTATGCCAAAAGGCAACTAAAGACTGTCAGACTATGAGAAACAGGATTCTCTGGTCTGCTGAACCCAAGATTGAACTCTTTGGTCTGAATGCCAAGCGTCACGTCTGAAGGAAACTTGGCACCATTCCTACGGTGAAGCATGGTGGTGGCAGCATCATGCTGTGGGGATGTTTTTCAGCGGTAGGGACTGGGAGACTAGTCAGGATCGAGGCAAAGATAAACGGAGCAAAGTACAGAGTGATCCTTGATGAAAACCTGCTCCAGAGTGCTCAGGACCTCAGACTGGAGCGACGGTTCACCTTGCAACAGGACAACGACCCTAAGCACACAGACAAGACAACACAGGAGTGGCTTCGGGACAAGTC
The DNA here is from genome assembly GCF_045791955.1 of Oncorhynchus clarkii lewisi. Taxonomy (NCBI): domain Eukaryota; kingdom Metazoa; phylum Chordata; class Actinopteri; order Salmoniformes; family Salmonidae; genus Oncorhynchus; species Oncorhynchus clarkii. Next base: position 70,389,313 of record NC_092150.1, on the reverse strand, counting down.
TCTGAATGTCCTTAGGTGGCCCAGACAGAGCCCGGACATGAACATCTCTGGAGAGAACTGAAAATAGCTCTGCAGCAACGCTCCCCATCCACCCTGACAGAGCTTGAGAGGATCTGCAGAGAAGAATGGGAGAAACTCCCCAAATACAGGTGTGCCAAGCTTGTAGCATCATACCCAAAATGACTCTATGCTCTAATTGCAGCCAAAGGTGCGTCAACAAAGTACTGAGTAAAGGGTCTGAATACTTATGTAAATGTAATATTTAATTTTTATAAAAAATAAAAAAAAATAGTTGCAAAAATATCTAAAAACCTGTTTTTGCTTTGTCATTATTGGGTATTGTGTGTAGAATGATGAGGGGAAAAAACGATTTAATCCATTTTAGAATAAGGCTGTAACGTAACAATATTAAATGACGTGGAATAGACATTGATTTGACGTCTGTCCCAAGTGGGAAGCCCCCATGGAAGTTGTAAAAAGGAGAAATATGCCAATAGGAAGCAATTCTAGGAAGGTAAAAAAAATAAATAATGGATAGAGATCCTGTTGGCAACATCTTGACAAATTGAAAACTTTTTTCTCTCCCTTTTTCCCTGTGATAAAATGGATTTCAAATGAGTGAATTTGAATAAATTTAAACCTGTTCTACTGGTGGCATGGAAGCATTTTGGGTCAATTTCATTTCAGTTTTTCTGTTTTATTAAAACATTTTGGAGACTTTTCCTCCCTTCCCTGACAGCTAAAACATCCCATGCAAAGAAAAGGTATTTAGGGATGTCAGGGGTGTGACCAATCATGATGGCCATGACTTTAAAGCTATGCTTCTATTTGAGGGCTGAGTAATTGATTTTGTGACTTATTAGTTGTTCAGTTGAATTAGTTTGGATGTCCTTTCTGAACCTGCTGTTTTCACTCTGATGTGGTCGCACAGGGGATGTACGATAAACTGGATGTTCTGTTATCATGGAAAAATGACAGACTGACTTTGGATACATTGGTTTTGTATGTGAAGTACAATCTCCATTAACGTTTTTTAGGACAAGGAGTTTTTACACACACCTTTACTCCCTACCCCCAACCTCAACAAACACACTCACACAGAGTTAAGACCGTGCACTAAAATTAGATCAAGGCTGCTGATTGAATCGGTTAGCTGCTATTTCTGTCCTAGTCAATGATCCTGTACTCATACACACCCTCAGGTCAACGGCACCTCAGGGACACCGTGACCCAGAGGGACACACCCACACGGACACACGCACACACACAGACACACACTCTGAACCCCAAAAGACCCTGAACCACAGGTTCACTGGGCAGGATTTCTAAGACTGGGCAGGATTTCTAAGACGGGGACAAATGATCAGCAACACAGTGCCTTGCGAAAGTATTTCGGCCCCCTTGAACTTTGCAACCTTTTGCCACATTTCAGGCTTCAAACATAAAGATATAAAACTGTATTTTTTGTGAAGAATCAACAACAAGTGGGACACAATCATGAAGTGGAACGACATTTATTGGATATTTCAAACTTTTTTAACAAATCAAAAACTGAAAAATTGGGCGCGCACAATTATTCAGCCCCCTTAAGTTAATACTTTGTAGCGCCACCTTTTGCTGCGATTACAGCTGTAAGTCACTTGGGGTATGTCTCTATCTGTTTTGCACATCGAGAGACTGACATTTTTTCCCATTCCTCCTTGCAAAACAGCTCGAGCTCAGTGAGGTTGGATGGAGAGCATTTGTGAACAGCAGTTTTCAGTTCTTTCCACAGATTCTCGATTGGATTCAGGTCTGGACTTTGACTTGGCCATTCTAACACCTGGATATGTTTATTTTTGAACAATTCCATTGTAGATTTTGCTTTATGTTTTGGATCATTGTCTTGTTGGAAGACAAATCTCCGTCCCAGTCTCAGGTCTTTTGCAGACTCCATCAGGTTTTCTTCCAGAATGGTCCTGTATTTGGCTCCATCCATCTTCCCATCAATTTTAACCATCTTCCCTGTCCCTGCTGAAGAAAAGCAGGCCCAAACCATGATGCTGCCACCACCATGTTTGACAGTGGGGATGGTGTGTTCAGCTGTGTTGCTTTTACGGCAAACATAACGTTTTGCATTGTTGCCAAAAAGTTCAATTTTGGTTTCATCTGACCAGAGCACCTTCTTCCACATGTTTGGTGTGTCTCCCAGGTGGCTTGTGGCAAATTTTAAACAAATTTCTATGGATATCTTTAAGAAATGGCTTTCTTCTTGCCACTCTTCCATAAAGGCCAGATTTGTGCAATATACGACTGATTGTTGTCCTATGGACAGAGTCTCCCACCTCAGCTGTAGATCTCTGCAGTTCATCCAGAGTGATCATGGGCCTCTTGGCTGCATCTCTGATCAGTCTTCTCCTTGTATGAGCTGAAAGTTTAGAGGGACGGCCAGGTCTTGGTAGATTTGCAGTGGTCTGATACTCCTTCCATTTCAATATTATCGCTTGCACAGTGCTCCTTGGGATGTTTAAAGCCTGGGAAATCTTTTTGTATCCAAATCCGGCTTTAAACTTCTTCACAACAGTATCTCGGACCTGCCTGGTGTGTTCCTTGTTCTTCATGATGCTCTCTGCGCTTTTGACGGACCTCTGAGACTATCACAGTGCAGGTGCATTTATACGGAGACTTGATTACACACAGGTGGATTGTATTTATCATCATTCGTCATTTAGGTCAACATTGGATCATTCAGAGATCCTCACTGAACTTCTGGAGAGAGTTTGCTCCACTGAAAGTAAAGGGGCTGAATAATTTTGCACGCCCAATTTTTCAGTTTTTGATTTGTTAAAAAAGTTTGAAATATCCAATAAATGTTGTTCCACTTCATGATTGTGTCCCTCTTGTTGTTGATTCTTCACAAAAAAATAAAGATATAAAACTGTATGTTTGAAGCCTGAAATGTGGCAAAAGGTCGCAAAGTTCAAGGGGGCCGAATACTTTCGCAAGGCACTGTATGTTTCCCCATGACCAGTAAAGCCTCAAGTACTGAATTGTCTGGAAAACAGTTATTCATTTTCTGCAGGAAGACTATGGCTATTTGAAGACAACATGTTGATGAACAACCTTTTTTTTGGTTTGGTTGGTAAACAGCTCAATACAAAATCCAGGGTAATAATGTAGGATAAAACTGTGGGAGGTTTGCTCGCATAAATCATTAAAGAATGTAATAGTGCACCTTATGGAAAAACAAATACAACTCATAAAAACACAAATCCCATGAGACTGGCACAGGCAGCACAAATAAACACACCTCCCCATCTTAAAGTGAACACACCTCTCTCATCTTACAATAATCTCTCGTGGACAGATTCTCAGAGGCATGTAGAATTATGTGATTACGAGCAGAAATAGTTCCTGTTTTAGGGTTTTCGGCTTTGATTATTTGGACAAATCAGGATTGGGCAAAGATGGTGCTTAAACTGGTGTGTGATTTTCATGTCCTTGTGAGGATGATAAAAGGTGTCCACTAGATACCACAGCCACAAAGTAAAAATGGCCTATATCATAAAAATTCAGGAAAACAAGAATTGTACTTTTGGGAAAGTAAGATTAGGGTACAGTAAGGCTGTGTATATAGGGATAAATGCTATAGCTCCCATCCAGCAGACAGAAGTGCTGAATAAATGTTTTATGAACACAGCATTCCCGTTTTCTCTCTCTACCGCTGACATAAGTGTTGCACATGTTCTTCTCCCGGCTTTCCACTGTAATTGATTTATTATCCATACAGGGTCATTCATTTATCTTTCTCTGGGACCGACTGTCTTCCCTTGTCTTCTCTGTATGATTACGGAGGAGAGATAAGACATGGTCGTCAGCGAGAGAGAGAGAAAGAGCAATGGGGAGAGAGAGAGGGAGAGGGGAGAGAGAGAGAGAGAGAGAGAGACTAACACAGGGCAAATGGGGTGAGAGAGAGAGGGGGAGAGAGAGAGAGAGAGAGAGAGAGAGAGAGAGAGAGAGAGAGAGAGAGAGAGAGAGAGAGAGACTAACACAGGGCAAATGGGGTGAGAGAGAAAGGTGGAGAGAGAGAGAGAGAGAGAGAGAGACTAACACAGGGCAAATGGGGTGAGAGAGAGAGGGGGAGAGAGAGAGAGAGAGAGAGAGAGACTAACACAGGGCAAATGGGTGAGAGAGAGAGAGAGAGACTAACACAGGGCAAATGGGGTGAGAGAGAGAGAGAGAGAGAGACTAACACAGGGCAAATGGGGTGAGAGAGAGAGAGAGAGAGAGAGAGAGAGAGAGACTAACACAGGGCAAATGCGGCGAGAGAGAGAGAGGGAGAGGGAGAGAGAGAGAGAGAGAGAGAGAGGGAGAGAGAGAGAGAGACTAACACAGGGCAAATGGGGTGAGAGAGAGAGAGAGAGAGAGAGAGAGAGAGAGAGAGACTAACACAGGGCAAATGGGGTGAGAGAGAGAGAGAGAGAGAGAGAGAGAGAGAGAGAGAGACTAACACAGGGCAAATGGGGTGAGAGAGAGAGAGAGAGAGAGAGAGAGAGAGAGAGACTAACACAGGGCAAATGGGGTGAGAGAGAGAGAGGGAGAGGGAGAGGGAGAGAGAGAGAGACTAACACAGGGCAAATGGGGTGAGGGCAAGGCAATATAGAAGGAAGTGATGCTGTCCAGTAATATACTACTGACACGTGTAATACGACCAAACAGGGCCTCGTATCTCTTACACTCTGGCTCAAAGAATAAGGCCAACTAGCGCATTGTCAAACAAGTATCTCGCTTTCTGACTACAAACATCTAATTTCTAACTGGAAGAATGGGCAAACACAGAGCCTAGCGCGTTAGCTCAATCTTTATCACAAACATGTTTAGAACAGGGTCAAGTGGCTTTCTTTCTCTCCTTCAGGGCTAAAAAGGCCTTGTAGCTCACTGTTTGTTTGCTGCCAACTTAGAACACGTAGAAGAGATTTCCAGTCAGTGGGATCAACTAATAATAAAATAACAAATAAAGAATGAGTCAACAACAAAGTACAGGCCTAAACAGGGCAGTAGCTTGCTGTCATATGATCACACAGAAAATTGTGTGTGTGTGTGTGTGTGTTGATGCTAACTTGGCTCTGTCACCAGAGAAAAGTAAACAGTATGAGCATCAGAGCGAGACAGTGAAGAAACTGTGTCACTGAAAGATAGGATCTCTGCCTGCTCGCTAATTAACCCTGTCTACTCACGCACAACACGCAGGCACGCATACACACTTCCATCTGTTTCAAACTAGCCATTCCAAATCAATTCTCCAGTTTTAGTTTTGTTTGGTTTTATTTACTCCCTGCTCTCTGTGTGTTTCACACTGAAGACAGGGATAATTATTGATTTGAAACAGTGGCAGATAGTGCAGATGTTTCACTGTTCCTGAGGGACTCCTGTGGAGCCAAACCAACTGTTCTGGTCAGATGGCTCACAACACATTTAATCTAACTCACAAAGCACACACACACACACACACACACACACACACACACACACACACACACACACACACACACACACACACACACACACACACACACACAACAGACGGGCTGGTAAAACAATAAGTCAAGTCTGCATATACTACCACGTTAGGCTCTGACTCCTGACCTTAGATAAGCATGCAAAACGTTCATGTAAATTATTGGTAGAGACATTAAATTCCACATACAGTACCAGTCAAAAGTTTGAACATACCAACTCATTCAAGGGTTTTTCTTTATTTTTACTATTTTCTACATTGTAGAATAATAGTGAAGACATCAAAACTATAAAATAACATATGGAATCAGGCACTAACCAAAAAAGTGTTAAACAAATCAAAACACATTTTAGATTTTAGATTATTCAAAGTAGTCTTGATGACAGCTTTGCACGCTCTTGGCATTCTCTCAATCAGCTTCACCTGGAATGCTTTTCCAACAGTCTTGAAGGAGTTCCAACATGTGCTGAGCACTTGTTGGCTGCTTTTCCTTCACTTTGCAGTCTAACTCATCCCAAACTATCTCAATTGGGTTGAGGTCAGTTGATTGTGGAGACCAGGTAATCTGATGCAGCACTCCATCACTCTCCTTCTTGGTCAAATAGCCCTTACACAGCCTGGATGTGTGTTGGATCATTGTTCTGTTGAAAAACAATGATAGCCCCACTAAGCGCAAACCAGATGGAATGGCATGTTGCTGCAGAATGCTGTTGTAGCCATGCTGGTTAAGTGTGCCTTGAATTCTAAATAAATCACAACATTGTCATCAGCAAAGCACCCCCACACCTCTTCCTCCATGCTTCACAGTAGGAACCACACATGCATAGGAACCACACAGGAACCTCACAAAGACACAGCTAGGACAGATTTCCACTGGTCTAATGTCCATTGCTTGTGTTTCTTGGCCCAAGCAAGTCTCTTCTTATTATTAGTATCCTTTAGTGGTGGTTTCTTTGCAGCAATTAGACCATGAAGGCCTGATTCACACAGTCTCCTCTGAACAGTTGATGTTGAGATGTGTCTGTTACTTGAATTCTGTGAAGCATTTATTTGGGCTGCATCTTCTGAGGCTGGTAACTCTAATGAACTTATCCTCTGTAGCAGAGGTAACTCTGGGTCTTCCTTTCCTGTGGCAGTCCTCATGAGAGCCAGTTTCATCATAGCACTTGATGGTTTTTGCGACTGCACTTGAAGAAACTTTTACATTTCTTGAAATGTTCCAGATTGACTGACCTCCATGTCTTAAAGGATTGATGGACTGTCATTTCTCTTTGCTTATTTGAGCCGTTCTTGCCATAATATGGACTTGGTATTTTACCAAATAGGGCTACCTTCTGTATACCTTATCAAAACACAACTGATTGGCTAAAACGCATAAAGAAGGAAAGAAATTCCACAAATTAACCTTTAACAAGGAACACCTGTTATTTGAAATGCATTCCAAGTGGCTACCTAACGAAGCTGGTTGAGAGAATACCAAGAGTGTGCAAACCTGTCATCAAGGCAAAGGGTGGCTACTTTGATGAATCTGAAGTAATAATTACATTTTGATTCATTGAAAACATTTTTGATTACTATATGATTCCATATGTATTATTTCATATTTTTGTTGTCTTCACTATTATTCTACAATGTGGCAAATCGTAAAAACAAATAAAAACCCTTGAATGAGTAGGTGTGTCCGAACATTTGACTGGTACTGGTATGTATCTCAAGTTAGCCTAGTCTGAAACAGATTTTGATACTGCACTGGCATACAAAATGAGAGTAAGCAAATGAGAGTAAGCACTAAATTACACAGCAAAGATGTGAGGAGTTTGTAAGACAGGTGTTTGATAGAGTTGTGTGTGTGTGTGCGTGCGTGCGTGCGCGTGTGTGTGTGTGCGTGCAGTGCTGAGGCAGGAGCTCACCGGAGCAGAGTACCGGCACCTAAAATGTTCTACTGTTTGAGCTCCTGTTCCTCTTATAGAATATAAGCTCATAAGTATTGTTGAGCTCCTGCATCTAAATATAAACAGTACCAGCACCCAAAATGAGTACCGGGAACCTATTTCAGTCCCAGTCAAGCTCTCTGTGTGTGTGTGTGTCTTTGCACTAACCTGACTCAGGTCGTGTCTCCATGTCATCTGCCAGCTGAAGACGGACTCCAGAACACTTTGGGAAAAGAGAGAGCATCACTTTTGACACTTATAGTTACCTATTTGACAGTCATACTCAGTGGCCTACTTTGGAATTTACAACACAATCTCAAATTCAATTCAAATGTAACACTTCAATGAGTAAAAAGTCTGAGCAGTAGCGGGGCCCCCCGCAAGGTGACAGCGGGGACTGCGAGGCACTGGTGGGACGCCTTGAATGAAGAGTGAACTGTGCTGCCTGCATGCCAGCAGAGGACCTGCTAAATTCCCCCTTTTGACAAACCCCTTCCTCTGCTCCAACAGAGTTCCTCTGTGGAAATGGGAGAAACTTCCCGAAGGACAACCATCTCTGCAGCACTCCACCAATCAGGCCTTTATGGTAGAGTGGCCAGACAGAATACACTCCTCATTAAAAGGCACATGACAGCCCGCTTGAAGTTTGCCAAAAGGCACATGAAGACTCTCAGACCATGAGAAACAAGATTCTCTGGTCTGATAAAACCAAGATCGAACTCTTTTAGCCTGAATGCCAAGCGTCATGTCTGGCGGAAGCCTGTCACCATCCCTACGGTGAAGCATGGTGGTGGCAGCATCATGCTGTGGTGAGGTTTTTCAGCAGCAAGGACTGGGAGACTAATCAGGATCGAGGCAAAGATGAATGGAGCAAAGTATAGAGAGATCCTTGATGAAAACCTGCTCCAGAGTGCTCAGGACCTCAGACTGGAGTGAAGGTTCACTTTCCAACAGGACAACAACCCTAAACACACAGCCAAGATAATGCAGGAGTGCCTTCGGGACAAGTCTCTGAACGTCCTTGAGTGGCCCAGCCAGAGCCCGGACTTGAACCCGATAAAATATACCTGGAGAGACCTGAAAATAGCTGTGCAGCAACCTGACAGAGCTTGAGAGGATCTGCAGAGACAAATGGAAGAAACTCCCCAAATACAGGTGTGCCAAGCTGCTTGTAGAGTTTTCTTGGCTATGATGCTATGTTGTAATCGCTGCCAAAGGTGCTTCAACAAAGTACTGACTAAAGGGTCTGAATACTTATGTAAATGTTATATTTCCGTTTTTATATTTTTATTACATTTGCAAAAAATTCTAAAAACCTCTTTTTGCTTTGTCATTAGAAGGTATTGATGTGTAGATTCATGAGAAGTATGTGGAATAAGTCAAGGGGTCAGAACTTTTCAAAGGCACTGTATATACAGTATAAGTCAAAAGTTTGGACACACCTACAACTTCAAGAGTTTGTCTTCATTTTTACTCTTTTCTACATTGTAGAATAATAGTGAAGACATCAAAACTATGAAATAACACATATGGAATCATGTAGTAACCAAAAAAGTGTTAAACAAATCAAAATATATTTTCTATTTCAGATTCTTCAAAGTAGCCACCCTTTGCCTTGATGACAACTTTCACACTCTTGTCATTCTCTCAACCAGCTTCATGAGGGTGTCACTTGGAATGTATTTCAATTAACAGGGCTGCCTTGTTAAAAGTTAATTTGTGGATTTTCTTTCCTTCTTAATGCGTTTGAGCCAATCAGTTGTGATGTGACAAGGCAGGGGTAGTATACAGAAGATAACCCTGTTTGGTAAAAGACCAAGTCCATATTATGGCAAGAACAGCTCAAATAAGCAAAGAGAAACAACAGTCTGTCATTAATTTAAGACGTGAAGGTCAGTCAATTCGGAAAACCCGTGACGGGTAAAGGAAGACCCAGAGTTACCTCTGCTGCAGAGGATAAGTTCATTAGTTACCAGCCTCAAAAATTGCAGCCCAGATAAATGCTTCACAGAGTCCAAGTAACAGACACATCTCAACATCAGCTGTTCAGAGGAGACTGCATGAATCAGGCCTGGTCGAATTGCTGCAAAAAAACACAACTAAAGGATATTTGGGAACTCCTTCAAGACTATTGGAAAATCATTCCAGGTGAAGCTGGTTGAGAGAATGCCAAGAGTGTGCAAAGCTATCATTATTGCAAAGGGTGGCTACTTTGAAGAATCTGAAATCTGAAATATATTTGATTTGTTGAACACTTTTTGGTTACTACATGATTCCTTATGTGTATATCATAGTTTTGATGGCTTCACTATTATTCTACAATGTAGAAAATAGTACAAATTAAGAAAAGCCCTTGAATGAGTAGGCGTGTCCAAACTTTTGACTAGTACTGTAAGCTTCAATTTCCTCAGCGTACACATCACTGACAAACTGAAGGCACAACAGAGCCTCTTCAAACTCAGGAGGCTGAAGAAATTTGGCTTGGCACCTAAAACCCTCACACACTTTTACTGATGCACAATTGAGAGCATCCTGTCGGGCTGTATCACCGCCTGGTACGGCAACTGCACCGCCCGCAACTGCAGGGCTCTCCAAAGGGTGATGCAGTCTGCCCAACGCATCATTGGGGGGGGGGGGGGGGGGGGGGGGGGGGGGGGGGCAAACTAACTGTCCTCCAGGACACCTACAGCATCCAATGTCACAGGAAGGCCAAAAATATCTTAAAGTACAACAACTACCCGAGCCACTACTTCTTCACCCCGCTATCATCCAGAAGACGAGGTCAGTATAGGTGCATCAAAGCTGGGACCTATAGACTGAAAAACAGCTTCTATCTCAAGTTCACCAGACTGTTAAATAGTCAACAGTAACACCTTAGAGGCTGCTGCCCTATATACATAGACTTTAAGTCACTGGCCACTTTAACAATGGAACATTAATAATGTTTACATATTTTACATTACTCATCTCAAATGTATATACTGTATTATATTCTATTCTACTGCATTGTAATCTATGCCACTCTGACATTGCTCGTCCAAATATGTTTACATTCTTAATTCCATTCCTTTACTTTAGATTTGTGTGTATTGTGTGTATTGTTGTGAAATTGTTTGATATTGTTTGAAATTGTTAGATATTATTGCACAAGCACAAGCATTTCACTACACCCACAATAACATCTGCTAAACACGTGTATGTGACCAATCCAATTTGATTTTTATTATTATTCTTTTAATGCTTGTTTATTTTTCTTTTCAAGGGGTTTGAGATTCTTTCTGTAATGAAAAGAGCTATAGAAGCTGAACAAATTATTATTATTATTATGAGGTTGAGGAAGAAATTTGAGTTTCAAAACTTATGTCCTGTCATAAAAAATTAAAAAATACGGCATATGACCTGTACATACTGTTTGCCATCTGGGAGGCCCGCTCTCCGAGGGGACTCCAAAGCTTGTCGGCCCTCCCGCCTTACATTCATGGAAATGTAATGGAAAACATGAATGTAACGTTTCACCTGTCAGAGTAGAACCCGTAGCGTAAAATATCATTGGTCACATCTTCCAAGAACTGTAGATATTTCCCCTCCTCTTCCTCCTCATCCCCCTCTTTCTCCTCTCCCTCCCTAGGGAATATGAATAGAATTCCACACAATCAATACAGTGGATTGGAAATCTGTACATTTTCAGTATTCATGTATATTGATATCAGCTTAATGTAACGGGATACAACTCAGTGTCTTCTACTGTCTATCAGGTGTCTTAACTTCAATACTCCATATACAGATGGACCTCTTTCTGCTATGGGCATTAGCAGCTTTTCCATGCATGTCTGGGCTACATACACTATTACATTACATAACTGTGTAAATTATTCATTAATGACATAGTAATTACTTATTATCTAACCTGCCAGCTTGATCGGCTCCTGTGTTTGTCGCACTGTATTTCATAGACCACTGTGCAGGATACTAGAAAGGGTAGAAGGGCATTAATGATGATGGTGCTATGCCGGTATGCCACAATGCTATGTCTGGATCATTGACCTTATATCAACATGGGGTCAATCAAGCTCTTGTAGATATAAGGTGGTGTGTGTGGTTATGTAACGTAACATATTACGCAACGGTAACAGAAAACACAGGTGCTTCCTTGTTGACCTGACCTTGTGACCATGGCAACTACCCCCAGAGGTATTCTGTGATGAAGAGGGATGCGTCTTCCTGTCAAGAGGGAGAGGAGGAAATAGACAGATGGAAAACAGATGGAGATAATGAAGATGACGGGGGGGCTAATCATCATTGTCAGGAGAGTCAGGACAGATGCCTGCACAGGAATAGTGATGAGCCATTGAGAAAACCAACAGGTACCAACAAGTTCCGTCTGTTTATGTGTTTATGATTGAAAGTGAGTGTGTGTTTCCTTAATCCCTCACATTTTTAAAAAAATCCTCTGGGTCTGTGTGAAGTAGTGGCCTTCACTAAAGACATTTCAACGCGTAATTATTCCAAGTATTTTTTAGAGCAAGATATGTTTGTGTATGTCCTTATTTCATTGTCATTTATCAAACAATCCATTTACTAAATATTTTCCATCGTTTTCAACCAATTGCGATCAGGTGTTCATTGATTTCTTGTTTTCTATTGGTCCATCAAATGGAAGTGGTTCATTGACAAAGGTGTTTCCGTACAGTAATTGGGTCACCTGCCATCTTAAAGAAGTTTTTCCAGATTGTTTGTCAGTGGAATGTCTTTTAACTACGGTGAGCCATGTCTGTGTTTAGGTGCCAGTTTCATGTGGTTTTTAACTTGCTCTGCTACTGCAGTTCTAAATAAAGTACTTTGAACTGTTTTTATTCTCAGTCCTTTTTATTCATTTGAAGTGTTTAGCAGCTAGCTCTCTCTGTCTGCTTAGCATGAAGCTTATCGCACACTGCATGTAGATGATGGGCCTAATAACGACAACACGCTGCAAGCATTCTGGACTGGCATTTGCATTATGATAATAATTGTGCATGCATTTGTCTTTATCTCTCTTTCTCCCTCTTTTTTTCTCTCGCTCTTCCTTTTCACTCTGTAATTAATGCATTCTACTGCCTCTAACTATTAGGATTACGGAACAATGTGTTTTTGTTAGATATATTTTAACACTGCGGCTAGCGTTCAATACCTCTATAATTCAATGGACTCAGAGGTGTAAGGCATATGCTTGTTCACTTTTATAATCATGGCTTATGTACATTTATATTTTACAGCAGCAATGGTCTCCTAAAAGCAGTTAACATCACCTCTCAGTCTGTCCCTTCTTCTGGCCTGGCGGTGGGGTGTAGTAGCGATACTGAGACAGGAAGGAGTCATGCTGGTTCCTGTGGGTCCTGGGGGTGAAAGGTTGCTGGCCGACCCTGTGGAACACCCCTGGGTGTCTGTCCAGGACGTCCCCGCTGTAGGTCCTTTGAGCTGGGCCCTGGTAGGGCCCCTGGGCCTGTTGATGGTCCCTAGAGGTGAGGTAGCCAGGCTGGGGTGCCTACAGGGAGAAGAGGAGCGTCACTTTGTCTTGGAATAACTCATACCTGAAATGTTTAATGTTATTTCATTACTGTATGTCATACCACTCTTTTTATATGGGGAAGGTCAAGGTGAAGTAGTTCCAGTCAGACAGGTTCTCATGGGTATGTCTGGTCTGAGACATTTGTCAATTATGATGGTTTCATTCTATAGTAGGCTATAAATGAAATGATGTATACTGTACAGTAACACTTTAAAGGACACACCAAGGGTGGCCCGAGGGTGAGCTTTGAAGTGAACTAAAGTCGTTCTGTATAATCCTCACTATGGGGGTGGCAGCTTCCTCATCTATGTGGCCTGATACACAGGCAGAAAGATACTCACTCATTCTCTCTCTCTCTCTCACACACACACACACACACACACACACACACACACACACACACACACACACACACACACACACTCACTCAGCAGAAGGTTTGTAGCGTGAAGCTATCTATGGAAATCGATGCACGATAACCACAACCGTGCTCAATCAACGTGTTCAGCGTGGTCACCTATGATACCGTCAAACACTCGCTTGCATGGTTGAACGGTCACTGTCATCTGGTCAGCTCTGTTCGCACGGAACGCTGTATGGCCATTACATAGCACACTCAATTTGTCATGCTGAGTGTAAAGATGGCTACTAAGGTTGGATTCCAGTATGATGGTAACGACATTTTCTGAGCCTTTCTGACCCTAGAATGTCTGAAAGGACTAGTATGGCTGGCTACAAGTCATTGTTGTAAATGAGAATGTGTTCTCAACCGATATATAAAAATGAATTTCATTCAGGGAGGAAAATGATGGCAAGTATTCTCTCAGATCTGCAAGGGCGTAAGGACATCAAGGAAAGCAAGTTATCAGAACAGAATCAAGCCGACTCTCACAGTTGAGTCACTAAATCCCTTCAATCTAGTGGATGAGCTAACAGTCCCACAGGAAGACATAGAGAGAGAGAGGGAGAGATGGATTGAGGGTGAGTAAGTGTGAGAGAGAAAGACCAGACCACTGCACAATCCCAGCATTATCAAACTATAAAGTGATCATATTTGATTCAACACAGCTAACAGTGGAACTTCTTGATATGGTCTCTAAAAGACTAATAAAAAAGAAAGCGGATTGTTAGTCAGAACGAATAACAAGGATGACACCAGGAGAGAGGAGGGGAGAACTGCATCTCTTTTCCGTCTTTAATTTTAATTTCAACCTGCAACATTGAGCACTTCCCCTTCCATTCTGCATCGTCTGCATGGGACTTCAAGACGCTACCGTACTATAGGGAGATGATTGTGCAGGACACGTAATGATGCTGTTGCATGTTTTAATGTTGACCTCAGCGTACTGATGTGTGCTCAGGGACTTGGAAAGGGTTTGTGTGTGTGTGTGCGTGCGTGCGTGCGGGGACTTCGGGTTAAGAATAGTCAGCATATATACAGTGGGGAGAACAAGTATTTGATACACTGCCGATTTTGCAGGTTTTCCTACTTACAAAGCATGTAGAGGTCTGTAATTTTTATCATAGGTACACTTCATAAGAATATGCAACAATATATGGTGTGTCACGACTTCCGCAGAAGTCGTCTCTTCTCCTTGTTTGGGCGCCGTTCGGCAGTCGACGTCACCAGCTTTCTAGCCATCGCCACTCCATATTTCATCTATCCATTTGTTTTGTCTTGTTCCCTGCACACCTGGTTTTCATTCCCCAATCAATCCATATGTATTTATTCCTCTGTTCCCCATCATGTCTTTGTGTAAGATTGTTTGTGTTACATGTATTTTGGAATTGTGGATATTGTTACGCGCATCACTTTTTTGTCTATGTTCCGTGTTTGGGCACATTTTATGTTACTTTGTGCTGTCATTTTGGACGGGAATAAATAGTGTGCCTGTTCACTATACTCTGCTCTCCTGCACTTGACTTCACCTCCAATACACACTCCTAACATGGGAGGTCTTGTGTACTGTACAGTGTATATGAAACATTCCATATGCTCAATTTCAATCCCAACCAACTGATTGAAGGACACAAGAAGCAGATTGGAAGAGACTCTGCAGGGATTGGTGGATGACTGACATGAGATGAATGACGTAAAATGGCAATGTGCTTAATCCCCGAAGAGAACCCAAAGGTAAAGGGCTATAAATATATATATATATATATATATATATATATGTGTGTATATTCTTGAAAATGTTTAGACCCAGCCAAGTAGGCAACACCTACAATTTATATTAAAATGCATCCCGTGATTGGATTGTTGGCATTGCATTCAGTGAGATTAGATGTTTCTGACTTGGTGTATACAGTTGAAGTCGGAAGTTTACATACCTTAAGGGAACATTTCGGCATTTCGTGTATGATCAGTGAGAAAGTCCATATTGCAAATGTACGGTCCCTTACTAGACGTCCGAAATCGTTTGTAAAATTTGCGGTCGGCGTCGGGCCGTGCGGTAGGGCCAGACCTACCGGGAAGTCATCAAATGAACTTTGTCGGACATTCGGTTTCCGTTTTAAAAAATAAACAAGTTTTTGACCGTTTTTCCGCTGTCCCGGAATTTCCCACAAGAGGGCATACGGAATCATATGGCAATTTGGCAAAACATCACGAATCACGACGGGGCCTTATCTCGAAAACGGAAAATATTTCGAAGCCGAAACTCGGTGAGCGTAGGTTTGGCATAATGGGCAGTTGGCCCCGAACAAGATGGCGTCTAGGCCTCGACGGTTTTTGAGTTATGGCCGTTTTTCTGGGATTAAAGGTCCTAAATGGAAATAGAGAAATTATTTTTCCACTTCAGGTCAAAGTCAAGGAGCCTCCGGTGTCAATAAAAAAAAAAACAGCCATTTATCTATCGTCATTTAAGAGAAACGGAACAATGACATCTTGGTGATGGTCACAAATAGGCGTTTTTTTTTTTCAACGGTTACAGATCCAGTTGCAGGGTGTTCATACGAATCTTTTTAAAGTGTGCTGCGGAGCTCTGCGACATTTCTGTGATTTTCTATGATTTTCTGAAATAACACACACATACTAAACCCTCCGTAAATAACTCAGTTCTTAACGTAAAGACTTAAAACTCAGGATTCTGTAAAAGCATACCCCAATGAGGATATGTGGTTAATTATAGCTTCCTGTGCCAACCGGAAGTGCCTTAAATGGTGTCTCAGGGGCTGTTTCGAAGGGTTAAAAAAGTCAGATCTGTCCAAAACTTCATATATGTGATTAGGCAACCCCCATGAACTGTAAATCAGTCATTTTTCCCAAAAAAATCAAAGGAAAAAAAAATCACACTAAAACACAACTTGAATGGAGGGACGTATTGGGGTGCGTAGAGACAGACAGTGGCTGCAATAGTTAGCTTTGTTGGAGCTAAAAAAGAACCGTCAGACCTAGAGTTCCGAAACTTTAGAAACCTGTTCTAGACCTCCGGTCGATGGTGCGTGGTGAGTTACGTGGCTCTAGACGGTTCTCGGACCGAGAAACAGCTTCGTACATTTGCAATACCTTCAATTCATTTTGACCATTACGAA
Source organism: Oncorhynchus clarkii lewisi (assembly GCF_045791955.1). Lineage (NCBI taxonomy): Eukaryota > Metazoa > Chordata > Actinopteri > Salmoniformes > Salmonidae > Oncorhynchus > Oncorhynchus clarkii. The sequence continues at coordinate 70,372,803 of NC_092150.1, read as the reverse complement.
AATGACGACGTTTAGAAAAGTCTCAGAGACGCAAGGCTAGGTGCATTGAAACCGGCTCGGCCCATAGAGACGGACCCCAACGTTTCTGTCCGATAGCTCGTTCAAGGACCCCGTAGGAAGGCATGGAAAATAGTGGATTTTCAGCACCAATTAGGGTTTTTCTCGGACGCCAAATGACCTATCGAGCCGAAACTCGGGATTCGGGGTCGCCTCACATAGGACTTCACATAATGTCCGAACTGGACCCGCAGCTAGAACGTAACTATGTGTTTTACCTTTTTATTATGTTTTAAACTAAAGGCGCTGTGAATTATGGGACTGCTCTGACATATGTGATAGTTGGCTTCTAAATGAGTAGGAAAAAGTGGGTTTGGTGTCATAATGACATCTAATTGACTGATGGACACTGACTTGCTAGTTGACTTTTGTGCATTTGCAATATGTTTAAACAGAGAGGGACCATCACCAAAATGGCATTCTGAAATCAACACAAAAAATGGCATCACCATAGTCTCCAGACTGTGCTAAGTTCAACGAGCTATCCGCCTTGACCGTAGCTCGCTCGGTGTAAGCGCAACGACCATTAGAAAAGTAGGCCCAAAATGAAGCCTGCCCCACAATGTCATTTGCTTTTGAGTGACAGTGAGAGAACCGTTTAGGTGAGAAGAAAAATTACACCACATGAATGTTCCTAAGGTCCTCCCGATCCGTGCAAGCCTAACCTTGACCGTGTGGCATTAACCCTTAACAGTAAAACAGTGTTTTTTGATCTCACAGAATGCAGTGTCATCTCTCCCCATAGGAATACATTGCCTGCACCCCTAATTTCAACCTGAAGTCTATATGGGTTATGAATGCCGTATGAACCTGTCTTCGGTACCAGTCCATCAGGCCACTATGAGGTCTACCTGTGTTGATTCTGAGCTTCCTGGACCAACCGGAAGTGGTTAAAATGCCCCTAAAAGTGTTTACCCATACCCTGCCTGCAGTTTGACAGACATAGTGCATTCAACCCTGTGTAAATCAGTCAGTTCTTAACGTAAGGACTTAAAACTCAGGATTCTGTAACAGCATAACCCAATGAGGATATGTGGTGATTTATAGCTTCCTGTGCCAACCGGAAGTGCCACAACTGGTGTCTCAGGGGCTGTTTCGAGGGGTTAAAAAAGTCTGATCTTTCCAAAACTTCATATGTGTGATTAGGCAACCCCCATGAACTGTAAATCAGTCATTTTTCCCAAAAAAATTCAAAGGAAAAAAAAATCACACTAAAACACAAGTTGGATGGAGGGACGTATTGGGGTGCGTAGAGACAGACAGTGGCTGCAATAGTTAGCTTTGTTGGAGCTAAAAAAGAACCGTCGGACCTAGAGTTCCGAAACTTTAGAAACCTGTTCTAGACCTCCGGTCGATGGTGCGTGGTGAGTTACGTGGCTCTAGACGGTTCTCGGACCGAGAAACAGCTTCGTACATTTGCAATACCTTCAATTCATTTTGACCATTACAAAAATGACGACGTTTAGAAAAGTCTCAGAGACGCAAGGCTAGGTGCATTGAAACCGGCTCGGCCCATAGAGACGGACCCCAACGTTTCTGTCCGATAGCTCGTTCAAGGACCCCGTAGGAAGGCATGGAAAATAGTGGATTTTCAGCACCAATTAGGGTTTTTCTCGGACGCCAAATGACCTATCGAGCCGAAACTCGGGATTCGGGGTCGCCTCACATAGGACTTCACATAATGTCCGAACTGGACCCGCAGCTAGAACGTAACTATGTGTTTTACCTTTTTATTATGTTTTAAACTGAAGACGCTGTGAATTATGGGCCTGCTCTGACATATGTGATAGTTGGCTACTAAATGAGTAGGAAAAAGTGGGTTTGGTGTCAATTGATATCCGTTTGGTGTCATAATGACATCTAATTGACTGATGGACACTGACTTGCTAGTTGACTTTTGTGCATTTGCAATATGTTTAAACGGAGAGGGACCATCACCAAAATGTCATTCTGAAATCAACACAAAAAATGGCATCACCATAGTCTCCAGACTGTGACGAGTTCAACGAGACGCCCCGCTTGACCGTAGCTCGTTCTGAGTGCAGCAAACTTGAAAAAAAGAAGGCCCAAAATGAAGCCTGCCCCACAATGTCATTTGATTTTGGGTGGCAGTGAGAGAACCGTTAGGGTGAGAAGCACAATTCGACCTCAGGTACGTTCCTGAGGTCCTCCCGATCCGTGCAAGCCTAAGCTTGACCGTGTGGCATTAACCCTTCACAGTAAAAAGAAGGTGTTTACTTGAAACAGCTTGCTTTGACTTCTCTCCCCATAGGAATACATTGCCTGCACCTCTAAATTCAACCTGAAGCCTATGTGGGTTATGAATGCCTTATGAACCTGTCTTCTATGACAGTCCATCAGACCACTATGAGGTCTACCTGTGTCGAATCTAAGCTTCCTGAAGCAACCGGAAGTGGTTAAAATGCCCCTAAAAGTGTTTACCCATACCCTGCCTGCAGTTTGATAGACATAGTGCATTCAACCCTTTGTAGATCAGTCAATTCTTAACGTAAAGACTTAAAACTCAGGATTCTGTAAGTGGCTATGTCATTCAAGATATGTGTTGACTTATAGCTTCCTGTGCCAACCGGAAGTGCCATAATTGGTGTCTCAGGGGCTGTTTCGAGGGGTTAAAAAAGTCTGATCTCTCCAAAATGTCATATGTGTGACTAGGTAACCCTTCTGAACTTTAAATCAGTCATTTCTCCCAACAGATGTCAAAGAAAGCTCCCTCACACACACACAGGAAGGATGGAGTGATAAAGTGCGGTGCTTAAAGACACAGAGAGCAGGAAATGGCATTACCATAGTCTCCAGACTGTGCTGAGTTCAACGAGCTATCCCGCTTGACCGTAGCTCGCTCGGTCTAGGCGCAGCGACCATTAGAATAGTAGGCCCAAAATGAAGCCTGCCCCACAACGTCATTTGATTTTGGGTGAGAGTGAGAGAACCGTTAGGGTGAGAAGCACAATTCCACCACATGAATGTTCCTAAGGTCCTCCCGATCTGAACAAGCCTAACCTTGACCGTGTGGCATTAACCCTTCACAGTAAAACAGGGTTTTTTGATCTCACAGATTACAGTGACATCTCTCCCCATAGGAATACATAGCCTGCACCACAAAATTCAACCTGAAGCCTATATGGGTTATGAATGCCGTATGAACCTGTCTTCGGTACCAGTCCATCAGGCCACTATGAGATCTACCTGTGTCGAATCTAAGCTTCCTGGAGCAACCGGAAGTGGTTAAAATGCCCCTAAAAGTGTTTACCCATACACTGCCTGCAGTTTGATAGACATAGTGCATTCAACCCTGTGTAGATCAGTCAATTCTTAACGTAAAGACTTAAAACTCGGGATTCTGTAAGTGGCTATGTAAATCAAGACATGTGTTTACTTATAGCTTCCTGTGCCAACCGGAAGTGCCTTTAATTGGGTCACACTCTCTGTTTCGAAGGGTTAAAAAAGTCACATCTCTCCAAAACTTCATATGTGTGACTAGGTAACCCTTCTGAACTGTAAATCAGTCATTAATCCCAACAGATGTCAAAGAAAAGCTCCCTCACACACACACAGGAAGGATGGAGTGATAAAGTGCGGTGCTTAAAGACACAGAGAGCAGGAAATGGCATTACCATAATCCCTAGGCCGTACCGAGTTCAGCGAGATATCCCGCTTGACCGTAGCTCGCTCGGTCTAGGCGCAGCGAGCATTAGAATAGTAGGCCCAAAATGAAGCCTGCACCACAATGTCATTTGCTTTTGGGTGACAGTGAGAGAACCGTTAGAGTGAGAAGAAAAATTGCACCACATGAATGTTCCTAAGGTCCTCCCGATCTGAACAAGCCTAACCTTGACCGTGTGGCATTAACCCTTAACAGTAAAACAGTGTTTTTTGATCTCACAGATTACAGTGTCATCTCTCCCCATAGGAATACATTGCCTGCACCCCTAATTTCAACCTGAGGCCTATGTGGGTTATGAATGCCGTATGAACCTGTCTTCGGTACCAGTCCATCAGGCCACTATGAGGTCTACCTGTGTTGATTCTAAGCTTCCTGGACCAACCGGAAGTGGTTAAAATGCCCCTAAAAGTGTTTACCCATACACTGCATGCAGTTTGATAGACATAGTGCATTCAACCCTGTGTAGATCAGTCAATTCTTAACGTAAGGACTTAAAACTCAGGATTCTGTAACAGCATACCCCAATGAGGATATGTGTTGATTTATAACTTCCTGTGCCAACCGGAAGTGCCATAATTGGTGTCTTAGGGGCTGTTTCGAAGGGTTAAAAAAGTCTGATCTTTCCAAAACTTCATATGTGTGATTAGGCAACCCCCATGAACTGTAAATCAGTCATTTTTCCCAAAAAAAATCAAAGGAAAAAAAAATCACACTAAAACACAACTTGGAAGGAGGGACGTATTGGGGTGCGTAGAGACAGACACTGGCTCCAATAGTTAGCTTTGTTGGAGCTAAAAAAGAACCGTCGGACCTAGAGTTCCGAAACTTTAGAAACCTGTTCTAGACCTCCCGTAGATGGTGCGTGGTGAGTTACGTGGCTCTAGAAGGTTCTCGGACCGAGAAACAGCCTCGTACATTTGAAATAACTTCAATTCATTTTTGCATCACGAAAATGACGACATTTAGAAATGTCCCAGAGTCGCAAGACTAGGTGCATTGCAAACGTCTCGGCCCATATAGACAGACCCCAACGTTTCTGTCCAATAGCTCATTCAAGGACCCCGTAGCAAGTCATGGAAAATAGTGGATTTTCAGCACCAATTAGGGTTTTTCTCGGACACCAAATGACCTATCGAGCCGAAACTTGGGATTCGGGGTCGCCTCAGCTAGGCCAACACATAACATAAGAAATGGACCCGCAGCTAGAACGTAACTACGTGTTTTATGGTTTTTTTATGGTTTGAACCGAAGGGGTTGTGAATTTTGGGCCAGCTCTGAAGTATGTAATAGTTGGCTACTAAACGAGTTGGAAAAAGTGGGTTTGGTGTCAGTTTGTATCAGTTTGGTGGTCAGAATGATATCTAATTGACTGATGGACTCTTGTCCACTTGACTCTTGTACATTTGCAATATGATCCTATAGTGAAAAAACATCACCAAAAGCGACATTCTGAAATCAACCCAAACGAGCGATTGAGATGACCCAGAATCACTGCAAAGCCATCCCGAGTTCATCGGGCCAGTCAATTTCACATTCCTGCAAGATTTTTATAGCATGACAAATTCGTGATGGTACCTGCCCTTTAAAACATATTGCAAATGCACAGTGACTTTGAAAAAGTAAGAAACAAAAAAAAATACATCTAAAAAATTTTGAGCATGACAAATTCGTGATGGTACCTGCCCATTGAAACATATTGCAAATGCACAGTGACTTTGAAAAAGTAAGGAAACATAAACAAAAAAAATCCAAAATTTTTATTTTTGGGTGACCAGTTGCACGTGCATTTGCAATATGATTCTATAGTGAAAAAACATATTGCAAATGCACAGTGACTTTGAAAAAGTAAGGAAACATAAACAAAAAAAATCTAAAAATTTTTGGGGGGGATGACCAGTTGCATGTGCATTTGCAATATGATTCTATAGTGAAAAAACATATTGCAAATGCACAGTGACTTTGAAAAAGTAAGGAAACATAAAAAAAATCTAAATTTTTTTGGGGGGGATGACCAGTTGCATGTGCATTTGCAATATGATTCTATAGTGAAAAAACATATTGCAAATGCACAGTGACTTTGAAAAAGTAAGGAAAAATAAACAAAAAAAATCTAAAATTTTTTTGGGGGGATGACCAGTTGCACGTGCATTTGCAATATGATTCTATAGTGAAAAAACATATTGCAAATGCACAGTGACTTTGAAAAAGTAAGGAAACATAAACAAAAAAAATCTAAATTTTTTTTGGGGGGATGACCAGTTGCATGTGCATTTGCAATATGATTCTATAGTGAAAAAACATATTGCAAATGCACAGTGACTTTGAAAAAGTAAGAAACAAAAAAAAATACATCTAAAAAATTTTGAGCATGACAAGTTCGTGATGGTACCTGCCCATTGAAACATATTGCAAATGCACAGTGACTTTGAAAAAGTAAGGAAACATAAACAAAAAAAATCCAAAATTTTTATTTTTGGGTGACCAGTTGCACGTGCATTTGCAATATGATTCTATAGTGAAAAAACATATTGCAAATGCACAGTGACTTTGAAAAAGTAAGGAAACATAAAAAAAATCTAAATTTTTTTGGGGGGGATGACCAGTTGCATGTGCATTTGCAATATGATTCTATAGTGAAAAAACATATTGCAAATGCACAGTGACTTTGAAAAAGTAAGGAAACATAAAAAAAATCTAATTTTTTTGGGGGGGGATGACCAGTTGCATGTGCATTTGCAATATGATTCTATAGTGAAAAAACATATTGCAAATGCACAGTGACTTTGAAAAAGTAAGGAAACATAAACAAAAAAAATCAAAAATTTTTTTGGGGGGGTGACCAGATGCACGTGCATTTGCAATATGATTCTATAGTGAAAAAACATATTGCAAATGCACAGTGACTTTGAAAAAGTAAGGAAACATAAACAAAAAAAATCAAATTTTTTTGGGGGGGGGTGACCAGATGCACGTGCATTTGCAATATGATTCTATAGTGAAAAAACATATTGCAAATGCACAGTGACTTTGAAAAAGTAAGAAACAAAAAAAAATACATCTAAAAAATTTTGAGCATGACAAATTCGTGATGGTACCTGCCCATTGAAACATATTGCAAATGCACAGTGACTTTGAAAAAGTAAGGAAACATAAACATTTTATTTTTATTTTTAGGTGACCAGTTGCACGTGCATTTGCAATATGATTCTATAGTGAAAAAACATATTGCAAATGCACAGTGACTTTGAAAAAGTAAGGAAACATAAACAAAAAAAATCAAAAATTTTTTTGGGGGGGGTGACCAGATGCACGTGCATTTGCAATATGATTCTATAGTGAAAAAACATATTGCAAATGCACAGTGACTTTGAAAAAGTAAGAAACAAAAAAAAATACATCTAAAAAATTTTGAGCATGACAAATTCGTGATGGTACCTGCCCATTGAAACATATTGCAAATGCACAGTGACTTTGAAAAAGTAAGGAAACATAAACAAAAAAACATCAACACATTTTTTGGGTAACCAGTTGCATATTTTAGATCACAAGATGACAAAGGTATAGTTTGAGCAAAGTAAAGCTTGAATTTTGAGCATGACAAATTCGTGATGGTACCTGCCCATTAAAACATATTGCAAATGCACAGTGACTTTGAAAAAGTAAGAAACAAAAAAAAATACATCTAAAATTTTTTGAGCATGACAAATTCGTGACGGTACCTGCCCATTGAAACATATTGCAAATGCACAGTGACTTTGAAAAAGTAAGGAAACATAAACAAAAAAACATCAACACATTTTTTGGGTAACCAGTTGCATATTTTAGATCACAAGATGACAAAGGTATAGTTTGAGCAAAGTAAAGCTTGAATTTTGAGCATGACAAATTCGTGATGGTACCTGCCCATTAAAACATATTGCAAATGCACAGTGACTTTGAAAAAGTAAGAAACAAAAAAAAATACATCTAAAATTTTTTGAGCATGACAAATTCGTGACGGTACCTGCCCATTGAAACATATTGCAAATGCACAGTGACTTTGAAAAAGTAAGGAAACATAAACAAAAAAACATCAACACATTTTTTGGGTAACCAGTTGCATATTTTAGATCACAAGATGACAAAGGTATAGTTTGAGCAAAGTAAAGCTTGAATTTTGAGCATGACAAATTCGTGATGGTACCTGCCCATTAAAACATATTGCAAATGCACAGTGACTTTGAAAAAGTAAGAAACAAAAAAAAATACATCTAAAAATTTTTGAGCATGACAAATTCGTGACGGTACCTGCCCATTGAAACATATTGCAAATGCACAGTGACTTTGAAAAAGTAAGGAAACATAAACAAAAAAACATCCAAAACATTTTTGGGTAACTTTGACTTTTGACTTCCTATGAAATCATATTGCAAATAGACAAATCATATTCCTTATGCACAAGTAAAAAAAAAAAAATTATGATAATAACATTTTACAAAAGTATATTCATACACTTCTTACACATGATTAATTGTCTTAAAATCGAAACAATTTCGAAAAACGGTCCAGAAAGCACTTTTTTTAGTTTTTAAAGTTTAAAAAAAAAATCAAATTTTCGACTTTTGACTTCCTATGAAATCATATTCCAAATGGAGAAAACATATGCCTTATGCACAAGTAAAAAAAAAAAAAAAAAAAATGATAATAAAGTATGACTAAAGTATGTTGATAAAGTTCTTATACATGTGTAATTGACACAAAAATTGAAAGAAATTTGAAAAACGGTCCAGAAAGCACTTTTTTAAGGATGTGTGAAGTTTTTTACCAAATTTTGACATTTTTGACTTTTGACTTTTGACTTCCTATGAAATCATATTCCAAATGGAGAAAACATATGCCTTATGCACAAGTAAAAAAAAAAAAAAATAGGATAATAAAGTATGACTAAAGTATGTTGATAAAGTTCTTATACATGTGTAATTGACATAAAAATTGAAAGAATTTTGAAAAACGGTCCAGAAAGCACTTTTTTAAGGATGTGTGAAGTTTTTTACCAAATTTTGACATTTTTGACTTTTGACTTTTGACTTCCTATGAAATCATATTGCAAATGTACAAAACATATGCCTTATGCGCATGTAATTAAAAAAATAAAAAAATATGATAAAAAAATTGGACAAAAGTATATTCATACAGCTCTTACACATGTGTAATTGACAAAAAAATCGAAAGAATTTCGAAAAAAGGCCCAGAAAGCACTTTTTTAAGGGGTGAAAAGTTTTTGAAAAAAATATCCTTTTTTCAAAAATTTTCTTTTGGATGTTGACTTGGGTTACATTTCCAATATGAAAAACCCCGGTGGAGCGCACTCGCCCCCTGTTGGATTTTTGAGGTGTTACAATTGGCAATTGCCATATGGCATTTGCCATATACTTTACACGAATCAACGCCGCTTTGGGTGGTATTGGACATCGTGTATATGGTTTGTCCAATGCCAATATCTTGCCATTCATTTTTGTACAATTCAGGGGGGTATTCCCTTACATACACTTAGGTTGGAGTCATTAAAACTTGTTTTTCAACCACTCCACAAATTTCCTGTTAACAAACTATAATTTTGGCAAGTCAGTTAGGACATCTACTTTGTGCATGACACAAGCAATTTTGCCTACAATTGTTTACAGACAGATTATTTCACTTATAACTCACTATCACAATTCCAGTGGGTCAGAAGTTTACATACACTAAGTTGACTGTGCCTTTTTAAACAGCTTGGAAAATTCCAGAAAATTATGTTATGGCTTTAGAAGCTTCTGGTAGGCTAACTGACATAATTTGAGTCAATTGGAGGTGTACCTGTGGATGTACTTCAAGGCCTACCTTCAAACGCAGTTCCTCTTTGCTTGACATCATGGGAAAATCAAAAGAAAGCCAAGACCTCAGAAAGAAAATTGTTGACCTCCACAAGTCTTGTTCATCCTTGGGAGCAGTTTCCAAACGCCTGAAGGTACCACGTTCATCTGTCCAAACAATAGTACGCAAGTATAAACACCATGGGACCACGCAGCCGTAATACCGCTCAGGAAGGAGACGCGTTCTGTCTCCTAGAGAATGTACTTTGGTGCGAAAAGTGCAAATCAATCCCATAACAACAGCAAAGGACCTTGTGAAGATGCTGGAGGAAACAGGTACAAAAGTATCTATAAACACAGTAAAACAAGTCCTATATCAACATAACCTGAAAGACCGCTCAGCAAGCCACTGCTCCAAAACAGTCATAAAAAAGCCAGACTGCACAGCCAACTGCACATGGGGACAAAGATTGTACTTTTTGGAGAAATGTCCTCTCGTCTGATGAAACAGAAATAGAACTGTTTGGCCATAATGACCATCATTATGTTTGGAGGAAAGCGGGGGATGCTTGCAAGCCGAAGAACACCATTCCAACTGTGAAGCACGGGGGTGGCAGCATCATGTTGTGGGGGTGCTTTGCTGCAGGAGGGACTGGTGCACTTCACAAAATAGAAGACATCATGAGGGAGGAAAATTACGTGGATATTTTGAAGCAACATCTCAAGACATCAGTTAAAGCTTGGTCGCAAATGGGTCTTCCAAATGGACAATGACCCCAAGCATACTTCAAAAGTTGTGGCAAAAAAACGTGTTTGACCCAAGTTAAACAATTTAAAGGCAATGCTACCAAATACTAATTGAGTGTATGTAAACTTCTGACCCACTGGGAATGTGATTAAATAAATAAAAGCTGAAATAAATCATTCTCCCTACTACTATTCAGACATTTCACATTCTTAAAATGAAGTGGTAACCCTAACTGACCTAAGACAGGGAATTCTTATTAGGATTAAATGTCAGGAATCGTGAAAAACTGAGTTTAAATGTATTTGGCTAAGGTGTATGTCACCTTCGACTTCAACTGTACATGGCAAAGGGGTATTGGGACTGGATGGAGATCGGTCCATGGGGACCACTATTGTATTTATCTCGATGATGATGCATTTAGATAAAAACCAAATGTAATACCAGGTGTAGACATGATGCCTGCGGTCAACTTGGTCCATCGTGAACGATTTGAGAAGTTGTTTTGAAAAGCAGCTGTTAGCCAGGTCTGAGGATGTCTGGGCCATACATGTCTGGTGTTAGATAAGGGACTAGACAGACAAGTCTCACCCTGAGAGCTGTGTGTACACTGGGATTGGCTGGGTTTGCATGGTGGTCATTCTGGTCTCCTGTCCTCTGTCTGGATCTCTCTCTCCTCTGCCAGTCACAGTCTGTGGCATAGACAACAACAATATTATTACATTTGACAGTTATCATACCAAATAGAAGTAATCTATTCACAATCATACTGAAGTGATGACCCAATCAACATATCATGAGCCAAGGCGTCCCAAGTATACTTGGGATAAGTGCACTCACATCAGTTCAGGGAATGTCACTCCCAAATGGCTGATTGCATAAAACGTAGGAATTACAAACGTGAAACAAATGTGTAAGATAAAGTACATACCATCATTCTCTAGAGAATTCCTCAAAAGTGGACATCCCTACTTGATCCTCTCTTAAATCAACTACCAACAAGCTAATGCTGTTTGAGAGTGTCTACAATGTAGCATCTGTGGGAATATACGTATGAGCAATTTTAGCCCACATTGTCTCAGAGAGGTCCTGACTCCGCCAGTGGCAGAGACCGCTGCATTAGTGACAGGGTTGTGAACACCACACCAGAACTACACTAATCGGACAGAATGTCTCCTCCGCTGGTTCTAAATGACTTCTGGCGAGGAAGCAGAGAAAGGAGATATACACTTTAGAGAATTCTAAAGTTGATCTGCTCTAGAACCCAGTGTGATGTTGCCATCTGTTTGACTCCTCTGCAGTCCTACCTACTTAGATTCAGTATGTATATTTACTGTATATATGTATATTTAAGATGGCACATCAGCCGCGAGGTTATTTCAAAAGCACTTACATTTGATACTGGTGAGGAGAGATCTAGGCGGGGAGGAGTCCACACAAGCTGCAAAACATAATAGAACAAGACAGTGTGTTTGTGCTGACCAGCTGTTCTGTTTTGCACTGTGCGTGCCGTAGTGAGGGTGAAACTGTGAGTACTGTACCTTTAGCAGAGAGCAGCGCTCTGTAATGGGCATCCATTTTTTCTCGAATAAGGAGTAGGGTTGAGTATTTACAAGTGGACCCTGTATATTGAAAAAGAAACATAATGGTAAGGCAATGACAGAGGGATGGGGCTCTCTGTATTGCATCTTGGTTCAAATAAGGAGCCAATTCAACTATATGTCACGATATGCTTCAGTCTAATTTGGGTTAAGCTGGATGGTGTACAGGTTTAATTGGGAGACCAGGGTTTGATTATCCACTAAGGCACAATGTTCTCAGCTATTCCCTGAAATGGCTGTGTCACATTTCCATTAAACCAAGGTAATGCAGGGTGAAAAATAAACATTGTATAACGGAAGATCTCTCTCCCTCTCCCTCTCCCTCTCTCTCCCCCTCTCTCCCCCCCATCTCTCTCTCTCGCTCTCTCTCTCTCCTTCCCCCTCCCTCCCTCCCTCCCTCCCATCCTCCCTCCCTCCCTCCCTCCCTCCCTCCCTCCCTCCCTCCCTCCCTCCCTCCCTCCCTCCCTCCCTCCCTCCCTCCCTCCCTCCCTCCCTCCCTCCCTCCCTCCCATCCTCCCTCCCTCCCATCCTCTCCCTCCCTCCCTCCCTCCCTCCCTCCCTCTCTCTCTCTCTCTCTCTCTCCCTCCCTCCCTCCCTCCCTCCCTCCCTCCCTCCCTCCCTCCCTCCCTCCCTCCCTCCCTCCCTCCCTCTCTCTCCCTCTCCCTCTCCCTCTCCCTCTCCCTCTCCCTCTCCCTCTCCCTCTCTCCCTCTCTCTAATCTCTCTCTCTCTCTCTCTTTCTCTCTCTGGCTACAAGGCAAGTTAAAAAAAGGGACTGACGAGTGAATACATGAACAGGACAGATTTCAATTACTGGGCCGTGTGTGGAAAACACAAAATGACCCACTTACAGGAGAAAGGAGCTGTTATTTACAGAGAGAGAGAAAGACAAACAGAGGATCCTGACATGCCGCTGAGTCACGCAGGAGATACGGATCTGAGATGGGGGAGAGGAATACAGTGCCTTGCGAAAGTATTCGGCCCCCTTGAACTTCGCGACCTTTTGCCACATTTCAGGCTTCAAACATAAAGATATAAAACTGTATTTTTTTGTGAAGAATCAACAACAAGTGGGACACAATCATGAAGTGGAACGCCATTTATTGGATATTTCAAACTTTTTTAACACATCAAAAACTGAAAAATTGGGCGTGCAAAATTATTCAGCCCCCTTAAGTTAATACTTTGTAGCGCCACCTTTTGCTGCGATTACAGCTGTAAGTCACTTGGGGTATGTCTCTATCAGTTTTGCACATCGAGAGACTGACATTTTTTCCCATTCCTCCTTGCAAAACAGCTCGAGCTCAGTGAGGTTGGATGGAGAGCATTTGTGAACAGCAGTTTTCAGTTCTTTCCACAGATTCTCGATTGGATTCAGGTCTGGACTTTGACTTGGCCATTCTAACACCTGGATATGTTTATTTTTTAACCATTCCATTGTAGATTTTGCTTTATGTTTTGGATCATTGTCTTGTTGGAAGACAAATCTCCGTCCCAGTCTCAGGTCTTTTGCAGACTCCATCAGGTTTTCTTCCAGAATGGTCCTGTATTTGGCTCCATCCATCTTCCCATCAATTTTAACCATCTTCCCTGTCCCTGCTGAAGAAAAGCAGGCCCAAACCATGATGCTGCCACCACCATGTTTGACAGTGGGGATGGTGTGTTCAGAGTGATGAGCTGTGTTGCTTTTACGCCAAACATAACGTTTTGCATTGTTGCCAAAAAGTTCAATTTTGGTTTCATCTGACCAGAGCACCTTCTTCCACATGTTTGGTGTGTCTCCGAGGTGGCTTGTGGCAAACTTTAAACAACACTTTTTATGGATATCTTTAAGAAATGGCTTTCTTCTTGCCACTCTTCCATAAAGGCCAGATTTGTGCAATATACGACTGATTGTTGTCCTATGGACAGAGTCTCCCACCTCAGCTGTAGATCTCTGCAGTTCATCCAGAGTGATCATGGGCCTCTTGGCTGCATCTCTGATCAGTCTTCTCCTTGTATGAGCTGAAAGTTTAGAGGGACGGCCAGGTCTTGGTAGATTTGCAGTGGTCTGATACTCCTTCCATTTCAATATTATCGCTTGCACAGTGCTCCTTGGGATGTTTAAAGCCTGGGAAATCTTTTTGTATCCAAATCCGGCTTTAAACTTCTTCACAACAGTATCTCGGACCTGCCTGGTGTGTTCCTTGTTCTTCATGATGCTCTCTGCGCTTTTGACGGACCTCTGAGACTATCACAGTGCAGGTGCATTTATACGGAGACTTGATTACACACAGGTGGATTGTATTTATCATCATTCGTCATTTAGGTCAACATTGGATCATTCAGAGATCCTCACTGAACTTCTGGAGAGAGTTTGCTGCACTGAAAGTAAAGGGGCTGAATAATTTTGCACGCCCAATTTTTCAGTTTTTGATTTGTTAAAAAAGTTTGAAATATCCAATAAATGTCGTTCCACTTCATGATTGTGTCCCACTTGTTGTTGATTCTTCACAAAAAAATACAGTTTTATATCTTTATGTTTGAAGCCTGAAATGTGGCAAAAGGTCGCAAAGTTCAAGGGGGCTGAATACTTTCACAAGGCACTGTATGTGGTGGAGGTAGAGAGTGGCAGTAGTTTGGGGGAGCTATAACTACAGCCATGTGTGATGAGTTTCCTTGCATATCACCTGTTGTGATGAATAGCCACGTACCTCAATAGACATGCCAAAAACTAGGTGTTAACTAGGCTTTATTTTAGGAAGTGTAACAACTCCGTATGTGGAGGAGTGTGTCACGTCTGGTAGTGGTAACCAAGAGTCAGGAGAAGCAATTCAGTTCTCAAATGGGAAATTATTAAAATCTTAAAGAGCGACTTCCCCTAAAAAACAACTAATCCCTTTGAAAACAGCCTATGTGGCATCTTTATTCTACCATCAAAATTGACTACAAATTTTGGTCATAAAGTCAGTCTCGTGTAAAATGGAATTTGGAACCTCGGCGTCACAGCGAGTAGATAAAGGTTGGGTTTGGATTACAATTGTGCCAACAAATCATACCCCCTTTTGCCAAGCTCTACGAACCCGAGCTACTACGTGGAATAGGTGCTTGGAGTTTGTCGGTCCCCAAATCTGCACCAGTAACGCTAGCTTGGTGGGCAACAACCGGTGGTGGTGAGCATAACCAGAGATACTGAAATATAATGACCTCTCTGTCAGTGTTGTGTATACATGGATGCCAAGGGAAGCCAGGCTTCCCCCCAAAATTTACCAAGAAAAATATAAAAACAAAACGATTTATCTTTCATCTCTCTGTATTTCATCATTTTCCTTCCATTCGCAAGAGGCTGAATGTATATCATGGGAGAAAGCATCAGAGTAAGTGAAACAGCGCCCCTCTGTCTCTCTATGTCTAGGCCATTTATCTGATGCTGTCTGGTCCAAACGAGTATTACATTGTTGCCACCCACAGCATTGAAGGCAAACGAAGCCAGCAAGAATCTGGCCTCTCTTGAAAAAAAAGTATAAAGAATTATCCAATCAGCGTTGAGCTAAACTGAGCAAGCTCAACTGTGAATGGTCAGCAAAAAAAGTGTCAAGGGAAGCCAGCTTGGATTTGGCTTCACTCCTATAAAATCCAATTGAGAGCATAAGTCATTGACAGAAAAACTTGAATTGTTGTATCTGGTTGTGTTGTTGTCCTCCCTAGCTAAGATTTTCTCTTTCCTGGATGGAGATAGGGATTTGGACTTGTGGTTTTACTTAATTCTCCGTACTGGCCAATGATTATAACAGCGATTCTGATCCAACCATTAACTCATACATTGTTGTGCCCCTGGCCTGAGAGGATGGAAGTTCAATATGTAGCTATTAACTAGTTAACTAGTTAATGTTGCCCCATGAATGGAAGTTAGGCTAGCAAGCTAGCATTTTAGCCAGGTAGCCCAGGACAACAAAAAATAAAAGTGCGCACTGTATGACAGAGTGATAGACAGTTTCGCCAACATAAAAGAAAGGAGGATGGCATTGGCGTTTCTCTACAAGTAGTGTGAGTCAACATGTTTTTCTACCCACACACACGCACGCACACACGCACACGCATGCACGCACACACACACACACACACACACACACACACACACACACACACACACACACACACACACACACACACACACACACACACACACACACACACACAGAAATCAGAACCATGGACAGCCACATCATATTTAGCTTATGTTGATTGAACAAAATTGTTATATTTTAGTTGTCACCGTATTAGACTAAGCAGAGGTGATTTGATGAAATGTTGAAGTTGAAAAGGTGCTGGAGGCAGCTCCTGTTTTCTTTGCAACTTGCCGTAACTCTGTGGTTCTAAAACACTAATTGTTTAGTGGTCCAAAACTTTCGGGCAATCTTTACTTGCTTGACCATACTCCAATGAGGCAGGCTAGCTAATGTTTTAGTTAATGTTAGTATAGCTAGCTAGATACCTCATTACAACTTAGTTAGGTCATAACTCATACAAGTTTGTGTATTGTCTAGATACTGCTGGTTTTGTAACGTTATCATTTGATAATGGTAGCGAGGCAGGCTAGCTAACATTAGCTAGCTAACGTTAGCCTACAACTTGCAATTTAGTTCGTAGCTCATATAAGTGTATTCTGTATTGTCTAAATTAATTTTTGTGGTTGTGTTTGACCAACTAGTATCTTTGATGAGGGGCCAGGAGCTGATCTACGCTGCCATGCCAATCAATGGGATGCAGGCAAAGACCTTAGCTCCAGCCTCAGCACTTGCCTGCTCACCAAAGGTCATAGATGGGGAGACCAGGATTAGGTAGGTTTAATCTGACCTTTTCAAACTTCAACATAGTATATGTTTGTTTGTCAGATATCACCTATCCTAACAGCTAATAGAACAGTGACAGTGTATGTGTTCACAGATGTGCCTATGGAGCCAGCACTTGGATACTTGCAAGATGATGTGATGGAGTCCAGACTGACAGACATCTTTGATGTCTCTAAATGAAGAGAGACCTGGCACTTGGAATTACAATTTTACTAGACACAGCTTTTATTTGTTCAGGTGGGCCTTCGAGCTTCAGCAAACAAAGGAAAGGAGGAAAGGAATAATTCAAAATTGCATTCGTATTTACAGATGGCATGCAAGTTTGTTATTAAGCTACGTGAAAGTTTACATGTTCCAGAATGCATTTCTGCTATGTTTACATTCAAAATGCATTTTTTGCCATGTTTTCGTTCAAATGCCTCTCCTGTGAAGTAGTGACGTGCGACAAAAGCCTAGCTTCCTGAAACTGGTCACATATCACCAGTGCTTAATTTGTAAATCAGGAGGTCCCGGAACACATAGTGAGCGTGAGAGGTGGGGGGGAGTATCGGGGGGCCCTGAGGTACGAGAACACATTGTGAAAAACGTAGCAGTGCAGCAGACAGAGTGAACAGCCAAGTAGCCTACTATCTATGGCTGTGACACAGACAGCACTCTCCAAAGGTGATGATTCATTCAAAGCATTTTAGACGTTACTGCAGTATGACCACATATTTTAGTATAGCTGCGGGGCTTACACAAGTCCACACTTCTTATAGCCTCATTTTCCAGACATCAATGTACAGGAACACTTTTCGACGACACTGAAGAACACCCACAACATGCATGTGCACAATACTCAGCTGTGGAGCTTACAAGGCCCAAATTTCATATAATTTTCAAGACATCAATGTAGCAGTAGAACAAATATCACAATATCGGAATATAACTTCAAATAAAATAAATCACAGCAGAACACACATGAGAATATATAGGCCTCCTGCCTATGTGATCATATGAAGCACGTATTCAAATTACCTTCACAGTATAGAACAAGTTTGTAAAGAAAAAAAAATCCTGTCTTAGTTTTTAAAACCTCCCACAATGACTCTCCCCATGTCAAGTCCATTTAACTCATGAAAGTCAATTTCTTGCTCAAAGCCATGAGCGGGCGGGCATGTGCCTGTGATGTTTAGCCTTCTCCTAAGGCTGTTCTCAAGACTCTAGCTGTCGCGTCTATTTTTTTCATTTTGAGTGGTAACTATAACCTGGTGCCCTCTCTAGCCTCGTCTACAAGGCTTGCTGCCACCAAATGCACCTTGGTTTGGGCATGTTCAAAACCCATTTTTTTCTGAGGGCTCTTTGTTGTTATTTTGAGGCATAGGATGGTAAATTACTGTACATTCCACCCACTCTTTTGCTAGTTTAATCCCTCCAGTCATTTCTAGACTCAAGCCCAACTTTGAATTCTGCATTACAAGCCAAGGGTTTGCTTGTTCTTGTACTGCAAATTGCACCTGCTCCGAGCACTTCGTCGGGGGATGCCCTGCCCCCCAGCTCCCCGTCTCCCGAGTCTGACTCCTCGCTAGTAGGCTTACTAGCTAGTGGGGGTGCCAGTGGTGATGCTGAACTGGCGGGATTAGCATCGTCATCAGGAACAGTTTGCCTCACTCCTCTCCTCCGGCACAGTTCTTTGGCTCGTTCTGGGTTCGATTCATCATCATCCTCTGGATTTTTGGACTGGAAAAATGTCATCAAAATCTGTTGCTTTTTCTTCTAAATGTTTTGTTTGACATTCCTACGATTCAAATTCAGTAGGGAGAGAACTAGCCTAGGCTACGTGACGTGATTACGTAGGGACCTCTTCACCAGCTGAATCCCCCTACCAAGACCTGTGTCAAGATCAGTTACTTTCCCCACCGGCCCTCCCCAAAACCTCTATGTACTAATAAGAAAGCAGGTCTGGAATCATTGTGGCAGGATAAGAAGATTACACAGAAGTATCACCATGCTTTTACATGATGTTCTTTCTGGGGGTCGGGAGTAATAACAGGGTTCAACTTGATTTAACGCTGATCGCTTTTATTAGAAAGTCTACAATGCGAACAGTTAAACAATTTATAATCATGCAGCGAGAGGTACCGGATCCAGACAAATAGGTGCCGGAACAAACAAAGTCAAATCTGAGAGGTGCTGTTCAAATTAAAAACTGCATATCACTCTGATCTATTCAAAGCTTCCTCCGGCATCTCACCATACATCCGCATGTAGTTACTGAATTCAACATGCAGGAGGTTTGTTTGTTGTGATTGAGTGGGGGGAAGCAGCTGCGGGCAAGGTTCTGACAGATGTATGTGTCTTGGTGGTGGCAAGGACACACACAAGAAACACGCACATCAGACCACATCCCCAAGCCAACTCACGTTTGGCTTCTGTCATGATTGGCAGCATTTCTTGAGGAGCAAGACCAAAAAAAATAAGGCCAGCGGGTGCAATTACCCTTTAATAAGGCTTAACAGTTCCCAAAAGAAAGTACTCACTCTAACATGACAAACACTCCAAATCAGACACTGGCCCTTTAAGGCAACAACTGAAGTAAACTGAAAGGTCCAATGCAGCCGTCTAAAAAAAATCTAAATGTCAAATAATTTCTGACTAACAATTAAGTACCGTACTGTGATTGCTTCAATGGTCAAAAAGAAACAAAAAGCAGCTTCTTAGCAAATAGCAATTTCTCAAGCAGGGATTTAGCTAGGACTGTCTGGCCGTGGTCTGAGTGGGGAGAGGAAACTGAAAACTATCTGTTATTGGTTTGGAACTCTCTTTCTTATTGATCTATTAACTAATTTACTGTCCAACTTACACTCATTGGAGCCAATTACAAGTACTGGAGTATCTGAAAAGGCTTTGAAGAAGCATCTGTGAATAGGCAACCAGTGCAGCAAGTGCCTCTGGCTGCTGGTAAGCTTTCTTGACATGGGCATACATTTTTGCCAACACATTGCTAACCTTTGTTGAACCAACTAATCAGCTGCTCTTAGCGAAAAAGTGTTTGGAGTTACCTTTCTAGCTAATAGGCTATGTTAAAGTATACACATCAACTTCCAATTATAATGTGGGGAGGTATCAGGCTCAACCACCCACAGGACCGCTACAGGTACTCAAGGTAATTAAAGGTATGATTTTATCTTAACCACTGCGGAACTCCAATAGTGAATGGTATGGCTTTTTGCGCCATGCATTTGAGCTACCGAAAACTCTAATTAAGATACTGTATGTCAATAAAATACCATGTTTAGACAGTGAATGGGGAGGTTTCCATCGACAGGTAACCATTTTCTTGGCTGCCATGAGGCCAGCCAGACATAATCGATTTTCCTGCAAAGACAGATCCAATTTGGAGTGTCATTGAGTATGGAATATGTGTAGAGAATTGTGGAGAGCATTGGAGATGAGTCTCCAGAATTGGGATACCTCAGGGCACTCCCAGACCATATGAATAAAGGTCCCGGGAGCACCCTTAGGGCATAGAGAGCATTTCGGGGTTGGATGTATTTTCATTTGGAAACATCTGGAACCATCGGACTACTGCATTTGGGACAGGAGGGCATCTACCCCCAGGGGGCCCCTGAACCCCCCAATATTTCATTTTTTGGGGGCGGGGAAACAGCTAAAAGCAGTTTTATAATAATGTTATTCTACACATTTTGTCATGCAGCTGAGAGATAGTTTTCTGCAATTCTAGTGAAAAAATTGCTGTTTTATAGCTGATCTCATGCTATTCTACACATTTTGCCATGAGGATGAGAGAAAACTGTGCAGTTTTAAAGCAAATGTCCTGCTTTTCTACACATTTTGCCATTGCTTATGACATGTTTATAAGCTATCTAGGGGACCACAACCTCCAGGGAGCTTGTCCTGTGTGCCCGTTCTGGAATCTGGTCCTGGTCTCTGCGGGTATGATAAGATCTGTGGACAAAATTTAAATGGATATTTTGTTGATTAGGATTTCTAAAAGAGAGAATTAAGTTAGACCATACAGTTTGTCAGTTAACCTCTAAAAGTGTAAGTCATTGGGGGAGGGGGAATATTTTAAGACGGTCATAACATGGATCACATGGATCAACATGGAACCCCTTTAGGTATCCCCAAAAAATATGTAATTTGTTGGGGATAAAATATTGAATTTCTTCTTTACTACTATAGCCCATAGAAACGCATTGAATAACACATTCAGAAATAGCTAAATAGACATGGGATATTATATGCATCTAAAAAGTAGAAAATAAGCAACAAATAATGTCTGTTTACATAAATTATGTTTCACAATTGGGTTATCAAATGTATCAAAGTAATGAAATGTGTTATCTTCTGTACAAATGATGAGTCTGTGAAAGCCGTTGGCACTGACAGGTGAAGGTTGCTGGCTGGATACTTGCCAACATGTGTCTGACTGTTGCATTCATAGGAATGCTCACAGTGAGGGCATGTCTGCATGATGCTGATGAGGGCCCCCCTGCTGGTCTTCTCTATGCTGCATGTTCGGATGCAAACTGGACATCTATCGAATAACTGCAGCAGGCAATCTTATGAAGTGGTGTTGACTAGGAGGGCCTGTGTCAGGGTGATATAATAGGCAGCCAAGTGGTAAATTGCATTTGTTCTAAAGAAAGGACAAAGATTTTTGCTTATGCACTTCACATTCAAAATGACTTGACGAGTTGTATTTGCTTGGCTTGGGAATTAACCTACTAGTTTACCAAGACTGATATTTTTAATACAACTTTTTACTTTTCACATACAACACATTACTTATCGTTGTTGATGAAGCTGTCTGTGTCATCAGGGCTGTAACTCGGTTCACTATCAGAGGCCTCATGATGGCGTGTTCTTTTCATAGGAGTTGAAGGAGACTGGCAGCAACAGAGGATGTGTCACATGACACACTTTTATTCTTACCTGACAAGCTGTGAAAATAATTTTGGAGGTCACTAAACTATTGCAATCACATTGCTGGACACACCTTTACTCCTTCTGGCACGTCCCGGCACCCATTCATGACCAGGAGATCAGTCTGGCACCATACTGTGTACTTTGTCTAACAGAAAAACAGGGTCAACGATTGTTCCCATCCCTCAATTATAAGCATAGCTCGAGATTTAACGTAATCTCTTTTGGAAGTTAATTCTATGTTTTACAGATGTTGACTGACTGGCTCCAGATTGGATTAGATTCAGGCCAGATTCATGCCGTTACACTAAGCAACCAACTTTGGCATGTTTTGCTATGGCTCTGGGTTGGTTTGAATTTGTTGCTGCTAGTTAGTATACTGTTGTAGTCAGACATGAGTTAGCTAGTACCACCATAGCTGGATCCAATATTTATTTGTGCCCTAGACATGGGTTGCACCTCGTTGGGTAATGTGACTGTTTTGCAGAGGTGTGGACTCGAGTCACATATGATGACTTGCAACTCGACTTTGACTTTAACACTAATGACTCGTGACTTAACTTGGACTTGAGCCTTTTGACACCGACCTGACTTGATACCCTCCCCAAGCTCAAATATGAAATGATGCTATTAAAAAAGTGTGCATTGCATCAACTCTTCACTTAACGGATTACAGTTTGAATCGGACAGCAGCCAATCAAATTGTGCCAGCTGAGAAAAAGTTGTGCGTGGCAGTGCAGAGGAATGTCGGCAGGTGAATTCAGATGGAGCCCTTGGAAAGATGATAGCCAAAATTATTATTTTTGGATATAAAGAGGATGCTGTATCAACAAACAACAGATTGCAACTTGCAAAACATGCGGGAAGAAAATGACAGATGTAGGCGCAACAATTTCCAACTTTGTTCGACATTTGAAGCTGCACAAAGAACGGTAAGTCGTGGCTAATATAGCCAACAGCTATATCATTTATACGTTTACTAGCGTAGCATGTAGGCTAACCTAACATTAAATCAATGCGCCTCCACACAGTCAGTCAGTGTGGGAACGTGATCATTGCACCAAAGATTGAGCTACAACTAGCTAGGCAGTTGGTAGCCTAAATCCTGCCTGATGTTACTGCTGTTCCTAAAATCATTAACATATGTTAGCCGACTGTAATACTGCAACCACACAGAGAGTGTGTGTGTGTGTTAAGGTTGGGTGATTGTGCACAAGCCTACATTGCCCGATTGCGCCCCATAGCGATCCTCGATAGTCCATCACTACGGGCTTTCTCACTAGTCTTTCTCATGGCTACCCATGTATTTCCATGGATATATAATATTTATATGGAAAGTAATAAATATATACAGTGGGGAGAACAAGTATTTGATACACTGCCGATTTTGCAGGTTTTCCTACTTACAAAGCATGTAGAGGTCTGTAATTTTTTATCATAGGTAACACACTACGCCGTCATGGCGGAATTCTTACTGGTTGGTAGATGATCAAATACTTATGTCATGCAATAAAATGCAAATTAATTACTTAAAAATCATACAATGTGATTTTCTGGATTTTTGTTTTAGATTCCGTCTCCCATAGTTGAAGTGTACCTATGATAAAAAAATGACAGACCTCAACATGCTTTGTAAGTAGGAAAACCTACAAAATTGGCAGTGTATCAAATACTTGTTCTCCCCACGGTAGTTATTTTTATTGTTCATGATTTGAGTAAATGTTATATACTAACTATTACTCCCTTTTAAAAATATGAAATGGTATTACATTTGATGAAGAGCACATTATGACTTGTTTAGGACTCAAAACTCAAAGTTTAGGACTTGACACTTGACGGTCTTGACTTGAGACTTGACTCGGACATGCCTGTCTTGACTTGAGACTTACTTGTGACTTGTAAAACAATGACTTGGTCCCACCTCTGCTGTTTTTTCTAAATTACACAAACTTAGAGAGTCATCTAAATACAGTGACTTATGTGAATATATATAATACGTGATTGTGCCAATTGGTTTTGGATAACTTTTCGGTGGTCCCTTACATAGAGAGGCCTGTGTTATTAAGGCGCCAAATTGTTTTGGGGAGTATCTCAAGGAGATGTTGGAGTTGACCAGATCCTGTGCAAATATACTAGGCACTCCTCTATGGGACGCCAAGCAACCTGAGCATCTTGACCAAACCATGTGGAGAGAGGGCGGAGAACAAATTACCAGAAATAATACCACAAATTTGGAAGGCCTTGGCCGCTTTTTTGCCTTTGCAGGGTCAACTATGGATTGGATTGTGAGTGGATATAATTTCCCAGGTATCTAAACTGTTTTACTACAGTGGTACCAAGTGTTACCATTGGATAATCTCCCATGTCAATTATAGTTAAAAGGGCAGACTTGACCCAATTGATTTCATTGCCTGAAATTTGGCTTAATTCATTAAAGATGTCAAAAATATGAGGTAGAGAATGCTGGGTGTTTTGGGGGATTAGCAGTATATTGTTAGCATATATGTAGATGTAATCCTTGGTGTCCTGTATAATGATTGGTTTGTGAATAGTGGATTGGCGGACTGTCTAGGCAACAGGCTCCAATGATAAGGCAAATAACAGAGGAGAGAGTGAACAGCCTTGCCGGGTGCCACAGGATAGAGCGAAATGGAAGGAGCAATTGTTGCCCGTCAACAAGGGAATGTTCCATTATCATTCACCTGATGATAAGACAAGACATGAAAATGTTTTCTTTGCTTACATATGATGGGGGATTCCTGGGTCGCTGCCTGGGAGGCGATCCCTGGGCAAGAAAAGGTTGAAGACACCTGCTCTACTCTGAGAAGTAGTTTGAAGGAGGTGATAAAGCAAAATAATCTGTTAAGGAAAAGAGCCTTGCGCTAAAAAAGAACAGTTCTGTGACGATAGAACAAGACTCTGCAGAAACCCTAAGCCCCAATTGGATGAAGTCAAGCTGCTCAAGGAGGACACCTGCTGGGCATTCAAGGAGAATAGGAAGGCTGGTGAGGAGGCACAGACGCATGGAGGTGAGAAGCTCCTCCCTCTCAATAACTAGTTATCATTTGTGTCTCACAGAAAATGGCAGTAACCCCGACTCGTGAACCAGGGTGAACCAGGGTGAGGCTGAATACCAGCCTTTAGTGTATGACCCTCTAGGTCCAGGGGTGTACCTCAATGGCTTTGGATCAGATTGCCCTCAAGCGAGAATGCTCTAGAGGCATTGGGCGCTACAACCCACAGGTTGAAGCTTCGGTCGGAGGTGTGCGAGGACACGAGGCATGTAGGGATGGGAAAGCCCTGCTTTTGTCCCCATCTGGTGGCTAGGTGTGGCAGCTCTCCACAGTGACTTAATTGACTGCAGTTGCACACACCTCAGGTGCTCACACACTTCCCACCTCAGCTTCAACCTGTGGGTTGTAGTGGCCAATGCCCCAAGAGCTGCAATTAGGGCAGCAGCAGCAGCACAAAGGCTATGGAGTGGTATTCAAATGGGTGAGAGAGAGCGATCTTGAAGGAGCCAAAGCTCTGTTGCGGTCGTTGGACCAGCCAGAACAGAACCCCAATATGATGGTTTGAAGCTCTGTCTGCCCTGGTTGAATAATATATTCCCCAGTACTTACATTTACTTTAGGTATTGTGTTAAAGGGCCAATGTTTGATTTGGGAGTATTTGCCATGTTTGAGTGAACTTTATTTTGGGACATGAAGATTCCCCAAACTAACTCTTAAGCCTTATGTGTTAATATATCCCCATTTGCGAACTGGAAATTAAATCTTGGTTTTGCACTACCACACATGTGACACTAACTTCCACCTACGGGGTTGTTACAGAAGCTAATGCCATGTTTATGATGCCTGGGAACTGGGAACTCAGAAATCTCCAACTTCAGTGCATTCAAGAGAACTGGGAACTCAGAAAGAAATTAGCTTCCAACTCAGAATTCCAAGTTGGAAACTCTGACATCTTTCTAGAGCACTGATTTTCTGACCTGAAGATCACTGACGTCATGATTTGACCTCGTTCTTTTCCAAATTCCCAGTTGTTTTGAAAGCACAATAACATGGTCGTGTGATACAGGGGCGCAACATTCACTAGGGACGGACCACCACCCCACATTCTGAAATTGCATTTTTGTCCAGTTTTGACCAGTTTTATCATTGGAATGTGATACAAAATGAGGCAACGGGTGCTTTCGGACCATTCGGAATTCTCCAAGCGGTCGGGTAGGCTGTTTGGAGTGTTTATCCAACCCCCACTTCTAAAACCAAAGTTGAACCCTGATGTGGTGTACTGATGACTAGAGGAGGTTCTGTCTAACCCCATTGCTCTTGACATAATCTGGTTACTTCCCAACTAACATTTTTTTTATGGTGATAGTCTCTTAATAGCTTCAATGAAAAAGCTTGATGATTGATGATCAAGCTACTATATTCTAGTAGGTTACACCAAAATCTCAATGGCCACATCTTTCAAAGTGATAGTAATGAAACCCATCCAATTGAATATAATCAATGATTTATTGGATAATTAAGTATTGAGTTTCAATTTAAAGAGGAACCCATCTAGGGACAATCAGGAAAGAAACGTTTTCAATTCACCTGAGCCAAACCCTCTCCGCCAACCCTCTCCCCCATTGATCAACACCGCTTCCCCTCCAAATGTCAATCAATTAAAATGAACAGAACGAAGTGATCTTTCCTACAAGTGAATCAGTCAGGACATTTTTTGTTGTTCATGCATTTGCCACCATGCTTCAACTTTCTCCTATTCAGCTGGCCAGAACTCATCCATAACGTTAAGGAATTATCAACATCTCCATCATCGGCACAGTAGTGTGGCGAACAGCCCAGTGATTATTTATGGAGATGTTGGGCCAACGTGTCAATAAAGGACTGATATTTAAACCTCAACTTTTTTGTGAAGAACAGATCAGAGGGACACAGCAGGGAGCCAACTAGCTGGGGCTCTGCCTGATTGTCTGCTAAATGCAGTTTTGATCTGCGGATAAATCACTTCTTTCCATTGTTCACATTTAAAGATTAATCAAATGGATGCTGGCATTTGCACAAGAATGAAATTCAAAATGCCTTTTAAATAGGGAGCAATTTGGACAAGTTGGAGAAAAAGTTGAAAGGAAGTGTAGACAAATCAAATCAAAGTTTATTTGTCATGTTGGCTGAATATAACAGGTGTAGTAGACCTTACAGTGAAATGCATACTTACAGGCTCAAACAAATAGTGCAAAAAAGGTATTAGGTGAACAATAGGTAGGTAAAGAAATAAAACAACAGTAAAAAGACAGGCTATATAGAGTAGCGAGTCTATAAAAGTAGCGAGGCTACATACAGACAGCGGTTAGTCAGGCTGATTGAGGTAGTATGTACATGTAGATATGGTTAAAGTAACTATGCATATATGATGAACAGAGAGTAGCAGTAGCGTAAAAGAGGGGTTGCGGGTGGTAGGTGGCAGGACACAATGAAGATAGCCCGGTTAGCCAATGTGCGAGAGCACTGGTTGGTCGGGCAAATTGAGGTAGTATGTACATGAATGTATAGTTAAAGTGACTATGCATATATGATAGACAGAGAGTAGCAGCAGCGTAAAAATAGTGGTTGGGGGGGCACACAATGCAAATAGTCTGGATAGCCATTTGATTACCTGTTCAGGAGTCTTATGGCTTGGGGGTAAAAACTGTTGAGAAGCCTTTTTGTCCTAGACTTGGCACTCCGGTAACGCTTGCCATGCGGTAGTAGAGAGAACAGTCTATGACTGGGGTGACTGGGATCTTTGACGATTTTTAGGGCCTTCCTCTGACACCGCCTGGTGTAGAGGTCCTAGATGGCAGGCAGCTTAGCCCCAGTGATGTACTGGGCCGTACGCACTACCCTCTGTAGTGCCTTGTGGTCCGAGGCCGAGCAATTGCCGTACCAGGCAGTGAAGCAACCAGTCAGGATGCTCTCGATGTTGCAGCTGTAGAACCTTTTGAGGATCTCAGGACCCATACCAAATCTTTTTAGTTTCCTGAGGGGGAATAGGCTTTGTCGTGCCCTCTTCACGACTGTCTTGGTGTGTTTGAACCATTCTAGTTTGTTGTTGATGTGGACACCAAAGAACTTGAAGCTCTCAACCTGCTCCACTACAGCCCCGTCGATGAGAATGGGGGCGTGCTCGGTCCTCCTTTTCCTGTAGTCCACAATCATCTCCTTTGTCTTGCTTACGTTGAGGGATAGGTTGTTATTCTGGCACCACCCGGCCAGGTCTCTGACCTCCTCCTTATAGGCTGTCTCGTCGTTGTCGTGATATAGCCTACCACTGATGTGTCGTCTGCAAACTTGATAATGGTGTTGGAGTCGTGCCTGGCTATGCAGTCGTTAGGTGAACAGGGAGTACATGAGGGGACTGAGCATGCACCCCTGGGGCGCTCCCGTGTTGAGGATCAGCGTGGCAGATGTGTTGCTACCTACCCTCCCCACCTGGGGACGGCCCGTCAGGATGTCCAGGATCCAGTTTCAGAGGGAATTGTTTAGTCCCAGGATCCTTAGCTTAGTGATGAGCTTTGAGGGCACTATGGTGTTGAACGCTGAGCTGTAGTCAATGAGTAGCATTCTCACATAAGTGTTCCTTTTGTCCAGGTGGGAAAGGGCAGTGTGGAGTGCAATAGAGATTGCATCATCTGTGGATCTGTTTTGGCGGGATAGAAATTGGAGTGAGTCTAGGGTTTCTGGGATAATGATGTTGATGTGAGCCATTACCAATCTTTCAAAGCACTTCATGGCTACGGACATGAGTGCTACGGGTCTGTAGTAATTTAGGCAGGTTGCCTTTGTGTTCTTGGGCATAGGGACTATACTGGTCTGCTTGAAACATGTTGGTATTACAGACTCAACCAGGGACATGTTGAAAATGTCAGTGAAGACACCTGCCAGTTGGTCAGCACATGTCTGGAGCACACGTCCTGGAAATCCGTCTGGCCCCGCAGCCTTGTGTATGTTGACCTGTTTAAAGGTCTTACTCACGTCGGCTACGGAGGGCGTGATCACACAGTCGTCCGGAACAGCTGATGCTCTCATGCATGCCTCAGTGTTGCTTGCCTCGAAGCGAGCATAGAAGTGATTTAGCTCGTCTGGTAGGCTCGTGTCACTGGGCAGCTCGCGGCTGTGCTTCCCTTTGTAGTATGTAATAGTTTGCAGGCCCTGCCACATAAGATGAGCGTCGGAGCCTTTGTAGTATGATTCAATCTTAGCCCTGTATTGATGCTTTGCATGTTTGATGGTTCGTCGCAGGGCATAGCAGGATTTCTTGTAAGCTTCCGGGTTAGAGTCCCGCACCTTGAAAGTGGCAGCTCTACCCTTCAGCTCAGTGCAAATGTTGCCTGTATTCCATGGCTTCTAGTTGGGGTATTTACGTACAGTCACTGTGGGGACGACGTCCCCGATGCACTTATTGATAAAGCCAGTGCCTGATGTGGTGTACTCCTCAATGCCATCGGAAGAATCCCGGAACATGTTCCAGTCTATGATAGCAAAACAGTCCTGTAGTTTAGCATCTGCTTCATCTGACCACTTTTTTATAGACCGAGTCACTGGTGCTTCCTGCTTAAATTTTTTGCTTGTAAGCAGGAATCAGGAAGATGAAGTTGTGGATGGATTTACCAAATGGAGGGCGAGGGAGAGCTTTGTACGCGTCTCTGTGTGTGTAGTACTGGTGAACTTGAATTTTTTTCCCCTCTGGTTGCACATTTAACATGTCGATAGAAATTTGGTAGAACTGATTTATGTTTCCCTGCATTAAAGTCTCTGGCCAATAGGAGCGCCACCTCTGGGTGAGTGGTTTCCTGTTTGCTTATTTCCTTATACAGCTGACTGAGTGCGGTCTTAGTGCCAGCATCTGCCTGTGGTGGTAAATGAATAGCCAGAAAAAGTATAGCTGAAAACTCTCTAGGCAAGTAGTGTGACCTGCAATTTATCACAATATCCTCTACTTCAGTCGAGCAAAATCTAGAAACTTCCTTAGATTTCGTGCACCAGCTGTTGTTTACAAATATTCACAGACCGCCCCCCTCGTCTTACCGGAGTGCACTGTTCTATCTTCCTTGTGCAGAGTATATCCCGCTAGCTGAATATCCATGTCGTCATTCAGCCACGATTCCGTGAAACATAGGATATTACAGTTTTTGATGTCCCGTTGGTAGGATATTTGTGATCGTACTTCATCTAGTTTATTGTCCAATGATTGCATGTTGGCGAGTAGTATTGACGGTAACGGCAGCTTCCCCACTCGTCTTTTCTGGGTCCTCACCAGGCATCCGGCTCTTTGTCCTCTGTACCTGCGTCGCTTCCTCTTGCAAGTAACGGGGATGTTGGCCCTGTCGGGTGTTTGGAGAATATCCTGTGCTTGTTGAAGAAAAAATCTTTGTCTAATCCGAGGTGAGTGATCGCTGTCCTGATATCCAGAAGCTCTTTTAAAATACGGTGAAAAAAACACATAATAGCACAATTGGTTGGGTGCCGTAAAACTGCTGCCATTTCTTCCAGCTCCATTTTGTCTTGTAGGAACTGGTATGAGGATAGTTTATATAAAGATATAAGAACGATATTTGCATAGGATGTGAACCAGATCATAACTTGTGTACGGTGGCCTCAGAGGGACATGAGTGAGCAGACTTAGGTAATGTATGGGCAGGTTGGCATTTATTGTCATGAATCTTGACCTGGAAGCCATTAGCTAGCATAGCCACAAAGTAATTCAATCTGATTTTAGACCTAACCTTAACCCTGATCTTAACCAAACTGCTAACCCTAATGCCTAACCTTAAATTAATACCAAAAAGCACATTTTCGATTTCATGAATGTTTACGATATAGCAAATTTTGACTTGGAAGCAGGCCCATCTAGTGCAAATCACTCAGTTCTGCCTCCAGGGCAAGATTCATAACAATAAATGGCAACCTACAATGTATTGTGGCTAAAACCATTACTTAGAGATTCACTAACTAATGGTCATGCTGAAACATTGTTTAACAGCAGTAATGTAATGTATACAGTATTATAATGCTAATGTTATGCATAATGATTAGATCTACGAACCCTAGCTACAAACCCACACAATCCTGCCCACCATCTCTCTTGGCAACCATATCCCCACACACGGACAACAACACACATATCCACCCACCCACACACTCAATAACCCCAATGCACACGCACACATACGCATTCACACGCACACACACACACACACACACACACACACACACACACACACACACGCACACGCACACGCACGCGCACACGCACACACACACACACACACACACACACACACACACACGAAAACAAACAGATATATGTCTGTAGTCATTGTTATTGCTTGCCATTCACCCTAACAGACCTCTGTGATACTTTGGCATTAGACTGGATTAGGTGCAGCCACTGGAAATGGTCTCCATTGGCACTGGAATAAACAACATAACCTTGGTAACAGTGGCACTGACAGATAATTGTATGATTATTGTGAAAAGCAGTTCGATACGTAAACAGAATGTGCTGGATTAACACAGGTATTTTATATCTCCGCATTGCTGAAGCAAATCCTACACAGGATTATTAATATTTTGGTCTCGATTAGATGTTAACCAAAGAGTAGAGAGCCAAGAATGAAATCATACAGTGTAGAACACTGCACAAGTAATAAGGCAAGGTAAATGAGCTATTATGTGAACATGAGAACATGAAGTGTGTGTGTGACTCCTATAAAACAGATTCCCTGCACATTTGGATCTCTGATTCGTACTGTGTGTGTGTGCTTGGCGTGCAGCCGTGCTTGTGCGTGCAAGCTATAGTGACGCGAGTGATGGGGAACTGTTAGATCTAACACACCTACACCAGTTGATTCATCTAACAGATGTGTGAAACAATGAATGTTTGAAGTGAATGATGAAAAGGACAAATAGATAGATGACCTGTTTGTGTACATGAAAAAAACAACACAATTTGAAGTGCTACAATTATTACATCGCGTTTCAAGCTATGCAGAATTCACGGTATGGTATGGCACTGTAACATGTTTCAGATCACAAGCTGGAATGCATAACAGCGTAGGCATTTCAGTGGTGCACAGATTGTCAAACTGGGTGTCAAGGACATGAGTGTCCTTCCATGTTGAAATTGGAAAGCAACATTTCACAGCAGAGAGATTTCACATCACTACATGGGATCAGAACAATGTTAATGCAGTATATGGTCATGCACTTGTGACACTAGAGTCATTTCATGTATTGTATGTGAATGTGATTAGGCTTGTGTTGCCTTCATCTGTCATCTACCTATAGTGCAGTGCATGCTACAAGTAGATGCCGTACATTCACTGATGGTGCTGAATATTCACTCTAATTACAAGATATTATTAGCTGAGCCAGAAGCACTTGACTGAATTGTCAGTCAGTCTAATGGCACCGTTTTTAGAAAGACGGAGTGACGGTTTCCCACTGACCTCTGTGTTGGACTATCATCTCCATCTGCTCCAATCAAGGGAGAAGGAAATGATCCACAATGAGACGTGTCTAGCCCTGACTCAAACACAAACACAAATACTCAATGTTGAAAGGACAGCACAGAAAAAAATACAACAACTGAGGTATTGTACTGACTTGAATTCAAACAGGACATCAGGTACACTGCTACTCACAGCTCAGGTGTATTCAGGTGAGACTGAAGGATATGGCATCACCAACTCCATGAGGACTGTGTCAGCCAATAAATCATGAATGTTTGGAGTGAGTATTGTAGGTTGCCATGGGCTGCAAGGCTCCAAGGGGAAATAGCTGACCAAGGGGATTGTGGGTATGTGAGTATTGAGTTGTGTTATTTTTTTTAAAGCCTACTTATAAAGCAAATGGTATGAAGATTATCAGGTTAATTTGCTATAGGCTATGTAGAATTCCAAAAGAAAAACTATACCTCATGTCTTTTGGTTTTCACAAGGTTGTGGCCCATAAGGCTCTAGCCCATAGAAATTCCAGTATCTGTTTGATATAAAGAGTTAAAAGAGACAGTGTTAGCTATTTTATGTTGTTGTTAGTGTGTAGCATTCTTAGGTCTAGTGTGAAAAGTGGGGTTTCGTAGGGACATAGATCTGAGAGGCCAAGCCCCTCATGTGCTCCTATCATTTCAGCCCCGTATTGATTAACCTGTCACAACTCCTGACAGCTGTTTGTGAAGCACTAATCTGGAGGGAGATTGGAAGGTTAACAAAAAACACAGTCCAACTTCTAATTCAAAAACCTGGAGGAGATGGATCTCTCAAAGACAGACGATCAGGTTTGTGTGTGTGTGTGTGTGTGTGTGTGTGTGTGTGTGTGTGTGTGTGTGTGTGTGTGCAAAATAATCTTCCTTCGCCAGGTGAACATCTGCTACTTAGTGTCCTTACTGCATAGCCAGCCAAGGCAGAGAGAGTGAGCTAGCAGACTTAACCCTTTCCTCACTAAAACATGTGTGTATCGGAGTGGGATTTGATTAATTATACATTTTTGGTTACTCGGAGTCATGTATCATATGTATCTCGAAAATACAGTGCATTTGTAAAGTAATCAGACCCCTTGACTTTTTTCACATTTTGTTCCATTACAGCCTTATTCTAAAATAGATTATTCTCTCATCAATTACAGACAATACACCATAATGACAAAGCAAAAACAGGTTTTTAGAAATTGCTGCAAATTTGAAATATCACATTTACATAATTATTCAAACCTTTTACTCAGTACTTTGTTGAAGCACCTTAGGCAGCGATTACAGTGTTGAGTCTTCTTGGGAATGACACTACAAGCTTGGCACACCTGTATTTTTGGAGTTTCTCAAATTCTTCTCTGCAGATCCTCTCAAGTTATGTCAGGTTGGATGGGGAGCCTCACTGCACAGCTATTTTCAGGTCTCTTCACAGATGTTCGATCGGGTTAAAGTACGGGCTCTGGCTGGGCCACTCAAGGACATTCAGAGACTTGTCCCGAAGCCACTCCTGCATTGTATTAGCTGTGTGCTTAGGATCTCTCTGTACTTTGCTCTGTTCATCTTTCCCTCAATCCTGACTAGTTTCACAGTCCTTGCCTCTGAATAAACATCCCCACAGCATGATGCTGCCACCACCATGCTTAACCGTAGGGATGGTGGCAGTTTTCCTACAGACGTGACGCTTGGCATTCAGGCTAAAAGAGTTCAATCTTGGTTTCATCAGACCAGAGAATCTTGTTTCTCTGTGTCCTTTAGGTGCCTTTTGACAAACTCCAAGCCGGTTGTCATGTGCCTTTTACTAAGGAGTGGCTTCTGTCTGGCCACTCTACCATAAAAGCCTGATTGGTAGAGTGCTGCAGAGATGGTTGTCCTTCTGGAAGGTTCTCCCATCTCCACAGAGGAACTCTGGAGCTCTGTCAAAGTGACTATCGTGTTCTTGGTCACCTTCCTGACCAAGGCCCTTCTACCCCTATTGCTCAGCTCTAGGTAGTTCCAAACTTCTCCCTTCTCCTTTTAATGATGGAAGCCACTGTGTTCTTGGGGACCTTCAATGTTGCAAGCATTTTTTGGTACCCTTACCCAGATCTGTGCCTCGACTTAATCCTGTCTCGGAGCTCTACAGGCAAAAGTAACAAAATGTAGAAAAGTCAAGGGGTCTCAATACATTCCAATGAAGTGTATGTGCTCTTGAGCTTCGACATTGCCTTCTAAATTGCCTCTTAAGGGATTAATAAAACCATATTGAATTTAATTTTCTTTAAAGATATGGACCAAAAGGGAAAAAGTTTCATCCATTTGACTTGGGATTGACATATGGCAGGTTTGATGAATGGATGATGTGTAAGGCCCACCACAGGGAATATCATTATTCCAGATATCTCCCTTCACCCTTCCTGGAGGGATAAGAGGAGGGGTGGTCTCATGGTTATCTTCTCCCTCAGACATACATCCCCCTGGGAAAGCTTCCTCATATTCCGAGGAACAGGATGTGTCAGTGCCTCCAAAACGATCCCAGAGACAGCAACAGGAAAATACGGAAGGTGCAGAGTCACGAGCATAAAAACAAACCGAGCAAATGGAATGATACATGACATAACCTTCTGCCATCAATACACAGCTGCATCTGGAAAATAACACTATATCTTTCAACACTTTCAAGGTTCTAAGTGATACACGAATAACCATATTATTCTGTCTGTTGGGTTGGAATTCAATCGGTAAGTTGGTTCACAGTGTTGGAAAAAGTACCCAATTTTCATACTTGAGTAAAAGTAAAGTTACCTTCGTAGAAAATGACACAAGTGAAAGTCACCCAGTAAAATACTACTTCAGGAAAAGTCTACAAGTATGTGGTTTTGAATGTACCTAAGTATCAAAAATTAAATGCAATTGCTAAAATATACTTAAGTATCAAAAGTAAAAGTATAAATCATTTTAAATTCCTTATATTAAACAAACCAGACGGCACAATTTTTATTTTTAAATTTACAGGGACACACTCCAACACTCAGACATAATTTACAAACAAAGCATTTGTGTTTAGTGAGTCCGCCAGATCAGAGGCAATAGGGATGACCAGGGATGTTCTTTTGATAAGTGTGTGAATTGGACCCTTTTCCTGTCCTGCTGTCACGTTCTGACCTTAGTTCCTTTGTTATGTCCTTGTTTTAGTATGGTCAGAGCGTGAGTTGGGTGGGTTGTCTATGTTCGTTTTTCTATCATTTGGGATTTCTGTGTTCGGCCTAGTATGGTTCTCAATCAGAGGCAGCTGTCAATAATTGTCCCTGATTGAGAATCATACTTAGGTAGCCTGGTTTCACTTTTGAGTGGTGGGTGTTTGTCTTCTGTGTCAGTGTTTGTTACCACACGGGACTGTTTCGTTTATTCACGTTTATTGTTTTGTTCCAGTGTTCTGTTGTGTTTGATTAAACATTATGGACACTTACTACACTGCGCATTGGTCCTCCGATCCTTCTCGCTACTCCTCCTCAGAAGAGGAGGACGAGATCCCTTACACCTGCTTAGCATTCAAAATGTAACGAGTACTTTTGGGTGTCAGGGAAAATGCATGAAGTAAAAAGTACATTGTTTTCTTTAGGACTGTATTGAAGAAAAAGTCAAAACAATAAATAGTCAGAAATATACATAGTAAAGTACAGATCTAAAAACTACTTAAGTAAAAATACTTTAAAGTACTACTTATGTACATTACACTACTGTTGGTTCATTTAATACAGTGCATACCTTCCATTACACTAATAATCTTTAGGTATTATCCTGGGTTGGCCAGGGTCAGGCCTTGTTATGTCCCAGCTTTGGCCACTCCTAACAGGGTTATGATAGGGACAGAAGTCTGGAGCAGTGTGGATGGCAGGCGGTTGATAATTTGTATTAGAATTTCAGGGTGCGTGTCTCACCCATATGCCAACACAATAGGGTGATACAACTCTAAAAAATACTAATATACCCTGATGCTAGTAGCACACACACAAACAGTCAGAGAGAACTGAGAATATTACATTACCAACAATCAAGTGTAAATTCCCCACCCCTGCTCCATGAAATCTGGCACAGTTTAAATTGAGCTGTGATTCGTAGCTCACTTACGCTTCCGTCCAGATTCAAAAAACACTTCTTACACAAAGACTTTAGAAGCTCCGTTAAGAAAAGTTCACAAGTTCATAAGTGCATAAGTTTGTAAGTGCAATTCCTCAAACCTTTCTTAAGAATTTATGATTTACTTACCTCAAATATCTTCTTACGAACTTCTTAACTATCTTATTAAGATGATTCTTGCTATCTTAACCGAGCTAGTGGGCAATCATGTTAGCGTATTTCTTATTGACATTACTGGTCTAAAATAAATATAACTTTTTGGGAACAGTCTTCAAAACTGTTGAACCAGACATTTCGATCCTCTCAGATGAAACTGAATCGCATAAACAACAATTTATAGTCCTAGCTGCAAAAGTAGCAACAATATATATATATTCTCATGCCGTGGAAGGATGAATCCCAACCAACCTTCCAACAATGGCTTAATTTTAACATCTAGGGTCTGTTTATTGATTCTCTTCCCTCTCTATAATGACCTTATTACATCTTTCCTTTTCTTTTTATCAAACCATCTCTCTTCCAACATACTTTAATGAAAATATATATTTTACTTCATTAATTATAAAATACTTAATTCATTAATTTAACAATGTTAGCTAACCAAATCTCATTTTAACAGCTTTAAGAATATAGTAGAAGTACAACACTGTTCCGAAAAAGAGGCAGAACACAACAACAACACAATAAACTTCAACATCCATTTACACCAGCTGATAAATTAGCT
This sequence comes from Oncorhynchus clarkii lewisi, assembly GCF_045791955.1. Classification (NCBI taxonomy): domain Eukaryota; kingdom Metazoa; phylum Chordata; class Actinopteri; order Salmoniformes; family Salmonidae; genus Oncorhynchus; species Oncorhynchus clarkii. The sequence goes on along the minus strand of NC_092150.1, from coordinate 70,335,770 downwards.
TTTTAAATTCCAAAGCACTGCGAGTATTGATGTATCTACCCTATACAGGCATGTGTTTGAAAATGTGAAAGGGATTTGATGTCACTTGTGTGAGAATGTGAATTATATACACTATCAGCACTGTGTGTGTGTGTGTGTGTGTGTGTATGTGTGTGTATGTTCATTGAGTATATACGTACACACATTCAATCTAGTGTGCATTTATTTCAGTGGGTTGTTCATGATGAGATAGATTTTCAAGTGTTCAGTGCACTGAGCGGGAGATAAAAGACCGTCAACTGTGAAGCTGAAATTATTCTTTTTGAACTAAGTTCTCTTTCAAACCTAGTGACTGGAACACTCAGGACATCAAACACTCACACACAGTAGCGGTACTGAAACACATACATTAAAGGGGCAATCTGCAGTTGTTACATACATTATAATAGAATGATACAGTGGGGCAAAAAAGTATTTAGTCAGCCACCAATTGTGCAAGTTCTCCCACTTAAAAAGATGAGAGAGGCCTGTAATCATATTTCATCATAGGTACACTTCAACTATGACAGACAAAATGAGAAGAAAAAAATCCAGAAAATCACATTGTAGGATTTTTAATGAATTTATTTGCAAATTATGGTGGAAAATAAGAAACTTGTCCCAAACCCCTCCTGCATTGTCTTGGCTGTATACTTAGGGTCATTGTCCTGCTGGAAGGTGAACCTTTGCACCAGTCTGAGGTCCCGAGCACTCTGGAGCAGGTTTTCATCAAAGATCTCTCTGTACTTTGCTCCATTCATCTTTGCCTCAATCCTGACTAGTCTCCCAAGCCTTGCCTCTGACAAACATCCCCACAGCATGATGCTTCCACCACCATGCTTCACCGTAGGGATGGTGCCAGGTATCCTCCAGATGTCACCATTGGCATTCAGGCTAAAAGAGTTTGGTTTCATTGGTTTCATCAGACCAGAGAATCTTGTTTCTCATAGTCTGTGTCCTTTAGGTGCCCTTTGGCAAACTCCAAGCGGGCTGGCATGTGCCTTTTACTTAGGAGTGGCTTCTGTCTGGCCACTCCTCCACAAAGTCCTGATTGGTGGAGTGCTGCAGAGATGGTTGTGCTTCTGGAAGGTTCTCCCATCTCCACAAAGAAACTCTGGAGCTCTGTCAAAGTGACCATAGGGTCAGCTCCCTGACTAAGGCCCTGTTACCCCAATTGCTCAGTTTGGCCTGGCGGCCAGATCTAGGAAGAGTCTTGGTGGCTACAAATGTCTTCAATTTAAGATTGATGGAGGCCACTGTGTTCTTGGGGACTTTCAATGCTGCAGAAATGTTTTGGTACCCTTCCCCAGAACTCTGCCTCGACTTAATCCTATCTTGGAGCTCCATGGACAATTCCTTCGACCTCATGGATTGGTTTTTGCTCTGACATGCACTGTCAACTATGGGACCTTATATAGACAGGTGTGTGGCTTTCTAAATCATGTCCAATCGCAATTACCCCAGGTGGACTCCAATCAAGTTGTAGAAACATCTCAAAGATCATCCATGAAAACAGGATGCACCTGAGCTCAATTCCGAGTCTCCTAGAAAAGAGTCTGAATACTTATGAAAATAATGTATTTCTAAAAACCTGTTTTTTCCCGTTCTCATTATGGGTATTGTGAATAGATTGATGAGGATTTTTATTTATTTAATCCATTTTAGAATAAGGCTGCAATGTAACAAAATGTGGAAAGGGGGAAGGGGTCTGAATACTTTCCAAATGTACCGTATGTAAAACTGTACAGAATGATGGCACATTTAAGGTAGTTGTCATTCTCAGCACTGAAATTTGAGCAGTGAGGTTAATTTCTTCCCACTCTTTGCTCTTTTCCTCAGGTTGAAGCACATTGCTAACCCCCAGAAAGATGCAAAGAACTTGGGAACCACCCATCCACCAGGAAAATCATCTTGTTCTGGAGTTTATTCACAAGGTTAGATAGAGAATAGCATGTGTGGATCTATTTCTATCATGCAGAATTGTAGCTAAGTATGCAACCTGGGAAGCTCATTCAATAATACAGACATGGGTGATTTATGTCCCAGGGGACTAAACTGTGCAAGAAAAGATGAAATTACATTTTTAGAGAACAGTTTGTCAGAAGAACACCACTCTGCTCACTCAGAGGCCCCGTCCAAGTGAACAGACATTGGTTCTGTAATGCTATGCTAGGCTATCGATAAACGTACACAAACGCTTGGATTGCTTTCGCTGTAAAGCATAATTTCAAAATCTGAGACGACAGGTGGATTAACAAAAGGCTAAACTGTGTTTTGCAATATTGCACTTGTGATTCCATGAATATAAATATTTTTTTAGTAATCTTATTTGACTGTGGCGCTATGCTATTCAGCGGTTGCTGATGACAATTATCCCGGTACCGGGATGGGTAGCGTCAAGAATTAAGCACCACCGCATATGCAATTGGTCAGATTACCAGAATATAGTTAATTTCCCCCCACCTTCTGATGTTCCCAGAATCTCTATGTTAACCAAGGGATTTTCAAATTTCACATCAGTAGGGTAGAGAGAGGAAAACGGGGGGAAGAGGTATTTATGACTGTCATAAACCTACCCCCAGGCCAACGTCATGACACACTGTATAGCTGGGTTTACCATAGTTTTTCTGTTGCACTACTTCCAGTAGACTACATACAGCAACTATGCTAGTTTCCAGTGACTATCCTAGTTTCCCTGTGATCTTGCACAGTATGTAGCTGGGTGGACAATTTCCTGAGGTGCTTGCCGCTGGAATTGGCAGCTTCTCATAGACCCAAAGGCCAAAGTGAGAGTGGCAAGTGGAGTCCCCATGAGCACTGAATACAGTGCTGGAAGGCTACGTAAGTCTGATGTTGGTCCACTGCTATAATACTGGCTCCTCAATCGTCTCAGGGCCTTCTAGTGTTCAAGCGCTGGTTGACTGAATGTTTCCCATTGAGTTCAGGTGAAGGAGTGTCAACCTACACCCAAACCCCTCATTCTGGCCAAGGGCACTGTCTGACAGACATTTGAACCGGCCCTTACATTAAGACAGCATATGCTCCTCCAGCGGCTGCAGGTGAGCTGGGTGCTTTTCCCCCCAAATGTGCTCTGCCTGGGTCAGGGCCTTGGACAGTTACATTGCACAGACACAGACAACATGACCGTCTGAAGTAGCTACATCGTGGGCACTGCTCCGAAGAGTTCCCTTCAATTACATTTACGCCTCGGCCAGTTGGGCATTATCTAGCACCTTTTTCTAGGTACTATCAAATCATTGTTACCCCCAACTATGACTGCCCTGAGCTCAGTCCTATGGGGCTTTGCCCCCTGTCTGGCCCTTACCTAGTTCACCAATGAATCTGGGATTGTGATACCATATTGGAGTGATCCAATGTAGTTCTACATAACGATGTAATCACGGTTATGTGAGCTTTTGGATCACTCCAATCCTCTTTGTCGGTGATCTACGCCGCCTCGAAAAGGACACGAGGTGGAAGTAGTGTGGCGGCAGCCATTTAAGGGGGTCAGCTGCAGCACTACCCAGTACACAGGACTAATCTGAAATTCTTACTTGGAATGTATCCTGCCGTGCAGAATGATACCATATTGGAGTGATCTATTAGCTCACATCACCGTGGTTACATACTTAACCTTTGATTGTTATGGTTTTCTTTACCTCATCCTCTCTTGCTCATGTGGCTAGCTACTTCCTAATATTTTATTGATGGAACAATCCAGCCAATGGTTAGGCGGCTGGGGTTTTAGCAGAGGGAACTGATTGGTCAGGAGTAAAAGGTCCTTCCCCCAGAGGGTGCAAATCAAGATTTTACAAATCTCTTTCTACAAATTTACAAAACTTTCTACAACATGACAACAATAACAGAACTCCGAGCACATGCAGATTCAAAATCTGCAAGTGTATTTTTGATTCACAGCAGAATACAGCAGAATATTAATAGTCATTAATGGACTTGCAATAATTCTGAAAATACATTATTTTTGCAAATCTTATTGAATGTTTTCAAATGCCAAGTTAAACATTTGCGACCATTGTTAAATCTTTCACACATCATGATACAAGCTTGTAAAATTATATTACACCTTTGCGAATCGTACTTGCAACCACGGATCTGAATGTGCAACCATGAATTTCAAAATACAAACTCAGGTAGTTCTGTCATCATTATCCCATATTAATTGACCGCATTTGTCAAACCAAAGAGGTCACAGTTACACATGTGTAGTTGGGGAGAAGACAACGCTTCATATTTATTTCCACCAAAATTCAAATGTTTGCATCTCATGCACCAATGTTAGGAGGTGCAAACACCACCCACAGTTTCTGAGATTATTACTCGCTAATGTTCAGTCTTTGGATAACAAAGTTGTCGAGATCAGGTTAAGGATTTCTTTCCAAAGAGACATTAGGGCCTGTAACATACTTTGTTTCATGGAAACATGGCACTCTCGGGATATTCAGCCAGAGGGATTCTCAGTTCATCTCGCAGACAGGAATAAATATCTCTCCGGGAAGCAGAAGGGTGGATATGTGTGATTCATAATTAATGACTCATGGTGGAAATGTAGTAACATACAGGAACTCAAGTCCTTTTGTTCACCCGGCCTAGAATACCTCACAATCAAATGCTGTCCGTATTATCTCCCAAGAGAATTCTCCTCTGTCATAGCCACGGTCATATATATCCCCCCTCGAGTCCATACCACGACAGCTCTCAAAGAACTCCACTGGACTTTATACAATCTGGAAACCACATATCCTGAGGCTGTATTTATTGTAGCTGGGGATTTTACCAAAGCAAATTTGAGGACTAGGCTGCCGAAGTTCTATCAACATATTGACTGTTTTACTCACGGGGGAAATACACTCGACCACTGCTATTCAAACCTCCGGGATGGTTACAAGGTCCTCCCCCATCCTCCATTCAGCAAATCTGACCACAAATCCATATTTATTTTAAAATTTTTTAATATAGGCAGAAACTCAAAGAGGAAGTACCCGTGCAAAGGACTATTCAAGCTCATCTGACCAATCGGAATCCACAATTTAGATGAATACAATCGGAATCCACAATTTAGATGAATACACTGAACGGTGTCTGAGTTTATCAGGAAGTGTATAGGAGATGTCGTACCCACTGTGACTATTAAAACCTACCCTAACCAGAAACGTGGATACATGGCAACATTCGCGTGAAACTGAAAGCATTAAAACCGCTTAGGGCTCGGATCCTGCTGGCGGGATCAAAGTCGACATCATCCGATGAAGCTGGAGCATGCCAAATTCAAATGACAAAATTGTAATATGAAACATTCATGAACATACAAATGTCTTACATCATTTAAAAGCTTAACTTCTTGTTAACCTCTCTGCGTACCGAACCCGTTAGCGGGATGAAATTCGACAACATAGGGTGATCACTACTTAAATAGTCATATTAAACATTCATGAAAATACAAGTTCTTCACATGTTTTGAAAGCCTAGAATCTTGCTAATCCAACTGCATCGTCAGATTTTAAAAAGGATTTACTGCGAAAGAATACGATGTGATTATCTGAGGATAGAGCCCCATAAAACTATTTCAACCAGCACAGGCTGAACAAAATCACAAACTGCAATAAAATAAATAGTTTACCTTTGACAATCTTTGAAATCCCAATGCTCATTGTTACACAATGAATGGTCTTTTGTTTGATAAAATCCATTTTTATAACCTAACACGAAAAATTTTGTGAACCGCTTGTGTCGTGAATTCCGTCTCATTCCATTTTCGACGACACATTCGATGTAAATACACACACTAAACGTGACTTTTCCAGTCATGGGACGTATTGACTGAAAGAAACCGATTTGAAGACAACAAGTAATGACATCATTGTGCACCAATGATATGACCGCTGTTTCGTTGATTGACTGTATTTTAACCCAATGACCACTGATCGTCTTGAAATCTAGCTAGGTAGATAGCCAATGAGCTGAGGTAAACGGCAATATGTAATGTTTATGTGTTGGAAGACCAACCCATGTAGTAAACTCCGGCGTAAAGAGGTTCATTCACCATTGAAGATTCATACCGGAAGGAGCCACACATGTTACGCACAGCATTGTTTTGGTAAAGCGCATCTTCAGCTGTATATCAATCAGTATGGCAACTAAGTCAGGGAAAGCTAAATCTAAGTCTAGACATACAGATGTACACACAATTTTAGAAGAAATTGATCGGGAAAGGGAGACAGAGATTGTTGGAGGACGATTCATTTAGAGATTCCCAAATGGAGGAATATTTTTTGAACAGAGAGGACATCGTTTTGGACTGGTAAGTTCTTCTCATGCTAATGCCGTTTATTTAAAATTAATAATATAAAATATTATTTGTGAAAAGAAATAGCCTATTTGAGGCTGTTGAGGGGAGGGCAGGCCCACAACAATGGCCAAAGTGAAATGGAGACAGTAGATACAGCTGGTTTGTTGTAATATAATAAAGACAGTAGATCTAGCTGGTCTGTCATAATATAATAGAGACAGTAGATCTAGCTGAAATGTCATAATATAAAATAGACAGTAGATCTAGCTGGTCTGTCATAATATAAATGAGACAGTAGATCTAGCAGGTCTATAATAATATATTCAACCTTATGTTCCCTGTACTCTATATATATCTGTTTATTATACCTGTTGATACAGGGCTCATATGTGAAACTATTCTAACTGAACACTTTCTTTCACAGTGACACTGACTCCGAATGGGAGCCCCCAGTTCCAAGGTGTCCATTCCCCACTGAAGCTGGTTCATCCAGCTCCTGCCACAAGTGGTGTTCATCTGCCCAAATGTATTTCTGCAGGCATGGATGTGCCTCAGGGCCAAAAGGGCACAGCATGGAGGCGTCAATGTGTTCTTTGCAAAATTAAGTCCCCCATCACCTGCACCACATGCTTGGTGACCCTCTGCTTTACAGCAGAAAGAGACTGCTATGGCACCTGGCATCAGCAGCACAATATTGTGTAGAGGACTGAGGGTCTTCCAAATATTGAAAGTGTTATTTTGTAAATGTATATATATTTTTTTCATGTTAATTCTTCATTTTTTTTGGGGGGGGGGGGGGTGTTAGAAAACCATTTTGGTATTTTGTATATAGATATTCCATTCAAAATGTATAACTTCACCAATTTGGCCACTTGGGTGCATTTGGGCTACTTGTGTGGGACACCTGGGTGACTTCATGATAAATGTCAAGGAAGTTATCATTCTGAAACTTTGCACAAGTACTGATGCCCTCTTATGTTTTTCACTGAAATTGTCCCCATCATCCTATCTGAATGTTTGTTTTGTCCTGTTCATTTTAAAGATGATGATACAACAATAAAAATGAAAAAAACGTATGGTTTTTTCATTGTATTATCTAAACCAGATCTATTGTGTTATATTCTCCTACATTCAATTCACATTTACACAAACTTCAGAGTGTTTTATTTCAAATGAACCAAGAATATGCATATCCTTGGTCCTGGGCCTGATCTACAGGCAGTTAGATTTGGGTATGTCTTTAGGCGGAAATTGAAAAAAGTAGGGGGGTAGCTGTAAGAGGTTTTAATCCAACCGCGTTGTCAGATTTAAAAAAGGCATTACGGCGAAAGCATACCATGCGATTATCTGAGGACAGCGCCCCACATCAAAATACTTCTCCAACCAGCACCGGCTTCACAAAAATTACAAATAGCGATAAAATAAATCTTCCTCTGTTTGCAATCCCAAGGGTCCCAGCTACACAATTAATGTTAATTTTGTTCGATAAAGTCCTTCTTTTCATCCAAAACGTCTGTTTAGTTGGTGCCATTGATTCCAGTAATCCACTCCTTCAACATGCATACAAAGGATCCAAAAAGCTACTGGTAAACTTCGTCCAAATAAGTCAAACAATGTTTCTAAACAATCCTCAGGTGCCCTAATATGTAAATAAACTATAATATTTCAGACGGAAAGAACGGTGTTCAATAGAAATGAAAATAACGAAGAGCGCTCCCTCGTTCACGCACGCCAGAAGTCTACATGTCCTGATGAGAACACCTTGGATAAACTACAAGTACTTGATCGTTTTTCAAGAAACAAGCCTGAAACCCTTTCTAAAGACTGTTGACATCTAGTGGAAGCCATAGGAACTGCAATCTGAGTTCTATTTTTTTTGTATATCCCATAGGCTAGCATTGAAAAGGCCTGTGACCTCAAAAAATAAATTGTTCTGCATGGATTTTCCTTGTGTTTTCGCCTGCCATATCAGTTATGTTATACCCACAGACATTGTTTTAACAGTTTTAGAAACTTCAGAGTGTTTTCTATTATATGCATATCCTAGCTTCTGGGCCTGAGTAACAGGCAGTTTACTTTGGGATTGTTAGTCATCCGGAAATTCAGGATACTGCCCCCTAGCCTTTAACCATGGCAAGGTGGCAAGGTGACTGGGAATATGGCAGAATACAAACAGTGTAGTTATTCACTCCGCAAGGCAATCAAACAGGCAAAACATCAGTATAGAGACAAGGTGGAGTAGCAGGGTCTACAGACAATCAGAGACTACAAAAGAAAAACCAGCCACATCGCCGACACCGACGTCTTGCTTCCAGACAAGTTAAACTCCTTCTTCGCCCACTTTGATGATAACACAGTGCCACCAACGCGGCTGTGGGCTCTTCTTCTCCGTGGCTGACGTGAGTAAAACATGTAAACGTGTTAACCCTCGCAAGCCTGCCGACCAAGAAGGCATCCCTAGCTGCATCCTCAGAGCATGCGCAAACCAGCTGGCTGGTGTGTTTACGGGCATATTCAATCTCTCTCTATCCCAGTCTGCTGTCCCCACATGCTTCAAGATGGCCCCCATTTTTCCTTTCCCCAAGAACGCACAGGTAACTGAACTACATGACTATCGCCACGTATCACTCACCTCTGTCATCATGAAGTGCTTTGAGAGACTAGTCAAGGATCATATCACCTCTACCTTACCTGCCACCCTAGACCCACTTCAATTTGCTTACCGTCCCAATAGATCCACAGACGATGCAATCACCATCACTCTGCACACTGTCCTATCCCTGGACAAGAGGAATACCCATGTAAGAATGCTGTTCATTGACTATAGCTCAGTATTCAACACCATAGTACCCTCCAAGCTCATCATGTAGCTGTGACCTAGGTCTGAAACCCGCCCTGTGCAACTGGGTCCCGGACTTCCTGACGGGTCGCCCCCAGGTGGTGAAGTTAGGAAACAACACCTTCACTTTGCTGATCCTCAACACTGGGGCCCCACAAGGGTGCATGCTCAACCCACTCCTGTACACCCTGTTCACCCATAACTGTGTGGCCAAGCACGCCTCCAACTCAACCATCAAGTTTGCAGACGACACAACAGTAGTAGCTTGATTACCGCCTACAGGGAGGAGGTGAGGGCTCTGGGAGTGTGGTGCCAGGAAAATAACCTCTCACTCAAAGTCCACAAAACAAAGGAGATGATCGTGGACTTCAGGAAACAGCAGAGGGTGCACCCCCCTAACCACATCGACGGGACCACAGTTGAGAAGGTGGAAAGCTTCAAGTTCCTTGGCATACACATCACTGACAAACTGAAATGGACCACCACAGAGAGCCTCTTCAACCTCAGGAGGCTGAAGAAATGTGTCTTAGCACCAAAAACCCTCACAAAATTGTACAGATACACAATTGAAAGCATCCTGTTGGGCTGTATCACCGCCTGGTATGGCAACTGCATTGCCCGCAACCGCATTACCAGGGGCAAACTACTCGCTCTCCAAGAGACCTACAGCACCCGATGTCAAAGGAAGGCCAAAAAGATCATCAACGATATCAACCACCCAAGCCACTGCCTGTTCACCCCGCTATCATCCACAAAGCGAGGTCAGTACAGGTGCATCAAAGCTGGGACCGAGAGACTGATAAACAGCGTCTATCTCAAGGCCATCAGACTGTTAAACAGCCACCACCAGCACATTAGAGGCTGCTGCCTATAGACATAGACTTGAAATCACTAGCCACTTTACATAATGGAACACTAGTCACTTTGATAATGTTTACATATCTTGCATTACTCATCTCATATGTACAGTATTTACTGTATTCTATACTATTCTATTGTATCTTAGTCACTTTAAGTTTACACATCTTGCATTACTCGTCTCATATTTATATGCTGTATTCAATATTATTCTACTGTATGTTAGTCCGTGCCGCTCTGACATCGCACATCCATATATGTATATATTCTTAATTCCATTCCTTACTTAGATTTGTGTGTATTGGGTATATGTTGTGAAATTGTTAGGGATATTACTTGTTAGATATTACTGCACTGTTAGATATTACTACTGCCAGAGTTTTATACTCAGTAGAGGATATGCAGGTAGACATTATTGATTTAAAAATATATATATAATATGTCTTCATGGGATAGCTTATAGGGAAACTGCAAGCTCAGCAAAATAGTTCAATTACGTTTGGCGACATTTGAAGCTGTGATGTAATCTTCACAATTGTATGCAGGCTTTCATGTGTGCAAACTCTAATAAACCTGTACCATCTCTGTTCTTGCATTAAGTAGTCTAGAGTTTGCATACCTTATGGTAAACTGACACCAGCACTGTAGTCTCTCTCTCCTTCTTATTTTCTTCTCCATCCTTTCACCAGAAGCCTGCCAAGTTACTTCTTCCTTCAAAGCTCTTCTTTCCAAGAACATTGTTGAAAAGTTGTCAGGCTTCTTTATTGTGATTGGCTAACCTACTCTAGCATCTAAGTATGTTGGCTTAATTTATATTTGTTGTAACTCAGATAGATGTGGCTCAGTTGGTAGAGCATTCCCATGAGGGACCAGTATGGAAATAAGATATATATGGACTCAGTACTGTAAATCACTTGGGATAAGAGCATCTGCTAAATTACTTAAATGGAAATATGACTACACTAAAAAATTATCTATAATGCTGTCAGAATCAATATGCTTATGTAAACTACAAAATAACAACGTGAAATACCGAAACAAACGAAACAGTCCCGTGTGGCACAAACACTAACACGGAAAATAATCACCCACAACTCAAAAGTGAAACCAGGCTCCCTAAGTATGATTCTCAATCAGGGGCAACGATTGACAGCTGCCTCTGATTGAGAACCATACCAGGCCAAACACAGAAATCACAAATCATAGAAAAAGGAACATAGACAACCCACCCAACTCACGCCCTGACCATACTAAACAAAGACATAACAAAAGAACTAAGGTCAGAACGTGACAGTACCCCCCACCCCCCAAAAGTGCGGACTCAGGCCGCAAAACCTGAATCTATAGGGGAGGGTTTGGCTGGGTGTCTGTCTGTCCGCGGTGGCGGCTCTGGCGCGGGACGTGGACCTCACTCCACCATAGTCTTTCTCCGCCTCTTTAACCGCCTCCGTGGCCTCTTTAGAGCGGTGACCCTCGCTGCCGACCCCGGACTGGGGACCCTAGCAATGGGTCCCAAATGGACGGGAGATTCCGGCAGCACCGGACGAACGGGAGATTCCAGCAGCACCGGACAGGCGGGAGACTCCGGCAGCTCCGGAGTGAAGGGCGATTCCGGCAGCGCCGGAGTGACGGAGGATTCTGGAAGCACCTGGCTGACAGACGGCTTTGGCAGCTCCTGACTGACGAGCGGCTCTGGCAGCTCCTGGCTGACGTGCGGCACTGGCAGCTCCTGACTGACGGGCGACTCTGGCAGCTCAGGACAGACGGGAGACTCTGGCAGCTCAGGACAGACGGGAGACTCTGGCAGCTCAGGACAGACGGGAGACTCTGGCAGCTCAGGACAGACGGGAGACTCTGACAGCGCTGGGCAGGAGGGAGCACCTGTAGGGAGGAGACGGAGAGAAAGCCTGGTGAGGGGGGCTGCCACTGGAGGGCTGGTGCGTGGAGGTGGCACCGGATAGACCGGACCGTGAAGGCACACTGGAGGTCTTGAGCACCGAGCCTGCCCAACCCTACCTGGCTGAATGCTCCCCGTAGCCAGGCCAGTGCAGCGAGGTGGAATAGCCCGCACTGGGCTGTGCTGGCGAACCGGGGACACCATGCGTAGGGCTGCTGCCATGTACCCCGGCCTGAGGAGACGCACTGGAGACCAGATGCGCTGAGCCGGCTTCATGGCACCTGGCTCGATGCCCACTCTAGCCCGGGTCGATACGAGGCGCTGCTAAGTACCTCACCGGGCTATGCCTGTGCACCGGGGACACTGTGCGCTTCACGGCATAACACGGTGCCTGCCCGGTCCCCCTCTCTCCACGGTAAGCACGGGGAGTTGGCGCAGGTTTCCTACCTGTCTTGGCCACACTCCCGGTGTGCCCCCCCCAATACATTTTTGGGGCTGCCTCTCAGGCTTCCAACCGCGCTGCCGTGCTGCCTCCTCATACCCCCGCCTCTCGGCTTTCGCTGCCTCCAGCTCTGCCTTGGGGCGGCGATACTCTCCAGCTTGTGCCCATGGTCCCTTGCCGTCCAGAATCACCTCCAATGTCCAGGAGTCCTGAGATCGCTGCTGCTGCCCGTTACCACGCTGCTTGGTCCTTTGGTGGTGGGTGCTTCTGTAACGATTTTTGTGAGAGGTCGGACCAGTGTGCAGCGTGGTAAGTGTCCATAACGTTACTTTATTTACAAGAACACTAAACTACAAAATAACAACGTGAAATACCGAAACAAACTAAACAGTCCCGTGTGGCACAAACACTAACACGGAAAATAATCACCCACAACTCAAAAGTGAAACCAGGCTACCTAAGTATGGTTCTCAATCAGGGACAACGATTGACAGCTGCCTCTGATTGAGAACCATACCAGGCCAAACACAGAAATCACAAATCATAGAAAAAGGAACATAGACAACCCACCCCACTCACGCCTTGACCATACTAAACAAAGACATAACAAAATAACTAAGGTCAGAACGTGACAATGCCTGACAATCATCCCCAATTACTGGCTTCAGCCACCCTTTAAATTCAGGTACAGACTCCCACTCTTTTCTGTACTTCTGACTGTATAATTTTGATTGAGACATGGTGATTGATGTTGTACGTTCTGTTCAAGATAAAACATTTGTGACCAACTATAGTCATTGGGGTTGTCTCGTCGAATGCACACTACTGCTGCTGCAGTCAACCAACAATGATTTGAAATTTGCTGAAATTGCTGCTGGCCTGCTGCTGCCTGTGCACGAGCTGAGCTCCTGCTGCTGACGTCATTCACAATGCACTTTTGCAGCCAGGCAGGTGTGTTGTGACTGAGTGTGTGACAGAGAAAATCGTTTTGTGTCATTTAGAGGGAAAATGTGTGCATTTTAGCATTTGAGTCACTTTTCAAAAGTTGCTAAAAGTTCAAAATACATTTTTAAAAGTAGCTAAATTTGTTGCTAGGTTCTGTTTGAAAAAAAAGTTTCCAGGGTAGTCTGAAAAGTTGCTAAATCTAGCAACGAAATTGCTAAATTGGCATCACTGATTGCCTGTGTGTGCATTATTTCCCTCACAGTGGGTTTTAACCAAAGGCGGTGCTTCGATTTAAATTTGCATAAAGCAGAGCAAACATTCTGCCATTCCACAACCAGGGTACTTCCCGCTCACCTTTCCACAACCAGGGTACTCCCCGCTCACCTTTCCACTACCAGGCTACTCCCCGCTCACCTTTCCACAACCAGGGTACTCCCCGCTCACCTTTCCACAACCAGGGTACCCCCCGCTCACCTTCCCACAACCAGGGCACTTCCTGCTCACCTTTCCACAACCAGGGTACTCCCCGCTCACCTTTCCACAACCAGGGTACTCCCCACTCACCTTTCCACAACCAGGGTACTCCCCGCTCACCTTTCCACAACCAGGGTACTTCCCGCTCACCTTTCCACAACCAGGGCACTCCCCACTCACCTTTCCACAATCACTCGCACATGTCGCCTCGTACACTTGTTGAAAATGAATTGAGGCGGAACTTTTCCTGTTGAATTTGTTGTTGGTGAAAATCCTACATCACCATACAAACTGAATTCAGAGGGTCACGAGGTTGCCTCGTGGTAACCACGTCATGTCATCTCGACCCAGATAATTCCCCCTCCACAAGGCCCATTGCGCTTCTGCTTTCCATCCGTTTTTTCTCCGCAATATTACAATAGATTACCATAGTAATAACGGGCATTAATGCGACCGCCAGTAACGCTATAATCTGATTATTACTCACATGCCTGTACAACGGTACCCATTTAGATTCAAGCTTTGTCCTGACTCAAGACACCAGGTTGTTTTATTCTATGTCTCTTCAACATACAACCATACCATGATCCTCCTCATATCAGATCACTCATCTGTGAATAGCTTGAAGGCAATTATCCAGAGATGTGACTATTTTATAAATCTAGTTGACCTGGACCATAATGGCCTATTTGATGGATAGAGAGAGGCCTTGAAATGGACCCTTAGAACTCATCCAGCTGATGCCATCAGGATACCATAATCTTCCATCAACCCATAAAGGCCATCAATCCAGCTATAAAACAGGCCATAATAAGGGTCAAATTAGCCATAGCCCAGCGAATCAGGGCCTAAGTCTGACACATCACAATACAGCCAGTCAGGAATAAGTGAGCATCAATACCCAATCAAGGCCTAAATGTGTACAATTAATAGCCAATGTCATTGTCAAATCACAAATGTTAGTGATAGCTCATCAAAGCAGTATTGAGAGAGAGTAGTTACAACACAGACCCATAGCAAAGCCAAACAAGTATCAACACATAAGACAACACAGTACAGATAGCAGCCTGAGTCACACAGCTCTCCAAGCCAAGCTCAGAACTGTGTGGCTCACAAAAGACAAACAGCAGACTGTACTGTAGCAGACTGTGACAGTCTGAGTGTCTAACTACAGTTGAAGTCGGAAGTTTACATACACCTTAGCCGTTTTTCACAATTCCTGACATTTAATCCTAGTAAAAATTCCTTGTCTTAGGTCAGTTAGGATCACCACTTTATTTTAAGAATGTGAAATGTCAGAATAATAGGAGAGAGAATGATTTATTTCAGCTTTTATTTCGTTCATCACATTCCCAATGGGTCAGAGGTTTACATACACTCAACTAGTATGTGGTAGCATTGCCTTTAAATTGTTTAACTTGGATCAAACATTTCCGGTAGCCTTCCGCAAGCTTCCCACAATAAATTGGGTGAATTATGGCCCATTCTTCCTGACAGAGCTGGTGTAACTGAGTCAGGTTTGTAGGCCTCCTTGCTCGCACACACTTTTTCAGTTCTGCCCACAAATGTTCTATAGGATTGAGGTCAGGGCTTTGTGATGGCCACTCCAATACTGTCATGTACTGTCATGTTGTGTCTTGTCTCTGTCCTTTCCCTTCACCCTGTCTCCCTCTGCTGGTCGTTATTAGGTTACCTTTTCTCCCCCGCTTTCCCCCAGCTGTTCCTTGTCTCCTCCTAACTACCCATTCACCCTGTTTCCCACCTGTTCCCTTTTTCCCTCTGATTAGGTCCCTATATCTCTCTCTGTTTCTGCTCCTGTCTTTGTCGGATTCTTGTTTGTTGTGTTTCATGCCTGAACCAGACTGTCGTCATGTTTGCTGTAACCTTGTCTTGTCCTGTCGGAATCTGCCGGTCCGTCTGAGCCTACCTATGTTTGGTAATTAAAGAAGCTCTGTTTAAGTTAATTCGCTTTTGGGTCCTCATTCACGTACCGTAACAGAAGAATCCGACCAAGAATGGACCCAGCGACTTCGGATCCTCTCCACTCAGCCGTCGGGATCCAGGGAGCGATGCTAGGCAGACACGAGCAGGAAGTGTCTGCTGCTCGACATGCCGTTGAGACCCTGGCCACCCAAGTCTCCAACCTCACAGAACAGGTTCACCATCTCCGCCTCGATCCACCGGCCACTTCCAGGGCTTTCGAATCTCCGGAGCCCAGAATCAATAACCCGCCGTGTTACTCTGGGGAGCCCACTGAATGCCGCTCGTTCCTCACCCAGTGTGATATTGTGTTTTCTCTCCAGCCCAACACTTACTCCAGGAGCACTGCTCGTGTCGCCTACGTCATATCTCTCCTTATTGGACGGGCTCGTGAGTGGGGCACGGCAATCTGGGAGGCAAGGGCTGAGTGTACTAACCAGTATCAGGACTTTAAGGAGGAGATGATACGGGTTTTTGATCGATCTGTTTTTGGGGAGGAGGCTTCCAGGGCCCTGTCTTCCCTATGTCAAGGCAATCGATCCATAACAGACTACTCTATTGAGTTTCGCACTCTTGCTGTCTCCAGTGGCTGGAACGAGCCGGCCTTGCTCGCTCGTCTTCTGGAGGGTCTCCGCGCAGAGGTAAAGGATGAGATTCTCTCCCGGGAGGTTCCTTCCAGCGTGGATTCCTTGATTGAACTCGCTATTCGCATTGAGCGACGGGTTGATCTTCGTCACCGAGCTCGTGGAAAGGAGCTCGCGCTCTCCGTCGCCCCCCTCTCCGCATCACTACCATCTTCCTCTGCCGGCTCGGGTGCTGAGCCCATGCAGCTGGGAGGTATCCGCATCTCGACTAAGGAGAGGGAACGGAGAATCACCAACCGCCTCTGTCTCTATTGCGGTTCCGCTGGTCATTTTGTCACTTCATGTCCAGTAAAAGGCCAGAGCTCGTCAGTAAGCGGAGGGCTACTGGTGAGCGCTACTACTCCTGTCTCTCCTTCAAGATCCTGCACTACCTTGTCGGTCCATCTACGCTGGACCGGTTCGTCAGCTTCCTGCAGTGCCTTAATAGACTCTGGGGCGGAGGGCTGTTTTATGGACGAGACCTGGGCTCGGGAACATGACATTCCTCTCAGACAGTTAAAGGAGCCCACGGCCTTGTTCGCCCTGGATGGTAGTCCTCTCCCCAGGATTCAGCGTGAGACGCTACCTTTAACCCTCACTGTTTCTGGTAATCATAGTGAAACCATTTCTTTTTAAATTTTTCGTTCACCTTTTACACCTGTTGTTTTGGGCCATCCCTGGCTAGTTTGTCATAATCCTTCCATTAATTGGTCTAGTAATTCTATCCTCTCCTGGAACGTCTCTTGTCATGTGAAATGTTTAATGTCTGCTATCCCTCCTGTTTCCTCTGTCTCTTCTTCACAGGAGGAGCCTGGTGATTTGACAGGGGTGCCGGAGGAATATCACGATCTGCGCACGGTGTTCAGTCGGTCCAGGGCCACCTCTCTTCCTCCACACCGGTCGTATGATTGTAGTATTGATCTCCTTCCGGGAACCACCCCCCCCCCGGGGTAGACTATACTCTCTGTCGGCTCCCGAACGTAAGGCTCTCGAAGATTATTTGTCTGTAGCTCTTGACGCCGGTACCATAGTCCCCTCCTCCTCTCCCGCCGGAGCGGGGTTTTTTTTTGTCAAGAAGAAGGACGGGTCTCTGCGCCCCTGCATAGATTATCGAGGGCTGAATGACATAACAGTGAAGAATCGTTATCCGCTTCCTCTTATGTCTTCAGCCTTCGAGATCCTGCAGGGAGCCAGGTTTTTCACTAAGTTGGACCTTCGTAACGCTTACCATCTCGTGCGCATCAGGGAGGGGGACGAGTGGAAGACGGCGTTTAACACTCCGTTAGGGCACTTTGAATACCGGGTTCTTCCTTTCGGCCTCGCTAACGCTCCAGCTGTCTTTCAGGCATTAGTCAATGATGTCCTGAGAGACATGCTGAACATCTTTGTTTTCGTTTACCTTGACGATATCCTGATTTTTTCACCGTCACTCCAGATTCATGTTCAGCACGTTCGACGTGTCCTCCAGCGCCTTTTAGAGAATTGTCTTTTTGTGAAGGCTGAGAAGTGCACTTTTCATGCCTCCTCCGTCACATTTCTCGGTTCTGTTATTTCCGCTGAAGGCATTAAGATGGATCCCGCTAAGGTCCAAGCTGTCATTGATTGGCCCGTCCCTAAGTCACGCGTCGAGCTGCAGCGCTTTCTCGGCTTCGCGAACTTCTATCGTCGTTTCATCCGTAATTTCGGTCAGGTGGCAGCTCCTCTCACAGCCCTTACTTCTGTCAAGACGTGCTTTAAGTGGTCCGTTTCCGCCCAGGGAGCTTTTGATCTCCTCAAGAATCGTTTTACATCCGCTCCTATCCTTGTTACACCTGACGTCTCTAGACAGTTCGTTGTCGAGGTTGACGCGTCAGAGGTGGGCGTGGGAGCCATTCTTTCTCAGCGCTCCCTCTCTGACGACAAGGTCCACCCATGCGCGTATTTTTCTCATCGCCTGTCGCCGTCGGAACGTAACTATGATGTGGGTAACCGCGAACTGCTCGCCATCCGGTTAGCCCTAGGCGAATGGCGACAGTGGTTGGAGGGGGCGACCGTTCCTTTTGTCGTTTGGACTGACCATAGGAACCTTGAGTACATCCGTTCTGCCAAACGACTTAATGCGCGTCAGGCGCGTTGGGCGCTGTTTTTCGCTCGTTTCGAGTTCGTGATTTCTTATCGTCCGGGCTCTAAGAACACCAAGCCTGATGCTTTGTCTCGTCTCTTCAGTTCTTCAGTAGCCTCCACTGACCCCGAGGGGATTCTCCCTGAGGGGCGTGTTGTCGGGTTGACTGTCTGGGGAATTGAGAGGCAGGTAAAACAAGCGCTCACTCACACTCCGTCGCCGCGCGCTTGTCCTAGGAACCTTCTTTTCGTTCCCGTTCCTACTCGTCTGGCCGTTCTTCAGTGGGCTCACTCTGCCAAGTTAGCCGGCCACCCTGGCGTTCGGGGTACGCTTGCTTCCATTCGCCAGCGTTTTTGGTGGCCCACCCGGGAGCATGACACGCGTCGTTTCGTGGCTGCTTGTTCGGTCTGCGCGCAGACTAAGTCCGGTAACTCTCCTCCTGCCGGCCGTCTCAGGCCGCTTCCTATTCCCTCTCGACCGTGGTCTCACATCGCCTTAGATTTTGTCACCGGACTGCCTTCGTCAGCGGGGAAGACTGTTATTCTTACGGTTGTCGATAGGTTCTCTAAGGCGGCTCATTTCATTCCCCTTGCTAAGCTTCCTTCTGCTAAAGAGACGGCACAAATCATCGTCGAGAATGTTTTCAGAATTCATGGCCTTCCGTCAGACGTCGTTTCGGACAGAGGTCCGCAATTCACGTCTCAATTTTGGAGGGAGTTTTGCCGTTTGATTGGGGCTTCCGTCAGTCTCTCTTCCGGCTTTCACCCCCAGTCTAACGGTCAAGCAGAACGGGCCAATCAGACTATTGGTCGCATCTTACGCAGTCTTTCTTTTCGTAACCCTGCGTCTTGGTCAGAACAGCTCCCCTGGGCAGAATACGCCCACAACTCGCTTCCTTCGTCTGCGACCGGGCTATCTCCTTTTCAGAGTAGCCTCGGGTACCAGCCTCCGCTGTTCTCATCTCAGTTCGCCGAGTCCAGCGTCCCCTCCGCTCAGGCTTTTGTCCAACGTTGCGAGCGCACCTGGAAGAGGGTCAGGTCTGCACTTTGCCGTTATAGGACGCAGACTGTGAGGGCTGCTAATAAGCGTAGAACTAAGAGTCCTAGATATTGTCGCGGTCAGAGAGTTTGGCTCTCCACTCAGAACCTTCCCCTTAAGACGGCTTCTCGCAAGTTGACCCCGCGGTTCATTGGTCCGTTCCGTATTTCTCGGGTCATTAATCCTGTCGCAGTTCGACTTCTTCTTCCGCGATACCTTCGTCGCGTCCACCCGGTCTTCCATGTCTCCTGCATCAAGCCCGTCCTTCGCGCCCCCGCTCGTCTTCCCCCCCCCCCCCCCATCCTTGTCGAGGGCGCACCCATCTACAGGGTCCGTAGAATTTTGGACATGCGTCCTCGGGGCCGTGGTCACCAGTACCTCGTAGATTGGGAGGGGTACGGTCCTGAGGAGAGGAGTTGGGTTCCCTCTCGGGACGTGCTGGACCGTGCGCTGATCGAGGATTTCCTCCGTTGCCGCCAGGTTTCCTCCTCGAGTGCGCCAGGAGGCGCTCGGTGAGTGGGGGGGTACTGTCATGTACTGTCATGTTGTGTCTTGTCTCTGTCCTTTCCCTTCACCCTGTCTCCCTCTGCTGGTCGTTATTAGGTTACCTTTTCTCCCCCGCTTTCCCCCAGCTGTTCCTTGTCTCCTCCTAACTACCCATTCACCCTGTTTCCCACCTGTTCCCTTTTTCCCTCTGATTAGGTCCCTATATCTCTCTCTGTTTCTGCTCCTGTCTTTGTCGGATTCTTGTTTGTTGTGTTTCATGCCTGAACCAGACTGTCGTCATGTTTGCTGTAACCTTGTCTTGTCCTGTCGGAATCTGCCGGTCCGTCTGAGCCTACCTATGTTTGGTAATTAAAGAAGCTCTGTTTAAGTTAATTCGCTTTTGGGTCCTCATTCACGTACCGTAACAAATACATTGACTTTGTTGTCCGTAAGCCATTAAAGGTAGAACATTTGCAGCTATCCACTTCCTTATGTCTGAAACACAGGCTTCTAGTGAGTGCAAGTTTTGGGCTTCCCCATGTTTCAATTAAATGTACAGCTGTGTGTCATCCGCATAGCAGTGAAAGTTAACATTATGTTTTCGAATGACATCCCCAAGAGGTAAAATATATAGTGAAAACAATAGTGGTCCTAAAACGGAACCGTGAGGAACACCGGAATTTACAGTTGATTTGGGGCCACAGTGTCTCCTGACCCCTCCTGTCTCAGCCTCCAGTATTTATGCTGCAGTAGTTTGTGTCGGGGGGCTAGGGTCAGTTTTTTATCTGGAGCACTTCTCCTGTCCTATTCGGGGGTCCTGTGTGAATTTAAGTGTGCTCTATCTCTAATTATCTCTTTCTCTCTTTCTTTCTCTCTCTCGGAGGACCTGAGCCCTAGGACCATGCCTCAGGACTACCTGACATGATGACTCCTTGCTGTCCCCAGTCCACCTGGCCGTGCTGCTGCTCCAGTTTCAACTGTTCTGCCTTATTATTATTGGACCATGCTGGTCATTTATGAACATTTGAACATCTTGGCCATGTTCTGTTATAATCTCCAACCGGCACAGCCAGAAGAGGGCTGGCCACTCCACATAGCCTGGTTCCTCTCTAGGTTTCTTCCTAGGTTTGGCCTTTCTAGGGTGTTTTTTCTAGCCACCGTGCTTCTACACCTGCATTGCTTGCTGTTTGGGGTTTTAGGCTGGGTTTCTGTACAGCACTTTGAGATATCAGCTGATGTACGAAGGGCTATATAAATACATTTGATTTTGATTTGATTTGTCAGAGGACAAACCATTCACAGAGACAAATTGATATCTTTCGGACAGATAAGATCTAAACCAGGCCAGAACTTGTCCGTGTAGACCAATTTGGGTTCCCAATCTCTCCAAAAGAATGTGGTGACCGATGGTATCAAAAGCAACACTAAGGTCTAGGAGCACGAGGACAGATGCAGAGCCTCGGTCTGACGCCATCAAAAGGTAATTTACCACCTTCACAAGTGCAGTCTCAGTGCTATGATGGGGTCTAAAACCAGACTGAAGCATTTCGTATACAATGTTTGTCTTCAGGAAGGCAGTGAGTTGCTGCGCAACAGCTTTCTCAACATTTTTAGAGAGGAATGGAAGATTCAATATAAGCCGATAGTTTTTATATTTTCTGGGTCAAGGTTTGGCTTTTTCAAAAGAGGCTTTATAACTGCCACTTTTAGTGAGTTTGGTACACATCCGGTGGATAGAGAGCCGTTTATTATGTTCAACATAGGAGGGCCAAGCACAGGAAGCAGCTCTTTCAGTAGTTTAGTTGGAATAGGGTCCAGTATGCAGCTTGAAGGTTTAGAGGCCATGATTATTTTCATCATTGAGTCAAGAGATATAGTACTAAAACGCTTGAGTGTCTCCCTTGATCCTAGGTCCTGGCAGAGTTGTGCAGACTCAGAACAACTGAGCTTTGGAGGAATACGCAGATTTAAAGAGGAGTCCGTAATTTGCTTTCTAATGATCATGATCTTTACCTCAAAGAAGTTCATGAATTTATCACTGCTAAAGTGAAAGCCATCCTCTCATGGGGAATGCTGCCTTTTAGTTAGCTTTGCGATAGTATCAAAAATAAATGTTGGATTGTTCTTATTTTCCTCATTTAAGTTGGAAAAATAGGATGATCGAGCAGCAGTGAGGGCTCTTAGATACTGCACGGTACTATCTTTCCAAGCTAGTCGGAAGACTTCCAGTTTGGTGTGGCGCCATTTCCGTTCCAATTTTCTGGAAGCCTGCTTCAGAGCTCGGGTATTTTCTGTATACCAGGGAGCTAGTTGCTTATGACAAATATTTGTTGTTTTTAGGGGTGCAACTGCATCTAGGGTATTGCGCAAGGTTAAATTGAGTTCCTCAGTTAGGTGGTTAACTGATTTTTGTCCTCTGACGTCGTTGGGTAGGCTGAGGGAGTCTGGAAGGACATCAAGGAATCAAAGATAATGAATACAAGGTAAGATGATTACCACAAACACTCAGGCTTGGTTCCAATGCTCCTTACCTTGTATCCTTTACTTTCATGGCCACCTAGAGTTAAGAAGGCTAAAGGGGTTTTAAACCATAGTGATATCACACATAATGTTAATTGGTATGTGTGATGACGTGGGAGAGCACACAAGGAGAGATATACTGTAGCTTTTAAAATCCATTGAGACACAAACCAAGCTCAGATAGAGATCGTCAATGATCACTTAAAACCCAAGTACCTTTAGTTAAGAAGAAGTATTTATTCATGAGTGAGTGCTATCCATACTTCAAATGTAGTGCAACACGGGTGCATCTGAACATATTAGAGTGGGCCACAGACTCCCGAGATGACCAGTGAGTGTAGCCAGCAGAGGTACACCTGAACGTGGGTCACATCAACTACCTACGGTCCAAAATCATAGTATGGAAATATGGTAATTATGTGTTGAAAAATAGTCATGTGGTTTCATTAAATATAAGCACTAATGCATACACATTCACACCTGCAGACGAATGAATATACGTGGGGGAAATGACCGATTTGAAGACTTGTGTACGGTGAAAAATAAAAAGAGTCAGCTTTGAGGATGTGGAGTGAGAGAAAGATAGAGGGGGAAGGGAGAGGAGTGAGAGGAGGGCTCAAGTCACACAGAGCATTGATTATTGGATTTCTCTTGAGGAGAAGGGGACAGCGGGCAATTATACATTTTGTCAGTTTAAGCACAAATGGGATTTTCAATAAGTCCTTTTGAATTGAACCAGAGACAATATCTGTGAACTTTTCCCAAACAGATGATACAAGATCCGGCCTATGCACCTGACGTAGACTACAAGATAATACTTGCTAAATCAGGGTTGTTCAAATAGACCAGAAAGAGAGCCAAGAACCATATCTCGGGGGACAACACCATAACTGGGCCTCTTTCTTAAGCACAATGCAAAAACAAAACATTTTGACAGGTATGCCTGTGCAGGCTCTTAGATACCTGTGAGAGATAAAGGGGGTGAAGTGAGTGAAGCTGAGTTATGTGCAGAATGATTAAGAAACACACACACATCCTCCCAGATGTGAACCTGTCTTACTCCATCACTAACCATTAAGACCAGCTGGCCATAGACATAAACAGAAAATACATATATGACAGAATGTCAAAATTAAGTGTTAGGGCGATAACCTCTGATTAAGTCATGCACTTTGGCCTACATTAGCCCTGCATAACATAGAACATGCAATGAATAGATAGAAAATTATGTTGAATAAGTAATGTGACCTTTTAACAAGCATTATGATATTGTCTGCCAAAACAATACAGGCAAAGCAGAAAGACCAGTACTAGGATGCAATTCAGCTCTTCAAAGGGATGAAGAATACAAAAAACGGTCATACTGTACATTTTTCAGATAAAGAACCCGTCTTTGAGTTCTCACGTGGGTTCGAACTCCAAGCACGCTAGAATTGTGAGCGCCCGTCTTCATTATAACCCCATATGAGTTAGGTCAGTTTGGCACATCCAGTGCATTTGCCACGCAGCCGCTCGCCAGCGGAAGCACATAATCTGAAAGGGATTTATGCGTTCTTCCCCGGGCACTATGTCTGGAAAGAACTGGACGGATTTCTTGGAACCATGTGTTCCTCTCCGATCTCCCGCTATGGTTTCACGCTCCATCTTCGCGCACCATTAAATGGTAACGCGGCGTACTGACAAATATTTAATTGGAAGATTATAAACTGGACCAAAACGAGAGCAGAGAGTAAGAAGACTTTTATGTGGGAAGTACGCCTCCCCAAAACCATGTGGAGAATTGCGACCCTTGATGCACCGAGCTCTCATCACGGAGAGAGGAGCATTTAAAACAGTAAGATATTTAGGCCTACATTTGGAAATCTCTGCCGATGAGGAACAGCAAGAAAAGGGCATTTGGTAGAGAAGAAGTAAGTGCGATACCCACTCATTTTGAAATTCAGACGCATGATAAGTAGCCTAGGCAAGACTACTGTAGCCTACCGTGGGTTGATATTCAAATCGCATGTTGCGTGACTCACTCCCACCAGCTGGTCAGTCTACCCTGCCTTTTTCAGATCGTTTAATATTATTCAGAAAACCGTTGCTTTGGAGGAAAAGACCATGCCCAGGTACAGTGAAACAATTGGTGGTGTCCTTTCGCGTGTCCAGTGTTTGGTGTTGTTCTATTGTTTAGTTTTGTTTTGGCAGACAATTATTTGACAATGAGAAAATCTGGGTTATTCGATGCGTAGCCTTTTATTCTATTCAATGGACCTATTCGATTTGAACCATGTGCAATAGAGACAGTTATCCGATTAAAAACGGCTCAAACTCAAAACATCAAGTGGATAGTTAGTTGTGCACAACGGACGTCATTGGGTGCTTTTCTAAAATCTTAAACGCATCAAGCTACGATATGCATGAGTGGGAAACAATTATGACAAGTAGATCATTCATTTTATTCACGAGATAATAGCCTACAGTATCGGCTACAATCGCCAAGAGACGTTTTCCTTGTTCCTTTAAAAATCCTTGTCATTATGTATTAATACAGACTCGTAACGCTTGTTATCGGTTTGTCTGCCTTGTGTGAAATTGAGGATGTTTAATTTAACAAGAGATTAAAAATGCATGGGCGTATTTGTTAATAATGGCGAAACCACATTTGATGCACAATACAGATGATGCCCTTGTTTCAATCTTTGCTTTTCATTTTTTTTCTTGTAATGTAATTTTTTTTGACATTACAGTGGGCCTAGGTCCTTTTCTGTCACGAATTACAGAGAGATAATCCTTCTTCTTCAGAAATAGAGCAAATGTATCTTTGGTATTGTCCTTCTGATACATTTTATAATATGCTAAATGCATTTGTTTATGTAAATTGTTCCATTTAAATTGAATGGGGCAATCTTTAGTTGCTACAACCATTTCTGGACTTATAAATCAATTATATACTCATTGAGTCTTGAAGAATATAAGGTATACATACATGCCTCATGAGCCTAGTCCAACTGTCATACCCTGTCAGAAGCCAAAATATAGGCCTAAACTTGTTTTACTCAAATGTTTGTAAACAATCTAAATCCAAACAACCAATGTATGGCCTAAAAACATAGTTACAACTATATTTTTGATATAATGGGTGGTCAATCCTTGCATCCATAGCATAGTCTATAGATTTGAGAGTGGTTGCATTTCTCCAGCCCCATCCCTCAGTTTTTTACTGAAACTGTGCCGGGGTGTGAATGTTAACGTTTCAATTAAGGGTTGACACTTTCAGGGATGGGGAATGGCATAGATGTAAATAACCAAGCAATTATACTAATTGTAAATCCCTCTGGATAAAAGTGTCTGCTAAATGACAAAACATTTAAAGTAAAATGTACTCCTAGCAAAGCAATGCCATTAGAACATTGATTTCTCTTGTCATTAAGGATCAGCCCCGTTTTTTCAATTTTTGCCTAAAAGGACATACCCAAATCTAACTGCCTGTAGCTCAAGCCATGAAGCAAGGATAGGCATTTTCTTGGTATCATTTGAAAGGAAACACTGAAGTTTGTGGAAACGTGAAAGTAATGTAGGAGAACATTAGATCTAGTAAAATAAAAATAAAAAAAACGTTGTTTTTTGTACCATCATCTTTGAATTGCAAGAGAAAGGCCATAATGTATTATTCCAGCCCAGGTGCAACTTAGATATTGGTCACTAGATGGCAGCAGTGTATGTGCAAAGTTTTAGTGTGATCCAATGAACCATTGTATTTCTGTTCAAACTTTTGTATCAAGACTGCCCAAATGTGCTTAATTTGTTTATTAATAACTTTTCATGTTCAAAACTGTGCACTCTTCTCAAAAAATAGCATGGTATTATTTCACTGTAATAGCTACTGTAAATTGGACAGTGCAGTTAGATTAACAAGAATTTAAGCTTTCTGACGATATCAGATATGTCTATGTCCTGGGAAACGTTCTTGTTACTTACAACCTCATTCTAATCGCATTAGCCTACGTTAGCTCAACTGTCTCACAGGGGAACCACCAATCCTGACGAAGTTTTAAGAACCGACAATCCTTACCAGTTGTAGCTGCTTTTAGCAACACTTATATTTACACACTAGCATTGCAAGGAATTAGCTTGCAAAAAAAACAAAATAGTCAGCTAGAAGTTAAAGGCAGACTCAGTGAAATGACGTTGCCATGAGTAGCACCATGAGATGCAAGACTTCAGTCTCACACAGTCACACACAGTATCTGCGCATGGGCACAGGTTTGCTTCACGCTGTTCACAGTGTGGTAGCCAGGGTACCAAAACGTTGGAGAAGTTGAGCCTCGCGCTTCAATGCTCTTAATTGCTGCAGAAATTTACCCACTATGTTGTGTACTTTCTGCATCTATGGTGTTTCCTCTGACACGTTGGTGCGGCTGTGTGTCAAGAAGCAGTGCGGCTTGGCAGGGTCGTGTTTCTTACTCTGCTAATTGTCTGATTGTCTGTAGGGTTGGTCCTTATGAAGGGGGGAAATGGAGAAAAAACATCTAATAAAACATAAATAGAGAGCAATACTAATGGCATTTTCTTTGTTGGTATTAACTCCGCCATGGTTGGTTGGACAAAGCCTATGGAAAAATGTATGGAGTTTTTGGATAAATGCTGAAAATAAGGCCTGTGGTAAACATAGGCTTATGTTTTGTTCTATGAGATAGTCTTCATCAGCTAGCGTCACTTTTTGTGAATTCTGTTCGTATTTATGTAATAAAAAAAGTACACAGGCCTCCCGAGTAGCACAGCAGTCTAATGCACTTGCATTGTTTGAGGCATCACTACAGACCCAGATTCGGTCCCAGGCTGTGTCACTGCCGGCAGTGACAGGGGGGGAGGGTTTGGCCGGCCGGGATTTCCTTGTCCTATCGTGCTCTAGCGACTCCTTGTGGCGGGCAGGGCACCTGCAAGCTGACTTCAGTCGCCAGCTGGATGGTGTTTCCTCTGACACGTTGGTGCGGCTGTGTGTCAAAAATCAGTGCGGCTTGACAGGGTTGTGTTTCGGAGGACGAATGGCTCTCGACCTTTGCTTCTCCCAAGTCTGTAGGGGAGTTGCAGCAATACTGTAATTACCAATTGGATATCACAAAATTGGGGAGAAAAGGGGTAAAAGTTGAAAAACACGTTAAAAAACACACATAGCACATAGGCTTCATTATTTATAAAGGTCATGTTAACTGACTGATATTATCTAATAAGCCTGTGTTATTTTCAGACCTTATTTCCGGCGTTTATCCCAGACCATATTCTTTCCCCATTCGTTTTCCCCATAGGAATGGCTGAACCATCCAGAGGTAACTCATTTTGGGGTTTGAGAATTACAAGCTGACGAGCTCTATTAAAACAGACTTTCCAAACGTGGGTCTGTTGTAGACCCACTTCCTCTCTGCTTAGCTAATGTCAAAATACAATTCCTGCATGTGTACCATACCTGCACAAAGAAGCAAGAACTTGTGTGGGACTTTTATTTTGATACGAGGTAAGCAGAGAGGAACTGGCTTCACTGAGGAACAGCATGGGCCTACAACAGACAAGTTTGTACATTTTGTTTAGTTATACATTCCATTAGATGTTTTTTTTTCTCAAATTCCCCCCTGCATAAGGACCAAACCTACAGACAATCGACAGAGCAAGTTTAAACTGAATTTTATTTAACTTCTGGTTTCCGGCGGACTATTACTTTTTTTGCAAGCTAATTTCCAGCAACGCTGGTGTGTAAACACTCAAAGCAGCTATACCAATTGATGTACTAGCTGGATATCGATAACACAAATGGGATTATCTTCGTTGACAGGTCAGATGTTCTAAGGTGCAACTCACAGGTAGTCTAGTAGATCAGGATGCAGGAAAGAGTGTAACCTAGCCTAAAAAGCTACACGTTCTAAAAACTGATGTAAGATAGTGCAATAATAAAACTAGCGTGCAACCGGACTTTGTTACTGGGATTGTTAAAACGGCTGAGAGAAAATGAAAACGGAGTGCGTCAAATCCTTTTTTAACCAAGGTCGTGAACATCGAACAACAAGCGGTCGTCCCTCAACCGGAATTTACGTGATTCACGTCACCTGCCTTGTGAGATGTCCTCCTGCATCTGCATTCATGTCTGAGTACTGCTAAGGCCATAGATGATTGCAATTTGCAATTGCAAATATGGTTTAAGTGGCCCACATAATAATTTTTATCTTATGATTAGTTCCATCACCATAATTTAATAATGCTGTTGTTGCATCTTTAGCTAAGGCTTAACACAAAATATTGAACTTATCAGGTATCAAGGTAAGACCCAAGTGCAGACTGTGTGAAGTAACAATGTTTATTGTAACATCAGGGTCAGGCAAACGACAGCTCAAGGCAGGCAGCGGTTGATAATCCAGAGTAGGAGCAAAGGTACAGGACGGCAGGCAGGTTCAGGATCAGGGACAGGCAGAGTGGTCAGGCGGGCAGGTACAGGGTCACGACAGGCAAGGGTCAAAAACCAGGAGGATGAAAAAAAGAGAGGCTGGGAAAAGACAGGAGCTGACAGGACAAACACTGGTAAGCTTGACAAACAAGACGAACTGGTGCAGACAGACAGAAAACACAGGTATAAATCCACAGTGGGGAAGATGGGCGACACCTGGAGGGAGTGGAGACAAGCACAAGGACAGGTGAAACAGATCATGGTGTGACAGATGTTTAATTTACCAGTTTATCAGTTAAATGAAGTAAACCTTTTCATTAGAGAGATGGGTTTACAAGAGAGGCCACAACAAAGTGATCAATGACCAATGATTATTGACATCCCAGTTAACAGCCAATGATAATGATTCCGCTCTTACAGTGGCCCCACCTGATCTCCTTGACCCAAAGTCTGCCGCTCACAACTCCAAGCCCCGCCTCTCCTTCTCGGCTGCCAAGCCGCTGGTCCTGAACTCCCCCGAGGACGAATACGACACCACACGCTTCACCGTCATGAGGTGGAAGACGGTATCAGTCATCTTCTTCCTGGTGGTGATCTACCTCATTGTGGGAGCCCTGGTGTTCCGGGCGCTGGAGCAGCCCCACGAGAGCCAACAGAAGCTGGCCATCTTGGCCGAGAAACTGGACTTCCTGTCGCTGCACGCCTGTGTCAACTCCTCCGAACTGGAGGACCTCGTCAAGGTGGGTCCAGACTCTACATCCTGTCCACAGAGCTTTATAACTAAAGTTATAGTACGAAAAACACCGGATTATTTCCTGGCAAAAATGCCCCTAGCTGATGTGCTAGTGTTTACATACAGTAATGAACGATAATGGTTTCAATTTATGTTCCTTTTTGCTGGAGTGTGATTGAGGGAAAAGCCTTACTCTTTTAGAGGAACACCCTAGCCGAAGTGATCACTTGCTAGTGTCTATCCATAATAGAGATCACTGTCAAAATCTCCCACTACTACCAATGCTGTGGCACCCACCTGGCTGGCTACCATGGCTTATCAATCTGGGGTAATAGACACTTTGCTGATGTGAATACCTGCTAATGTTTGAGTAGAGTAATAATGCCATTAATATTTGAGCCTGCTCTATGTTTCCTAATACATTTTGTTTTGTAGACGGAGCATAAAAGCACACTGAATACAACAGCTGGGGGCTTGTGACACCAAAATAACTTTCAACTGAACTTTATTGAAGACAAACTGTTTGAGGCTTGAATGGGGGTGGGGAGTTGGCCTCGTATGAACCATCCTGATCTTGCAAGCTTTCATTCTGTTTCACTAAACAGAATGTAAGCTTGCAAGATCAGGATAGTTTTATGAGGGGAGTAGGAGGTAAGGAACATGACTTCGCTCTTGCTAAGCCTCTCTAAGTGGGAAACTCCGCAGTGGTTGGTGACTCCTTCCATTAGTAGCCATTAGTCAGCTGTTGCACCACTCCAGTAAGGCCTTCAGTGGGGTTAGTGCCAGGCACTACCTGGCTACTCGGATGATTTATTAATATACAAACACTCTTTTCTATCACACACACATAGTCCCTCCACTTTCACACACCTCTCTTTAATATGCACTGCTTACATACACACATCGTGACTCTCTCTCTCTCTCTCTCTCTCTCTCTCTCTCTCTCTCTCTCTCTCTCTCTCTCTCTCTCTCTCTCTCTCTCTCTCTCTCTCTCTCTCACTCACACCTTTTACCAAGCTCACAGTATTCCAGAGCCCCTGGCTCTCCACCTCGCTAGATGAATGAATAGAGACATTCCCTCGAAGGGAGTAATTAAAAGCGTGTGTGTTATTGAAAGCCCGGCCGAGGGGGGATTCCAGCGTAGCGGCGACGAGGAGGAAGACACATTTGTTAATGCCAACAGAAAAGCATTCCATTGTGGGCCTCTTCTTATCCCCATTGTATGATTCCACAGGGTTGGAGTGAGAACAACTGGAAGTGAATGCTAAAACACTGCCTTAATATGTGCATTAATATCTCTGCATGCCTTTGCTGGGAGACAGAGAGGAGACAGACATCCAGAGAGATGGAGCCAGCAGGCATATCAGAGTGGATGCTATGCTAAATGGAACCCAGAAGAGTTCTACCTGGAACAAAAAAGGCTCTTACTTGAACCAAAAAGGGTTCTCCTATGGGGACAACCAAATAACCTTTTTTTCTAAGAGTGTAGATAACGTCTTACCCACCGTAGTCACAGCACCATCCTCCCTTATCTCTCACCTGTCACATGCTCCCGCTCCTCCACTCCATCAACCATGCCACAACCCCGCCCTCCCTCCCTGCATTAATATGCCATCTCAGCTCTTTTAACAGCACACTATAACACCGTTCTAATCACATTCAACAGTAACAGGTTGGGTTAACCAGAATTTAATTGACAGTTTTGTCTCCCCTTCATTCACAGTGATGAATTGAAGTGAACAGCGCCTTGCCTTTGCACCAACCCAGTTGCTACTCTACTGAAAGTCACTGGGGTAGTAGTAGCTGAGTTGTTCCACCAGTTCGGTGCCTTTAGAGATGCGTAACTTGGTGAAAAAAAACTTCTGATTTCACCTCATTTTAACATTCTGTCATAAATAAAAACATGTTGAACTAAAACATTTTTTTCCCATATCAAAAGGTTAATTTAAAAAAATACTATAATAATCAAGCTTGTCCACTTTAGCCAGATAGCTTGGGTGCTTGGTTGGGACAAGCATGCATTGGCTGCAAGCTGCAGAAGGATGAGTAGGCTACAATTCCCCATCGTTTTTCAGTGCAATTTTGACTGCCACCAAGCTGAAGAAGTTTGAGAGGGCTTATCTAGTGCTCCTTCATTAGATTTTAGCTCATCTTGCTCTGGCTAGCATTAGTTGTTGGTCTTGTTGTTGTTGATGTGCATAAGAAATCATTTCATGGTTGTTTGATCAATAGGACTGTAAAGTTCCCAAATGTAAGAGGACTCCTGTGGTATTTACATATTTGCAGAATTCCATCCAGGTGTATTTTGTGACTTTTGGCGAATGCGTTCTAATGGTCTAAAGTCACTCTGTTGCTACTGCCTGTAAACACACAGTCCAGTTCAAAGTGAGTGATGACAAATGGCTTGTCTGCATGAAGGCCTATGGCGCACCGGTCTGCGTGGACTCCGGTCCTGGACAAGACAGATGTTTTTATTCGGTTTTATTTACTGCAGTGTCCATTAATTGTCCAAACTCACGTCCGATTTCCCACTATATATTGCTGTAGAATTTTCACAAATGCCTTAGTATACGTAATTCACCAAACATTCTTAGAATTTATGAAAACATGAAAATCACCACATCTTGTCAGAAAATGTAACATACAACTAAAGTGTCATATTCTTCCTGGGGATGTATATTTGTTACATTTACTTAACTAGGCAAGTCAGTTAAGAACAAATTCTTATTTTCAATGACAGCCTATGAACAGTGGGTTAACTGCCTGTTCAGAGGCAGAACAACAGAACCTTGTCAGCTCGGGGATTTGAACCTGCAAACTTTCAGTTACTAGTCCAACACTCTAACCACTAAGCTACCCTGCCGCGCCATATGAACAGATTTTAATAAGATTTCATGTTGCTAAAATGCTTTCAGTTCCACTTTCAAATATCAAAGGAATGCAAAAGGCACACATTTCGTGGAACGACCTCAGTCCCGACACCTGAGACCCCAGCAAATATCAGATTTTCATTTATCTGCATGTCCAGTCCTTATATTTAGACTCACAATGAAGTGTTTTACCATTTTATTTTCAGGACAACCAGGGCTACAAGTAGAACACAAAACTATTTGACATGAATAGCATTCATGAGATTTATTGTCAAATGTATTTATTCATTTATGTGAATACTGTAAGTGCAGAAATTGTTTGCTCACCAGGAAATGAATATCCAGCTAGTCAGTGACAACTGTGTGGAGTTTGGAGTTTGAGACAGCAACTATGTGAGTTTATTACAGTATTATAGATACTATGTCCTGGGATTTCCTATGATCTTCTATGTAGAATAACCCCTTAGCTTCTAACGCCTCTTGTGTAGCTTGTGAGCCCTTTCCGGATCTGCCCTTGTCTCACAAACACCACTGTAGCTCAGCCCCATTACTTACACAGAGTAATATCTGATATATATGGATGCAGAAGAAATATACAAATCCAATGGTACAACCCATAAGTCTGTCGCTCAAACACACAATGTTTAAAATGGGTTAGAAGTCAGCGAGACTCATTGGGTTAAACTCCTGTTACAAAGTGTTTGAAGTGTAGTGTGTAGCCTAGCATGCAGCCTAGCCTGTGTAGGTGCTGATTGTGAAGGATCAGGACCATGGACAGTGCTCTGTGCTGTTTCCCATGCTGGGGTGTGTGGCCTGGCTTTAATGCTACAGTACATAATAATAGCAATGGAACACAGAGTCCATGGTCTAGCTGCATGCTTCCTGCCTGCTTTGCAGTTATGTCACCTAGTTTATTTATTCAAGTGCACATCTCAGATAAGATCAGGTTTGAGATGAATGTGATATGATTGCAAGCAGGCAATCATAGAATGTGGGAGATTAAAAAAAACTCCCAATGTGCCCGTGAAGGACTTAAATCAGATCAAACATTTCATCTGAAGTCCTAATGATTTCCACCAGCTCACCAAATTCTCTCCTTTTTCTTTCTTTTGTCTTTCTGCTATGACTTCCTGCAGGACAGTGCCTTAGTTCTGTTTTACTCCCAACCAGCAGCACGCAGACCGCAGCCCACATCTGCTCTCCACAATGTTATCGGAAACCTTCATAGCCTTGTAATATCTGCAAGGGTTTTTTAGGCAGATAGCATATTTCAAGTTTATTTATATTTTTATCTCTGACACTCTTTCAGCAATTTTTTATATTATATTATCATAAGGCTATACTGTACTCTAGATATGTACTGTATACTATGTCTTCCTGGACTAAGAGCTTCTTAGGTGGAGTTTATGGGCCCTCAGGGACTGAGGCTGGATCTCAATCTATTAAGATCATGCCCTTGTCCCATTACCCTAGGACAGTGGTTCCCAAACTTTTTATAGTCCCGTACCGCTTCAAACATTCAAACCTCCAGCTGCGTACCCCCTCTAGCACTCTCAAATGTTGTTTTTTGCCATCATTGTAAGCCTGCCACACACTCTATACAATGCATTTATTAAAAATAAGAATGAGTGTGACAAAAAACTCTCATAGGACCAGGGCACAAATAATAATATAATAATAATCAATAATTTTGCTCTTTTTTTAACCATCTTACATATAAAACCTTATTTGTTCATCAAAAATTGTGAGTAATTCACCACAGGTTAATGAGAAGGGTGTGCTTGAATGGATGCACGTAACTGCAATGTTGGGTTGTATTGGAGAGTCTGTCTAAAATCATTTTCCACACACAGTCTGTGCCTGTATTTAGTTTTCATGCTAGCGAGTGACGAGAATCCACTCTCTCATAGGTACGTGGTTGCAAAGGGCATCAGTGTCTTAACAGTGAGATTTGCCAAGGCAGGATACTCTGAGCGCAGCCCAATACAGAAATCTGGCAGTGGCTTCTGATTCAATTACATTTTCACAGAACCGCTTGTTGCCATTTTGATGAGGCTCTCTTGTTCAGATATCGGTAAGTGAACTGTTGTTTGTGTCATCCGTTTCAGGAAAGTACCTGCGTAA
The DNA here is from genome assembly GCF_045791955.1 of Oncorhynchus clarkii lewisi. Taxonomy (NCBI): domain Eukaryota; kingdom Metazoa; phylum Chordata; class Actinopteri; order Salmoniformes; family Salmonidae; genus Oncorhynchus; species Oncorhynchus clarkii. The sequence continues at coordinate 70,301,097 of NC_092150.1, read as the reverse complement.
TTGCGCATCCAACTCAAGGTGCTTCGCTATATCACATTTGACATTGTCCGTAATCTTGAGTTAAATTGCACACAAAAAAATCATAAAATGATGGAAAGTCCTTTGTGTTGTCCTTGTTAATGCAGACAGAGAAGAGCTCCAACTTCTTAATCATAGCCTCAAAATTGAAAATAGTTGCGGAGAGTCTCTGTAATCCTAGATTCAGATCATGCAGACGAGAAAAAAACATCACCCAGATAGGCCAGTCGTGTGAGAAACTCGTCATCATGCAAGTGATCAAACAAGTGAAAATTATGGCCATTAGAAAAAACTTTAAGCTCGTCTCTCAATTCAAAAAACCGTGTCAATACTTTGTCCCTTGATAATCAGCTGTATGTTCTGTATGTTGTAAAAGCATTATACGGTCACTGCCCATATCATTGCTTTAAGTTAACAATTGTCACTGTAGTGTCCAAAACATCTTTCAAGATGTCAGGCATTCCTTTGGCAGCAAGAGCCTCTCGGTGGATGCTGCAGTGTCCCCAAGTGGTGTCTGGAGCAACTGCCTACATGTGCGTTACCACTACACCATGTCTCCCTGTCATGGCTTTTGCGCCATCAGTACAGATACCAACATGAGCAGCAGCTACGTTTGGCTACCTGCGGACCGTTAGTGGAATTCCTACGAGAGAGTAATGGTTAATGTGATTGGATTTTAATTGTATGACTAGGCTACCTGTATTTGACATTGTGTTGTTATTACTCTGAACACTAGATGGTTTATTTTATTTTTTGCAGTGAAACGAGGCTACTCAGGGGAGAAGAAAACCTCACCCAAATGTATAGCCCCGTTGGAAAATATAAATGGAAATGTTTAAATGTGAATCACATTTTTATTTGGTGTACCCCCAACGGCATTGCGTGTACCCCAGTTTGATAATACCCGCTCTAGAACACATAATGACAAAATCCATTTATTCCAACAAAAGCAGCATTTAAGGCTTCAACTCGGGCTTCCGGTGACGCAATTTAGGAAATGGCTGCCTAGTTTTTCGTACTGCACATCGGTTGGGTATTTCCCCCCCTAAATTAAAGTATTTACTCTGAGCATTATAATAACTTACGCAAAATGGAAAAGGGGAAAATAGGAAAAGGTTTCGGAGCTACAACAACAACCCGTAACAAGACAGCAGAAGATATAATCGTCGAAAGATCCTCTTATATAATCCTCCAAAGACCCTCTTATATTACGAGAGATTCAAAAGGTAAAACAGGAAATTGACCAGATTTATAGAGAAGAAGTAGAGAAAAAGCTTAGGTTCCTGAAACAACGATATTATGAAGCAGACTCAAAGGCAACCAAATGACTAGCATGGAGACTCAGGAAACAACAAGCACAGAATACCATTTTCAAAATAAAAGACCCCAAAACAAAAAAGATCACATGCAAGTTAGATGAAATACAGAATGCATTTGAATCATATTACACAAATCTGTACAAGCAACCAGAGAAGGCAGAAGGCAGACAATAGAGCACTTTTTGAACTCACTTGATCTCCCTTCAGTTGGGACAGAGCAAAATGATAGACTAACTTTAGAAATATCCACCGAAGAAATGAAGAAAGCAATATCTCAACAAAAAGTCAACAAGTCTCCAGGCACTGATGGCTTCCCTTCAGAATGGTTCAAGACCTTCAGAGAACAATTAGCACCTCTACTTAAGGCCTGTTTTAACTGGACTCTGAGGGAGGGGGGTCTCCCACTGTCATGGAGGGAGGCCATCATATCAGTAATCCCAAAAGAGGGTAAAGATTAGAAAGAATGCAGTTCCTATAGACCATTTTGCAATTCTTAACACAGATTAAAAACTTTTCTGCATCAATAATAGCCAAAAGAATGGAGAACATAATCCCAGAATTGATTGACGGAGATCAAACTGGTTTCATACAAAATAGGCAGACACGGGACAATATAAGGAGAACACTACATGTCATGGACCACATTACTCAGAATAAGTGCAATATTAATCAGCCTAGATGCAGAAAAGGCATTTGATTCAGTGGGATGGGATTACCTATTCCAAGTTATGGAAAGATTTGGTTTCAACAAAGAAGTGATACAGTGCATCAAAACACTGTATTCATGTCCGACTGCTATAATAAAGATAAATGGACATTTGTCATGAACGATAAAATTAGAGCGAGGAGCAAGACAAGGCTGTAATCTTTCACCCACGCTCTTCTCCTTGTACCTCGAACCATTAGCACAGGCAATAAGACAAGACCCAACCTTAGAGGGAATAACAATAAGAGGCAGTGAACACAAGATATGCATGTATGCTGATGACGTACTGTTATTCCTTAAAGACCCAGGCTCAAGTGTACCTAGATTGATGGATGTTTTACAAACATTTGGAACATATTCAGGGTATGTGCTTAACGTACACAAGACCCAAGCCCTAGTATATAATTATACCCCACAGGAAGAGCTGAAGAATAGATATAACTTCACCTGGACCTCCTCATCCATTAAATATCTGGGAGTAAATTTACCAAAAGATACACTCAAACTTTATTGCATGAATTACAATCACATTAACAAGAAAATATATGATGACCTAGACAGGTGGAATTCACTTCCCTTAGATCTTAGTAGTAGAATTGAAACAAGCAAAATGAACATCCTGCCAAGGTTACTGCATTTGTTCCAATCACTGCCCATAGAAATCCCGCCTAAACAGTTTAGGGAATGGGATAAACGGATATCAAGGTTTATCTGGAACAGTAAGAGACCAAGAACTAGATATACAACACTACAGTTACCAAAAAACTGTGAGGGTATGGCCTTACCAAACCTAAAAGATTATTATGTGTCAGCCCAATTTAGACCTCTGGTGTGTTGGTGCAATTCAGAATACGAATCCAAATGGAAAGACATCGAGACTACTTTGACAGAGTGTAACGGTTTTCTGTATGTGAAGGAGAGTCGGACCAAAATGCAGCGTGTCGATTGCGATTCATGTTTAATGAAAAAAAACACACTAAACACAAACACTACAAAAACAATAAACGTAACGAAAACCTAAACAGCCTATCTGGTGAAAACACATAGACAGGAACAATCACCCACAAACACACAGTGAAACCCAGGCTACCTAAATATGGTTCCCAATCAGAGACAATGACGAACACCTGCCTCTGATTGAGAACCATATCAGGCCGAACATAGAACTAGACAAACTAGACATGTAACATAGAATGCCCACTCAGATCACACACTGCCAACCAAAACATAGAAACATACAAAGTAAACTATGGTCAGGGTGTGACACAGAGATACCCATACAGTCAGTTTTGGGAAATAAGGACATGATAAAATAAATATACAATAGACAAAATCAGTGGATTAATTTCTCTCTGAAGACATGGTTTAGGGTAGTTAAGCAAAAACAATTTAGACAGAGAGATCAAACTGCTGAGTTGGCCCGCATACGACCCCAGCTTCATCCCTGCAACTCAGGACAGCAGGTTTAAACAATGGGCGCAGAAAGGCATCACATCATTCAGTAAAATTATAAGGAATGGGAAACTAGATAACTTCCAGGACCAAAGTAAAAAACATGGCTTGGATAAACAAGATTTTTACAGAAACCTACAAGTTTGACACTATTTCTTAAGGGAGATAAAAGTGACTGACCCTCGAACACCTACAAAATTAATCCAAGTATTCACTAACGCATACAATTTGGGGAGTAACAAAAAAACTATTTAAAATCTCTACTTGGGTATTCAATCCTCAAAGAAACATTCTACAAACTATATTAAAAAGAAATAGGAGGAGGAACTTAACATTGAAATAACTGATGAAACATGGTTGAACATATTAGAGACTCAACAAAGCTCCACCAACTCAAGGTCATGGAGAGAATTCTGTTGGAAGAATGTTATACGTTTCTTCATAACACCTAAACTGAAATCAAAACAGACTGGCTCCCTACACCCTTGTTGGAGAGAATGCGGTCTATTGAGGGCGGACCACTCTCATGTCTTTTGGACTTGCCCCGCAATTGAAACATACTGGGGAGAAATAAGATCTAACATTGGAAAAATAATGGGATTTGACATAGAACAAATTTTCATTTTTTTTGTACATGGGTGAAATACCTGATAACTTACACAATAGAGAAAAGTACCTCTTGAAGGTCCTACTGGCAGCCAGTAAAAAGGCTTTCACTAGGAAATGGCTACAAAAAGACCCTCCCACAGTGACACAATGGATAGACATTGTAGAAGAAATACACCAAGAAATATGACCTTTGCTTTAAGAACTCAACAGGAGAAAGGTCAAGAATACTGGGAAAAATGGGTTTCGTACTTGGAAAAGGTCTAATTCAAAGATGTCAATGTAACTAATATGATGATATGATGATGAAGGTATGAAGTGCACTGTAACTGCCAGCTCTTTTTTTATTTTGTATTTTTATTTGACTTTATTTGTACTTTCTTTGTGTTCCTACAATAAAAACTAAGTATAAAAAAATGGCTCCAACTCTCAAGAGACTCAGATTGATGTTTATTTAAGTCATTGATTGGTTAAAGGGACTGATATGGAAGCAGTAGAGCTGTGTTTAGACTCCACTTGTCTTTCTATGTTTGCTCTGGGACACATGGATGCCCATGGATTACCAGTGACTGGGCGTTCGTTGATCCCTGTGGTTTCTTCTGTGTTTGTTACAGTGTTATTTCCCTCATGGACACACACAAGGATGTCCAGACATGTTTGTTAGAGCAGTGCTGAACCCACTAATGAGATATGTTAGGATTACAGAGTGTTGTCGCCATCTAACATTTCGAGCTGTTTAAGGGGGTTTATAGGGGATGAAGCATGCTCTGACTCCACTGGCACTGGCTGAAACTCTATGGATGCCTGAAGGAGAAAGCTTTGAGTTTAGCTGAACCTATGCATGACCACAATTTCTCGCCCGACAGCACATCCTCCTTAGATCCCCTAAGTTTCTTCCTGTGTGTGTGTGTGTGTGTGTGTGTGTGTGTGTGTGTGTTCTGTCTCCATCAGATGACTTCCCTCTCTGTCTCCTGAGATAAGACTAGTGTTCTGAGTGAGTTTACACTCTGCTGCTCTATTCCTTATGCAACAGGCTGGGACACACGCGCACACACACACACACACACACACACATACACACACTAGCGGCCTCGGGGCCATACGCGCAGCGCGTAGTCTGAGTGCAGGAAGAGGCGGCTCTGGTAGTGATTGAATGCAGAGTGAAAAGGCTTGTTTCCCAGCATGTGGTGCATCTACCATAAGAGCAGACTCATGCACACACGTGCACACCAGATCCTGCACACACATGTGCTCTACTGTACACATACACAAACGCACGAATGCACGCAGACACACACACACACACACACACACACGCACACACACACACACACACACACACACACACATTAGGAGGTACTATCATACTTGAGTGGAGTGTGTTCATGTTTGTGTTTGTGTAAGTATGTGTGTGACCGTTAACCCTAAACTGCAGTTCTCTGTCTCCTCAGCAAGTGATCTCTGCCATCAGAGCGGGCGTCAACCCATCAGCGAACTCATCCAATCAGACAAGTCTGTGGGACCTAAGCTCCTCCTTTTTCTTCGCTGGCACTGTCATCACCACTATTGGTGAGTTTGGTCAATAATCAGTACTCTCTGATCCATAATCAACCATCAGCCAGACTTTTATGTTATCAATGCTGTGTCAACGCTATATACATTTTTTAACTGGTAACTTTCAGCCAGGCTGTTAAAGTAGTGGTACTTTCATAATAAATCGATCAGAATATCCATATAAAATAAAATTGTATTGGTTGCATACACATATTTAGCAGATGTTATTGCGGGTGTAACAAAATGTTTGTGTTCCTAGCTCTAACAGTGCAGTTATACACTGTATATATGTATACTCCGGACTCCGACGTTGCTCGTCCTAATATTTCTATATTTCTTAATTCCATTATTTTACTTTTTAGATTTGTGTGTATATATATATATATATATATATATATATATATATATATATATATATATATATATACACACACACAGTGGGGCAAAAAAGTATTTAGTCAGCCACCAATTGTGCAAGTTCTCCCACTTAAAAAGATGAGAGAGGCCTGTAATTTTCATCATAGGTACACTTCAACTATGACAGACAAAATGAGAAAAAAAAATCCAGAAAATCATATTTTTAGGATTTTCTATGATTTTATTTGCAAATTATGGTGGAAATGGCCAAGCAGCTGCACACAAGCCTAAGATTACCATGCGCAATGCCAAACGTGGGCTGTAGTGGAAAGCTTGCAGCCACTTGACTCTCGAGCAGTGGAAACGCTTTCTTTGGAGTGATGAATCACATTTCACCATCTGGCAGTCCGACGGACTAATCTAGGTTTGGCGAATGCCAGGAGAACGCTACCTGCCCGAATGCATAGTGCCAACTTTAAAGTTTGGCACTATGAGGAGGAATAATGGTCTGGGGCTGTTTTTTATGGTTCGGACTAGGCCCCTTAGTTCCAGTGAAGGGAAATCTCAACGTTACAGCATACAATGACATTCTAGACATTTCTGTGCTTCAAATTTTGTGGTAACAGTTTGGGAAAGGCCCTTTCCTGTTTCAGCATGACAATGCCCCTGTGCACAAAGCAATGTCCATAGAGAAATGGTTTGTCGAGATTGGTGTTGAAGAACTTGACTGGTCTCCACAGAGCCCTGACCTCAACCTCATCGAACACCGCTTGGATGAATTGGAACGCTGACTGCGACCAGGCCTAATCGCCCAACATCAGTGCCCGACCTCACAAATGCTCTTGTGGCTGAATGGAAGCTTTGATGCACTTGTACTGACCTCGCCTTCTGGATGGTAGTGGGGTGAACAGGCCGTGGCTCGGGTGGCTGAGGTCCTTTGAACGTTTTGGCCTTCCTGTGACACTGAGTGCTGTAAATGTCAAGCAGGGCAGGCAGTGTGCCCCCGGTGATGCGTTGGGCAGACCTCACCACCCTCTGGAGAGCCCTGCGGTTGAGGGGGGTGATACAGCCCTACAGGATGCCCACAATGGTGCATCTGTAAATGTCAAATATCTTCAGTCTCCTGGGGTTGAAGAGGTGCTGTTGCACCTTCTTCACCACACTGTCTGTGCGGTTGGACCATTTCAGATTGTTAGAGATGTGTAAGCTGAGGAACTTGAAGCTTTTTGCCTTCTCCACTGCAGTATACCATTTATGTGTCATCTGGAAACTTGATGATTGAGTTGGGGACATGCGTGCCATGCAGTCATGGGTGCACAGGGAGCACAGGAGGGGGCTAAGCATGCATCTTTGTGGGGCCCCTGTGTTGAGGATCAGGGTAGTGGAGGTGTTGTTGCCTACCTTCACCACCTGGGGGAGGCCCGTCAAGAAGTCCAGGACCCAGTTACACAGGGCAGGGTTCAGACCCAGGGCCCTAAGCTTAATGATGAGCTTGGAGGGTATTATGGTGTTGAAGGCTGAGCTGTAGACAATGAACAGCATTCTTACATAGGTATTCCTCTTTTCCAGATGGGATAGGGCAGTGTGCAGTGCGATGGCGATTGTGTCATCTGTGGATCTATTGGGGCGGTATGCAAATTGCAGTGGATATGATTCTTAACTAGCCTCTCAAAGCACTTCATGACAGAAGTGAGTGCTACGGGCTAAAGTCATTTAGTTTAGTTACCTTCACTTTCTTGGGTACAGGAACAATTGTGGACATGTTGAAGCAAGTGGGGACAGCAGACTGGGATAGGGAGAGATTGAATATGTCTGTAAAGACTCCAGCCAGCTGTTCTGCGCATGCTCAGATCACGTGGCTAGGGATGCCATCTGGGCCGGCAGCCTTGCAAAGGTTAACATGCTTAAATTTCTTACTCACTTCGGCCATGGAGAATGAGAGCTCACAGTCCTTGGAAGTGGCAGTCGCCCACGTCGGCGGCACTGTGTTTCTCTCGAAGTGGATGAAGAAGGTGTTTAGCTTGTCTGGTAGAAAGACGTCAGTGTCCGCGACGTGGCTGATTTTCCCTTTATAACACGTGATTGTCTGGAGTCCCTGCCACATACGTCTTGTGTGTGAGCCATAGATTTGCAACTCCACTTTGTCTCTGTTTGGTCGTTTTGCCTGTTTGATTGCCTTATGGAAGGCGTAACTGGACTGTTTGTACTGAACCATATTCTCAGTCACCTTGCTGTGTTTAAATGCAATGGTTCGCACTTTCAGTTTTGCGCTTATGCTGCCATCTATCCATGGTTTGTGGTTCAGATAGGTTTTAATCGACGCGGTGGGAACAACATTCTCTATACACTTCAGTCACCTTGTCAGTGTATATGTTATCCTCAGAGGCAACCCGGAACATATCCCAGTCCGCGTGATTAAAACAATCTTGAAGCATGGATTCCGATTGGTCAGACCAGTGTTGAACAGGCCTATAGGAAGTGAAAGGTAGAATAGAGGCGTGATCTGATTTGCCGAAGGGAGGGCGGTGGAGGGCCTTGTAGCCATCCCGGAAGGGAGAGTAGGAATGGTCAATAATTTTTGATGCGCAAGTATTCTAGTGTGGATTCATGAATAATGGGGGTTCACTGAAGTGCTTAGTACTAACTGAGTGTAATTTCTAATCAACACCATACATACTAAGGGATTGTCATAAATCCCAAAGGTGGGTATGAGTCTGAATTTTTATATCTCTTCACAGCTTTGGCATCCCTCTTCCCGTCACTTTACTTGTCAGCTCCAGCTGTAAGAGCTTAGCTGCAGAAAGGAGAAAAGTGTGACACACACACACAAACAGACACACGCACGGGGCCGCCGCTAGTCTGATAGCTTGTCTGGAACGTGTGTCTGCTGGGCTCGGTTCCAAACCTTTTCCTAGGCACTTGTCTTTGCGTCTTTATATCAACATAAACATGAACCTTCAATGTGCTGTTTGTGTACCCACTAAGAGGAATGGTGGGAGAGAGTCAGATCTATAGTTCCCTCCATCAGTGCTTTTCTGACATTTGATGATAGGCATCTGGGATGTGAGAACGGAGTTCTATTTCTCCCTTCACTGCAGCACAAGTCTTGTGTAGGCATGTTTGAGATTGCTTTTTGTTGGAACCAGGCAATGGTGTTCACTGACAAGACTTCTAGATTTCCAACTAAAACTAATCTAGTTTGAATGCTTTTTTTATCTGCAGGACAGTTTTGTCCTTTCAAGCTGTTTGATTTTGGATCTCTGTCTGACTAAACAACATCATGAAAGGCTTTTTTCTCAGTTTTTCTTTACAAATGTTTGTGAACTGCTTTGATGTTGTTTTGACTGCCTTTGTTTTCAAGGGGTTGTCCACAGGTAATGTTACATATCCTTTAACTAGGGGAGCTTCCTGTGAACTTGACAGACATAACACCACTTTAATGCTTTAACAATTCGTTTGTATTAAATGGCCACACTTTGTCTAGCCATTTAGACAATCTTCCCTGCTAACTGCTGCTTTTGCAGATATGCAGCCATTGCTTAGCTCATTGAATAGAGGAGAGGTACAGTAGAAAGAATATAACACACAATCGGGTGATTAATTTTCTCCCATTATTTTTTTCATCCCACCGCCCAGAAACAAAAGACTAGACAGACTGGCAGACTTTCTCCAACAACGAAATGGCTCACAGTTCATCTCCACGATAATAATTAAAGCCTTTTGGTTAAATTGTGTTTATAACTAGCCTTCTTCTATCTCTTTCTCTCTGCTGCAGTAGCTTCTTTGAATCAATTAGAGATGGTTGAACAGTATCCTCTCTGATTAATTTACCTTATAATGATTAGTTTGGGAGATGTGGGGGTAGAAGAGGTCTAATTGGTTATCAGGCGTTCTCTGGCTTCGCCTGGATTTCAATCTATCCAGGAAGTGAATTGAAACAACTCTGGATTGTAATTGTTTTCTCTCTCTTTCTCTGTCTTTGCCATCTATATCTGACAGTGAGGCAGAGGCAAACAATTCAATTCATCACAATGGGCTTTTCTCCTGGGAACCCTCATTTAGTCCCCCTCCTATAGCCTGTCTCTCCTGTGAAGGCTGCATCTCCATGGTGTGAAAATCAAACAGCTCTCAGAGGATTTATCCCGCACTTAAGGCACAGAGCTGGTAAATGAGACAGGTAGTTGACATTGAAGGGTTAATAGTTCATTACAGTGTTCTGTTCTGGTGTTGTATCTAACGCTGCTTCTCCCCCAGATCTTGTACCCCCAAGTACTGTACACGAGAGACGAGAGGGTGAATTATCCACTTTAAGATAAATAATGGATACATAAATAATGGAACTTTTGGTATCCAAATGGTGCCGACAAACATCATGAATCTTGAACCAAGTTTGCTGAACTCAGTATACAGTTACAGTAACTAGGCCATGGTATATCTGTTGTCACGCCATCCATAGGGGTTCAAATGTGTCTCAATAAAGCCTAACGAGCCTGTTCCCACTGTAAAGGCTAATGAAGCGGCTCACCTTAATTACGTTTTAGATCCTGCATCTTAAAGTACATTCATTTCCAGAGCAGTGACGTCATTCAGCTTTTATTGTCCATCTGCAGTCCCACTGGTCCCACTGAGAGGGGCTACGACAGGTTGCTATGTGTGTTATGGCATACACTGTATTGTCTTGTTAATTAGCACGTTGCTATTGCGTGACTTGATGAATGATAACCTATTACAGTACAGATGTAGGATCTTCATTTTATCAACCTGTTGAAGGAGAACTCTCCTGCAATGCTGGACATTTAAAATGTGTAGTGTAATTGAGGTTTAAAAAAGCTTCTGACGTTTTTAATTCCCACTTTGACATTTCAGACTTGATTTTTCCTTATGAAAAATGTATCAACCCCTGTAAAAATGTGAATGTTTTTATAATCCACATAATAATTCACAATTCCTGTTGCTGCAGGATTATTTTCCAGCTGTAGCAAACTGGCTCAAATTAAGATCCTACATCTGTATGTGTGATGACACACTGTACTTGATGTGGAGTATGTGTGGATAATGGCCGTGGAGGTCTTGTCAGGTGTCATCACAGTTCTCACACACAGTTCACACACTGCCTCTTTAAGGCCTGAACACATTTTAATTTGTGATGTACTGTATTCAGTGTTAAAAATCTGAAGCCTCATTTAAAAACCCACAGTAAACTATGCTCTAATCTACCAGCTTTAGCTTGTCTATTGCTTTCTACCCCTCTCATTTTCTCTCTCTCTCTCTTTCCCCCTTTCTTTCTCTCGCCCATATCATCAACTGATTAAAAGCTAAATAAGTTCATGAGGCATTTATATGTTATATTATTTAAGAACCAATGGGTATATTTAATTATTTAATAATAAAACAAAGGTGTAGCAACTATCCACTGGGCACAGATGTCAATTCAACGTCTATTCCACGTTGGTTAAACATAATTGAATTGAAATGACATGGAAACAACATTGATTCAACCAGTGTGTGCCCAGTGGGTAAGGATTATAGCTTTACACTCTACACTACTATCCCATCAAATGTCTTTGATACAGAGAGCAGAGGGTTACTCTTCAGTTGTACAGAAGTCAGTGACTGACAGCCTATAGTGATGTTTCACATATTTCCTCGCCATCTCCGGTGCTAAAAGGGTTTTCTCCTTCAGAAACTCTCCTGATTTCCTCCTCTCCTCCACTTTCCTCCACTCTCTGCCCATGTAGTCCTCTCTTTCATCCCATGAAAGGAGCCCTCCCTCCTGAGTAATGACAATAGCTACTGACCCTGGAAATGGGCTTCTCTCTCTCTCTCTCTCTCTCTCTCTCTCTCTCGCTCTCTCTCTGTCTTTCTCTCTCTCTCTCTGTGTCTTTCTCTCTCTCTCTCTGTGTATCTCACGTTAGATTCATTCAGACAGAGGAAATCTTAACCAGAGATTTTGCTGATGCTGAGAACAGGAAGTGTCAGCAAGTGCAATGATACAACACGTCTATTGGTTATTTCATTCAACATGCCAGACAGTGCTGATTGGCATCTGATTGGCATCTGTCTCAAATAAATAAATAATAAGACATGAAGTTAAAAAGCGAGAGCAATATCTATCCTCCTCACCACATGCATGGGGTGTAATGACTAATGTTGTGTCCTGTTGAGTTCTGATTGTTTGAGTGCAGCAATTAATGAGGCGTGATTGGTGTGTGTGTGGCATGTGACTGTCTGTCAGGAAGTGAAGCCACAGAGCCATTTGACTCCACCCTGCAGGCCCTTCCTGTCCTGTCCTGGCTCAGGAGTCTCCAGTCTAAACAGGTGGAATTGGCTGATGGAATTGGCTCAGTTGCATGTAGCCTAAAGGGGGTTTGGCTTTTGGGAAATCTACTCCTTTTAATGTAAAGTGGTGTAATAAAATATATATATATATATTGTCTAAATATACAGTAGTTCCTTTAATATCTATTGAAATTCCAATGGCAATTGGATTTAGATTTGGTTACATCCACTGACTCTACTTACAGTATTTAAGGAAGAGAGTGATTCTGTGCTTTGAAGGATAGTGTTAATGTGTCGTTCAGATTTTTGTAATTACTATAAGCTGTTTCAGACCAAAGGGATTTTGAATGGCGCTGTTGTAGTACATGAAGGGATTTGTGAATGAGTGTTCAATTTGTTTAGTGCTAAGGGGTTTTTGAATGGGAATCATAATGGGAATCATAATGGCCTTTGCCTGATATATGCATTTCTTGCTGCAATTAGATGGTGGATTTTCAATGGGGATCATTCACCACACTGAATACAGTAGTGCAGCCTAATTGGTTAACTGTGTGCCTGTAGAGCCTTCCGAGTGGCGCAGCGGTATAAGACACTGCATCACAGTGCTACCTGTGCCACCTGAGATCCTGGGTTCGAGTCCAGGATTTGTTGCATCCGGCCGCGCCCGGGAGACGCATGGGGCGGTGCACAATTGGCCCAGTGTCGTCCGGGTTAGGGGAGGGTTTGGCCGGCAGGTATGTCCTTGTCCCACTGTGCACCAGCGACTCCTGTGGTAGGCTGGGCTCAGTGCACGCTGACACGCCAGGTGTTTCCTGTGGCTTCCGTGGCTTCCGGCTTCCGTGTTAAGTGGGCATTGTGTCATGAAGCAGTGCAGCTTGGTTGGGTTGTGTTTCATAGGATGCATGGCTCTCGACCGTACGGACTCTGCTGAGGAGTTGCAGCGGTGAGACAAGACTGTAACTACCAATTAGATACCATTGAATTGGGGAGAAAAAAGGTGTGTGTGTGTGTGTGTGTGTGTAATGCACAGGTCTGCAGTGTGAGCTCCTGGAGGTGAGAGGAGGGTGTGTGTGAATTATAGATGTGGCACTGGCTTGCTGATCCTTGTGATTAGGCTCTCTCTACCCCTTTAAGCCAGTTAGTGTAGAACTCCCTCTACTCATTCATTCTCTCAGACTGGTTAATGCTGCAGCTTTCAGTTGACATGATCATGATCTGCTTTGTCTTCACATCCTAAATCACACAGTTCCTGTTGCAATTGCTTGAATGAGTTATTGTCAAAACATGAATGTTTTTAAGTCAAGGCACTGGAGCACTCAAAAATCATGCTTGGATTATTAGCTATTCATGATTCTTTCAAGATATTTTCCTGATCCGAAAATTGAAGGGTCAGACAGGATGGTCGTTTAGTCATCACCTGATGTCCCCCTAAAAGGGGTATTTTAATGGAATCTTAATTGACAGATTTACACTGAGTGTACAAAACATTAGGAACACCTTCCTATTATTGAGTTGCACCCACCTTTGCCCTCAGAACAGCCTCAATTCGTCAGGGCATGGACTCCACAAGGTTTCGATGCGTTCCGCAGGAAAGCAGGCCCATGTTGACTCCAATGCTTCCCACAGTTGTGTCAAGTAGGCTGGTTGTCCTTTGGGTTGTGGACCATTCTTGATACACACAGGAAACTGTTGAGTGTGAAAAACCCAGCATCGTTGCAGTTCTTGAAACACTCCAACCAATGCCTGGCACATTCACCCTCTGAATGGCACACAAACACAATCCGTCTCAATTGTCTCTAAAATAATTATTTAACTGGTCTCCCTTATATCTACACTGATTGAAGGGTATTTAACAAGTGACATCAATAAGAGATCATAGCTTTCAGCTGGATTCACTTGATCAGTCTTCACCTGGTCACAGAGCGTTTTGTACACTGTGTGTATTTTAATCCGTTTTTCTTCAGGTCTATCCTATAGAATCACTGTGTATGCTGAATTTCACCCCAGCTGAGCAGCAAATATAGAATATATTAATTAGTAGCTACTCTTGGTTAAGGGAAACCAATTAACTGAAATAAACTCAATTCAATCCTCAGTAGGTCACACGGCAAGATCTGAATAGTTCATTTAAATTGTTTCTTGGAATACTTCATATACAGTGGGGGGGGGGGGGGGGGGGGGAGTATTTAGTCAGCCACCAATTGTGCAAGTTCTCCCACTTAAAAAGATGAGAGAGGCCTGTAATTTTCATCATAGGTACACTTCAACTATGACAGACAAAATGAGAAGAAAAAAATCCAGAAAATCACATTGTAGGATTTTTAATGAATTTATTTGCAAATTGTGGTGGAAAATAAGTATTTGGTTAATAACAAAAGTTTATCTCAATACTTTGTTATATACCCTTTGTTGGCAATGACAGAGGTCAAACGTTTTCTGTAAATCTTCACAAGGTTTTCACACACTGTTGCTGGTATTTTGGCCCATTCCTCCATGCAGATCTCCTCTAGAGCAGTGATGTTTTGGGGCTGTTGCTGGGCAACACAGACTTTCAACTCCCTCCAAAGATTTTCTATGGTGTTGAGATCTGGAGACTGGCTAGGCCACTCCAGGACCTTGAAATGCTTCGTACGAAGCCACTCCTTCGTTGCCCGGGTGGTGTGTTTGGGATCATTGTCATGCTGAAAGACCCAGCCACGTTTCATCTTCAATGCCCTTGCTGATGGAAGGAGGTTTTCACTCAAATTCTCACGATACATGGCCCCATTCATTCTTTCCTTTACACGGATCAGTCGTCCTGGTCCCTTTGTAGAAAAACAGAGATTGGGAGACCGAGTTTGGGAACCCCTGGTCTAGTTAATCTCTTCATGTGTGTTTGTGTGTGGGTGTGGGTTTATGATCGCTCCTCTCTCTAGGCTTTGGGAACATCGCTCCCCACACGGAGGGGGGACGTATCTTCTGTATCATCTATGCCCTCCTGGGAATCCCCCTCTTTGGCTTCCTGTTGGCTGGTGTTGGAGACCAGCTTGGGACCATCTTTGGGAAAGGCATCAACAGAGTGGAGAAGATAGTTGGGGTGAGTTTTAAACGTTTCATACAGTCAGGTCCAAAATTATTGGCATCCTTAATATAGATGAGCAAAAAATATTGTGTAAAACAAGTAATACAGATTCTGAGCTATATTGTATGCTTAATATTTTTTGAAAATTACATTATTTTATACTAATGCAATTGCTCAGAGAAAGAGATTTTGTAGTATTTTTTCTCTCAAAAAGATGCATATGTAAAAATGATTGGCACCCTGTTTTCAATACCTTTCAATACCTCACCTTGCGCGAATAACAGCACTGAGCCTTTTTCTAAAATGTTTTATGAGATTGGAGAACACATTGGAAGGGATCTTGACCATTCCTCCATACAGAATCTTTTCAGATCCTTGATATCCCTTTTCTGCTCTTATGGACTGCACTCTTCAATTCATACCACAGGTTTTCAATGGGGTTCCAGTCCAGAGACTGAGATGTTCATTGCAAAATGTTATTGGCAGAGGAAACCAGGTTTTAGTAAAAAATGTCCTGGTATTGGATAAAGTTTATGATGCTGTTGACCTTAACAAGGGCCTTAGGACCAGTGGAAGCAAAATAGCCCCTTAACATCAAAACTCCACCATCCTATTTTACAGTAGGTATAGGGTTCTTTTCTTCTTATGCATCCTTATTTCGACGCCAAACTCACCACTGGTGTGCGTGGCCAAAGAGTTATACTAACATGTCATCTGACCATAGCACTGGATCCAATCCAAGTGCCAATGCCATTTTAGCAAATTCCAGGCATATACATTTGTTGGATGACATGAAAATAAGAGTTCTTTGTCTACACACACACACTAGTGGTTGAGTATTTGTTTTTACCTAACCAGCTCCTACACCCCCTCAGTTAATTTCCAACGCATAAGGAGATTTTCAATGCAGAAGTAGTTTGACCATTGCTGTCCATCACTGAGCTGCGTGTTCTTGAGCTGATAAAAGAAAAATGCATTATTTAGGTTGCCATGACAATGGCTTCTGGAGACCACGCTTACAATACAGACTATTTGAGTGGTTACCAAGCTCACATGAGGATATGGATTTTTTTTCCCATACATGTAGTATCTCTTCCTCTGGACTGAATATTAACAGCAATGCTACAAGAGTCAAAAGAAGAGCTTGGCTGTGTTGCTGTAGCAAACATGTACAGCCATTATTAATGCCAGTAAGAAGAGTCTTTCCCTCACTGGAGGAGACCTATCACCAAGGTACTCTGCTCTTACTGTTCACTGCACACACACACCGTGTGATTAGAGAGGACCATTTCTCAGCCAGGAAGACACATACTCTATAAACGGAACAAGAGCACAGTGTTATAGTGAGTCATTCATCTTCCCCTCCCTGCCCACCTACAACGACTCACAACGAGGTACAGTGAGCCGCACCAATCCAAAACCAGCCACAAGGAGCGGCATGTAAACCTGGGCTATCAAACACACCGTAGTGAGGCACCAGCCAACACAGAACTCACTGAGACAGCCACAGTGACTGTTTGATGATTTCTCTGTCCTTGTTGGAACTATTACTTTGACTGACTAGTAGTGTTTGTCTATATTTTCCCCGGGCTGGGGAAAATTAGTTACAGTAGCCATCTAATAGACCGCTCTCTTTAATTATTTAATTGAAGGATCTGTAAGATGAGCTTTGATTGATGTGTTTCTCTGCTAGTGTTGCCCATAGGGAGCAACAGAGTTGTACGGTACTACATCATCCAGCAGGAGAGCCACTGTGAGTCTAAGCCCTTCGTTCGCGATAACTTCTAAGCTAACCATGGGTCATTTAGCTATTTGAATTCTAGGACCCTGTAGGTATAAAAACATGTATTTATTTATTATTTGATAAATTATTGAATATGGCCTTTTGCTGCTATGGTCCATAGAAACCCATTGAATAACACATTCATAAATGGAAAAACAGACAGTCAAAAACTAAATCACAAGGAATAAGGTTTTGAAGTGTCTGTCCTATATCTAGGAGATATAAGAAAACATGTAGACCAATATTAAGTCACTTTGGTTAGCGTGAAACTTCAATTGAACACAGTCTCAAATAGAGACTAGGGCAATGGCACGACTTTCATCACATAAACGCTGAGTCGAAATGAATTGTTAACGAGGTTACCATGAATTGTTTACGAAGTTTAATGTTTGATTTGTTACATTACATAATTCAGTCAAAAATCTGCTCGCCATTGGCTGCTTACAGCTAGCTGATAAGCACAAAAATAGTCCACAACTTCGAGAGTACAGACCTCCAGATATTGTCTGATCGCCCTCTACTGGCAAAGGTAAAAACTACCGAAAATGCACAGTCAAAGTGGAGAATAATTATAATAATAACGTTTTTTCTTCTTCTCCAAAATAGAGGCATACTAAGACAAAAGAAACATGACAGTGTGTAAATGATAACATATTAGTGCAGGAAATTAAGACATTTATTAAAATGCTGGAAGAGAATTAAACAATTAACAATGCAAATCAGCAAAAGCTGCTTGCATTAAGGAAATAGATGCCTGTCTCTAATATGCACCTGTGTTGTTCAGTGATTCAAGCAAATTAACACCCAGGCTATTAATTTAAGTTTTACGATTTGGCACTTTTTACACCCTATTCACTTTTGTGACGTTTTTACAGTGTGGTACTGGGTCACCTTCTAACAACTCCCCTAATGCTTGTGTGTGTCGAATGGTAAACAAGTGAGTTCTAATGTTTTTTAAAGTCTTTCCTGTCGATGTTGGTGACTTATTAGATTGTAGCTCAGTCTGGACAGTCAGTTTTGTGAGAAGAGATCTTTGAAATTAGTATGTGGACGCGTACCACGTACCAAAGTGTGTGGGAGTTTGTGAGAGTCTCCTCTTCGAAAATGGGGTAGTATGAGTTGCTAGCTTAAACGGTTTGAGTTTTACAGACAATTCCTTTGTCCAGATCCTGTTTCACAAGCCAATGTTATGGAATAGGCAGAAAGAGGGGATTGAGCTACAGCCACTGCAATTCCTTTTTTACACTTGACATACGATCTTATCCAGAGCGACTAGGGTTAAGTGCCCTGCTCAAGGGCACATCAACAGATTTTTCACCTAGTTGGTTTAGGATTAAAACCAGCGATCTTCCAGTTACTGGCCCAACCCTCTTAACCGCTAAACTACCAGCTGCCCCTGAGAAACAGTAAGTCTCATAAAAACACAGGAGCTATTCAATGTTTTAGAATTATATCACATGTGACGCGTGGGCACGTCAATCGACTCTTGAGGGGTTTTAAAAATGGCTGAGCTGTGAAATATATATTATGCTTGGCAAGCGGCTTTGGTCTATTCATCATCATTAATCCCTCCGTATCAATATTTATTGTCAGGGTCCGAGGCTGGATTCAGTCCTGACTCTGACCTCTCTCTCTCTCTGGGCTCTAGCTGCTGTGCGCTGAAAAACACAGCGGAACACATCACTGATGAGCTGATCTGAGGATGACCCTTCTTTAAGTTTCAGTCCCAGTGTCCCTGTTCTCATTCTTGTGTAACCCACTGTCTAGGGAAGGACAAGGCCAAGGACTCTATCGTGGAGTGTACACTTCAGTGTATTAAGAAGTTTTGCTAATGCTACAGACTGTCATACCCCTGTTACACCTGTCTTTCTATGGGTTTGAATTAAACTTTGTCCGGCGATTGTGCTGTTTGTGTTGCGATGTAGCCTACTGATGTAAGCCCACAGTGTTCCACTGCATCTCAGTTCAAGAGGTGTAGGCCGTCATTGTAAATAAGAATTTGTTCTTAGCTGACTTGCCTACTTAAATAAAGGTTAAAAAATAAAATAAAAATGTATAGCCTGATGGCATACAATGGAGCACAGCATGACTTGATCTGTAAGAACATGAGTAAATCTCATAGGCCGACCCACTGAGTGTGTGACATTCAAAAAACACTGGACATATATTCCAGGAAAAAGGCCAACACAAGGAAATGACTCATGTCATTGTGAAGTGACTGGAGAAAGGCCTTGTTAAAGACTGAGGGCTCTATTTTCGGCTGGCGTTAAGGCGGTGCTAGTGTCAAATACACGCTCCTTGGTAATTTCGACATGTAAAAGCCAGAGCTTTGCTATTTTCCAACCCTGGCGCCAGGGATGGTAATTTACCTGTCTTATATCAGCTCGTTTGAGCTGAGGTGGGAAGGGCGGAAATATGTGAGCTGTGTCCTTAGATACATGTGCCAATTTCAAGCAGTGCTACTGGTGATATTAAGACTCACCAAAAGCTGGTCTTTGCGGTAACGCAATTGGTTATGGCATTGATTTTGCCTAATCAATAGCCTATAACCAATATTTTATTAAAATATCACGAGTGAACAGACATTCCCGCTCTTTCTTTATATTGGACATTATTTTTGTCCATGCAGCTCCTTTGAAAAGTTGGGATGTGCATAAAACCCTCCATAGTCTAAGTTGCCTTGTCTGTATTATATGCCCATGGGAAGCAATTATGGTGCCTGTTACTGCCTGTTTCTGCCTGTTACTGCCTGTTTCTGCCTGTTACTGCCTGTTACTGTATTTAGACACAGCCTATTTAAAACAAGTTGTTTCATTTTATTAGAATTTGATAAGAATTATACATGGTCTTTTTTCATCAATAGCCTAGTGAATTGAATCATGCCTGTTGACTACATTTGGCATGTCTATGTCCAGACTGATAATTACAGTAGGCCTAGCCCCTATATCAGCGTGAAGGCCCATGTTTAACAATGTATTTCCATACGGAAGCAATGCAATAAGAATAATGTGGACTGAAAATATGTTCAACATATTTAGCAAATATGGGGCAGGCTATTTAAAGAACTGCATTTGGTTTGTTAAAAAAGGCCCTGGATGTTTTTATAATGATTTTCAAATGTTAAATTCCTTACCTAATTATGTAATGCATCATTCATTTGAGGATTGTTTTTATTAATATCTTTATCCATCTCTTTATTCATTTGTTCTACCCTGCCTCCCAGTCTCTCCCTCAAAAGTGGAAAGTGAGCCAGACCAAGATCAGGGTGATCTCCACCGTGATCTTCATCCTGTTTGGCTGTGTCCTCTTCGTGGCGTTGCCGGCGGTCATCTTTAAACACATAGAGGGCTGGAGCACGCTGGAGTCCATCTACTTTGTGGTCATCACCCTCACCACCATCGGCTTCGGTGACTTTGTGGCCGGTGAAAAAGGTCTTGAAAAAGGTATTTAAGAGTTCTCTTTTCTGACTATGTTGTATGTTCTTCCTCTGCTATCCCGCCTTCTGTGTCTTAGAAAGAGTTTGTTTGAAATCACACGTGTGCTTAATCTGCTGAGACAAAATGGGATTGCTGTACCCTTCTTCTCAATAATCAATACTCTGTGTGACATAGCCTCTCTCTCCTTCGCTCTCTTTCTGCTCTCTGGCTTGTGTAGTCTTTATTAAATATGTGTCTGTCTCCTCCCAATAGGTGGTTCTGAGATAGAGTATCTGGACTACTACAAGCCTGTGGTGTGGTTCTGGATCCTGATTGGTCTAGCCTACTTTGCTGCCGTGCTCAGTATGATAGGAGACTGGTTCAGAGTCATCTCCAAGAAAACCAAGGAGGAGGTACGTGATGTGTGTGGAAATCACTGCACCAAACCACAATACACAGTCACAGATACTTCCTATAGATATTTTCAGAAGCTATACTATAGGTATCCTATACCATAAGTGTCTGTGGTACACTGGTAATCACTGCATGTTGAAATGTGGAAGGGAACCAAGATGGGAAGATCACAGCTAAGAACAAACGTTCCCAGAATTTTAGAGAACATTTCCTTAAGTCTCATTAGGTCATTTCACAGACATGTTTCCATGATGTGCAAGGAATGTTTCAAGAGACCATTTTTTTAATGTCAAATGTTCTCAGAACATAAGATATTAATCAAATCAAATTGTATTTGTCACATGCGCCGAATACAACAGGTGTTACCTTACTGTGAAATGCTAACTTACAAGCCCTTAAAAACTTCTTAAAGCATTGTTGGTTAAGAAAAAAAAGTGTTAAGTAAAAAAATAGATAAGTAAAAAATAGAAAATAAAAATAACAAATAATTAAAGAGCAGCAGTAAAAATAACAATAGCGAGGCTGTATACAGGGGGAACCGGTACAGAGTCAATGTGCAAGGCAACCAGTTAGTCAAGGTAATGGAGGTAATATGTACATGTAGGTAGAGTAGCAGCAGCAAAAAAGAGAGGTCTGGGTAGCCCTTTGATTAGCTGTTCAGGAGTCTTATGGCTTGGGAGTAGAAGCTGTTAAGAAGCATCTTGGACCTAGACTTGGCGCTCTGTTACCACTCTACGACTAGGGTGGCTGGAGATCATTTTTAGGGCCTTCCTCTGACACCGCCTGGTGTAGAGATCCTGGATGGCAGGAAGCTTGGCCTCAGTGATGTACCGGGTCGTACACACTACCCTCTGTAGTGCCTTGCGGTCGGAAGCAGAGCAGTTGCCATATCAGGCAGTGATGCAACCAGTGCTCTCGGTAGTGCAGCTGTAGAACTTTTGAGGATCTGGGGACCCATGCCAAATATTTTTAGTCTCATGAGGGGGAATAGGCTTTGTCGTGCCCTCTTCACAACTGTCTTAGTGTGTTTGGAGCATGATAGTTTGTTGGTGATGTGGACACCAAGGAACTTGAAGCTCTCAACCTGCTCCACTGCAGCCCCGTCGATGAGAAAGGGGGAGTGCTCGGTCCTCCTTTTCCTGTAGTCCACAATTATCTCCTTTGTCTTGATCACGTTGAGGGAGAGGTTGTTGTCCTGGCACCACGCAGCCAGGTCTCTGATCTCCTCCCTATAGGCCGTCTCATCGTTGTTGGTGATCAGGCCACTGTTGTGTCATCAGCAAACTTGGTGTTGGAGTCATGCCTGGCCATGCAGTCATAAGTGAACAGGGAGTACAAGACACTTGCCAGTTGGTCAGCGCATGCTCGGAGTACACGTCCTGGTAATCCGTCTGACACTGCGGCCTTGTGAATGTTGACCTGTTTAAAGGTCTTACTCACATAAGCTACGGATAGCGTGATCACACAGTCGTCTGGAATAGCTGATGCTCTCATGCATATTTCAGTGAGACTTGCCTCGAAGCAAGCATAGAAGTAGTTAAGCTCGTCTGGTGGGCACGTGTCACTGGGCAGCTCTGTAATAGTTGTTATCTGTAATAGTTTGCAAGCCCTGCCACATCCGACGAGCAATGGAGCCATTGTAGTACGATCTTCGTAATCTTAGTCCTGTATTGACGCTTTGCCTGTTTGTTGGTTCGTCGGAGGGCATAGTGAGATTTTTTACAAGCTTCCGGGTTAGAGTCCCGCTCCTTGAATGCGGCAGCTCTACCCTTTAGCTCAGTGTGGATGTTGCCTGTACGTACGGTCACTGTGGGGATGACGTCATCAATGTACTTATTGATGAAGCCAGTGACTGATGTGGTGTAGCCCTCAATGCCATCGGAAGAATCCCGGAACATATTCCAGTCTATGATAGCAAAATAGTTGTGTAGCGTAGCATCTGCTTCATCTGAACACTTTCTTATTGACCGAGTCACTGGTGCTTCCTGCTTTAGTTTTTGCTTGTAAGCAGGAATCAGGAGGATAGAATTATGGTCAGATTTGTCAAATGGAAGGCGAGGGAGAGCTTTGTACGCGTCTCTGTGTGTGGAGTAAAGGTGGTCTAAAGTTTTTTTCCCCTCTGGTTGCACATTAACATGCTGGTAGAAATGAGGTAAAATGGATTTGAGTTTCCCTGCATTAAAGTCCCCGGCAAATAGGAGCACCACCTCTGGATGAGGAATTTTCCTGTTTGTTTATGGCCATATACAGCTCATTGAGTGTGGTTTTAGTTCCAGCATTGGTTAGTGATGGTACATAGCCAGCTACGAAAAATACAGATGAAAATTATCTTGGTAAATAGCTTATGATGAGATACTCTACTTCAAGACATCCTTAGAATTTGTGCACCAGCTGTTGTTGACAAATACACATAGACTGTCACCCCGTCTTACCAGAGGCTGCTCTTCTATCTTGCCAAAAAAGCTTTAAACCAGCCAGCTGTATGTTATTCATGTCGTCGTTCAGCCATGACTCGGTGAAACATAAGATATTACAGTTTTTATGGCCCGTTGGTAGGATGTATGTGATCGTAGTACGTCTATTTTATTATCAATAGATTGTACGTTGGCTAATAGGACCGATGGTAAAGGTAGATTACCCTCTCAGCGACAGATCCTTACAAGGCACCCTGACCTTCGTCCACGATGCCACTGTATCTTTCACCGGTGAATGACGGGGATTAGGGTCTTGTTGGGTGTCTGAAATAAATCCTTCCCGTCTGTCTCGTTGAAAAAAAACTATTCCTCCAGTACGGGGTGAGTAATCGCTGTCCTGATATCCAGTAGCTCTTTTCGGTCATAAGACACAGTGGCAGAAACGTTATGTACAAAATAATTGACATATAACGCAAAAAAACATACACAATAGCACAATTGGTTACGGGGTCGTAAAACGGCAGCCATCTCCTTCGGCACCATTCTCTATTAATGGTCTAGATGCTTTAAATGTAAATGTTGCAGTAACATTCATGTGTCAAATCAAATCAAATTTTGTTGGTCACATTCACATATTTATCAAATGTTATTGTGGGTGTAGCTAAATGCTCCAACATTGCAGTAGTATCTAACAATTCTCAATAATACACACAAATCTAAAAGTAAAATAATGTATAAATATTAGATCGAGCAATGATCTAAAATACAGTAGAATAGAATACAGTATATACATGAGATGAGTAAAGCAGTATGTAAACATTATTTAAGCATCATTAAAGTTACTAGGGTTCCATTATTAAAGTGACCAGTGATTTCTATGTATATAGGGCAGCAGCCTCTAAGGTGCAGGTTTGGAAGCTGGGTAGTGATGGCTATTTAACAGTCTGATGGAC
Organism: Oncorhynchus clarkii lewisi; assembly: GCF_045791955.1. NCBI lineage: Eukaryota > Metazoa > Chordata > Actinopteri > Salmoniformes > Salmonidae > Oncorhynchus > Oncorhynchus clarkii. Next base: position 70,276,765 of record NC_092150.1, on the reverse strand, counting down.
TTGAGATAGAAGCTGTTTTTCAGTCTCTCGGTTCCAGCTTTGATGCACCTGTACTGACCTTGTCTTCTGGATGATAACGGGGTGAACAGGCTGTGGCTTGGTTGGTTAATGTCCTTGATGATCTTTTTGGCCTTCCTGTGACACCGGGTGCTGGAGGTCAGGTAGTTTGTCCCCAGTGATGTGTTGGGCAAACTGCACCCCCCTCTGGAGAGCCCTGCAGTTGAGGACGGTGCAGTTGACGTACCAGGCGGTGATACAGCCCGATAAGATGCTCTCAATTGTGGGTTTTAAGGACCAAGACAAATTCAGCTTCCTGAGGTTGAAGAGGCACCGTTGCGCCTTCTTCACCACACTGTCTGTGTGGGTGCACCATTTCAGATCGTCATTGATGTGTACGCAGAGGAACTCCACCTTCTCCACTGCGGTCCTGTCAATGTGGATAGGGGCGTGCTCCCTCTGTTGTTTCCTAAAGTCCATGATCAGCTCCCTTGTTTTGTTGACATTGAGTGAGAGGTTATATTCCCGGCACCACTCTCTCGTTGGTAATCAGGCCTACTACTGTTGTGTGGTCTCCAATCTTGATGATTGAGTTGGAGGTATGTGTGGCCCCGCAGTGGGTGAACAAGGAGTACAGGAGGGGGCTGAGCATGCACCCTTGTGGGACCCCTGAGTTGAGGATCAGAGAAGTGGAGTTGTTGTTTGCTACCTTCACCACCTGGGCGCAGCCCATCAGGAAGTAGTTTTTACCTTTATTTAACTAGGCAAGTCAGTTAAGAACAAATTCTTATTTTCAATGACGGCCTAGAAACAGTAGGTTAACTGCCTATACAGGGGCAGAACGAAAGATTTGTACCTTGTCAGCTCGGGGATTTGAACTTATAACCTTCCAGTTACTAGTCCAATGCTCTAACCACTAGGCTACCCTGCACAGGGCCGGGTTCATACCCAGGGCCCCGGGCTTAATGATGAGCTTGGAGGGTACTATGGTGTTGAATGATGAATGCTGATAGTCTGGGGTGGAAGCCTTGCGAGGGTTAACATGCTTAAATGACTCACTCACATCGGCCACGGAGAGCCCACAGTCCTTGGTAGCGGGCGGCATCAGTTGCACTGTGTTATCCTGAAAGCGGGCAAAGAAGGTGTTTAACTTGTCCGGGAAGCAAGACGTCAGTGTCCACGATGTGGCTGATTTTCCCTTTGTAGTCCGTGATTGTCTGTAGACCCTGCCACACGTCTTGTGTCTGAGCCATTGAATTGCGACTCCACTTTGTCTCTGTACTTACATTTTGCCTGTTTGATTGCCTTACAGATGGAATAATTACACTGTTTGTATTTGGCCAAATTCCCAGTCACCTTGCCATGGTTAAATGTGGTGGTTCGCGCTTTCAGTTTTACGAGAATGCTGCCATCTGTCCATGATTTCTGGTTTGGGTAGGTTTTAATAGTCGACGTGGGTACAACATATCCTATACACTTCCTGATGAACTCAGTCACCGTATCCGTGTATTCGTCAATGTTATTCTCAGAGGCTACAAGGAACATATCCCAGTCCATGTGATCAATACAATCTTGAAGCATGGATTTCGATTGGTCAGACCAGCATTGAATAGACCTTAGCACAGGTACTTCCTGTTTGAATTTCTGCCTATAAGAAGCGAGGAGCAAAATTGAGTCGTGATCAGATTGCCAAAGGGAGGGCCTTGTAGACATTTCTACAAGTTGAGTAGCAGTGGTCCAATGTTTTCTCAGCGCGAGTACTACAGTCAATGTTTTGGTAGAATTTCAGTAGTAGAATAGTCAAATGAACTGATAAGTGACACAGACATGGTGGCATGGCAACAAGATCTGAAGACTGTGCACCAAGAGGTTGTGAGTTCAAATCCCAGATGAGGACATGTTGAAGATTAATTACTTTGTGAATGACCATACACAATAAAATCAAGTATCTCAAAGTGCGTCAAATATGTAAGTTGAAAACACTATGTTAAAATCAGTATGAGTATCCCTTGCCAACAGGCAAAAATAGTTATGAATGGATCAGTGGTTCACCAATCAGGGCCTTCATGGGTAACAGCAACAAGGTGTGATCAAAAATGTTTTGTGGAGAACAATTCTTTGGGACCATCAGGCAGGTCCTGATAAATGATACATAAAAATGTTATTGAAACATTTATAGAACATTACTATCTTACATTCTGATAACATAGCAACCATGTTCTGTGTATGTTTGGTGGGACGTTGATGGAATATTCTCCTAACCCTCAGAAAACTGGACACGAATGTTCTTGCAACGTCCCATAAAACGCATCTAGAACATTCATGTTGTATATTCTGAGAACATTGTAACCACGTTATAGAGATGTTCTGCTTGACATTAAGGCAATGTTCTGCTAACTTTAACACCAAAACATCCAAAGGTTTTTGCTAACATACAATGTTCCCCATACTAACGGAAAACTGGACTCTCAAACAATAGGGGAACATTACAAAAACGTTCTCTCCCTAGAATTGTTAGCTGGAATAGAGCTGTGAATTCACCCAATCACAGCACAACATGTTGTGACCATATATCAAATCCCCAAACAGGGTGAGGCAAAGTGTTTGCTAGAGTATTCGACCACGATCTTGCCTATTCAACACCGACCTAAAACGGATCACTTCGAAATAAACCAACCTTTTCGATCAGATGTACAGTATATCTTCTTAACCATTTTACACTGAGTGTACAAAACATTAGGAACGCCTTGCTAATATTGTGTTGCGTCTCCTTATGCCCTCAAAACAGCCTCAATTCGTCAGGGCATGGACTATAACAGTGGCAGGTAACCCTGTTCCTCGAGTGCCGTAGATACTGCAGGATTTTGGTCCAACTAGGGACCACACCTGACCAACTGAGTTCATTTATCAGTGATTACCTAAATTCAACACACCTGGGTGTTCCAGGACAAAAACATGAAATGGGGCTGCCTACCCCTGGACGACAAGGTGTTGAAAGCATTCCACAGGGATGCTGGCCCATATTGACTCCAATCCTTCCCACAGTTGTGTCTAGTTGGCTGGATGTCCTTTGGGTGGTGGACAATTATTGATACACACAGGTAACTGTTGAGTGTGAAAAACCCAGCAGTATTGCAGTTCTTGACACACTCAAACCAGTGCACCTGGCATCTACAACCATACACCGTTCAAAGTCACTTCAGTCTTTTGTCTTGCCCGTTCAACCTCTGTATGGCACACACACAATCCATGTCTAAATTGCTTAAAAATAATGATTTACCCTGTCTCCTCTACTTCATCTACACTAATTGAAGTGGATTTAACAGGTGACATCAATAAGGGATCATAGCATTCACCTGTATGTCATGGAAATACACTCAGTGTATAAAGGATGCCGAAACCACCTACCCTCCTCCCTAGCAGTGTGCTTAATTCTACATCCACCCCCTAGTTTACAATTTATACGTGGATGGAATTCCCTGATTAATTCAGTTGTAGCATGTATTTTTAAAGGATGATTATTACAGTTAAATTCCAATCGCAAATTAATCATGGGACATCTTACCGCTCTGTCTCACACACACACACACAGACAGACAGACAGACAGACAGACAGACAGACAGACAGACAGACAGACAGACAGACAGACAAATGAACGCTGACAGGCACAAACCTCCTCCATATTAATCTCCATTCATTATCTGATTTAAAAGTTAATCCCATTACAAAGGGAGAGATATGTGTGACTGCCGTGTGAATACTTAGGATTGTGCATCATTAGGAGTGTGAGTGTGAGCCCTATGATGCAGACCTGAGTTTTACATAGAAACCTATTACTGAGAGTGAGGGAGACAGTGAGAGAACAAGAGAGTGTGTGGCGGAGAAGTGAAAATGAGAGGGTAAGAGTGGGAAGAGAGGGAGGAATGGAAATGTGGACAAAAGATGAAGAGGGGGAGGGAAGCAAATCTTAGCTTGGGGGTCTTCGATCTAGTAGCCCAAGACAGCTCATCTCAGTTTATTGTGTAAGAAAATACTCTAGAGGTATGCATGCTATATTTTATGAAAATAATCAATAACTTCATCCCCCCTTCTTCCATTTTTCCCCACTCTCCTTTTCTCTTCCTCTCTGTAACCATGAAAATGCCCTGCATCCCATTGCATCTTATAAAGAACGTTCTCGTGTAGTGAATGGATAGTTCTGGGTAGAAACTTCATTCAAAGGGGAAAAGGCCATCGGTTCCTTTTGTCAAAAGGATGTATCAGTGGAGGCTGCTGAGGTGAGAATGGCTCATAACAAGAGCAAATGGAATGGCATCAAACCATGTGTTTGATGTATTTGATACCGTTACACTAACGGTATCAAATATGGCTCAGGATTAAGACGTTTTACTTACTTGCTTATTTGCGTTGTTTATAACTTATTTTTTAAACTTATTTTGTACATAATGTTGACGCAACCATCTCTTATGAGCGAAAAAAACTTCAGGACTGCGATTATTGACCACGGACTAGCAGAATCCTCTTCTGCCTTTCACGACTCAGACGAGCACGGCTTGAAGAATACGCTGCTTCCTCGGGAACAGGCCCCGATCCCCGGGATCTGTGTGAAGAGGATGCGGAGAAAGAGTGGCCGAAGGTCCGGTTGTCTTCTAAGAATTCGCAGGCAATCAAATAAACCCCCACTTCCCTCTATTCTGCTAGCAAACATGCAATCTTTGGACAATAAAATCGCCGAGTTTACGGGGAAGATGAAACTACCAACGAGACTTTCAAAACTGTAACATCTTATGCTTCATGGAGTCGTGGCTGAATGACGACAAGATCAACATACAACTGGCTGGTTATACGATGTACAGGCAGGATAGAACAGCGGTGTCTGGTAAAACAATGGGCTTCGGTCTATGTATTTTTGTAAACAACAGCCGGTGCACGAAAGGAAGTCTTGAGCTATTGCTAAGACAGCATTGAATGAGCTGTATTTCGCCATAAGCAAACAAGAAACCGCTCGCCCAGAGGCGGCGATATTAGTAGCTGGGGACTTTAATGCAGGGAAACTTAAATCCGTTTTACTACATTTCTATCAGCATGTTAAATGTGCAACCAGAAGAAAAATGGACCACCTACACGCCACACACAAAGACGCATACACTCTCCCTCGCCCTCCATTTGGCAAATCTGACCATAACTCTGTCCTCCTGATTCCTGTTTTTTTTTTTTTAAGCAGGAAGCACCAGTGACTAGATCAATAAAAACGTGGTCAGATGAAACAGATGCTAAGCTACAGGACAGTTTTGCTAGCACAGACTGGAATATGTTCCGGGATTCCTCCGATGGCATTGAGGAGTACACCACATTAGTCATTGGCTTCATCAATAAGTGCATCGATAACCCAGAAGCTTATAAGAAATCCCACTATGCCCTCCAACGAACCATCAAACAGGCAAAGCGTCAATACAGGACTAAGATCGAATCGTACTACACCGGCTCTGACGTTCGTCGGATGTGGCAGGGCTTGCAACCCATTATAGACTACAAGGAGCACAGCCGAGAGCTGCCCAGTGACATGAGCCTACCAGACGAGCTAAACACATGCATGAGAGCACCAGCTGTTCTGGAAGACTGTGTTATCACGCTCTCCGCAGTCAATGTGAGTAAGACCATTAAACAGGTCAACATTCACAAGGCCAGACGGATTACCAGGACATGTGCTGCGGGCAATAGCAGTCAATATTAATCGTCACCGTAATTCAGTCTCATCTGAAAGTTGTAAATTCTTCACGAACCCTGCCTAACAACTTGAATCAGCAATACAAAATTGGGTTTAATTATTTATTTACTAAATACCTAACTAATCACACAGAATTACATATACAAAGAATTAATCATACCTTGATTACAAATTACGTCATAAAGGGAAAACGTCCCTAGTGGGCAGAACAGATATGACAGCTGGTTACACAAAAGAAAAGGTCTGGGTTTGAGTGAAAGAGCGGGAAGACTGAGGACCAAAGGAAGAAGCTGTGCTTTCGTAAATACTGTATTTTATGCATTCTAAATTACCTCCCATTTGGAAAAGGGAAATGCAATAAATATTTACTCTGAGTTGCGCTTCGGTAGGTTGGTGGTAGATGGAAGGCCGTGTTGCCAAACCGAGTCCTTGTCCTTTGAAGAATGTCTCTGGTGGTCAATTGGATACGTTGTAGTAATGTTGTTGTGTGGTAGACGGGATACTCTGTCTGTTCTTTCATAGCCTGCGTTTGCAGCTGCTGTTGTTAACTCAACGGCTAGGAGGTATCACTTCTGTAGTGAATAAGAGTTCAAAGTTCATACCATTCGCAACCAAAGCTCACGCTGAGATTGGCTTAGTTCTGTAGTTGACATGTTAGTCCTTTTAACGCAGAGGCTGCAGACCTCACGTACTTGGAACAGGAGGTTATATTGTCGTCAAGGCTTTATATACAGTGCCTTGCGAAAGTATTCGGCCCCCTTGAACTTTGCGACCTTTTGCCACATTTCAGGCTTCAAACATAAAGATATAAAACTGTATTTTTTTGTGAAGAATCAACAACAAGTGGAACACAATCATGAAGTGGAACGACATTTATTGGATATTTCAAACCTTTTTAACAAATCAAAAACTGAAAAATTGGGCGTGCAAAATTATTCAGCCCCCTTAAGTTAATACTTTGTAGCGCCACCTTTTGCTGCGATTACAGCTGTAAATCGCTTGGGGTATGTCTCTATCAGTTTTTCACATCGAGAGACTGAAATTTTTTCCCATTCCTCCTTGTAAAACAGCTCGAGCTCAGTGAGGTTGGATGGAGAGCATTTGTGAACAGCAGTTTTCAGTTCTTTCCACATATTCTCGATTGGATTCAGGTCTGGACTTTGACTTGGCCATTCTAACACCTGGATATGTTTATTTTTGAACCATTCCATTGTAGATTTTGCTTTATGTTTTGGATCATTGTCTTGTTGGAAGACAAATCTCCGTCCCAGTCTCAGGTCTTTTGCAGACTCCATCAGGTTTTCTTCCAGAATGGTCCTGTATTTGGCTCCATCCATCTTCCCATCAATTTTAACCATCTTCCCTGTCCCTGCTGAAGAAAAGCAGGCCCAAACCATGATGCTGCCACCACCATGTTTGACAGTGTGTTCAGGGTGATGAGCTGTGTTGCTTTTATGCCAAACATAACGTTTTGCATTGTTGCCAAAAAGTTCAATTTTGGTTTTATCTGACCAGAGCACCTTCTTCCACATGTTTTGTGTGTCTCCCAGGTGGCTTGTGGCAAACTTTAAACGACACCTTTTATGGATATCTTTAAGAAATGGCTTTCTTCTTGCCACTCTTCCATAAAGGCCAGATTTGTGCAATATACGACTGATTGTTGTCCTATGGACAGAGTCTCCCACCTCAGCTGTAGATCTCTCCAGTTCATCCAGAGTGATCATGGGCCTCTTGGCTGCATCTCTGATCAGTCTTCTCCTTGTATGAGCTGAAAGTTTAGAGGGACGGCCAGGTCTTGGTAGATTTGCAGTGGTCTGATACTCCTTCCATTTCAATATTATCGCTTGCACAGTGCTCCTTGGGATGTTTAAAGCTTGGGAAATCTTTTTGTATCCAAATCCGGCTTTAAACTTCTTCACAACAGTATCTCGGACCTGCCTGGTGTGTTCCTTGTTCTTCATGATGCTCTCTGAGCTTTTAACGGACCTCTGAGACTATCACAGTGCAGGTGCATTTATACGGAGACTTGATTACACACAGGTGGATTGTATTTATCATCATTAGTCATTTAGGTCAACATTGGATCATTCAGAGATCCTCACTGAACTTCTGGAGAGAGTTTGCTGCACTGAAAGTAAAGGGGCTGAATAATTTTGCACGCCCAATTTTTCAGTTTTTGATATGTTAAAAAAGTTTGAAATATCCAATAAATGTCGTTCCACTTCATGATTGTGTCCCACTTGTTGTTGATTCTTCACAAAAAAATACAGTTTTATATCTTTATGTTTGAAGCCTGAAATGTGGCAAAAGGTTGCAAAGTTCAAGGGGGCCGAATACTTTCGCAAGGCACTGTAGGAAGGGATATGTTCAATTGGTCGGATTACTAGAATATAGTTCATTTCCCCTCACCTTCTGATGTTCCCAGAATCTCTATGTTAACCAAGGGGTTCTCAAATGTCACATCAGTAGGGTAGAGAGAGGAAAAAGGGGGGAAGAGGTATTTATGACTGTCATAAACCTACCCCCAGGCCAACGTCATGACAAGAGGGTAGTGCGAACAGCCCAGTACATCACTGGAGCCAAGTTTCCTGCCATCCAGGACCTCTATACCAGGTGGTGTCAGAGGAAGGCCCTACAAATAGTCAAAGACTCCAGCCACCCTAGTCATAGACTGTTCTCTCTGCTACCGCACAGCAAGTGGTAGCGGAGCGCCATGTCTAGGTCCAAGATGCTTCTAAACAGCTTCTACCCCCAAGCCAAGACTCCTGAACATCTAGTCAAATGGCTACCCATCCCCCCCCCCCCTCACCCCCTCTTTACACCACTGCTACTCTCTGTTGTCATCTCTGCATAGTCACTTTAATAACTCAACCTACATGTACATACTACCTCACATAACCGGTGCCCCCGCACATTCTCTGTGTATCGGTACCCCCCCTGTATGTAGTCTCGCTGTTGTTATTTCACTGCTGCTCTTTAATTACTTGTTACTTTTATCTCTTATTCTTATCTGTATTTTTTGAAACTACATTGTTGGTTAGGGGCTCGTAAGTAAGCATTTCACTGTAAGGTCGACCTGTTGTATTAGGCGCATGTGAAATAATTACATTTGATTTGATTTGACTAATTCCGCTCCAGCCATTACCTCAAGCCTGTCCTCCACAATTAAGGTGCCACCAACCTCCTGTGATATATATATACAGTACCAGTCAAAAGTTTGGACACGCCTACTCATTCCAGGATTTTTCTTTATTTTTACTATTTTCTACATTGTTGATTAATAGTGAAGACATCAACACTATGAAATAACACATAAGGAATCATGTAGGACCAAAGAAGTGTTAATCCCATCAAAATATATTTTATATTTGCGATTCTTCAAAGTAGCCACTCTTTGCCTTGATAACAGCTTTGCACACTCTTGGCATTCTCTCTAACAGCTTTATGGGGTAGTCATCTGGAATGCATTTCAATTAACAGGTGTGCCTTGCTAATTTGTGGAATTTCTTTCCTTAATGCGTTTGAGCCCATCAGTTGTGTTGTGACAAGGTAGGGGTGGTATACAGAATATAGCCCTATTTGGTAAAATATCCAGTACATATTACGGCAAGAACAGCTCAAATAAGCAGAGAAACGACAGTCCGTCGTTACTTTAAGACATGAAGGTCAATATATCCAGAAAATGTCAAGAACTTTTAAAGTTTCTTCAAGTGCAGTCACAACAACCGTCAAGCGCTATGATTAAACTGGCTCTCATGAGGACTGCCACAGGAAAGGAAGACCCAAAGTTACCTCTGCTGCAGAGGACACGTTCTTTAGAGTTACCAGCTTCAGAAATTGCAGCCCAAATAAATGCTTCACAGAGTTGAAGTAACAGACACATCTCAACATTAATTGTTCAAAGGAGACTGAGTGAATCAGGCCTTTATGGTCGAATTCCTGCAAAGAAACCACTACTAAAGGACATCAATAATAAGAAGTGACTTGCTTGGGCCAAGAAACATGAGCAATGGACATTAGACGGGTGGAAATCTGTCCTTTGATCTGATGAGTCCAAATTTGAGATTTTTGGTTCCAAACTCTGTGTCTTTGTGACCGCATGTGTGGTTCCCACTGTGAAGCATGAAGGAGGAGTTGTGATGGTGTGTGGGTGCTTTGCTGGTGACACTGTTGGTGATTTATTTAGAATTCAAGGTACACTTAACCAGCATGGCTACCACAGCATTCTGCAGTGATACGCCATCCCATCTGGTTTGTGTTTAGTGGGACTATCATTTGTTTTTCAACAGGATAATGACCCAACACACTGTGTAAGGGCTATTTGACCAAGAAGGAGAGTGATGGGGTGCTGCATCAGATGACCTGGCCTCCACAATTTCCCGACCTCAACCCAATTGAGATAGTTTGGGATGAGTTGGACCACAGAGTGAAAGAAAGAATGCTAAGAGTGTGCAAAGCTGTCATCAAGGAAAGGGGTGGCTACTTTGAATAATGTAAAATGTATTTTGATTTGTTTAACACTTTTTTGGTTACTACCTGATTCCATATGTTTCATTTCATAATTTTGATGTTTTCACTATTCTACATTCTAGAAAATAGTAAAAATGAAGAAAAACCTTTGAATGAGTAGGTATTTCCAAACTTTTGGCTGGTACTGTGTATATAAAGAGTATTTGAATAGGTCAAATACATCAGGAATTCCTGATGAATCCGGGGGAAAGTCTCCTCCCTCTCTATCTCTTTCTCTCTTTCTTTCTGTAGGTAGGGGAGTTCCGGATCCATGCAGCAGAGTGGACGGCAAACGTGTCGGCTGAGTTCAAGGAGACACGGCGTCGCCTGAGCGTAGACATCTCGAACAAGTTTGAGCGTGCTGCCTCCATTAAGCGTCGACTGTCCTCAGAGCTGGGCCTCAACCCCATCACCCAGGAGATGACCCCGGGCAGGAGGACGCTGTCCGTGAACCTGGGGCCAGGGGATGAGAGGGAGGCCTACCCCAACCTGGCTCTCTCCCTCACTCCTGTCCCTGGAGCCCTGGCCCGCAATGGCAGTGGACTCTACCTGAACGGACTCAGTCCGGACTACGCTGAGGTAGCCATCATAGAGAGCCTCTAGTGATGAGACACATTTATGGTCATCAGTAGAGATCATTAAGTGAGACTAACACACACACACACGCTTGTGTGTTCATGCTCACACTTGTGCTCATTGGTTGGAGAGACAGACACTTCAAGCTGAGATCTCAGGCATACTGTAGGTGAGTTTTCAGACATACACCCATGCACACACACATGTTCCTCAAAGGTGATGAGATGCATACACACACTAGGCTGTGCAGTAATCGATTGAGTGCTGTGAGGGAGAGAGACACTGGTCGATCATCACTTACAGTAGATCGATCATCACACACAAATACACACACACACACACACTAATTGATGGAGCTTGTGGAGAGACACGCGTTAATGCTCCCACTCCACCTGAAAACACAGAGAGGCTCTGAAGTCTGCATCAGATGAAGAGGTTCTTCACTGTCCAACACTGTATCATCCAAGATGAAACTTTCTCTAAGGCCTTTTACCCAACAAGTGTTAGGTTCTCACCAGGAGGCAACAATCATCACCAAACTTACGGAGCATGCAGTTGATGTATTTCCAAGATTGTGTCTTTTTTCGTTTCAGTTGACACTTTTGTATGGTTCATGTATTCAAACTACTAGGGCAGCATTTATTTGATGCCTTGCTTTCAGTAATGACACCGCTTACAGTTTTAAAGCAGAATGTTTGGATCATTTTTTTTACCTTCAAGATGGACATGCAGCTTTTTACCTAAGGAATATTCCTAGTGCCTTAAATAATGGAAGAACACTTTGAACTTTGTGTTTTGGATTGCCGGTGCATGTTGGACTGAGTCTTATCTATTTGGGTCGTTATCAAGTCTTAATTCTTACTTAAGCAATCCTTGAGAATATTTGTACATTATTTATGCGTCTTTTAGAGAACACAGCAACACATCAAGTAACAAAGAGAAGGTGCATGGAAGGATATGAACTTTGACCTTTTGAAGTGGAGATTTAACAGAAGACACTTACAGTACAAGCATATTTCCGATTGGAGCTGGACTGACTGGGATATTTCTGACCTCTGTCTGTCTGTGTGTGTCAACCATTTTGTCCCTGTTACTGTCCCATTGTCCCCTGCCTGCAATGGTGACTTTGTCATTCAGGCGCATTACTGATAGAATGTCACTCTCTTCCTCCTACTCCTCCTGTTCCTCTCCTCTTCATCCCTCCTCCTCTCCTCCCACTCATAGACAAACGTAGACACTATTTATCATAGAGAGAAATGGTCCTACAGAAGCACATCAACCATTCACCTCTATGGTTGCCTTCAGTAACTCTGTATCCCAACAACTCATCCATTCATGTGGAAATAGTAAGGTAAGATATGTATTTATCTCAATGTTAAGTCCATCAAAGGCAGAAGTGATCTGCACACATAGTACAAAGACTCTAAGATTAGGTGATGAATACTTCTCAATGGGTGGTGGATGTAGAAGGCAGATTAGGTGATGAATACTTCTCAATGGGTGGTGGATGTAGAAGGCAGATTAGGGAAATAGCTTGGTAGCCTCAAGGTTTAATCCGGCTTCTCTCCTCTCCTCTGATTCATCATGTTGGATAGAAATATATTTGGGACATACATATATTGTATTTTCTTATACAAATCAGGCCCATTTTATGCATTTTATTCACTGTATATTTTGATTGGGTGTGTGGGTAATGGGCATGGTTATTGGCATGGTTATGGGCTTGGTTATGCAATGTGTTATAAGGCTGAGGGGAGACGCAATGAAAACATGACTTGGATTGTTACTTCAATGAGGGGAGACGCAATGAAAACATGACTTGGATTGTTACTTGAATGTATTATTTATTCTGTGCTTTCTTATTTCCAATCACGTTTTTAATTTAATATCTTGCCAAAACATCACACATGTACTTCTCATGTGCATCATACAATACAGAACAAAGTGTCTTACAAATGCCCGATTCATCAAGAAACAGGTTTACATTTAACTTTCCATTTTGAACAGGGTAATGGTTGTTAACTGAACGTATGAATGTTTGAATGGTGAGAAAGCAGCCAGGTCACCTGTAATACAAATCAGTATTTGAAATCCATCCATTTATTTTATTTAACCTTTATTGAACTAGGCAAGTCAGTTAAGAACAAATTCTTATTTACAATGACAGCCTACACCAGCCAAACCCAGATGACGCTGGGCCAATTGTGCACCGCCCTATGGGACTACCAATCACAGCCAGTTGTAATACAGCCTGGATTCAAACCAGGGTGTGTATTGTGACGCCTACTAACACTGAGATGCAGCGCCTTAGAGTGCTGCACCACTCGGGAGCCCATGTCTGCAGATTTCGGGAGATGACATGGAAACCGAGCATTAGGGGCAAGAGTGAGGGCTGTAACCTTCAAATAGTTTTTGGTTTTGCTAGGGTATTGGGGACAGGGATGGCGGATGGGTGTAAGCAGCTATCTCTAGTGCTAACGGTTGCATGTTTGAATCCAGCAATAGAAAGTTGTTTTTGAGATTTGGTATAGGCTTAAAAAACAAACATCTCTTTCATCCATCTGCTTCCAGTGCCAAGGTTGCATATTAGAATCCAGAGATAGAAAGTCGTTTTGTAGATTTTTATTTTAAACCTATCCGAAACCTTAACCCTTACCTTAACCATTCAGAGTTAATGCCGAACTTTAAGATTCCGGAGTTAATGCCTAAACGTAACCTTTAAACACTTTTGAATTTTGACGTTTGAGTAACATGGATGAACATCTAATTCTGACGTGAAACTGTGAGAGCATGTTAGAGAAACAAATGTTTATTTGCAGTACAAATCTGAGCAGGCATCATTGCCATCACGGCACTATTTTATGTGTACAGTACAGTATAAAAGTGAATCATGTGTTACTGGGGGGGAAAGACATCCAATGACAGGTTTGTCCTATTTCCAAGAAGTGTCAAGAAGTGTCCTAATACTCTTAAATGGTGTCTTTTCCTTGTCTCCTTAGCTTTCCTTTATGACCCCTGATGTCAAATGACTGCATAGGTTTCCCCCATAGCTATAATCTGCCATATCCTATCAAATCAAGTGATCATGACGAACAAGGAGACGAGGATACAGTAGAAAGCTATTTATCAGTATTGGGACAGTCCATTATCAGTGTGGTAATGAGGGAGAATGCTCACACAGCTCAGAGCAGAGGCCCATGGGAGTTCACTCGTACGACTTCTGCCCGGGCTGTTGTATGATGGACAGGCACTGTAAGGAGTCCTGTCACCACCAAAACTAGCGCATCACGTTATATAAGCATATCTACAGCCCACAGGGGGACTCAGAGAGAGAGAGAGTGTGTGTGTGTGTGTGTGTGTGTGTGTGTGTGTGTGTGTGTGTGTGTGTGTGTGTGTGTGTGCGCACGTGCATGCATGCGCGCATACGTGTAGTATATGTGATCATCACTAATCATTTTCCATCCCCCCCTGAAGGATCTTGGTAGTGTCACATCATTTTTCAAGGGTAAAGACACGTCATAATCACGTCTGTGGTTTGCATCAATGTCCAGACTCAAGCATTTTGAATTTTTCTCAGCCTTTTATATAGAAATGGATATTGAGAGTCATTATGAATGTAAACATGCTCATGATCTAACATTGTGATGTGTGTGCCCAGAAGCATTCAAGTTGTCTCGATGATTACAACGTATATCAAGAGAAAAGAACAGTTAGTTCTTTCATTTATTTCTAATAAACGGATGGGTATATAACACCATGTTGCATGTTAATTTATTTACAACTTCCAGTGTTTGTAAATGCATATATATTTCCAGCTGTGCTTTGCTTCCAATAAGAGGTTTGGACGACAATTTTTCCATTTATCATGAAATGTGTCAACGTCTGTGTGTGAATTCGTCAGACCACAGCAACCTTAAAGTATTTGTATATGAAGTACTCTCAAGGTCAATGCTTTGTTCCTGCACAGAAAGCAACACTCCGAGCCAGAAGATTGCAATTAACAGGAAAAGGAAACTCAATATGACCAAATAAAATGTACAGACTGACAGTATACTGTACCAAGCTTTCAGTCTCTAGACCTTGACCAGATACCATACAATACATAAAAGGTTGTTATTGCAGATTGCTAGATGGCATTAAGTAATGTCAGTTGCAAATGCAATAACTCATGCTTGTGATTCTAACCCCAGCTGGTTGTCCTTTGTTCTGTATAAATCCTTTCTGAAAATGTCTGTGCCTCAAAATGCAGAAGAACATAGACCCTACTGTAGCTTTGACCAAACTGCTAGATGCCTTAAGTCTCCCTCAGATATCATTGTGAGTGGGGAAGGCAATCCTCAGTAAGATGATGTAATTATTATCTAATGAAAGGTTTGGGTTT
This sequence comes from Oncorhynchus clarkii lewisi, assembly GCF_045791955.1. Taxonomy (NCBI): domain Eukaryota; kingdom Metazoa; phylum Chordata; class Actinopteri; order Salmoniformes; family Salmonidae; genus Oncorhynchus; species Oncorhynchus clarkii. The sequence goes on along the minus strand of NC_092150.1, from coordinate 70,261,573 downwards.
CTGAATCACAAGTGTGTGAAGTGGGAGAACATGTTCTATGTGACCTCACAGGTACAGTGTACAGAGCTTAATCATCCAATCATTGCATCAGAACAGTGAAAAAAAAGAACATTACATTAGCAGAAAACTTGAGATGTTCGCCCTGGCCTTGTCCACAGAGACAGGTCTAATCAGACACAGATGCTCAACCTCAGCTGCCTTACTGTACAGTATACAAATGTATTAAAAATAAAAAACAGAAATACCTTATATACTGTACATAATGTAACTATTCAGACCATTTGCTATGAGACTCGAAATCGATCTAAGGTGCATCTTGTTTCCTTTGATTATCCTTGAGATGTTTCTACAACTTGATTGGAGTTCACCTGTGGTAAGTTCAATTGATAGGCGTGTGACTTTCCAAATCATACCCAATCTATATAAGGTCCCACAGTTGACAGCGCATGTCAGAGCTCCGAGATAGGGTTGTGTCAAGGCACATACCTCAGGAAAGGTACCAAAACATTTGAAGGCCTCTATCATTCTTAAATGCAAGAAGTTTAGAAACAACAAGACTTCCTAGAGCTGGCTGCCTGGCCTTGGTCAGGGTGACCAAGAACCCAATGGTCTCTGACAGAGCTCCAGAGTTCCTCTGTGTAGATGGGAGAACCTTCCAGAAGGACAACCATCTCTGCAGCACTCCACCAATCAGGCCTTTATGGTAAAGTGGCCAGACGGAAGCCCGCTTGGAGTTTGCCTAAAGACTCTCAGACCACGAGAAACAATATTCTCTGGTCTGACGAAACCAAGATTGAACTCTTTGGCCTGAATGCCAAGAGGAAACATGGTGGTGGCAGCATCATGCTGTGGGGATGTTTTTCAGTGGCAGGGACTGTCACTAACTAGTCAGGATTGAAGGAAACATGAACAGAGCAAAGTACAGAGAGATCCTTGATAAAAACCTGCTTCAGAGCGCTCAGGATCTCAGAACGGAGGCGAAGGTTCACTTTCCAACAGGACAACGACCCTAAGCACACAGCAGCCAAGACAAAGCAGGAGTGGCTACGGGACAAGTTTCTGAATGTCCTTGAGTGGCTCAGCCAGAGCCTGGGCTTGAACCCGATCGAACATCTCTGGAGAGACCTAAAAATAGCTGTGCAGCAACGCTCCCCATCCAACCTGACAGAGCTTAAGAGGATCTGTAGAGAAGAATGGGAGAAACTCCCCAAATACAGGTGTGCCAAGCTTGTAGCATCATAACCAAGAAGACTCAAGGCTGTAATCACTGTCAAAGGTGGTTCAACAAAGTACTGAGTAAAGGGTCTGAACACTTATGTAAATGTGATATTTCAGTTTTATAGAAAACTGTTTTTGCCTTGTCATTATGGGGTATTGTGTGTAGATTGACGTGGGGGACAAAAACAATTTAATCTATTTTAGAATAAGGCTGTAACGTAACAAAATGTGGAAAAAGTCAAGGGGTCTGAATACTTTCCGAATGTACTGTATGTACACTACCTTTCAAAAGTCCATTTGAAATGTCCTTGTTTTTTAAAGAAAAGCACATTTTTGGTCCATTAAAATAACATAAAATGTATCAGAAATATAGAGTAGACATTGTTAATGTTGTAAATTACTATTGTAGCTGGAAACTGCTGGAATACCTATATAGGCGTACAGAGGCCCATTATCAGCAACCATCACTGTGTTCCAATGGCACGTTGTGTTAGCTAATCCAAGTTTATCATTTTAAAATGCTAATTGATAATTAGAAAACCATTTTGCAATTATGTTAGCACAGCTGAAAACTGTTGTTCTGATTAAAGAAGCAATAAAACTGGCCTTCATGAGACTAGTTGTGTGTCTGGACATCAGCTTTTGTGGGTTCGATTACAGGCTCAAAATGGCCAGAAACAAATAACGTTCTTCTGAAACTCGTCAGTCTATTCTTGTTCTGAGAAATGAAGGCTAGATATTCCTCAAAAAGTCAGCCGTTTCCAGCAACAATAGTCATTTACAACATGAACAATGTCTACATTGTATTTGTGGTGAATTTGATGTTATTTTAATGGATACTTTTTTTTCAAAAACATTCAAAAACTTTTGAATGGTAGTGTATATGCAACTGCCAGAATAATAGAAACACCAACAAGCCGCCAGAACAGCTTCAATGATCCTATGCATAGATTCTACAAGTGTCTCGAACTCTTTTGGAGGGATAACACATTCTTCCAAGAAAAATTCTATCATCTGGTATTTTGCTGATGGTGGTGAAAAACGCTGTCTCAGGCGCCACTCCAGAATCTCCCATAAGTGATCAACTGGGTTGAGATCTGGTCACTGAGACAGCCGTGGCATTTGGTTTACATCGTTTTCATGCTCATAAAAACCATTCAGTGACCACTTGTGCACCGTGGATGTGGGCATTGTCATCCACTATCAAGATAAGGTGATCAGTCAGAATGGCTGTGTATTTCTGTCGTTTACCATGCCCTCTAAGGGGTTGAGTAGACCTAAACCATGCCAGGAAAATACACCCACACCATAACAGAGCCGCCAGAACCCTCAATTACTCATGTGTTTCCATTATTTTTGGCAGTTACCTGTATTTTACAATGACCTACATACTTGACATACCTCACTACATGACAATCCACACACGCACGCACACATGAACCAAGCCTTTATTTCCTGTCTAGACTTGATTGAATGACTGATTGAAGGATTGAGTGATTGACTGAGTTCTTAATGCGTTTGTACTCTGACTGAAAAGGATGTGTCAGGCTCAGTCAGACAGGGATCCTCTGAGGACGAGTCAAGACAAGCTGGTGTTAGATTGAGAGAGGCTAGAGCTGTGTGTGTGGTTGTGCGTGTGTGTGTGTGTGGGGGGGGGGGGGGGGGGGGGGCATAGAGGGGGAAGGTTTGATTTGATTTCTACATCACTGAGAGTCTTTTAAAACATTATTATTCTGTTCATTATTGTACACTTGGATTTAGTCTTTAGTCATGAGACAAGCCTCTGCTAAGCTAGATGCTGTTCATTAATTTAAAGCATTTCCCAGCCACTGCTTCCAAACCCAGAGGAGGCAATGTACGAGAAATGCTAGCACTGTGACACTTGCTATTGCCAAACTGCCTCGTTAGGAAAATGCATGTATAGCACAAGCAACAGAGCATCTCGTGAAATGGAGAGTATAGGTTTTATGTTCTCATCAATGGTCTTTGTGAGGTAGCTTTAGGCCACTCAAACTGTTTCAGGGTGACTTCATTGATGCCCAGACAATAGGGTTCAGACAATAGGGTTCAGACAATAGGGTTCAGACAATAGGGTTCAGACAATAGGGCTCAGACAATAGGGTTCAGACAATAGGGTTCAGACAATAGGGTTCAGACAATAGGGCTCAGACAATAGGGCTCAGACAATAGGGTTCAGACAATAGGGTTCAGACAATAGGGTTCAGACAATAGGGTTCAGACAATAGGGTTCTTCACCAAATTCCAAGTTCTAAGAAACGAGAGGAAGAGACATTTTTGATTCTGAGAAAACCTCTGACTGTCACTGTCACCCTGCTTTCATCCTCTACAGACAATAGCCTCAAGATTAAGTTAATGGTCACAGCAGCTCAAATGGAGGGGAAAAACAGGGCTTGATTAATTTTTATCTCACGGACCAGAGTTTGAAACTGCAAATCTAATAAATAACTGCTGAGAACAACAGTAACACAACAATAAAGGAACAGTAAAACTGATGCAAGAAGGTAGCTCACACTTTTTTAAAGATCAATAAAAACTAGTGGTTTGGAAATGTGTTATTAGACTTGTGGTGTGGTTAAAAAACTATTTACTGTGTCCTTAAAGAGCCCTATTCAACCAACCACTGTGACACCAGCTTTCTGGAAACAGGACAAAACACATAATTCTTCAAAAAGGCACATTTGGACTTGTTAACAACATTTTTCTCAGACATATACAATGTGTGTACAAAACATTAAGGACACCTGCTCTTTCCATGAAGTAGACTGACCAGGTGAATCCAGGTGAAAGCTATGATCCGTTATTGATGTCACTTGTTAAAACCACTTCAATCAGTGTAGATGAAGGGGGGGGGGACGGGTTAAAGAAGGATTTTCAAGCCTTGCGACAACGGAGACATGGATTGTGTGTGTACCATTCAGAGGACGGGGCAAGGTGGGGCAAGACAAGATTTAAGTGCCTTTGAGCGGGGTATGGTAGTAGGTGCCAGGTGCACCGGTTTGTGTCAAGAACTGCAACGCTGCTGGGTTTTTCACACCCAAAGGACATCCAGCCAACTTGACACAACTGTGGGAAGCATTGGAGTCAACATGGGACAGCATCCCTGTGGAACGCTTTCCACACCTTGTAGACTTCATGCCCCAATGAATTGATGCTGTTCTGAGGGCAAAACAGGGGGGGTGCAACTCAATATTAGAAAGGTGTCCATAATTGTTTGTACACTCAGTGCCTTCAGAAAGTATTCATACTGCTTGACATACTGCTTTTATTGTGTGACAGCCTGAATTCAAAATGGATTCAATCTTTTTTTTCACCCATCTACACATAATGCCCCTGTTACGAATCCCTTTTGGCCCGACAGTCTAGTGGGGATGGTAATGAGACCCGTAACATAACTCATGTAATTTATAATAGTGACAAAGTAAAAGTGTGAACGAAATAACCACGACAACTGAAATCTACCGTCAAACTCAGGGTTCATTAATAAACACACGGTAATGGAGGGAGCAGGAAAAGGGGCTGAGCTGGACCCAAGGAAAGAAACAATAAGTATTCAAAAACACCCCTAAACTAGACTAGCCTATTTCAACAACAGCTAACTAACTAACCAAAAATACAGTGGGTGGTCCGCCCAGTTCTAACTAGGGTATTTAACAAAGTTTACCTACGGGTAGTGTATGCCCATGGGCGACTTGTCTCGGTTCCCCCTTTTCCCACCAGTGAGGGGAGAAGGAGAGAAAAGAAACACACACACAGGATACACACACAGGATACTTGTATCCGTAACACCCCATAATGACAAAGTGAAAACAGGTTTTTAGAAGTTTTTGCAAATGTATTGAAAATGAAATACAGAAATATGTAATTTAAGTAAGTATTCACAACCCTGAGTCAATTCTTTGCAGAAGCACCTTTGGCAGCAATTAGAGCTGTGAGTCTTTCTGGGTAAGTCTCTAAGAGCTTTCCACACCTGGATTGTGCAACATTTGTCCATTATTATTTTCAAAATTCTTCAAGTTCTGTCAAATTGGTTGTTAATCACTGCTAGACAACCATTTTCAGGTCTTGACATAGATTTTCAAGTAGATTGAAGTCCAAACTGTAACTCGGCCACTCAGGAACATTCACTGTCTTCTTGGTAAGCAATTCCAGTGTGGATGTGGCCTTGTGTTTTAGGTTATTGTCCTGCTGAAAGGTGAATTATGGAAAGTAGTGTCTTGTGGAAAGCAGACTGAACCAGGTTTTTGTCCAGGATTTTGCTTGTGCTTAGCTCCATTCCGTTTCTTTCATATCCTAAAAAACTCCCCAGTCCTTAACGATTACAAGCATACCCATAACATAATGCAGCCCCCACTATGCTTGAAAGAGTGGTACTCAGTAATGTGCTTTATTGGATATGCCCCAAACATAACACTTTATATTCAAGACAAAACAGTTATTGCCTTGCTACATTTTTTGCAGTATTACTTTAGTGCCTTGTTGCAAACAAGATACATGTTTTGCAATATTTTTATTCTGTACAGCCTTCCATCTTTTCACTCTCTAAATTAGGTTAGTATTGTGGAATAACTACAATGTTGTTGATCCATCCTCAGTTTTCTCCTATCACAGCCATTAAACTCTGTAACTGTTTTAAAGTCACCATTGGCTTCATGGTGAATTCCCTGAGCGGTTTCCTTCGTTTCCGGCAACTGAGTTAAGAATGATGCCTGTATATTTGTAGTGACTTGGTGTATTGACACACCAGCCAAAGTGTACTTAATAACTTCACCATGGTCAAGGGGATATTCAATGTCTGCTTTTCTAAATATTTATGAGGCACTGGAAAACCTCCCTGGTCTTTGTGGTTGATCCTGTTTTTGAAAATGACTGCTCGACGGAGGGACCGTTACAGTGAATTGTATGTGTTAGGTATCGAAATAAGGTAGTCATTCAAAAATCATGTTCAACGCTATAATTGAGTCCATGCAGCTTATTATGTGACTTGTTAAGAAAATGTTTACTTCTGAACTTATTTAGGCTTGCCATAACCAACGGGTTGAATAGTTATCACTCAAGACATTTCAGCTTTGAATTTTTAATTTAAAATATTTTAAAAATACTTTAAAATAATTTTACTTTGACATTATGGGGTATTGTGTGCAGGCCGGTGACAAAACATCTAAATGTAACATTTTAAATTCAAGCTGTAACCCAACAAAATGTGGAAATATTCAAGGGGTGTGAATACTTTCTGAAGGCACTGTAACGTTGAACATGGCTACTCTTCCGCTGCAGGGGACAAGTGGTATGTTTGACTGTTTGACCTTTATGTTGCCTGTGACAGGGTGTCCATGGGGCTGTGGGGTCCCCTCCCATGCTGAGAGGATGAATAGTCCTCTGACCTTCTCTCTGCCCAAGCCCACCTACTGGGTGGCTAGATAAAACATGGGCTGGTGTCAGGGTGTTATTTTAGGAATCAGATACATGTTATGAGATGTTATACCGCATTGTGGCCCCTACATTACAGCACTATACTGGAGCCATTGTTTAAATCAAATCAAATCAAATCAAATCAAATTTTATTTGTCACATACACATGGTTAGCAGATGTTAATGCGAGTGTAGCGAAATGCTTGTGCTTCTAGTTCCGACAATGCAGTAATAACAAGTAATCTAACTAACAATTCCAAACTACTGTCTTGTACACAGTGTAAGGGGATAAAGAATATGTACATAAGGATATATGAATGAGTGATGGTACAGAGCAGCATAGGCAAGATACAGTAGATGGTATCGGGTACAGTATGTACAAATGAGATGAGTATGTAAACAAAGTGGCATAGTATAGTATAAAGTGGCTAGTGATACATGTATTACATAAGGATACCGTCGATGATATAGAGTACAGTATATACGTATGCGTATGAGATGAATAATGTAGGGTAAGTAACATTTATATAAGGTAGCATTGTTTAAAGTGGCTAGTGATATATTTACATCATTTCCCATCAATTCCCATTATTAAAGTGGCTGGAGTTGAGTCAGTGTCAGTGTGTTGGCAGCAGCCACTCAGTGTTAGTGGTGGCTGTTTAACAGTCTGATGGCCTTGAGATAGAAGCTGTTTTTCAGTCTCTCGGTCCCAGCTTTGATGCACCTGTACTGACCTCGCCTTCTGGATGATAGCGGGGTGAACAGGCAGTGGCTCGGGTGGTTGATGTCCTTGATGATCTTTATGGCCTTCCTGTGACATCGGGTGGTGTAGGTGTCCTGGAGGGCAGGTAGTTTGCCCCCGGTGATGCGTTGTGCAGACCTCACTACCCTCTGGAGAGCCTTACGGTTGAGGGCGGTGCAGTTGCCATACCAGGCGGTGATACAGCCCGCCAGGATGCTCTCGATTGTGCATCTGTAGAAGTTTGTGAGTGCTTTTGGTGACAAGCCGAATTTCTTCAGTCTCCTGAGGTTGAAGAGGCGCTGCTGCGCCTTCTTCACGATGCTGTCTGTGTGAGTGGACCAATTCAGTTTGTCTGTGATGTGTATGCCGAGGAACTTAAAACTTGCTACCCTCTCCACTACTGTTCCATCGATGTGGATAGGGGGGTGTTCCCTCTGCTGTTTCCTGAAGTCCACAATCATCTCCTTAGTTTTGTTGACGTTGAGTGTGAGGTTGTTTTCCTGACACCACACTCCGAGGGCCCTCACCTCCTCCCTGTAGGCCGTCTCATCGTTGTTGGTAATCAAGCCTACCACTGTTGTGTCGTCCGCAAACTTGATGATTGAGTTGGAGGCGTGCGTGGCCACGCAGTCGTGGGTGAACAGGGAGTACAGGAGAGGGCTCAGAACGCAACCTTGTGGGGCCCCAGTGTTAAGGATCAGCGGGGAGGAGATGTTGTTGCCTACCCTCACCACCTGGGGGCGGCCCGTCAGGAAGTCCAGTACCCAGTTGCACAGGGCGGGGTCGAGACCCAGGGTCTCGAGCTTGATGACGAGCTTGGAGGGTACTATGGTGTTGAATGCCGAGCTGTAGTCGATGAACAGCATTCTCACATAGGTATTCCTCTTGTCCAGATGGGTTAGGGCAGTGTGCAGTGTGGTTGAGATTGCATCGTCTGTGGACCTATTTGGGCGGTAAGCAAATTGGAGTGGGTCTAGGGTGTCAGGTAGGGTGGAGGTGATATGGTCCTTGACTAGTCTCTCAAAGCACTTCATGATGACGGATGTGAGTGCTACGGGGCGGTAGTCATTTAGCTCAGTTACCTTAGCTTTCTTGGGAACAGGAACAATGGTGGCCCTCTTGAAGCATGTGGGAACAGCAGACTGGTATAGGGATTGATTGAATATGTCCGTAAACACACCGGCCAGCTGGTCTGCGCATGCTCTGAGGGCGCGGCTGGGGATGCCATCTGGGCCTGCAGCCTTGCGAGGGTTAACACGTTTAAATGTCTTACTCACCTCGGCTGCAGTGAAGGAGAGACCGCATGTTTTCGTTGCAGGCCGTGTCAGTGGCACTGTATTGTCCTCAAAGCGGGCAAAAAAGTTATTTAGTCTGCCTGGTAGCAAGACATCCTGGTCCGTGACTGGGCTGGGTTTCTTCCTGTAGTCCGTGATTGACTGTAGACCCTGCCACATGCCTCTTGTGTCTGAGCCGTTGAATTGAGATTCTACTTTGTCTCTGTACTGGCGCTTAGCTTGTTTGATAGCCTTGCGGAGGGAATAGCTGCACTGTTTGTATTCGGTCATGTTACCAGACACCTTGCCCTGATTAAAAGCAGTGGTTCGCGCTTTCAGTTTCACACGAATGCTGCCATCAATCCACGGTTTCTGGTTAGGGAATGTTTTAATCGTTGCTATGGGAACGACATCTTCAACGCACGTTCTAATGAACTCGCACACCGAATCAGCGTATTCGTCAATGTTGTTATCTGACGCAATACGAAACATCTCCCAGTCCACGTGATGGAAGCAGTCTTGGAGTGTGGAGTCAGCTTGGTCGGACCAGCGTTGGACAGACCTCAGCGTGGGAGCCTCTTGTTTTAGTTTCTGTCTGTAGGCAGGGATCAACAAAATGGAGTCGTGGTCAGCTTTTCCGAAAGGGGGGCGGGGCAGGGCCTTATATGCGTCGCGGAAGTTAGAGTAACAATGGTCCAAGGTCTTTCCTCCCCTGGTTGCGCAATCGATATGCTGATAAAATTTGGGGAGTCTTGTTTTCAGATTAGCCTTGTTAAAATCCCCAGCTACAATGAATGCAGCCTCCGGATAAATTGTTTCCAGTTTGCAGAGAGTTAAATAAAGTTCGTTCAGAGCCATCGATGTGTCTGCTTGGGGGGGGATATATACGGCTGTGATTATAATCGAAGAGAATTCTCTTGGTAGATAACTTAATTAACTGTCTTCCGGGCATATCCACATGGTTAATTTCTGGTTCATTCAGTATCTTGTTTGTGTTTTGATGTCATCTTTATTAACTGCTCTGTTCCTCCAAAATTTCCACAAGTGACTTTTCATTTTTGGGTCGTTCCATGTCATTTCAGCAAGCCATGACACACACCATCTCAGATTGTTTCTGAAATCATTTCTGTTGTTAAAAACAGTTACGATTAGCATTCCTGCAAGATCATTTCATTGAAATATAATTAGATCTCTGAGACATTAAGCTAATTGATCACAGCCAAGTTGGCCATTTTAATTTATAGCATTTATATAATATTCAACAAATATAGTATTTAACATCCAACTTGCAACAACAAAAAAACAAACAAGCAGAATATCATGACAGAAGGTCAACCAATAGAGGCCAAGTCTTTGAAAGCTACATCCTCTGCAGATGGAGAGGGTCAGTTCATGACTTGAGCGGAGGATGGTAAATGTTGGCGATGGAGTCTGCTGGTGACCTTGTAGAGGGCAAGTCTGGGAATCAGCCTGAGTCATATAGCCACTGGACTTTTCCTCTTCCACTCTGTGAATCACCCACTTGGGTGAGCCACAGCAACTGGGAGCCAGAAAGCTCACCACACTAAGATAAAAATAGTAACCAGTCAACTTCTCTACGAGCCCTCTGCCTCTGCACTGTTGTATTCCTCCATCCATCATTCTTGTCACGCTTCAAACAACTCTTCACATGATGTTATCAAAGATCAGGAACTGGCAGCCAGGATATAGGATGGGACAACTTCAGTGACTAATTTATCTGAATGGGGGGAATCACCAATTCTCTGGGTATGCATTACATAGGATGAAGAAATAATACTCAGGGGGGAGGATGGTGGATTTTTTTGAGGTGGAACGACCCTTTTAGCAATTCTCTGTGTCTGAGAGATGCAGGAGACAGCATGGTGGTTGCTATAGAAACAGTTCATTAGGGCTGAGAGCTTGGGTAATGTTTTGTATCTGCAGCACCAGGCGTGCGAGGGGAAGCTATATTCACCTGACAGACAGACAGACAGACAGACAGACAGACAGACAGACAGACAGACAGACAGACAGACAGACAGACAGACAGACAGACTAGGCCTATGCATAGCCTCGGGATGATGTTTGAGTTGGAAGTGCTGGAGGAGGGGGGGGGTCCTTTATAATAAATAATGCATCTACACTGAGTATAAAAACATTAAGAACAGTTGCTCTTTCTATTGAGCAGGTGACTGACCAGGTGAATCCAGGTGAAAGCTAAGATCCCTTATTGATGTCCCTTGTTAAATACACTTCAATCAGTGTGTAGATGAAGGGGATGAGACAGGTTAAAGAAGGATTTTTAAGAGACAATTGAGACATTGATTGTGTATGTGTGCCATTCAGAGGGTGAATGAGCAAGACAAAATATTTAAGTGCCTTTGACCTGGGTATGGTAGTAGGTCCCAGGCGCACCGGTTTGTGTTAAGAACTGCAATGCTGCTGGGTTTTTCATGTTCAACCGTTTTCCGTGTGTATCAAGAATGGTCCACCAGCCAAAGGACATCCAGCCAACTTGACACAACTGTGGGAAGCATTGGATTCAACATGGGCCAGCATCCCTGTTGAACACCTAAGACACCTTGTAGAGTCCATGCCCTGACGAATTGAGACTGTTCAGAGGGCTTTTTCTTTTTCTTCGTATTTATAATAATTTGTTTTTTCATTATTATTATTATATATATGCAAAACTTGCTTTGTTTCATTCTCTTGAAACATTTTCGTTGACTAAATTCAGTTCAATCTGTCTTTTTAATTGTGTGCTCTATATTTAGATTAACATTGGTTATAAGTAGGCCTGTTGTAAAATAACTATCATTAGCGTATTGCTGTCATTGGTTGGGTATGGTAGGCACTAGCCTTTCTTGGTAATGGCTGCAATATAGTCTGTTCAAAACGTTTGTGAAGGTCTAAAACAGTTCTCAAGTGTTTTGTTTCATTCTGTTGAGACATTTTCTTTGGCCAATTTAAGTTCCAACTGTAATGTCCTATAATACAATTTATGAAATGGATTCCTAAACATTCGGAAAAGGGGATACCTAACCAGTGCACAACTGAATGCTTTCAACCAAAATGTGTCTTTCACATTTAATCCAAACCTACCTCAAAGAGGTGCGGGAAGGCTGCCTTAATCGACATCCACATCATCATCGCCTGGTGAGCAGTTGTTGTTGCCAGTGATGTCTGGTGAGGACCTACCTTACAACAGGCCTACAAGCCCTCAGTCCAGCCTCTTTCAGCTTTTTGCGGACAGTCTGAGCACTGATGGAGGGATTGTGCGTTCCTGGTGTAACTCAGGCAGTTGTTGTTGCCATTCTGTACCTGTCCAACAGTTGTGATGTTCGGATGTACCGATCCTGTGCAGGTGTTATTACACGTGGTCTGCCACTGTGAGGACGATCATCTGTTCGTCCTGTCTCCCTGTAGCGCTGTCTTAGGAGTCTCACAGTACGGACATTGCAATTTAGTGCCCTGGCCACATCTGCAGTCCGTCCTCATGCCTCCTTGCAGCCTGCCTAAGGCACGTTCACGCAGATGAGCAGGGACCCTGGGCAAAAAACTATCGGGCTATATCGAATCTTCCATTCCTCTCAAACATTTTTGAAAAAGCTGTTGTGCAGAAACTCACTGCCTTCCTAAATACAAACAATGTATACGAAATGCTTCAGTCTGGTTTTAGACCCCATCATAGCACCGAGACTGCACTTGAGAAGGTGGTAAAGGACCGTTTATCCTCTAGCACTTAGCCATCCCGGATCCGGGATCATGAATACAGCCTCAAGCTCATTACCATAACACAACGTTAACTATTCATGAAAATCGCAAATGAAATGAAATAAATATGCTAGCTCTCAAGCTTAGCCTTTTGTTAACAACACTGTCATCTCAGATTTTCAAAATATGCTTCTCAACCGTAGGAAAACAATCATTTGTGTAACAGTAGCTAGCTAGCGTAGCATTTAGCATTAGCGTTAGCGTTAGCATTCAGCAGGCAACATTTTCACAAAAACCAGAAAAGCATTCAAATAAAATCATTTACCTTTGAAGAACTTCAGATGTTTTCAATGAGGAGACTCTGTTAGATAGCAAATGTTCAGTTTTTCCTGTTTTTCCTTGTTTAGGAGAAATCGCTCCGTTTGGTGCGTCACGTTTGGCTACCAAAAAAAAACGAAAATCCAGTCATCAAAACGCCAAACTTTTTTCCAAATTAACTCCACTATATCGACTGAAACATGGCAAACGTTGTTTAGAACCAATCCTCAAGGTGTTTTTCACATATCTCTTCGATGATATATCGTTCGTGGAAGTGTTCTTTCTCTCCTGAATCCCAGGAGAAAATGCCCGCACCTGAAGATTACGCACCAATTTAGACTAAGGACACCGGGCGGACCCCTGGAAAATGTAGTCTCTTATGGCCAATCTTCCAATGATATGCCTACAAATACGTCACAATGCTGCAGACATCTTGAAGAAACGACAGAAAGGGCAGGCTCGTTCGTGGTGCATTCACAGCCATATAAGGAGACATTGGAAAACAGAGCTTCAGAAATTCTGCTCATTTCCTGTTTGAAGTTTCATCTTGGTTTCGCCTGTAGCATGAGTTCTGTGGCACTCACAGATAATATCTTTGCAGTTTTGGAAACGTCAGACTGTTTTCTTTCCAAAGCTGTCAATTATATGCATAGTCGAGCATCTTTTCGTGACAAAATATTGCGCTTAAAACGGGCACGTTTTTTTATCCAATAATGAAATAGCGCCCCCATAGACTCAACTGGTTAATGGCATCAGACCAAGGCTCTGCATCTGTCCTTGTGCTCCTAGACCTTAGTACTGCTTTTGAAACCATCGATCACCACATTCTTTTGGAGAGATTGGAAACCCAAACTGGTCTACACGGACAAGTTCTGGCCTGGTTTAGATCTTATCTGTCGGAAAGATATCAGTTTGTCTCTGTGAATGGTTCTCTGTGTTTCTCAAATTTCGGTGTTCCTCAAGGTTCCGTTTTAGGACCACTATTGTTTTCACTATATATTTTACCTCTTAGGGATGTCATTCGAAAACATAATGTTAACTTACACAGCTATGCGGATGACACACAGCTGTACATTTCAATGAAACATGGTGAAGCCCCAAAATTACCCTCGCTAGAAGCCTGTGTTTCAGACATAAGGAAGTGGATGGCTGCAAACTATCTACTTTTAAACTCAGACAAAACAGAGATGCTTGTTCTAGGTCCCAAGAAACAAAGAGATCTTCTGTTGAATCTGACAATTCATCTTAATGGTTGTACAGTCGTCTCAAATAAAACTGTGAAAGACCTCGAATATAAGAATATAAACAATCCATAGATGGCATTTCCCATTCAAGTCAGGATTGGCAGCCATCGCTAGTGTACCCATTGCTAGTGTACTCATTAGTTTAACAGTCAAAGTGCAAGGGTTAGATGTTCCAAAATTCAATAGATTATATCTCTGGCCACAACACAACAAGCTGTTCTATAGTTGGTGCACGTGCTGCCCAAATTGCAGCCTTCCCAACTGTAAGTGCTTGTGATAAACATAATCCACAGCAATTTATTTAGAAGCTATTGATCCTCTGTAGCTAAATTAGGCTCTCTGGTGTAGTATTTTATGCTATACATTATGTTCTCTAACGTTCAGACAGGAGTAATATAATATACTGTAGACTAATTTTGGCCAAATAATTTCATGCAGCACCCCCAGCACCCCTATTTCCCATGGCTATGGGCCCATGAAATGGAATTGTGTCTGTCTCAGGAGTTAAACTGTTTTAGTGAATAGTGAGTGTTTTGGTAACTGTGAAAGAACCCCAATTGGCGAAAAGCATTTGCTGAGGTGTTGTACAGATGTTGTGTGGGAGTACCACTGGGTATATGTTTCATACTCATCTGTAAACAAATGTATCAAAGGGGTTGTAGACCTATGTGAGTGCTTTTATGGCACTGCCTTACAGAGTGTGGGTGCTCACAAAACGTTTACACGGCTTCCCTAAGGGTTCCAACCAGAATTCCAAAGAAATCTATGTCTCCACACACCATTATCCTACCTCAAATGATACGCTAGGGACAACTTTATGTGCTGATTTACACTCAAATAGACCTTTTTTCTTTTTTTACTTATTTGACTGAACCTTCCTCTGGTTCTGATTTGCATAGCAGCTGCCAGAGGACAGAGCTGAATCAGTATTCACTTCACAGCTGAGTAAATCAGACTTTTATGGAAAGAGGGCAACAGCAGCATACAGTGGGGCAAAAAAGTATTTAGCCAGCCACCAATTGTGCAAATTCTCCTACTTAAAAAGATGAGAGAGGCCTGTAATTTTCAGCATAGGTACACTTCAACTATGATAGACAAAATGAGGGGGAAAAAATCCAGAAAATCACATTGTATGATTTTTAATGAATTTATTTGCAAATTGTGGTGGAAAATAAGTATTTGGTCAATAACAAAAGTTTATCTCAATACTTTGTTATATTCCCTTTGTTGGCAATGGCAGAGGTCAAATGTTTTCTGTAAGTCTTCACAAGGTTTTCACACACTGTTGCTGGTATTTTGGCCCATTCCTCCATGCAGATCTCCTCTAGAGCAGTGATGTTTTGGGGCTGTTGCTGGGCAACACAGACTTTCAACTCCCTCCAAAGATTTTCTATGGGGTTGAGATCTGGAGACTGGCTAGGCCACTCCAGGACCTTGAAATGCTTCTTACGAAGCCACTCCTTCGTTGCCCGGGCGGTGTGTTTGGGATCATTGTCATGCTGAAAGACCCAGCCACGTTTCATCTTCAATACCCTTGCTGATGGAAGGAGGTTTTCACTCAAAATCTCACGATACATGGCCCCATTCATTCTTTCCTTTACACGGATCAGTCGTCCTGGTCCCTTTGCAGAAAAACATTCCCAAAGCATGATGTTTCCACTCCCATGCTTCACAGTAGGTATGGTGTTCTTTGGATGCAACTCAGCATTCTTTGTCCTCCAAACACAACTAGTTGAGTTTTTACCAAAAAGTTATATTTTGGTTTCATCTGACCATATGACATTCTCCCAATCTTCTTCTGGATCATCCAAATGCTCTCTAGCAAACTTCAGACGGGCCTGGACATGTTCTGGCTTAAGCAGGGGGACACGTCTGGCACTGCAGGATTTGAGTCCCTGGCGGCGTAGTGTGTTACTTTGGTCCCAGCTCTCTGCAGGTCATTCACTAGGTCTCCCCGTGTGGTTCTGGGATTTTTGCTCACCGTTCTTGTGATCATTTTGACCCCACGGGGTGAGATCTTGCGTGGAGCCCCAGATCAAGGGAGATTATCAGTGGTCTTGTATGTCTTCCATTTCCTAATAATTGCTCCCACAGTTGATTTCTTCAAACCAAGCTGCTTACCTATTGCAGATTCAGTCTTCCCAGCCTGGTGCAGGTCTACAATTTTGTTTCTGGTGTCCTTTGACAGCTCTTTGGTCTTGGCCATAGTGGAGTTTGGAGTGTGACTGTTTGAGGTTGTGGACAGGTGTCCTTTATACTGATAACAAGTTCAAACAGGTGCCATTAATACAGGTAACGAGTGGAGGACAGAGGAGCCTCTTAAAGAAGAAGTTACAGGTCTGTGAGAGCAATAAATCTTGCTTGTTTGTAGGTGACCAAATACTTATTTTCCACCATAATTTGCAAATAAATTCATAAAAAATCCTACAATGTGATTTTCTGGATTTGTTTCCTCATTTTGTCTGTCATAGTTGAAGTGTACCTATGATGGAAATTACAGGCCTCTCTCATCTTTTTAAGTGGGAGAACTTGCACAATTGGTGGCTGACTAAATACTTTTTTGCCCCACTGTACCTATCCTGTACATTTTGTAAATATTTGTAAAAATTCATACATTTTTATTGCATTTTTCCCTACAAACTTTTATAAAAAAGAATGAACAATTAATATAGCTAATTAATATAATCAAAATCTACCACAGAGTTTCAAGACTGAAGCTGGCAAGTTGTTTGTTTGGCTAGCTAGCTAATGTTAGCTGGCTGGCAATTGTTTTGATTCGAATGCCAGCCAGTGTCTGGAGGTTGAGGATGGAGAGAAGCTCGAAAGCAAGACAGCTGAGGTGTGAAGATCATAGGGAGGACTAAGTTACAAGGCTACACTGGGACCAAGTAGGGGGCCAAAGACACTTGAACAGCTTCTACCAAGCCATAAGACTGCTGGACAGTTAATCAAATGGCTACTCAGACTATTTATATTGGCCTCCTTTATTATTTATGAATGTATTGATGTTAATTGTTTTGCACTGGCTCTATGCACACTCACTAGATACTACACTGACACTCCAGCACGCACACACACTGTCAGCGTATGCGCTACTGGTGTAGAAGTCAGGTGCAGAGAGTTGTGATCAGGCGCACACTTTATTCTGGCAGAAGCAAACAACCAACGGACGCAACAGTGTCCAACAAACATAGTAACCCGGGGGAAAAACCAGCTAGGCGCGTCAAGACAAAACACATAACAAAACAATCCCACACAAAGACATGGGGGGAACAGAGGAATATATATATGCAGTTGATTAGGGAATGTAAACCAAGACAAGACAAAACAAATGGAACAATGAAAAATGGCACGGCGATGGCTAGAAGGCCGGTGACATCGACCGCCGAACGCCGCCCGAACAAGGAGGGGAGCCGACTTCGGCGGAAGTCGTGACACACACATACACACACAGACACTACATACACTCACACACAAAAAACGCACACACATGCATGCACGCACACACATGCATGCACACGTGACCAATAACATTTTATTTGAATTTGATCTGTGCCCAAGTGGGTTCTTCATTTTGGTAGAAGTGAAGCAGTAGCTACTGTATCTAGCTACACCAACTGGGGAGTCCGTGAACTGCAAGTGCTGAGCTCAAACTTCATCAGGACTCTGATACACCTTGATGACACTGTGCTGCCTGCCCCTGGACTTGCTCCAGCTGACCATCTTTGCTTGCTCTCCCCCTTTAACCACCTCCCTCCGATGACCACTTGAGCCATACACTTTACGGACCCTCCACATGACCTTCCATCTCATGAATGATATTGGTGTTGTTTTCTAAATTGCTTGACTTTTTTGTGCTGCTTAAAAGCACTTTGAGATTCTTTATGTAATGAATAACACTATGAAAGTTGAATAAGTTATTATTATTATTATACACAGAAAACTTTACTCCAGGGGCCCACAGTTGGGAAGTCAGGGCCTCAGCCCTGTCAGCCTTGCCCTTCTGAGGCAGACTGTCTGTCTGAAGTGAAGGAGGATATCTGAAACTACCTTCTGTCCTGACAAACAGAACCCAGAGCTCTCTAGGTTACGGATCACTTCACCTTACACCGTACGTTATTTATAATAAGGGTTACCTGGAGAAAGTCTGACCTCTGAAATAAAACATATATTTTAAATATGTCAAAATGAAAACATAAAGAGGATAGCAGAAAACATGGCTACCACTTACCAGAATTAGATATGTAGTTTTAGAAACTGTTATTTGTCCATTACATGGCAACGCATGCATTTTTATAGTGCACAGGCCTGCGAGCCAGAAGGTTATGGGTTAGCATACCATGGTGGACAAGAGTAGGTGTGGAGAGATCGCCTTAATAGTAAAAGCTTTGCATGAATCGATCATCATATTTGAAGATCCAGGAAAAAAGACAAATTCTACTTAATTTTACAATCTTTTTTAATACCACAAAAATTACAGGATAAGAATTGACAGAGAGAAAGGCCTATGCATTCATCTTATCATATTTCTCCAATGCCAAATCAGTGTGTCTTGTTTACAACAAAACTGTCCCTGTTTGCAAATAATTAAATCTGAGACGTCATGATGAATCTAAGCATGTTACTTTCAAAAGTTAGGCCTACATTTAAAATCAAAACAAATTTTATTTGTCACATGCGCCAAATACAACAGCATTACCGTGAAATGCTTACTTACAAGCCCTTAACCAACAATGTAGTTTTCAGAAAATATAGTTAAGAAAATATTTACTAAATAAACTAAAGTTTTTAAAAAAGTTATGAAATAACAATAACGAGGCTATATACAGGGGGTACTGGTACCAAGTCAATGTGTGGAGATACAGGTTAGTCGAGGTAATTGAGGTAATTTGTACATGTATGTAGGGGTAAAGTGATTATACATAGATAATAAACAGCGAGTAGCAGCAGTGCTTGCCGTACGGTAGTAGAG
The DNA here is from genome assembly GCF_045791955.1 of Oncorhynchus clarkii lewisi. Taxonomy (NCBI): domain Eukaryota; kingdom Metazoa; phylum Chordata; class Actinopteri; order Salmoniformes; family Salmonidae; genus Oncorhynchus; species Oncorhynchus clarkii. The sequence continues at coordinate 70,242,661 of NC_092150.1, read as the reverse complement.
AGAGTCTATGACTTGGGTGACTAGAATCTTTGACAATTCTTTGGGCCTTCCTCTGACACCGCCTAGTGTCAGAGGAAGGCCTAGATAAATTCTCACAAGGCACCCAGATCTGCGCCCCCTGTATTTCCATCTTTTCTTCATGTGAATGACGGGGATTTGGGCCTGGTCTGGGAGAAACAGTATATCCTTTGCGTCAGACTCATTAAAGAAAAAATCTTCATCCAGTTTGAGGTGAGTAATCACTGTTCTGATATCCAGAAACTAGTTTTAGTTATAAGAGACGGTAGCAGAAACATTATGTGACAAAATAAGTTACAAATATTACGAAAAAACTGACAAAATAGCATAATTGGTTAGGAGCCAGCACCATGATTGCTCCGATTGATCGTGCCGCTTCAAGTTTCAGCACCAAGTTACTTGAATCTGGCTTATTGTGACGTCAATACCTCTGATAAATACATCATGGCAAGAAACATAATGTTTTATTCAAATCAATAATAGTGGTAGCAAGCTATCAAAGTTGACCTCTGGTCCTTCTTCTCATATTCACGCTCTCCTTTTTGAACTGAACAGAACATATAGGCTCGTCCGCGAGTGCAATATTGCATTTTTGAGACTAGGGCTAATCAGAAAGTATTTATTTCCACCATCCCAGCAGCGCAAAAGACTCAGGAAGGATGCACATTTTCTTAGAAATATAACTTTGCTCTCGAGCATGCACTTCATATAGGCTATGGATCATTTGATTGAGACCACGCTAAATAGACTATAGGCGCACTTGATGTTTGTCACACCCTGACCATAGTTTGCTTTGTATGTTTCTATGTTTTGTTTGGTTGGGGTGTGATCTGAGTGGGCATTCTATGTTGTGTGTCTAGTTTGTCTGTTTCTGTGTTTGGCCTGATATGGTTTTCAATCAGAGGCAGGTGTTAGTCATTGTCTCTGACTGGGAACCATATTTAGGTAGCCTGTTTGGTGTTGGGTTTTGTGGGTGATTGTCTCCTGTGTCAGTGTTTGTACCACACGGGACTGGTTTCGGGTTGTCACATTTATTGTTTTGTAGTTAGTTCATGTATAGTTTTTCTTATTAAAAAAACATGAACTTCAACCACGCTGTGTATTGGTCAGCCTCTCCTTCGACGGAAGAACCCCGTTACAATATTGTGCGCTCAGTGGCTAATCAGAGATGAGGGGTGGCATCAGGCACACATCGATACACACACAACAACACCTTCCTCTTAAAAAAAACGTTTTTTTCTTTAAAAAGTATGTATATCTATATAGGTATGTGTGTATATATACAGTATATGAATATATGCATGTATACTTGTATGCATATGGATATATATATTTTCCCCAAAAATATATGGGGGAATGGAAATGATGCAGACAATTACATTGATGGAAGCAACAATCTTTTCGCAATATTAAGCTGATCCACCCCTTAAAGAAAATAAAGAACACCTTCCTAATATTGTGTTGGGTCCCCCTACCCTTTTGCCCTCAGCACAGCCTCCATTCGTCAGGACATGGACTCCATAGGGAGTCGAAAGCGTTCCACAGGGATGCTGGCCCGTGTTGACTCTAATGCTTCCCACAGTTGTGTCAAGTTGGTTGGATGTCCTTTGAGTGGTGGACCATTCTTGATACATTTTGGAAACGGTTGAGCGTGAAAAACCCAGCAGCGTTGCAGTTCTTGACACAAACCGGTGCACCTGGCACCTACTACCATACTCCGTTCAAAGGCACTTAAATCTTTTGTCTTGCCCATTCACTCTTTGAATGGAACACGTACACAATCCATGTCTCAATTGTTTCAAGGCTTGAGAATCATTCTTTAACCTGTCCCCAACCCCTTATCTACACTGATTTTAAGTGGCTTTAACAAGTGACATCAATAAGGGATCATAGCTTTCACCTGGATTCACCTGATCAGTCTATGTTATGGAAAGAACAGGTGTTAATGTTTTTTTCTACACTCAGTGTTGAGCCTAATAAGCAACTAATTATAAAACACTGAGAAATATTGACATTTCATCAATTACAAATTACATTAACCTCCCCTGGACTAGTTATTTTTTTTCAAATCTAAACCCTCACCCTGACAGAAATGCAAAAAACATGACCCTCCCCAATTTTCCTCCAGGTCCCAATGATGAACATTTCAAACCATGCCTTACAGAAGGAAACAATGTTGTTTTCTTCTTCCTCCTCCTCAAAAGCCTGCCATGACAGAGCTCTACCTCTCTGTGACTTCAATTCAAAATCAGTTGTGGTAGAAAACCTCTAAATCGGATCACATTCATAAAGTGCATTGAAATCCGTAGCACAGTGAGTGAGGAGAACAGGTTTCCCTGGGGTGAAACAAACTGTCAGTAAGACATATGACAAGAAACATGTTTATTAAGTTGATTTAAGCCACACGGGATACCTTAATCAGGATGTGGAACAGTGGTTATAATACTCTTCACAAAAAGTCAGGATCCATACAGATGTATTTTATCTAGCTTATTATTTCTTTAACCTTTATTGAACCAGGCGAGCCAGTTAAGAACAAATTCTTATTTACAATGACAGCCTGGCAGATACACACAACGGAAAAAACAATAGTAACAAACACTGAAAGCTGTTGTTGGCAGCTTATCAAAAATATGATTTATCATAATAGTATTATTGTCAATGACAATGTGTACTGCCCTTGGACCAATCATATTGATCAATCATTCAGCGCCTTTTTAATCCAATAGGAAACCGATGTACTTCAGCCCACCATCACAGATTAGGCATAGCCCCAGGAGATTGATTTGTTGTTTTGTATTTCCTTCCTGATAAGAGTTGTTTGTCGTGAGTGGACTGATGACTTAAAAGAGCTTTAGTCAATCTAACAGACACTGTAATGATGTTTGAATAATACATAGTACATCACTCCATACAAAACCTGCTGTCTGTACTAAATTACATTACAGGACTCAGAGAACAGACATTGAGAACACACTATGCTGTGCTGAGAGCAGATAGTGTTCCTTCCTATTCAGCCCCCTAGTGTTGACATTTTGTACTACAACACCTGTTCTCTATGTTTATTAAGGGGTCATTATATTTATTTGAAAGTGAAACACATACATTTAGTATTCTTTACAGACAGTATATGCTACAAGGCATAGACACTAACAGAGTAAATACAATGACAATGCCATCCAGAGTTACACAGTACAATGAGTGTCAAGGGTAAATTCATTAATTTTGTCCAACATGAGACATTACATCCAGCCATTTATATTTACTCATCTTTCTTTTGAGCACAACACACACATACAGCTTTCAGTGAGCACATGTCAAGTTAAGATGACATCCACAAAGATTAGAAGGTATGCATGAGTGGCTGTTCTTATTCACACATTTGACTTCATACCTCTCAGTGTTGTACAGTATCTTTTACCAGAGGGTTCTGTGAAGCCAGCATGGTGAAATTAGAGCCTTATTACAAAGTAGTCAGAACCTATCCATGTGTATCCATGTGTATCTATGGCTCTGGGCATAGTCCTATTCCTGCCCCTACGGTGCATTGGTCTTTCAGAGTCTAAAAGGTAACGGGACCATTGAGGTCACCAAGAAGTAATCTGGTCTGGATCCACCTATCAGTGAGCCCCGGTGTGACCTCTGAACTCTGACCCTCTTGGACTGTTTCTGGTTCAGGTTCTGGTTCTGGTTCTGGTTGGAGTCAGAAGTTTTTGTCCCAGCCGGAGAACTCCTCGTCGGCCTTAGCCTGGTCGAAGGGGAAGCGGTCAAAGTTGATGTAGCATGGACCCTGGAGGAAAAGGGGAGGGGAAGAGCTCAGATCAGTGGCTGTCTGGGAATGACGTTGACACTGGCTATGACACAGTGACTAAATGACAACTACTTACCACTCAATCCGTACCTTGAACTTGTATTTGATCTTTATAAAGTGTGAAAAGCTTTATAAAGGAATTTGTGTTCACTAATAAAGCAACAGCTGTTGCAGAGAAATTTGGTTTGATTCGTTGCGCTGTGGTATTATGTCGATGCATCAGAACCTCTCGCAGTAGGTTTTCTCGCAATGGTGGGGAACTTCGTTATAGACCACATATACTGTAAACTAATAATTTACCATTTGTAAACTACTTATCAACCCGTTTATAAATCCTTAGAAGTATACCTTGAATGTAAAGAGTTACCTATTGAGCTTCACATAGATTTTTTTTTTTTAAGATGTGTGCTGAGGCTAGACTGACCTTGTGTATGAGTCTGATTGTAGGAGCCTCCACCTGGCCCACACGAAGCTTGTGCCAATTCATACTACTGAACCACCTGGAGGGGAATACAGGAGAGGGGGATGAATCCTCATAAAATAAAGGTGACTGACAGAAAAAATGTACTGTACAGTGTATAGTACAACATTTACAACAGTTCCAACACCAACAAACCCACACCAGACGGTTGTGATCCTCATGGTTACCTGTGATGGCGGACATCTTTGATCCCATTCTTGGTGTTTCCCAGCCTCTGACCCGGCCGAGGTCTGTGGGCCACAACACAACACAACCCATCAATAACCAATCAAAACAAGTATGAAAAAGAGTTATAACATCACACTATATCCTGCACCTAACACGTAATCTCTAACCTGCACAGTTTACTGATGAGGGACTTGGCCCCCTCGCCCATGTAAGGGGGGAACTTGAGCAACCCATCCAAAATTTTAGGGTAGATCTTTGCGGGCTCGGAACTGGAAAATGGGGGGCTGAAAGGCAAAACAGTCCATTGGTAAAACAGTATTTTAGATAATCCGGTGTGTGTATGTTGGTGTTGGAGCTGTTGTAAATGTTGTACTATACAGTAAATCATTCTGTCAGTCACCTTTCTTGTTTACTGAAATATCAAGCTGCTTTAAACCTTTCCGTGCTGATCTGTACAGTACCTCCCCACCAGCAGCTCATAGACCAGGATGCCCAGGGACCAGAAGTCAGCAGCGAAGTCGTGTCCCTGGTTCTGGATGATCTCTGGGGCCATGTACTCAGGAGTACCACAGAATGAGTAGGTCTTATCACCGTGAACTAACTCCTTAGCAAAACCAAAGTCCACCTACATGTAAAAACACACACATTCAAACATCCACAAATACACACACAGAGAGTTATCTGAATGCATGAACTCTTTAGCATCGCAAGCGATTGAAGAGTTGAAGCAATGAAAGAGGGAGAGCCTGATGTTATCATTAACATATCACCCACCAGTTTGACGTAGCCCTTGGCATCCAGCATCAGATTCTCAGGCTTGAGGTCTCTGTACATGATGCCCTTCTTATGGAGGTAGGCATAGGCCTCTACTACACAGGCAGTGCAGAACACAGCAATGGGCTCATCGAAGCGACCACTGCCAAACACAGAGACAAAGCAGATAAATCTTCAACCTCAGTTGTGTATGTCTGAATTTATACAACGGGGGGTTCTAATACTGAATGCTGATTGGTTAAAACCGCATTCCAGACGGTGTCTATTCCACAAGTTACCACCGGCTAAATCTATGACTTTAAAATGTCTATTTACTCTTCCATCTGACTGCGCAATCCACTGTCTCATCAGCCCAGCCAGGCAATTTAAAAACTTGATTTCCACTATAAAAAGACATTATCTCACATTTCTTTTCGACTAACATTTGGTTTTCAACAGCGGAGATTTGTATAAACCTTGCTGTTTGTCTCTCCGACATTTGCAACATTGTTTCCATATTCAAATTCAATCTCCAGCTGTCCCATAGTAATGAACGTGTCGGGAGAAGGAACGAGACAGACAGGCAGGCAACGTTTCTCAGCCAGTCGAAATCATGAATAAGCTGGCATCATATTTATGGATATATACAAAGAAATATCAATTGAAAAAAGGTCAAACTAAATGAAGTGCAACTAGTTTGCAGTCTTTCTAGCTTCCGTTTGAAGTGATTGTGTTAGCGGTGTTGTTGGCTAGCTCCTCTGAACAACAGTCTCCTGATGAGAGAGCACATTTTCTATGCCAGGCGAAATTTAGCCTCATTAACTTATTGTTATGGACGTATTCAAATAAATGTCACTAGAAAACTGCTTAAACAAATGCAAAGGCAGCTACTGTTGTTATTCTGGCTGCACTGTTTGACGTTGTTGGCTAGCTAGCAAGCAAGGGATAATAACGTTGCCAGCCAGTATGGCAATGGAACATTTAGAACAAACGACTGGGTCGCATCCATAGATATAGATAAAAAGACTGAACTACTGGGTCGCGTCTCTGTCAACCGAACCGATAGAACGAACGACGAGCCGGTTTGTGTAGCAACCATAGTTTTGTGTCGGGACTATATCTTGTGGAAGGATGAAATAGTATGAATAAATTAAGCAAAAGGAAGTTTAAATGAAAGTATGTCAATCAATATTTGAATATGTTGGTAACCCTTTGTATAAAAGGGATGCCCTTGAAGCCAGTGTTTGGAGGATATATTGGCTCAATTTCATCTCGGGCCTAACAACACCCGTGCCGACAAATCCTCCAAAACTCCAGCTTTTCGTGCATGATCACTTAAAAGTAGACTTAGTCAGCAATGTTTCCTCACACTTCTTTGAGCTTGGTCCAGATCTCCCCTCCTGCACAGAACTCCATAATCATGTAGATGTAGCGAGTGTCTTTGAAGGCAAAATGGAGCCTGAACAGTGAGCGAGAGATAACACAGGGTTAAATATGGTACAGTTTCCTCAGTTCTCCTGGACCTTGAGGGCCACAGCAGTGTCTGATGGTTTTCCCTTCTCCCTTAGTACTTTAGTGATTAATGAATACCATCGATTGATAAGGGGACAAAGAGGGTTAACATGTTAACTTAGATGATGATGGTTGGACATTAAAGGTTAGAGGTCAGGGGTCGCCTACCCCCACAGTCTTAATGAATACCATCAATTGACAAGGGGACAAAGAGGGTTAAAGTGTTATTGTAGATGATGATGGTTGAAGGTTAAGGGGATACCTAGTCAGTTGCACAAGTGAATGCATTCAACCGAAATATGTCTTCCACATTTAACCCAACCCCTCTGAATTAAAGAGGTGCAGTGGGCTGCTTTAATCGACATTATCGGTGCAGTTGTTGTTTGGGGTTAACTGCCTTGCTCAACGGCAGAACGGCAGATTTGTCCACGTTGCCGGCTCAGGGATTTGAAAGAGCAATATTAACCACGAGGCTACAGTACCTGCCACCTAGCCCCACAGTTACCTGACGATGAAGTCACTCTGGATGGCTTTGAGGATCCTCTTCTCAAACAGGACGTGCTCCTCCTGTTGCTTAGCAACAATGTGCTTCTTACTGACCCGCTTCATGGCAAAGTACATCCCATGGTGCAGCGTGGTCACCTGGGGAAAACAACAAAAACAGTTATAAACTTTTGATCTAAAAAGAGCCGTTTCACTTTGAATTTTGCTTTCAAGCACCTTAAAGGGGGCAGTAAACTTTCATTAGTTAGTTTCAGCCACTAACTATACCAATAAAAAGCCAAACACTACAACAACACCAAACACTTGTACCAGTTCAACGCGACCAAATCCTCCCACTCCGAGGGTGACAGGTTCTCCCTGGTAGCGCCCCTCCTGGTACAGCACAGGGATCAGGTCCTTCAACCTCAGAGAGGAACTAGGACTGGTCTTCTCTGGAGCATCTGGCTCCTCCAGGAACGTAGAGCTGATGGTGGACCACAGACTACAGTTAGATTGCCTGACTAGAGTGGTAAATATAGAACTAAACGGACTAAGAGTGTCTTTGTACTCACTCATCATGGAGCTCCAGGTGTTCAATGGGGATCGTCTCCTCAAACACCCTGGAGGGGGAACATAACAGACCATCAATCATTCCAAAAAATCTAACCGATCAAGAAATCCAATTTGAATTGTTCAGACTCACTCCTTATCGATGGAGAAGCAGGTAACAGGGCCCAGAGCAGTGCAGGTTGCAGTCCTCAGGATCTCACTGTAGGTTATATACAGATCCACACATAATGAGCAGCCACACTGGCTAATACTGCACACCAAGGCCCCTTTATTGTACAACAGCAAGTTTCTTTATAGTTTTACTGTAGGTACTAATGTATCCATGGTTACCGTATGAGGGCCAATTCCCCGAAATGCTCCCCTTTGCCCATCCTGCGAATCTGTTTCTGCTGCCTGTTCACCTTTTTAGTCACCTGGACCTGAGGGCAGACACATGCACACACACTCGTTTTTGTCCTCGAGGCCAGATTTATTTGATAGGCAATTTAGCACCATTATGACATTGAAAAGAGAGCAGTGCAAATAAAGTTAAATTGACACAGACGGGTCAAAAGGTTGAGTTTGGCAATAAACAAATCGGTTGGTAAGCACAGGTAAGAGTATTGTAGACGCCAATCCTCCACTAGCGTAGTTAGTTGTTGTTCGCTGTGATCATCAAACAAAGGATTTACAGAAACAGAGTGTTTTGGATCACAGAGCCACCAAACATGTCCCCGTTACTGTACCTCTCCTTTAAGGATGATGTAGAATGTGTTGCCCTCTGCCCCCTCACGCACAATGACGTCATTGTTCTGGTACTTCACCTAAAAGAAACAACACATTTTATATGGGATTTATGTGCTAATGATCTGGAAAAAACGATCTAGCATGGGAGAGGTGTGTAAAATGGCTGAGCACAAACCTCCTCCATAGAGTCAATGATCTTAGAGAGCTGAACGTCATTCAGGGTGTTCAGAGTCCGAGACCTGATAGGTAAGCATATAAGAGCAGAATTAGCAGTGTGCATGTGTGTGTGACCAAGAGACTATGACCAAGTATGTAAGTCATGAGGTTAAGTGTGTAAACTCACGTCTTCAAGAAGCCCATTATCTGTTCACGTTTCTTCTTGGACTTATTGGTCATGATGGTTCTGTACGTCTGTCTCTCCATACACCACAGACTCACCACTGTTTTAGCTACGATGGGGAGTGAGGCGGACAATTTATTCATAACAACAAGCAATATTAATTTCAGTGCACACGCACAGTACAGACAGTAGGAAGTTACACGTAGTTAGTTATTTTGTACCACTCAATAGTCGAGTTCTAAAGCATCTTACCTTTGACTGTGGCAGTGCGTTTGCAGTTATACAGAATAGCCAACTCTCCAAAGACATCCCCACAGGTCAGGGTTCGAAGGTTACGACCTGCTTGACTGACATAGAGCTCCCCCTCTGAATGTGGAGAAGAAGGGGTGAGGGGTTTGAGGGGTGAGGGTTATTGTTTAATTGGGAATAATAATCAGACGTACAGTAGCAACACCAAGCAATGTTTTAGAGAAATTCACACATACCTGCAACGATGTACATACTGTCTCCCTCACTACCCTCCTTGATGACATAATTTCCTGGTTTGAAGTCGATGGCCACCAGGAGCTCCACCATCATGGTGATCTGCTCATCGTCAAGGCGACTCAGGAAGTCGTTCTTCTGGATGGCCATGACGATCAGACTTGTCTCGCTGCGGAAGGAGGCATCACACCACCATACAGTACTGGTGTCACATAACTCATGCATAGCCCTTGCCAATCATGCATAGCCCTAACCAATCACCTGACGGTCTTCTTGACTTTGGTCTTCAAGATCTCCAGCTGCTCCTCTGGGATTGGCTCAGGGGCCATGACAGCCGCTCTGCTCTTCCTGACCTCCGGTTCTCCTTCATTACTGTTCCTCTGAGCAGGGAACTCTGGGATATATAGACACCACACACAGGAAATTAGGGTTAAGATACATGATGTTCTATGGTTAGTGATCTGACACAAAATGGCTGCCATTCGTCACCCAGGGGGTTGCCATAGTCACATGAATCCCCTTACCCAGGTCATGATAATGACTGTGAAGGTCCTGCAGCAACTTCTCCTTCTCCTGCAGTCTTCTCTCTGGAGGTGACAGGAGAGCATTGTATTGGTTGGGATAAATGTGTTTTAAGTCATGGTTTATTTCATGGCTGCAGTCTTTGTTGTGGTCAATCATGTTCATATGGTCTTGATCTAAGTTATGCTTGCGGTCATGGTAGTCATGGTCGTGATCGTACCTAGGTCCTTGTTGTGGTTCTGCAGCTCCTGGTTGATCAGGGTCTGTTTCTCCAGCTGCTGCCTCAGCTCATCTACCTGGCCCTCCATGGCTGAAGGGAGGGGTGGATGCATGTGAGAGGAGTCACAGGAAGGTAAACACATGGACATGAAAGCATACACATGAAATATAAGCACATTTGCACATTAATTCACACTCATAAAAGCTGCACGAAACATGCATGCACACACAAACAGTATGCCCAGTATCTGTCATTAAATTGGCACACAGTCAGTTCTCAGTGAGAGGTCTACACTGTGATCATGAATAATGGACACTAATGATGGGCTGCCAGCTAGGGGCACTGTGAATACTGTACCACCCTGGGAAGACATCTCATATAGAACCTGGTATCACTAACCCAAGCCTTGTTGGTCATTTATTGATGGTCACTACCACCTGCAGTATTTTGTGACTCTATTATATGCGTATCCCTGGTATTCTCACAGGTCAGACAATTATTTGGGGATTCGAAGCTACCTTTAGTGTGTGTGCAGGCATGAATTAAAACTGGTGCATATCTTAAGACATCCACTCTCTCATGGTAGCACAAAATGTTTGTGTTTTCTTGAACGTGTGTGTCTGTGCATATACATGTAGCGACCCCCTCCAATGTCAATAATCTCACTGGGCCTGGGGACACAGATCCTTGCTTGCATGTGCATGAGCATACAGGCACACACACACAGGCACACACACTTGGACAAACACACACACACCTGTGAAGAACAAATTCAACCCAACTGATGTTTCCATTGACCAGTTTACAATAGCACTGATTGTGAGATGATTCACCATCTTAATTTCGTGGTCATTTAAAAACTGTTTTGGTCTTTGTTGACAGAGCATACATTTGTTGACAGAGCAAACAAAGCACAAGGTTAGCCTAGCAATTAGCCTAGCACACACATCCACATCAATACAAACTGAGCCAGGGTTAGCCTAGCGCCCTCACTTCACATGACCCCAATTACCTTTCCTTCACCCTGAACATTGGACAGGGCAGAGATTAGGCGTGGTGTTACAGATTGTAAAGTCACCCAGCAAACAACTAACAACAATATAGGAGATAAAGAGACATTTTCCACTCTGTAATTAAAGACAAAACTATTTCATTTCTAAATGTCATTGGTTAAATGTAAAGTGCATGTCCGTCATGTTGCAACAAACTACTTGCTTATTTTCACTTCAGGCTCTTCTTACCCATGACAATTAAGGTAAGGCAATTGTCAATAATTTAGCTTTCTAGGAGTGCAGCCATTCTACAAAAACACTCAAATGGGATAGATTGGGATAATGACCTCCATTACCTGGGTTAACCATTGAGAAATGATTACCTCACATAAAAATCTACTGGCCCCCAAGCCAGTCACCACAATCACAACTCGACCCATTAAAATGAAATGCATGTTACTGCAACTGAGCTCTGATGTAGCTCCAACAGGACTCATTTAGGCTCAGAGACATTGATTCTACAAGGGAAAAGACTTCGGTCAGACTCACCTGTAGGTTGTGTAGAGAGGTGGGGTAGGAAGGAGCGTGAGTCTGTGTAGCTGCTACAGTTCCTACATGGATCTTCATATGAGGCTCAGGACCTTCCTCCAGCACTCCGTAAATCCACTGATACGGTAAAGTATTGTAGGTCCTGTATCAGGTTGTCTCCATCTGAAGGGGTAACTTGATCCAAATGCTCCTAGGCCCCATGCAGAGTCCACTCATTTGTACAGACACAAACACACTACATTTACCTAATCCTGTATCTTTCCTCTCCCTCACTCCCCTCTTTCTGACCTCACCTAGGTCCCTCTATACCTCTACTCGTACTGCTCTCTCTCTCTCTCTCTTTCCCTCTCTCTTTCCCTTTCTCTCTCCCTCTCTCTCCTTATCCGACTGCTCAACAGCTCCAGAGTGTTGGATCATTAACCAGACCCCCGATGCTCCTCCTATTACACCAGGTAGAGGAAGACGGGCGAACCGAGGAGGAGGAGGAAGAGGAGGAGTGACGGGTGGGGGGGGGGGGGGGGGGAGTAGGGATGGGTGGGGAGAGGGTGTTTGAGAGGGCAGAGACTCAGGGAGGTGGATGTAAAGAGGGCCAGGGAAAAAGAAGAGATGGAGGTGAAGGGGGGAAATTAGGGAGGGCAGAGGATTGTGGAACAGGGGGATGAAGGAGTGGTAAGAGAAACTCCTCATACTCCTTCAAAACACCCATAAATACACAGGCTGGGGAAGGGAGAGCGGTTACCACATGAAGAAAATACTCTGGTATACTATGGTATAAATACTATAGTAATTACTGTAGTGGTTTTGTGGACTTTACTGTAGAATACTGTAGTATTTACAGGTAACTATAGTATAAATACTGTAAAATTGTAGACCTCCACAAGTCTGTTTCATCCTTGGGAGCAATTTCCAAATGCCTGAAGGTACCATGTTCATCTGAACAAACAATAGTACACAGGTATAAACACCATGGGACCATGCAGCCATCATATCGCTCAGGAAGGAGACATGTTCTGTCTCCTAGAGATGAACGTTCTTTGGTGCGAAAAGTGAAAATCAATCCTGGACCTTTTGAAGATGCTGGAGGAAACTGGTACAAAAGTATCTATAAACACAGTAAAACGAGTCCTATATCGACATAATTTGAAAGGCCACTCAGCAAGGAAGAAGCCACTGCTCCAAAACTGCCATAAAAAGTCAGACTATGGTTTGCAACTGCACATGGGGACAAAGATCGTACTTTTTGGAGAAATGTCCTCTGGTCTGATGAAACAAAATTAGAACTGTTTGGCCATAGTGACCATCATTATATTTGGAGGAAAAAGGGGGAGGCTTGCAAGCCGAAGAACACCATCCCAACCGTGAAGCATGGGGCTGGCAGCATCATGTTGTGGGGGTGCTTTGCTGCAAGAGGGACTGGTGCACTTCACCAAATCTTCCAAATGGACAATGACCCCAAGCATACTTACAAAGTTGTGGCAAAATGGCTTAAGGACAACAAAGTCAAGGTATTGGGGTGGCCATCACAAAGCCCTGACCTCAATCCTATAGAAAATATGTGGGCAGGACTGAAAAAGTGTGTGCAAGCAAGGAGGTCTAAAAACCTGACTCAGTTACACCAGCTCTGTCAGGAGGAATAGGGCAAAATTCACCCAATCATATTGTGGGAAGCTTGTGGAAGGCTTCCCAAAATGTTTGACCCAAACTAAACAATTTAAAGGCAATGCTAACAAATACTAATTGAGTGTACAGTATATACACTTCTGACCCACTGAGAATTTGATGAATGAAATAAAAGCTGAAATAAATCATTCTCTTTACTATTATTTTGACATTTCACATTCTTAAAATAAAGTGGTGATCCTAACTGACCGAAGGCAGGGAGTTTTTACCAGGATTAAATGTCAGGAACTGTGAAAAACGGAGTTTAAATGTATTTGGCTAAGGTGTATGGAAACTTCCGACCTACTGTATATGGAGGGATATTTTGAAAACACAATGTAAGTGGAAGGATAAGTGGAATGACCTCCAACCAGTGGTGAAAAAGTACCCAATTGTCATATTTGAGTAAAAGTAAAGATATCTTAACTGAAAATGACTCAAGTAAAATTGAAAGTCACCAAATAAATGTCTACCTGTGTAACTATAGGTTAAAAGTATTTGTTTTTAAATATACTTAAGTATCAAAAGTAAATGTAATTGCTAAAACTTACTTAAGTATCAAAAGTCAAATTAAAAGTGTAAATAATTAAAAAATCCTTATATTAAGAAAACCAGATGGCACTATTCTTGTTTTTTAATTTATTTACGGATAGCCATAACTGACAAATGAAGCGTTTGTGTTTAGTGAGTCCACCAGATCAGGGGCAGTAGGGAGGACCAGGGATGTTCTCTTGATAAGTGTGTGAATTGAACCTTTTTCTTGACCTGCTAAGCATTCAAAATGTAACAAGTACTTCTGGGTGTCAGGGAAAATGTATGGAGTAAAAAGTATATTATTTTCTTTAGGAATGTAGTGAAGTAAAGGTAAAAGTTGTCAAAAAGAAAAATAGTAAAGTACAGATACCCCAAAAAGTATTTATCCTTAAGTACTTTACACTAAAAATATACTTGGTGTTTGTATAATTGGTCCATTGCTGATATACAGTAGTTCCACATCTTTTTGCATGTCAGCAATCAAGTTTTCAAGATATATAACTTTCACAGTAAAGAAATAGAGCCGGTATGATGCAAAACACACCCTTATGTGATGCAAAATGCATCATACCAGCTGTATTTCTGTATTTTGAAAGTTATACATCTTGAAAACTTGATTGCTGACAGGCAAAACATTTAAGGACTATATCAACAATGGACTAATGAAACAAATATCAAAAGATATGGAAAGATGTTTGTTTCCAAATTCGACCTTTAAAGCTAAGCTTTCTTGCAATTCTACACATTTTGCCCTTGCCTATGACCTGTTCTAATGCTATCTGGGAGATCCCTGACCTCCAGGGACTTTTTATTTAATTAATAAATGTCCCCCATCCCCCGTGGAAACCTATAGTGTGTAGTATATTATTATACAGTATACCACTGTACAGTTTACTATACAATTCTATAGTAAGCACTGTACTGTTCTAGAGTAAATTGTTTTTTCATGTGCGCTAAAACAGAGATTAATATCCACATTGTATTAGCACTAAAATGTGCCAGAGCAGGTTTTAAAGATGGGAGTGATAGAAAAGAGTCAAAGTTAGGTAAAAACCATAACAGCACATTACGAAAAACACCACAAGTGACTTTCAACCACCAGTTTCAACCAGCAGAAATGTGCGTTTATCGTACAATAAACAGATTAGATTTATGCCGAGAGGAAAACAAGAGGTGGGAAAACCTCCCTCTACTTTATCAGGTGCTGTTTCCACACAAAACCACCGGGCAGCCATTGGATCTTTTCCAGCCCAGCATCATTAAAGTAATCTAAATGAGGCTGAAGGATTCACATTGTGACTGGGGATTTTTATTGTCTTAAGTTAATTATTGATACCCATCCTGTTAATCAATTTCTACGTGTAACTACATTAATGACCTGAGTATGGCGCCAAGATGAGAGGTTTAGACCTGGAACACCAACAATAACTGTTATTAGTTTTACCACTGAGACCAACACAGTGGTATAATAAAGACAACCAAACAAACTAACGTGAATTGCTGCTCTTATTTGAGATAATTACAGCAGTGATTAAGATAAAGTCAGATATGTCTAGGAAATGAATAATTAACATCCTCTTTAACTGGAAAAGCACCTTATAAATGAATATCGACAGAAATAACAACTGTTTGTGTTTTTATTAAGGAATACAGATCAAATATTTAAATTAGTGGCATGGTAACAGAAAATAACAATGGAAGGTCACAAAAAAGTTACAATAGATTATTATTGCAATCACATTATCATTGCAGTGCAGCAGGTATAGTGGTGTATATTGGGCGTTCCCCCCAAGGTCCAGGCAGTCTTGTCCCAGCGGCTGTTATTACTGAGTATCAACACATGTATAAGAGTTAATAGGGTGGTGATGGGAGAGGAGGGTAGTGCTGGTGATCGTCATGGCAGCGTCATAAAAACATCACACCATCTTCCTGTTTTACCGTAACTACTTTAGTCGGTGACTCAGTGCAAGATAGGCAAACAGACAGACATAGTTGATCCATTGTCATGACACACATTGTGCAATATTACCGATAACTGTTACATAACCACACGACATTCTGTATAGTATAGTCCATAATCATAAAACAGATTTACTCAAACTTTTACAATTGTGTGCAAATTTCAAACAAGTCAAAGCGTGAGACAATCGTCCAGAACTAAGAAATAAAGTCAAATGTGAGCTTTCCCTAGGTTTAAACCACTGAGTTGTCACTCACCCTTGTACCCACATCGAATTAAATAGTTTAGTCCTTGGGAAAGGTCAGAGCTTACACGGCATCTTAAATTTGATTATAATTTAGACAATCTCAGAGCTTTATGTGTGCATCCTCAGTTTAAAAAAAATACTGCAAATCAAATAAACAACCAAAAATCACAAGAATAATTATCAAACATAGGCTGTATTTAAAATAGCATAGCTAGTATAGTGGTACTGGTCCATATGAAACAATCGGGGATTTTACACTTGTATTTGTAAACGAAGAGAGGACAGCCAGCAGACATTTCTGATAGCAATTTGCTCTCCTTTACTTTAGCATGTCTAGCCTAATGTGTACAGTACTTTATAGGAAAATAAAGATATAGATTTTCTGTGTCATATCATGCGCATGAACGTATACAGAACTAAGCTATGTTGTGGAATGTGTGGGAAATCCCAGATTGTTTTGAAATGGAATTGTGAAAAACTTCATCATAGACCTCCCAACTTGGGTTTGGATGTTGCAAGAAAGTCAAAAACAATCTCCAACACTTTTGATGATAAAAATACTACTTTGTCAAACACACTGTCCGGGCTGAGATACGACCAACGGTAAGGCAAGTCTTAGACAGCTTGCATTTGATACATTCTCCGATATAGCCTTTACACAGATACATAATACATACTGTGTATATTTTATAACAACATTCCTTCATGTTCAAAATATTGTATCTGTTCTCTTTGTGGTGGAATCAGATGAGGTCAAAATTCAATTTCAGTTCAGTCAAATCTGGATGTGAATCAAAATTCCAATTCAATTAAAAAAATCCTAATTGAAAATAAATTGCACTTCCACTTAACTGATATTTCAATTATCTCCTAAATTTAAATGTACTTAACCAACATGATAAAGTATTAACTGCAGTACGTTATACATAGACATTTCCATGTATTTTATTGTGTATGCTAACCACTATTACAATCACATATATATGAGAATAAAACCCAAGTAGCTTAAAAACAAGATTAAAATAAACTTTTCATTCAAGTTTTTCCAGTATTTGTGTGTTGTGTGATAAGCTAAGTATATTCTTCAAGCATAATCAGTTGCTTTAGTCATAATTAAACATCAGTTCAAGGGGAAATATTTTAAATGAACGTTTCCCTTTCTTGTCTTTTTGAAGACTGAATGCGAGTGATCTATTCATGTCCTTGTTTACATCGTCTAAGCCAATGTGATTTATTATGACAGGAAATAGTAAGGGTGAAATTCAAAAAGTCAAATAGGGGGGGGGGGGGGGGGGTGCTTATATTTGTCTTGTTTCACACATGTACAAGTGTGTAACCTGTACAGTGTATGGTGAATGGATGTGTCATTTTGCATATCGCACTCACCCCGAGACACCGTCGGAGAGTAGGGTGACGGCTTGTGTGCCAGATTCATTTCAACAGTAAGTCATTTGAAACTCTAAACTTATGAAGAGTTACTGGCTTTAAGACCAGATATTCTCATTCTGTGTGTAGTAATATAAGGCTGTAAGTCCCTACCTACATGATGTCAGTGTCTATTGCATTAAGCTCTGTCTGATTGGTCAACGGATAAGCACCTGAGATGAAAAAGAAGAGAGGGTGGTAATGCCGGTGAGGTTAATCGGTCAGTCCCAGAACAATCAGGACCGAATCACATGACCAGGGTGTCTGAGGTCAATCCAGAAGCTCTTCCTTGATGCTGCAGGCCCCTTTGAGGTCCCCTGGGTGATCGAAGGCTGCCTGAATGAACTGGCCGAACAGGCGGTCCATGTAGCCCTCCCCACGCGGGTAAAGGCCCTCCAGGTAGCCTATATGTCCGCCGTGGGACGTCACCAACAGCGCTACGTTAGGCAGGCGCTTGGCTAGGGCCACCGGGAGAGCTGAAGAGAAGAGAAGAGAAAGGGAGTGAGACAGAAGGAGGAGAATTTCAGTTTGAAGCATTTAGATGAAGACCAACAATTGATCACACACACACACACCAGTCAAAAGTACTCATATTCAAGGGTTTTTCTTACATTTGTACTACTTTCTACTTTGTAGAATAATAGTGAAGACATCAAAACTATTAAATAAACATCTGGAATCATCATGTAGTAACCAAAAAAATATATATTTGAGATTCTTCAAAGTAGCCACCATTTGCATTGATGACAGCTTTGCAATCTTGGCATTCTCTCAACCAGCTTCAACTGGAATGCTTTTCCAACAGTCTTGAAGGAGTTGCCAGATATGCTGAGCACTTGTTGGCTGCTTTTCCTTCACTCTGCGGTCAAACACATCCCAAACCATCTCAATTAGGTTGAGGTTGGGTAATTGTTGAGGCCAGGTCATCTGATGCAGCGCTCCATCACTCTCCTTCTTTGTCAAATAGCCCTTACACAGCCTGGAGTTGTGTTGGGTCATTGTCCTGTTGAAAAACAAATGATAGTCCCACTAAGCGCAAAGCAGATGGGATGGCGTATCGCTGCAGAATGCTGTGGTAGCCATGCTGGTTAAGTGTGCCTTGAATTCTAAATAAATCACAAACAGTGTCACCAGCAAAGCACCCCTACACCTCCTCCTCCATGCTTCACGGTGGGAACCATACATGCGGAGATCATCCGTTTACCTACTCTGCATCTCACAAAGACATGGTGGTTGAAACCAAAAATCTCAAATATGGACTCCAGACCAAAGGACAGAATTCCACCTTCCACCATTGCTCGTGTTTCTTGGCCCAATCAAGTTTGTTCTTATTGGTGTCTTTTAGTAGTGGCTTCTTTGCAGCAATTCGACCATGAAGCATGATTCACGCAGCCCCCTTTGAACAGTTGATGTTGAGATGTGTCTGTTACTTGAACACTGTGAAGCATTTATTTGGGCTGCAATCTGAGGTGCAGTTGACTCTAATGAATTTATAATCCGCAGCAGCAGAGGTAATCTGGTCTTCCTTTCCTGTGGCGGTCCTCATGAGAGCCGTTTCATCATAGCAGAGGTAATCTGGTCTTCCTTTCCTGTGGCGGTCCTCATGAGAGACAGTTTCATCATAGCAGAGATAATCTGGTCTTCCTTTCCTGTGGCGGTCCTCATGAGAGACAGTTTCATCATAGCAGAGGTAATCTGGTCTTCCTTTCCTGTGGCGGTCCTCATGAGAGCCGTTTCATCATAGCAGAGGTAATCTGGTCTTCCTTTCCTGTGGCGGTCCTCATGAGAGACAGTTTCATCATAGCAGAGGTAATCTGGTCTTCCTTTCCTGTGGCGGTCCTCATGAGAGCCGTTTCATCATAGCAGAGGTAATCTGGTCTTCCTTTCCTGTGGCGGTCCTCATGAGAGACAGTTTCATCATAGCAGAGGTAATCTGGTCTTCCTTTCCTGTGGCGGTCCTCATGAGAGCCGTTTCATCATAGCAGAGGTAATCTGGTCTTCCTTCCCTGTGGTGGTCCTCATGAGAGCCGTTTCATCATAGCAGAGGTAATCTGGTCTTCCTTTCCTGTGGCGGTCCTCATGAGAGCCAGTTTCATCATAGCAGAGGTAATCTGGTCTTCCTTTCCTGTGGTGGTCCTCATGAGAGCCGTTTCATCATAGCACTTGATGGTTTTTACGACTGCACTTGAAGACACTTTCAAAGTTGTTGAAATGTTCCGTATTGACTGACCTTCATGTCTTAAAGTAATGATGGACTGTCGTTTCTCTTTGATTTTTTGAGCTGTTCTTGACATAATTTCTATACCATAAGCCGCCGTACATCCAATCGTCCTCACAACCGAGCGGTTTGCTGATATCAACGTTGTGAAAAGAGTGCCCCATGGTGGCGGGGGGTTATGGTATGGGCAGACATAAAGGTACGGACAACTATTCAAATTGCCATTGATAAAATGCAATTGTGTTCCACAGAAATACCGTGATGAGATCCTGAGGCCCATTGTGAGGCCCATTTCTTTTAAGGTATCTGTGACTAACAGATGCATATCTGTATTCTCAGTCCTGTGAAATCCATCAATTAAGGCCTAATGAATTTATATCAATTGACTGATTTCCCCATATGAACTGTAGCTCAGTAAAATTGAATAAATTGTTGAATGTTGTGATTATATACTGAACAAATATATACACTACATGACCAAAAGTATGCGGACACTTGCTCATTCAGTCACAAAAGCATTAGTGATGTCGGGCTCTGATGTTGGGTGATTAGGCCTGGCTCGCAGTCGGAATTCCAATTCATCCCAAAGGTGTTCGATGGGGTTGAGGTCAGAGCTCTGTGCAGGCCAGTCAAGTTCTTTCACACTGATCTTGACAAATCATTTCTGTATGGAACTCGCTTTGTGCACGGGAAAACTCATTTCATGAAGCTCCTAACAAACAGCTCATGCTGACATTGCTTCCAGAGGCAGTGAGTGTTGTAACCGAGGACAGATGATTTTTACACGCTACGCGCTTCAGCACTTGGCGGTCCCGTTCTGTGAGCTTGTGTGGCCTACCACTTTGCGGCTGAGCCGTTGTTGCTCCTAGACGTTTCCACTACACAATAACAGCACTTACAGTTGACCGGGGCAGCTCTAGCAGGGCAGAAATTTTACAAACTGACTTATTGGAAAGGTGGCATCCTATGGCGGTACCACGTTGAAAGTCACTGAGCTCTCCAGTAAGGCCATTCTACTGCCAATGTTTGTCTATGGAGATTGCATGGCTGTGTTCTCGATGTTATACACCTGTCAGTAACGGGTGTGGCTGAAATAGCCAAATCCACTAATTTGAAGGGGTGTCCACATACTTTTGTATATATGATCAACTTTGAGGGCTGCTTCCAAAATCTAATTAAGAACCATCTATACCCCAGGCCCAATCGCGTCTCCCTCTGACCCAGGCAGTACCCACCATGTTTGGGGGAGAAGGGGTCGTCGGCCGCATTGAGGCAGAGAATGGGCACTGTCGTCCTGGGAAGCTTGTAGTTTGGGCTGGCCTCCTGGTAGTAGTCCAGACAGGACTTATAGCCAAACAAGACTGACGTGTAGCGCTCGTCAAACTCCCGGATAGTACGTGCCTGAGAGGGTAAACACACAGGAGCGTAGGGAGAGTTAGATTTTAAAAAAGGGCACCGGCGCACAACTAATACACTCATTCTACACACAATGATATGGAACCTCATAGATAAACCATATGAAACGGGTTCTTACCTTTAGTACATGGTCCACATCCACCACAGTCTCCAACATCTTCCTGTGTCTGAGAGAAAGCGAGAGAGAGACAGATATTTGGGTTGTAATCACACCAAGGCTAGTAATGACAGGTCTTGTTCCATTTTGAAAGGCCAATAACCATGGCAACAACATTCACAGCAACACGTACATGGATACCACAACAACTAGACGACAAGTCAGTCTTACCTGTTAATGGCTTGGCACAGGTTGCTGGCGAGGTGTCGGTTGAAGATCAGGCGGTTGATTGGTTGTTCCAGCGAGGCACAGGACTCCAGCGTGTCCCAGCTGACAGACATTGTGAGGCCGGCAACAAGCCCTGCCTCACTACCCTTACGAGCCAGGTAGTTCAACAAGAGCATGCTGTGATACAGTCAGGAATAGGAGGGGTGAGGGAGAAGACAGGAGAAGCGGTAGAGAAAGACAAGAGAAGGATAGAAGATGGGGGAAAGAAGAGTGTATAGAGAGGGAGAAAAAAAACTATATGAACAGACTTAAGCAGTTATAACCTCTAAGCATTTTCTTCCTTTCTAAGCACTTACCCTCCCAGAGACACGCCGGTGCCCAGCAGAGGGGCTTGTGGGAAGAGTTCCCTGACATGGAGGACCACCCGCTCCAGGTCCGAGGTGTCCGCCGCACAGAAGGTCATTGGGGTCTGGGGGAGAGGGGGGGGGGGTAGGTTACTGGGGCAGGACTGGGATCATCAGTCTACTGGGAGAGAAGACATGGGCTGACATGTGGATGAGACTATGAGTCTGAAGCGCTGCACAGACCTTATGTTACATTCTTGATGTTTGTGTGCAATGTAACCTTTGAACAGAAGTATAATGTCTTATCAAACTGCTTGCAAAATTGCATTGTGGCAGACCCTGGTGGAATATGCATGATAGTGCACTTAAAAAGGCATTCCCTAAATTTACCAGTAGTTCTTCTCCTCCAAACCCTCTATTGTTGAAGACCACACATCTGGGGAAACAGAGAGACAAAGATCTAACCTCAGATTCCAAACCTCAGCACAGTGACAAAGAGCCCCATGTCGGTGTTTCTCAACTCCAGATGACAATCAAGTTACCATACTGCACTGTAAAACCAATCTAGTCCAATCCAGAACAAACAAGAACGTATTCGAGATTAAACCAAGGATTCCATATAGCATGACAGGTAAAGTGAAAGGTCATGGCCTCTCAGGCTGACCTGTATCCGCGGCGGGTGGCTTGGCTGACGGCGTGGAGGACGTAGGTCTGACGACTGTTCCCTGTGAGGCCCGGCAGGATGAGCACTGTGGGACGAGAGTAGCATTCTGGGTAGGCAGCGCTGTCCCCGTTATCTACCCAGTCCAGAGAGATCTGACCTCCGTCAGCCGTCCTGATCAACTCACTGAGGATAGTGGAGGAGACAGGAGGGTTAGTCTTTTAAGTGAATAACGTTTCAAATGGTATACAGTAGGTTGGCCCAATATGCAGATGACTAGAGAGGTTATGGGTAGAGAGGAAGGAAGGAAGGAAGTTGTGGGTTCTGGGTTGTTTTACTTCCTGTAGTCGACCTGGGGGCTGGACTTGATGAGCACTCTGACCAGTGTCTGCAGCCGGCCTCCCCAGCACCAGGGAGTAGGGCTGAAGGGCTCAGCCACCACGGGGCAGTGCCTCTGTAGGAACACACGGAATGCATCGCTACACACCAGGACTGGTGTCTGAGGGTGAGAGAGAGAGAGGACATGGGTATGTGAGCATGTGTGTGTTTAAGCAAAAGGGACTAATCAAAGATGTGTACAGGAGTAAGTGTGGGTGTGAGAGAGACAGAGGGAGAATGAAAGAGAAGATGGAAATGGGTGAAAACAGTGTGGAATAAGCAGAGACAACCAGACAGACAATCACACACTGTGGGACATATATTCTGCGAGCTGTAGTGGTTGGGCAATGGAACAAAATCTGCATATGAGTAAAAGGTGCTGGGGAACAGTGGATGAAAGCATATCTTACAGGGTGCAGGCCTAATTTATATCCGATAGGGGTATCAAGTCCAATATCTATACAATATTGGGTGCTAACTTATTTGGTTCTTACAACCTGCTCTAAAAACTAAGGTGAGGGATGGACATAATGCAAGTGCCTGCAGATAGAGGTATGAAGCACTCAAGAGTAAAATACTAGAGGTTAAATGAGACGGAGCTCAGATGCACATGCTCTCAAAGCCAGAAGACAGTACCCCGAAGGCAGCTAGTCTCTGGCTGAGCGACTGACCTGGCCCTCACGGCCCCAGAGGTAGTACAGGGCAGCGGTGATGGTGGCGAGGACAACCGTGTAGGGTCTGTAGATGTTCTCCAAACACACTTTCCATAGGTCGGAGTGAGACAGCAGCATGACAGTGCTGTGATGACACACGAATGCAAACACACTCGTCAGGGGGGATTTGCGGAGGCAGAATGTCAACGTACAGAGGTCCGAGGGCGTTAGACTCTTACTAGCTACGGAGTGCCTATTAATAAAGAGTTAAGCCTAGTAAAACAATATATATATCAAAGCGAAACGTTGTCACAGCAGTTACAGAACAGATGCGTACTGTTTCTTATCAATGAGATGCCCTTCAGGTTACAACGTAACCGGGTCCGCGTTTTAGCAGCTTGCGACAGAAGGTCAACAATGTTTCAAGCGTCAATCAAAAGTGGGGAAGTTAGGTGGATATTCTCAAACACTGATAGCCTACTGACTGCAAAAAAAAGTGTTGAAACAAAGTAGCAACTCTGGCCTGCTTTGGCAAGATGATCCTGGGAGAAAACCTCGTTGGTATAGCCTACATCCAGAGAAACTCGCTCACTACTCCCAGTAAACGCAAATCGTGGACGAATACACAAAAAAAAACATTAAACGTTAACAATAACATATAAGTCAGTCGGCGTCACAGAAACAGTTACATAGCCTAGCTAGCTAATGTCACTAGGGCAACCTCCAAGTAATACAGCTGTCCGTAAACCTGCCTTGACAAGAAACATCTAAAGATGCGCCTTTCGGGTGTTATCTTCTCCTCTATTCGTGTCAAACTTGGTAATTCTGCAACGAAATCGTTTTCATTTAAATTGAATCAATCGAATAAAAAGCAACAACTCAGTTCCGGATCGGCACCGTTATTGTATTTCTCTGCCCTTGTCGACTCATCCGTTCTTCTTCTTTGGAATTATGTTGCAGCTCAGCAGTTAGCTAGATAATGCAATATCTCCAACTGTTGGGCTGGGGTGGGATGGGGATTGAGAGACAGACCTTATTCTCAATTAGACTACTCAACTTCTGCGCTTTCTCTCCTCCGTCCTCTCTCGCCTCCTTTTGAAAAAGGTCCAAGATAATTGAAGAGAGGAGGCGATTGGGACGAGAAATTGGAAATGGCAGCGAGTAGTGAGGACGGAATGGAGGAAAAGTTGGTGAAGCAACAGCTGTGCTGGATTGAGAACAATATGTGTGTCAGTGTTGATGGTATGGAGCGGTAGGATGAGGTTCAAGGACGTGAATGGTCGGTAGTTGAAAAACAGGAAGAAGAGAGCTCATGATACAGAAAGCATTGGCGCATCTAGTAAAGAAAGCATAAGGGTCAAGGTAGGAAGCAAGAGTAATGATGTGTTGGTGGAAAGTGGTGATAGTGTTTGATGAGACAACAGGGCCTCACTTACACCTTATCTGACTAACTAATGTCGTAGAGAAAAGTGGGTGAAGTGAAATTAGCTTGGTTCATTGGAAATGGTAGAGTGTTAATATTGTGTGGTAGCCAGGCTCAGCAAGAGAAGAATCTGAAAATGGAAAATGGGAAGGTGATTAAAAGCCACGTCCCTGGTGCATATGCTAGATTGAGTAGAGTCATCACTGGGCTCTCAATATCTATGTCCACAGATGATACTGAAGAAAATGTGAAGGGAGGCAGAGTGATTGAGGCCAAAAGATTGATCAGTAGGAAAGAGGGTCAAAGAAGTGAAAGCTTATTAGTGATGCTGAGGTCTGAGAAAGTCAGATAGGATTCCTTAGTTGCAATGTTATGTAATTAGCCCCATATGCACTGCAGTGTTTTAAATGCCAAATAATGGGACATGTAGCTAGCTGCTCAGTGTAAAGGAAAGAAAAGATGTGTGAAGGAGCGCATGATTACAGTGAATGTGGAAGCAATGTGAAGGTTAAATGCTGAATTGTGGGGGAGAACACTGCAGCATTTGGTGGATGCCAGGTACAGAGAGAGGCTAGAGGTTCAGCGATATAGGATCAGTCATGATGTATCATATGCAGATGCCGTAAAACAGATTGTTAGAAATACAATGTGGACTGATGGATCTTACATGGATGTAACCTGTAGTAAGTAGACCTACTGTCTGTCGGGGCTGGTGCTTCTGGGTGAAATTAGCAATTAATTTGGTTTAGAATTTTATTTTCATGGTAGTACAGAATTGAGAAGATCGTGATTGATCGTACATTCCATCACTGTAGGTGGCGGCATGCACTTTAAATGTAGGGAGAGAGTCACTGGTACTTCCTGTTTCAGTTTTTGCTTGTTAGCAGGAGTCAGGAGGATAGAGTTATGGTCAGATTTGGCAAATATATGGCTTTGTATTTCTGTGTCTGTAATAAGGGTGATTTTGAGTTTTTCTTCGCCTCTAGATCCACAGGTGACATGCTGGTAAAAATGAGGTAAGGAGTTCAGTTTCCCTGCATTAAAATCACTGACCACTAGGAGCGCTGACTATGGATGTGCATTTTCTTGTTTGCTTATGGCCCAACACAGTTCGAGTGCAGTCACTGCCAGCATCGGTTTGTAGCGGTAAATAGACAGCTACGAAAAATATAGATGAAATCTCTCTTGGTAAATAGTATGGTCGGCAGCTTATCGTGGGATATTCTAACTCAGGCAGCACTAAGAAAACAAATATGATGATTTTTCATGCAGGTGTAATTACAACTGACATTTTGAGTAATGTTACTCAACTGAAGCTCTATTGAAACACCCAGTGTGAATCCCCTATGTGGGCTATCTACATCATCCATCTGTATCCTGGCAGAATCAGGGGCTCAGGCCCCTCTGCGCTCCAAAGCAGCCCGAGAGCTTCAAGTTCCTCGCTATCCACATCAATAAGGAATTATCACGGTCCACACATACACCCCCCCAGCTTTTGTAAAATGTACTTAGCAAAAAAACACAAAAAAATATACTCACCCTAATCCTTTTCATAACTTTAGCCAACTAAATCTACCTACATATTGAACTTCTATCCTCTCAGGCCAGAGGCACAATGTATGAATTTATGTTTGGATCAGAATCGCTGTTATAATCATTGGCCAGTACTTAGAATTAAGTAAAACCACAAGTCCAAATTCTTATCTCTGTCCATGGCTAATTTAGGAAAGGGCCAATTTTATCTGACCTGAGGACAACACAAGTTGCAACAATTAAATTCTGTCAATGACATTTGGCTTGATGTGATGGGTGTGAAGCCAAATCCAAACTGGCTTCCCTTGACACTTTTCTTTGGTGTGCCAGAACCATTCACAGTTGAGCTCACTCAGTTTAGCTCAACACTTGGCTGTTATTGTCAACAACAAAAAATATCAAGGGAGGCCAAATTCTCACTAGATTCCCTTGCATTCAATGCTACTGGTGGCAACAATATCAATCTTTTTGACCAGACAGCATCAGCTAGATGGGCTACAGAGACAGAGGGGCGCTGTTTAGCTCGCTCGGATGCTTTCTCCAGTGAGATAGATGCAGACTCTTGCAAATTGAAGGAAAAAAATAGTGTATGTTATTTGTACATTTTGTAGGGAACCACTGGCATCCACGTCACTGTTTCAAAGTATACAATAGGCCAACATAAAATCTAACAGACATTGTCATCTTCTCATTGGTTTATTGTACAACAACATACTTTGTCTCACTTGAATTAACTTGTTATTTTTAAACCTAATAAACATAAGTAGGTTCCAACATCTGGAGAGAAAAAAATTACACCCAAAAGAAAACAAAGAAAACATTATCCAATCACAATAAACAACTGCACATGATTTCTCACCAATGGTTACTAGTCAAATATTAAAAGGTTACTGGGCTTGTTGTGAAATTCTGCAGATGGAGGTTCTGCAGATGCATCTGCAGTGGTGGGAGGGTGGTTTTCCTCATATGTGTCGTCCACAGCTTGGAGAATGTGATGAACTGCACTCAGCAGCAGGATGTCAGTGTTGCAGCTCAAAGACAGTTCACTGGAATAGTTCTTCACTGGAAGCACATAGGACACTGGCAAACCCACCACCTCTGCTGCCTTCTGCATCTGTGGCACAGCAAAACATATGATAGATTGCAAATAAAACTTTAAAAAATACTGTTCCATCATATTATTGAGTGAATCTAAATTGATTAAAACGTTTGAATTACTTAACCTACCTTCTCCTGTAAGATGCGGCTGGAGTAGACAAACTTCACATCCTCTTGGATGGCATGACACACCTGGTCCACATGGGTCAACAGAACCACCTGGGGGATGTCTGGAGAGGACGGTGTCATGTGTGTGAGGGAGAGAGTGAGAAATCAGTTATAGCTATGATCTGCAGTTAAACATAACATCAACTGATATCAAACTTGCCCTCTGAAGTTTTGGGATGAGCTCACCCAGATCTGCGATCTCAGCTTGAAGTGTCCTCAGTGTCTCTGTAAGGTCATCACTGGTGGACATGATTTGGCAGGCATTCAGAACGAACACCGCACAATGGATTTGGTCATTTATCGATGGAACAGGTCTGTAACCTGAAGTCTCAGCTTTGATGGGCGCTTCACTTTGAAACTATTGTGTGGGAGAATCATTTTATTGATGAGAAGCAAAGAAAACAGATACTGTACATTTAGTATATTTATCAAAGTTGGTTATAACAGCATCAACAATAAAACATTTAAAAAGTAGGCCTTCCAAGTTTACATGTGTCAAATGTGGACAAACCATAGCAAGCAATATAGGCCCATCTCTTCTGATATTTATCCTCAGTAAGACTAAGGGTTTTTAAAATCTTGATTGTATTGTTACATTTAGATAGGTAATACTATACATCATGTCCCTCGGGGGCATATCCCTTGATAACAGCCAGTGCGTCTGTGAGAGTCAGGCCAGTCCTCTCGCCGTCCCCCAGAGCCAACACATCACAAAGGGTCAGAGCTGTGGGCTTCCCCCCTCTCTCTGACCGGATGTCATACGACTTCAGCTGGATAGATAAGGAGAGCGGACAGTGTTTTGAGAGCACGTTTTTTTAGACAAACTCAGACGACTGCTAAAGAGACAGACATACCTAACACACATTTCCTCATCCCTCCCAACCACAGGGCGAGTCCTCACACACATGAACACATTGATATGGAAGACCAGATGTTCCCAAACATCAAGCATGTCTCTGTCTGCTACAAATTATACTCATTGGGTTTCTCTATCTCAGTCAAGGCACTATCTACAGTATCTTAAAGATGCTAGTGAGTCTACACCACTTGCAGTCTTCCCATTTTTCTGCCTTAAAATGTCATATTAAAAGGGATTAAATTAGATTATTTTTCCCTACAGATGTAAACAACCTATTCCATATATTCAAAGTGAAAGAAAAAGACATTTTAAAAATGTATTCAAAATAAATCAATGAATTTGTCTTGATTTTGTCTTCATACCCGAGAGTTAATACTTGGTGGACCACATTTGGCAGCCATTACAGCTGTGAATCATCTCGAATAATACATTCCACCAACTTTGCACAACTCTTAGGGCAGCATACAGTGCCTTCAGAAAGTATTCACACACCTTGACTTTTTCCCACATTTTGTGTTACAGCCTGCATTTACACACCCAATCCCCCATAATGTAAAAGTGGAATTATGTTTTTAGAAATGTTTACTAATTCATGAAAACTGAAATGCTGAAATGTAAACCCCTTTATTATGGCAGGCCCAAAAAAAGTTCAAATATGTTTTGGGCCAAAAGGGCACAGCATGGAGGCGTTGCTGTGTTGTTTGCAAGATTAAGTCTCCCATCACATGCACCACATGCTCAGTGACCCTCTGCTTTACATCAGAAAGAGACTGCTATGGCATCTGGCATCAGCAGCAGAATATTGTCTAGAGTTTTGGCAAAGTTGGTGGGGTTATATCGCAAAGTGGGTGGGGGCTAGGATCAGTATGTTATATCTGGAGTACTTTTCCTGTCTTATCCGGTGTCTTGTGTGAATTTAAGTCTGCTCTCTCTTTCTCTCCTTCTTTCTCTCAGAGGACCTGAGCCCTTGGACCATGCCTCAGGACTACCTGCCATGATGACTCCTTGCTGTCTCCAGTCCACCCGGCCTTGCTGCTGTTCCAGTTTCAACTGTTCTGCCTGTGGCTATGGAACCCTAAACTGTTCATTTTTACTCTTGAGGTGCTGTCCTGTTGCACCCTCTACAACCACTGTGATCTCCACCCGGCACAGCCAGAAGAGGAATGACCACCCTTCATAGCCTGGTTCCTCTCTAGGTTTCTTCCTAGGTTTTTGCCTTTCTAGGGAGTTTTTCCTAGCCATCGTGCTTCTACACCTGCATTGCTTGCTGTTTGGGGTTTTAGGCTGGGGCTATATAAATTGATTTGATAGAGGACTGAGGGTCTTCCAAATATTGAAAGTGTGTTAGATTACCATTTTGGTATTTTGTATATAGTTATTTGTTTCAAAATGTATACCTTCACCAATTTGGCCACTTGGGTACATGTGGGCTACTTGTGTGGGACACCTGGGTGACTTCTTGATAAATTTCATGTAGCACACTCATTTTGGAAGTTATCATTCTGAAACTTTGCACAAGTACTGTTGCCCTCTTATATTTTCCACTGAAATTGTCCCCATCATCCTATCTGAATGTTTGTTTTATCTTGTTCATTTTAAAGATGATGATACAAAAATGAAAATAAAAAACATATGGTTTTTTCATTGTTTTATCTAAACCAGATCTATTGTGTTATATTCTCCTACATTCAATTCACATTTACACAAACTTCAGAGTGTTTTCTTTCAAATGGTACCAAGAATATGCATATCCTTGGTTCTGTGCCTGAGCTACAGGCTGTTAGATTTGGGTATGTCTTCAGGCAGAAATTGCACAAAGTAGGGGGGAGCTCTAAGAGGTTTTAAACATGTTATAAAGGAAATACTGTAACTTGGAATGTATACCCACTACATATACAAAGTTTCCATACTATGCGTTGTGCATGTAATATGACAAATTATGAAAGTGTTTTTGTTAAGAGAGGGATGTATTTTGACAAGCTATAAGATAATTGTTTTCCATAATATTTACATACTGAGTAGTTACCGCCCGGAGAGAGGTCAGGGAGCGTGCCAGCCTGCCAGAACCGCCCCTTTTGAGCAAACTATATAAATGATGGGTTAAGAAAAAACACATCAGAACAGAAAAACGTGAAGCTGTCCTCTTCCAAAGTGAATTGAAGTAGGACTATCCTATTACTCAGCTCAAACCATCGATACGGCTGGCTAGCCTATCTTCAAAGAAGCCTCTTCAAGAGTGAATGGAACGAAAGTCAACTCTGTAGTTCTGTTCAGGACTTCACGACAAGTCACCGGATACTGGACAATGACAAAGAAGGACAACAATAGAAGACTTGTTGGAACCATTTCGGACTATCAAAGCCTTACAAGCGTGCCGCGAAAAGGCCCAAACCCCTTTCCAAGGCTGCCCTGTTCACCAAGAGACCCCCGGCGAACCCAGGCATTTCACGTAAATACATTCATAATTTCTTACTCAAAGCGGGTGGCGGTTTGTGGTCAAAGTATATGGTTACTGTAGGTGAGAGTACTTTCTGAATGTACCAATGTTAAGTGTCTCTGTCCCTTTCTCTCCATCTCTTCTTTAACAAGCATCAACATTGTTGTCATTCCACTAGGGGCCTGTTTTCAGCGTATTACGTCTCCAGTCAATAACAGGTGCAGAGTGTGTATGTTTATCCTGTGTTCCCACTTAATTAGCTAGTAAATAAATAATTAAACCAATTTGTGTGGTACTGAATCATAAGTAAGGTTACGACTGTTCAGAATGATGATATGATACGAGGTTATGATTAATAAGTTGACTGTTTATATGATGTGATAGGTAAATACCTTTTAGAGTTTCATTCGGGAGATGGTAACTCTTTAAAAAACTGCTCTTGTGGTGCCCCAAATCCTAATGAGTTAATTGTTACATGATTAAGTTAATCAGGTAACAATTAAACATACTTAGTTAATTAGATAAATGACAGTCTTCAGATGAATTTTAAAGTCAAGTCACGACAAAAGCAATTATACTGAACAAAAATATATACTCAACGTGCAACAATTTCAACGATTTAACTAAATGTATCTACCCCTACAAAAAACGTCTATAAATTATAATCCACATAATTCACATTTCCTGTTGGCGTGGCTACACGTGGTCTGCAGTTGTGAGGCTAGTTGGACATACTGCCAAATTCTCTAAAATGACGATGGAGGCGACTTAAATTAACATTTAATTCTCTGCCAACAGCTCTGGTGGACATTCATGCAGTCAGCATTCCAATTGCACGCTCTCTCAAAACATGAGACATCTGTGGCATTGTGTTGTGTGACAAAACTGCACATTTTAGAGTGGCCTTTAATTGTCCCAAGCACAAGTTGCACCTGTGTAATTATCATTCTGTTTAATCAGCTTCTTAATATGCCACATATTTCTGGTTGATGGATTTTCTTGTCAAAGGAGAAATGCTCACTAACAGGGATGTAAACAAATTTGTGCACAAAATTTATGAGAAATCAGCTTTTTCTACATACAGAAAATTTCTGGGATCTTTTTACATGTTGCGTTTATATTTTTGTTGTGTATAAAATAATGTAGATTAGGTTGTGTAGATCGAAAGGAAAATAAATAAGTGGATCCCTTTTTAGATTACATTTTAAGGCAGCAAAATGTGAAGACTGTGCAATGGGTGTGTAGACCTTCACTAGGCACTGTTTGTATCATGCAAAATACTCCTTGTTACAGATTATTTACTTTATACCTTCTTGATGAAGCCCTTTGTTGCAGTGCCAATAAAAGGCAGGAGAAGGACTCTTCCGAACATCACAGATCTGACAGAGTTGATGAAGCTGGATTTTCCTGACCCAGGAGGACCCATCAGCAGAACTCTGACCCGGTTTAAAGACCGGCAGGCCGGTTTGAAGGAGACCAGATTCTTCCTCAGTGACCCCCTCCCTCTGGTTAAATGGAATTGCACAGAAATAGTCATAATATTACTTCAGATCAGACCTGGGTTGAAATAAGTGCTGTCAGAGTTAATCAGATAACTCAAGTTAACATTTTGACATTTAGTGCACTCATTTTTTTATTGTGATTAATCGCATTGTCTGAAAGCGTTGGAAATACTCTAAACATCCAAAATAGATCTATACAGCTAAAATGTACAATGCCATGTAAAAACTAGTTGACACTGAGGTTAAAGAAAATGTGCTTTTAAATGTACCTAATTTGGTAGTTACTTTAGACAACATCAGACGTCAATATACTTGAAATGTTTTTTTTGCATGGAAAATTGTAAATAACAGCTCTATTTGAGCAAATACGGAATTTACCATTAATCGCAATTAAATCAAAGCAAATCCTGCAAATAACTCAATAAAACAATGTTCTTGTTTGACAGCCCAAGTTCAAAGACATGCTTAAGTATTTGTATTTTAACTACTTATTTTCTATGTATTTGCAAATAATGTTTCCTATGATGACTATTTGAAACTATTTTCAAATAGGCTACTTGTTTCCAAATATATTTAAAATACCCCTAGCACCAAACAGACCTGGGTTCAAATACAAATGTCTTTGAAAATACACTTGTCAATGTATGAGTATTTTCAAATACATTTCCAAATATTCAACAGCTTGTATTTTCTAAGAAAATATATCCTAAAACTTACTTTGAAATGTAGTCTATGTGAAAGTCATTGAAAAACCTTATAGTATTCGCACCCAGGTCTGCATCAGGCTTCAAATAGTGTTTCTAGTTGTCATAGCAGAAGCAGACTGCTTAAAGTTAATGAATGTTGGACTCCGTAAATTAATTCACAATGTGACCTACTCCACAGTCCATGGCAGCTCCCTCCGTGCACCTTGAATATAAAATGAATAAGAGCATAATCACTACAAATAACAGTACAATAATGACAGAAATTAAAAATGAATTTGGGTGACGAATATAGTTATATTTACTTCCAACTCGATACAGCTCAACATCCAGGTACTCCGGCTCCCGCCAACAACCCTGGTGATACATAATATCCCACGATTCCACGCAAATGGATCTATTCTCGGTGTACAACTTTAGACAATCCCCAAACGTCACGCAACCATTTGACATAGCGGTTGAAAAATGCGTCGCCTTAGACTTAGAGTCATCCAGAACAGGGAAGTGTGTTACTTCTTGATGGTTTATTTCGAAGGCAAATGCGTCTTGGTCCTCACTCTCATTAGACGATTTACTCAGGTAACCCCCCTTTACATCCCCAGAATTGAAATACACTATTACAACGAATCTTCCTTCTTTGTCAAATTTAGATCTCAACGTATGCATGTTGAACCCATGGCGGCTTCCCTTGTAGAGCAGGTGAAGTTGGGCAGGTTCGGGAAGGAGCTTCAACAAATGCGTCTCTTGCTCCAAACTCAATGCAGCTACTACTGAAGCCATTAAAAAACGTGATGTCACGATGAAATCTACTACAGCTATGCAAATAAAATAATTCCAAGTCTTATCTCTGAGCCGGTTTAATGGATAGCCTACGAACCCGCACCAAATCAATAGTAGGCCTAGAGTGTTTCCGAGAAATGAAACCTGTCACCAATCACAAAATATTAGCCAACCCACCCTAGGCTACCAGGAAAATAGAATAGTTGTTTACGAATTGCTCACCCTCCCAATGCCTTCATGTCCGGTCCTTTGGGCGCAGTTATTTTGTGCACAGTAAATGTGGGTTGGGCTACAGTAAGTTTCGTTTTTGTGGAATATCTCACCTCGGATAGTCAGTTATTTAGGCATATGTGGATATGGCCATTCCACAGTGAGACCATTATTGATTGCGGTGCGGACATTTTTACCAAACAGACTACTTTTGGAAATAGGCACACATATTTGATTTGCATATAGCTCGTTGATTTCGTAGCAGGCTAGTTATCTCCGCTTGATTTCTCCATGGCCCATGCAGCCGTATCTGCACTGGATTTGGGAAGCGAGAAACAGTTGTTACAGTTTTTTCCCAAACCTGTCCGACTTCACCTGCTCTACAAGGTGCCCCACCGTGGATTTAAGATGAGCGATTTGATTTCTAAATTCGATCAAGAGGGAAGATTCGTCGTAATCGTTTATTTGGAATCCGGCACGATGAAGGGGGGATATATGAGTAAACGACCTGGTTTTTATTGCCAAGAGGACAGAGGGGCATTTGTCTTCGAAATAGACCATCAAAAAGCAAACGTCTTTCCTGTCGTGAAGCACCATAATTCAATCATTTTTAATAAAGAAAAAATAGGCTTTGGGGGTTGCCTAAACATTTACAGCAATAAGGACAAAACACTCTGTGTTGATGTGGGGTTCGATGATACCTACACACCCACGGATTGGAGTGACGAGTTTGAGGTGCCCTTCATGGTTGTGGAGTTGCATCGCATTCAAAGTAATTCTGCCCCAATACAATGTGATGAATTAAATGTACTCTCTGAAAATGTAGTCTAGGCCTACTGTAATTGTT
The DNA here is from genome assembly GCF_045791955.1 of Oncorhynchus clarkii lewisi. Lineage (NCBI taxonomy): Eukaryota > Metazoa > Chordata > Actinopteri > Salmoniformes > Salmonidae > Oncorhynchus > Oncorhynchus clarkii. The sequence continues at coordinate 70,207,652 of NC_092150.1, read as the reverse complement.
TGTTATTTTTATGTTCAAGGTGTTGGAGACATGCTGCTGAACCCTTGGAGGGAGCTGTCGTGGACTGAGAAGTAGGTCACATTGGAAATTAATTTCCTGAATCTATCAATAACAAAGTAATCTGTTCTACACCAGTAGAGGCTAGTCTGTGGCTTAGTATTGGTGGTCTAAAAGCCGTCTGCAGGCTGTCTGATGTAATATTACGACTCTTTCTATGATGTCCCATTTTACCAGAGAGAGGGGGTCACTGAGGAAGAATCTGGTCTCCTTCAAACCGGCCTGCCAGTCTCTGAACCAAGTCAGGGTTCTGCTGATGGGTCCTCCTGGGTCAGGAAAATCCAGCTTCATCAACTCTGTCAGATCTGTGATGTTCGGAAGAGTCCTTCTCCTGCCTTTTATTGGCACTGCAACAAAGGGTTTCAACAAGAAGGTATAGTGTCTGTTTTTAGCATATAAGATTGATAATGCCTTGACAGAGATAGAAAGTTGTCTGAGTTTGTCTCTTACAAAAGACTGACAACATTGTTGGCCTCTCTCTATCTACCCAGCTGAAGTCATATGACATCCGGTCAGAGAGAGGAGGGAAGCCCACAGCTCTGACCCTGTGTGATGTGTTGGCTCTGGGGGACGGTGAGACGACTGGCCTGACCCTCCCAGACGCACTGGCTGTCATCAACGGGCACGCCCCCGAGGGACACAAGGTAGGTAGCATTTGTTTTCTTTCTGGGAGTAGCAATGTCTTCATGATGATTCCTAGCCTTGCTTGGGATAAAGATCAAAGGAACCTCCATGTAATATTTTACTGAAGATGTTATATTATTAACATGTTATGCATATTATTCACTTTGTAACCAACATACACACATTATAGCTAACATAGGGACAGGGCCGTGAACCCAGGCCACTGGGTTGCATTGTGTCAATAGGGTTAACCCACTTTGTGGGAATTATAACATGGCTCATTACTGGATCGCAACAATATTAATTAATTTGTTATGTTTGCTTTTTATGGCAACACAATGACGTTGTCCAACACAATAGTTTCAAAGTGAAGCGCCCATCAAAGCTGAGACTTCAGGTTACAGACCTGTTCCATCGATAAATGACCAAATCCATTGTGCGGTGTTCGTTTTGAATGCCTGCCAAGTCATGACCACCAGTGAGGACCTTACAGAGACACTGAGGACACTTCAAGCTGAAATCTCAGACCTAGGTGAGATTTCAGAAACACACACACATTGACTACTGTATCCAGATGTAGGATCTTCATTTGAGCCAGTTTGCTACAGCAGGAAATGTGAATTATTATGTGGATTATAATTAATTCACATTTTTACAGAGGTTGATACAATTTACATAAGGAAAATCAGTCTGAAATGTCAACGTGGAAATTACAAACTTCCGAAGACTTTTTAAAACTCAAATACACTACAAGTTTGCATTTCCTGCTGTGCAGGAACATTCTCAACAGCAAAAGAGTGATACAATTAAGATCCTACATCTATATGACACCGTCCTCTCCAGACATCCCCCAGGTGGTTCTGTTGACCCATGTGGACCAGGTGTGTCATGCCGTCCAAGAGGATGTGAAGTTTGTCTACTCCAGCCGGATCCTACAGGAGAAGGTAGGCCTACTTCAAAAGTTGAAGATTAGGTGTAGCATAATGTGTTGTAAAACCATTATATCTGCAATCCATCTTCAATCTTATGTTTTGCTGTGCCACAGATGCAGAAGGCAGCAGAGGTGGTGGGTTTGCCAGTGTCCTATGTGCTTCCAGTTAAGAACTACTCCAGTGAGTTGTCTGTGAGCTGCAACACTGACATCCTGCTGCTGAGTGCAGTTCATCACATTCTCCAAGCTGTGGACGACACATTTGAGGATTACTGCCCTTCAACCCCTGCAGATGCCAGTCCAGTGACGGTTTAATGTTTGATAAGTAACTGGGTAGAAGGGTGTTGTGCTGCAATGCATGTGTCATTAGCAGTGTTGGGAGTAGTTACTTGAAAAAGTAATATTACATGAAAGTAACGCATTACTTGTTATATTACTTTGTGTTGCTTTCATGAAAATAAATCTCAAAATCTTAGTTTGTTTAACTTTCTGAGCCTCAGAGGGAGGTAAGCCACGCACACTCTACAAAAGATAGGTTCATCTAATTCTTTTTTTTTTCTCCTTCAACCCAATCAGGAATATCTTGGTCACAACTATTTCCTAAGTGGTGTAGTCTGATCTATTCACTGATGTATTTATGTTTGCATTGAAGATTTATACCAAAGTATACGTAGCCTCTCACACAAGACAACCTTTTTATGCACTGTGAGATGCACAGGAGGTTGTTGGCACCTTAATTGGGGAGGATGGGCTTGTGGTAATGGCTGGAGCGGAATCAGTGGAATGGTATCAAATACATCAAACACATGGTTCCATGCATTTGATGCCATATCGTTCAGTTCCAGCCATTATAATGAAGAGTCCTCCCCTCCGCAGCCTCCACTGGTGAGATGTAGGCTAAGCATTGTTGTTTTCATCCATTTTAAAATCAAGAAAATATCGCCCTACTTTTCTGTAAATTCAACCATCTAAATCAATCATTCCATGTGTCCTCCTTTGGCTTGATATAAAACAAATTGTACACATTGATAATCCACAAACTGCAGCCATATTCCAGCGCACTGATCATAAAATTTAAAGTCTGTCTAAACAATGCGCAATGGTAATTTATAGTCTATATGCATAGGCAATAGGCATACATACAAAACTACGAGTAGACCATGCTATTTGCTGAATAATTTCATGAAGATGGATAATTTGGAACAGGGAAATCATTTGAAGAGAGTCTGTTGTCAGATAAATTCCCTCGCATTGGGAAAGTTAAACTAATGAAAAAATAAAGGTAGAAAAATAGGAATTGACTATTTATGTCATCCAATGAAATGGATGTTGTTGCACAACCGAGCCTATTATATAAGCAAAACTTCTGTATTTCCTTTTCATTCGCAATATTCCGCCAGTGCGACCATTGCATAGAGCGCACACTTGCCACGAGACGGTGAAGCCCTCTACTGGATTTGCTATCACAGAAGCGATCAATGGCAAATATCAGAGGTGCGCCCTCTATCAATTTTTATTGACAGCTGTCGTGACAATTCTCCAAATAGCTTTCTCTGCTCGCCGGAGGACCAAATGACGAAACAAGTCCAGATCAGATCATGGAAACGGTGGGGAAATATTTTCTGAATAAGTAACGCTTTACTTCCCCAACATCGGTCATTAGAATATGTTTGTAATGTCTATATATGTCTTTAAATGGTACTGTGAGCTCATGGATTTAAATGGAGTTCATAGGTTGGTTATTTTTCAAGATACTGTCTTTCACCATTGTTATTTTTTTCTGCTCTGTTTCAAATGTCATTAACTCAGTTTTTGCTGAAACCTAAGGCCTCTTAGGTTATTTTAAACAACTTGCCATTGGAGTACAGTCAACATAATAGTCATTGCAATATAAAAATGTAGAACAAACTATTGTTTTGTACTTAACAGCTAGCCATCAACGTGCTTCTGATCATTGGAAATATGAACATGTAAAAACAAATATGTATTTCAATAAAATGTCTACTTGTTCCAAAGATATTCCTAGGTTTTACACACAAGAGTAAAAAATACGGAATGTTTTATTATTTCCACTTCATAAACTGAAGACAATTTTATTTTAAATGGACCACAGTTCTGAGTCGACCCCAGTCCTGGGGATAAGCCTGGACTCCTCTTAAGTCGTGGGATCCCAGCCACTATCTCTGATTCGATGCCACACTCGTCCTTTCCCTGCAGGATCTTGAAGAAACCTTCAAAAGAGAACACAGATCAGTAAGAGCAAGTGGGTTGACAAGTTTTTTATACAGGACTTACAATGCTTCCTTGTAGGCTGCGTAGTAACACAGTTGGTGCTACTATAAATGGAGCAATACCATTTAACAGTATGACCCTTCAATAAGTGGCCACTTTGACATTTAGGTTTCCAATGATGGACCACAGTGGCGTGTACTATTAGCCCTTGACAGTGGTGATTTTAGCATGTAAATCTTGGTGGGGCAAAAAATTAACAAGTGGAATTACATGCCAGCAAAGCCACAACACAACACTAAACAATACATTCCTTGCACTATAAAGGTGACAAACGGTGCCCACAAACTGTTAGGACAGCTTTTTGTGGGCCCTAACTTATTACCACTGCTACACCTGGCTATCAGCGGAGCCTTGTCTGGCAGCGAAAAAGTTAATTCAGTCTCATTTACTGCTTTTTAACAAAACATAGCTGATATGGCTGACTTGATTAAACAAATGTGGTTTCTACTGACAATTGAGATGTACTAACTACGACATAAGGGAACGACAAGTGGATAAGAGGCAATCCGTAATATAGATTAAGACAATGAGTGACCTAGGACGGACAATATAACCATTTGTTTAGCACTTTTGAAATGTACAGCGACAGAATTCAGAACATGGGCCAATCTTATAGTGCTCTCCCTGTACACCAAGTTAGAACTGTAGGATAAATAAATGGGGCATCTAAGCAGACAATGAAAGCTCTTACAATATTTGATGATTCCTTTTCTCTAAAGCAGGTTATAGGCTAATAGACCAAATCTCACTGGTGATACTAACCTTTGGCCCTGACCAATTTAAGTCCACCCTTATAATCAGTGAAATAAATAATTTTAGTTTCCCAGGTGAACAAGTGGGATGCACTGATGAGCGCTACATCCCGAGGGGTTTGTGCTGATTGTACGGATATTGTGACAGCCAGTTAAATGGCGTCCCTTGACAAGGCAAGAACAAGATGTATGTCAGGAGAAGTAAAGTATTATCATAAGGAGACTTATACCTGGAAAATGGAGGAGAAATGGAGGGGAAAAGAGAGGCAGAGGAGGTCTAAGAGAGAGAGGGAGGAACAGGTTGATCTTGAGTCTGTTAAAAATGGAGGGAAAAAGGGAGATGGTTTGTTAAAGAAAAATGGTGGAAAATGTAAGCAGAGTGAGTTGAAGACAGGAAGAAAAATGGAAGTGAATGAGGGAAAAGTATTGGAAGTGTAGGTGTGGTGAAGTTCTCGGAGCCCAAGGCTTGCACCGAGGGTCAGGATAAAGATGAATCTGTGCCAGTAGGAGTGAAGTTTTGGGAAAAAGTGGGCCCTTGCATTTTGGCTGATCCATTTGATGTTTCAGGATGGGTTAAAACAGAGTTGGGTGCTGTGGAATCAGTGAGGGGAACCAGAAGTGGTCTTGTGATAATTGTTTGTGTTTCTGCTGGTCAGAGGGAGCAGGCGCTCCGTGTCAAACAAATGGGGGCAAGAGATGTGAAGGGCACCATTGAAAGGAGTGATTACTGGGGTAAAGGTAAATGTGAAAGTTGACCAACTGAAGCGGAAGATTCTCTGTGTTTGATGCTTGTCGTTTGGTGCGACGAGACAGAGCGGCGTGAGTGGAGAAACAGAAGAGTCATTGTCTGTTCTTATGAGTTTTGATGTTGAGTCTTTGCCCGACAAATTGATGTTAGGATATATAAGTTATCCTGTACGAGCTTTTATACCAAATACATTAAGTTGTTACATGTGTCAAGCTTATGGGCGTGTGGCACCAGTGTGTAGGAGGGAGGTTCCTAGGTGTGAGAAATGTGCAGAAGGGCATGAGACAAAGGAATGTGTAGCATCGGGGAAAGTAGTGGTATTTGTTAATTGTAGGGGTGCCCATGGGGCTGGGGATCCTAAATGTCCCGTGCAAGAAAGGCAGGTTGAGGTTTTCAGAGTTAGAGTAGTGCAGAAGTGGTCATATGCTGAGGGAGGGAAGAAAATAGAGTAAGATGGGTCAAGGGGAGGGATCCCGAGAGGAGTGGTGTGAATAGAAGATCTGTACCAGTACAGAGGGATAGGGCAACAAGTGATATATGTTTAAGCAAGATTGAATTTATAGCAATTCTTATCAACGGTACTGTAGGGACGAATCTTAAGTTGCAGAAAATACAGGTTGTGGGGGCAGCTGCAGAAAGGTATTTGTGTGTGTGAGACTACATCAGAAGAGTTACAAAGTGTGTTAAGTGGTTGTACCCCATCCTTTCAGGCTGTTGGCCTGAAGTACGACTAAATATATTTAAATAATGGAGTATGGTATTTATTTTTTTTATTTTTTTTGTGAGTGTGGTGTATTTGTTGTATTTTTTAAAAATATTTTTTTAATGCAAAGTATAAGTATTCTCCAGTCTAGTAGGTGGCGGTAATGCAACATTTATTGGATGCCAACTGCCGTTAAACCTCATCAAAGAAGAAGTTTCATAGCTAGTGCTTTGGGACAGACATTTTCCTCAACTACCTTGCGCTCCAGTCTACTTTGAGCCATAAAGGCAACATTTGTGAAGCCAGAATACAAATTAAACGATGAAAAAGCCTTTTTTTTTTTTTTTTTTTTTTTTTATATCCCAGGACAAATTAGCAGGCAACAATAAGCTAGCTAAATAGGACAAATTAGCTAACAAGTGCAAGCTAACTAGCTAAATTGCCATACATATTTAATGATTTTCGACCTGTGCCCAAATGAATGTAATTGGTTCAGAGTTTGTTTTGATATTTTAACCTGCGTGTCGTGATCGCGGTTGGTGAAGGGGGACAGAATAAATAAATGCACGATGGCGCACGCGCGCAGCCGGTTTGAGTTCCGTGTTCAGATTGAGCGTCGGGGATCTTAAAAACCACCCCCTACTGAAGGTGCCATCCTCCAATTACCCATATGTGTAATGTAATGGAACCAAGTCATGATCAAGGGCTAGGAACTAAGTCATGATCAAGGGCTAGGTACGTCGGTGATCACTGTTATTTTGTTCTCAGCCAACACTACTTCAATCCCCCTACTTTACTGTTTTTAATTTAATGAGTTTATAAAGGGAATTCTGAAGGTAACCGATGGCTTAATTATAGCCAGTAACTACTGTACCATACGTGGACTAAGATGTCGCTGATCTTGCCTACTGTTCACTGTCCTAAGATGCTGGGAGTGTGCTGCTTACCGGCCCTTGGAGGATCCTGGCGTGGACTGAGAAGTAGGCTATGCATATCATTATTTCTAATATTTTAGAGAACAAGGTTGATATGGTCATTTATACAGTCAACTTATTAGCAAGGTCACATTTTCAATGACCAAATATTTACCCCACCAAAATCAAGACATTGGTTGTAGCCTTCTTGTTTTAACAAAGGAAAACACATCAGATGACTAAACAATATTTCATGATATTTATCACTTCTCTTAAACTCATATCACTAGGGACAGGGATGCTCTGAAGGAGAATCTGGTCTCCTTCAAACCAGCCTGCCAGTCTCTGAAGCGGGTCAGGGTTCTGCTGCTGGGTCAGAAAAATCCAGCTTTATTAGCTCTATCAGATCTGTGATGTATGGGCGAGTTGTTCTGCTGCCCAATATTGGCATTTCTGCCGAGGTCTTTACCAAGAGGGTAGGCCTATTACTATATCTGTCATCCAAGTCCCATTTCTTCATCTGTTTTTGTTATCATGTTATGACGACCTATTTTCCACCTAATGACAGCTTGAGTAGCCTACAAACCATTTCAAGCTTTTATTGATAAGGAAAATCTACCTTTTATACAAGACCAATCCATTTATATTGTAGATGTTGTGATCTACTGTACATCTGATTTGACCCTTCCTGCTCCCCTTCATGCAGCTCAAATGCTATGACATCCGGTCAGAGAAAGGGGAGAAGCCCACAGCTCTGACCCTGTGTGATGTGTTGGCTCTGGGGGACGGTGAGACGACTGGCCTGACCCTCCCAGACGCACTGGCTGTCATCAATGGGCACGCCCCCGAGGGACACAAGGTATACATACATACATGCATGCATACATACAGTGGGGCAAAAAAGTATTTAGTCAGCCACCAATTGTGCAAGTTCTCCCACTTAAAAAGATGAGAGGCCTGTAATTTTCATCATAGATACACTTCAACTATGACAGACAAAATTAGGAAAAAAATCCAGAAAAATCACATTGTAGGATTTTTAATTTATTTATTTGCAAATTATGGTGGAAAATAAGTATTTGGTCACCTACAAACAAGCAAGATTTCTGGCTCTCACAGACCTGTAACTTCTTATTTAACAGGCTCCTCTGTCCTCCACTCGTTACCTGTATTAATGGCACCTGTTTGAACTTGTTATCAGTATAAAAGGCACCTCTGTCCACAACCTCAAACAGTCACACTCCAAACTCCACTATGGCCAAGACCAAAGAGCTGTCAAAGGACAGCAGAAACAAAATTGTAGACCTGCACCAAGCTGGGAAGACTGAATCTGCAATAGGTAAGCAGCTTGGTTTGAAGAAATCAACTGTGGAAGCAATTATTAGGAAATGGAAGACATACAAGACCACTGATAATCTCCCTCGATCTGGGGCTCCACGCAAGATCTCACCCCGTGGGGTCAAAATTATCACAAGAACGGTGAGCAAAAATCCCTGAACCACACGGGGGGACCTAGTGAATGACCTGCAGAGAGCTGGGACCAAAGTAACAGAGCCTACCATCAGCAAGGGCATTGAAGATGAAACGTGGCTGGGTCTTTCAGCATGACAATGATCCCAAACACACCGCCCGGGCAACGAAGGAGTGGCTTTGTAAGAAGCATTTCAAGGTCCTGGAGTGGTCTAGCCAGTCTCCAGATCTCAACCCCATAGAAAATCTTTGGAGGGAGTTGAAAGTCTGTGTTGCCCAGCAACAGCCCCAAAACATCACTGCTCTAGAGGAGATCTGCATGGAGGAATGAGCCAAAATACCAGCAACAGTGTGTGAAAACCTTGTGCAGGCTTACAGAAAACGTTTGACCTCTGTCCTTGCCAACAAAGGGTATATAAAAGTATTGAGAAACTTTTGTTATTGACCAAATACTTATTTTCCACCACAATTTGCAAATAAATAAATAAAAAATCCTACAATGTGATTTTCTGGAGAAAAAAAAAATCTCATTTTGTCAGTCATAGTTGAAGTGTACCTATGATAAATTACAGGCCTCATCTTTTTATGTGGGAGAACTTGCACAATTGGTGGCTGACTAAATACTTGTTTTGCCCCACTGTATATGGCCCAATACACATATGCTATATTCACACTCCAGACATCGTAATCTTGGAAATGTGTATTTTCATTCATTTTTGTTGATCCGTCTGCCTTTTATGTGCAAGTGATCGTAGCAATAGAATGAATAGAACAGGCATGGAACCTCTGACCCTGGCATTTGAATGGGGATAGGATTTGAGGAACTAATTTGTATTTCCTGTGTTAACAACATGAACAACATATTAAATTGTTGTGTATTCTACACTTTTTGTGAATGCTTATCAATGAAGAAATACCCAAGTTGAATATTGCACCAGTCAATATAGAGAAAGTAGAGAAAATAACGACTAAAGCAGAATTCAACAACATAAGCAGTTTATGAGTAGCTTTTAAATATTACCATCATAAAAGGCCAGTTTCACATACCCAGATTAAGCCTAGTAAAAAGCATGGTAAAAATAGAATCTCCATTGAACTAGCCTTTAGTCCAGGACTAGGCTTAAACTGAGTCTGGGAAACCAACCCTAAGAGCATAGAATGAATCTACAATTTAAAACGGATCAGTTATGAAACCCAGACATCCATACTGAGGATTATGCAGGACACCCTCGCTTTGAATTAGGAGGCAGGGTGGTGGATAGGCCATCGAGAGCACCCTCTGAACACAGCCTTGAAATATTTATCTAAAGCCGGGGTATCCCCGCCACTATCTCGGATTCAATGCCACACTCATCCTTTCCCCGCAGGATCTTGAAGAACCCTTCAAAGAGAACCAATACAGATGAGTCATGCATTAGGCCGAAGGTATCGTATCACACCATTATACTGCATGTCACATCAACAGTATTACACATGAAGATATTGAAGTGTCCATCTATACAAAGCAAAATAAGAGTATCGAGTCACAGTGACAGTGGTATGCAATGGTGTCTGCTTTTAGCCACCCTCACCATTGTCACCCCAGTCTGTGTTCCAGGAGTTGGCAACCAGCCAGTAGGGGGTGTTATTCTCCTTTCCCCAGCCCAGGATCTTGATGGCATGACCCCCCAGCATCTGTCCAGTCACATGCTGGTACACACCTGGCAACATAGAACAGAGAAAGTGACCCCTTGGGAGTCTACAACCTGTCAGAACTGTGAGTGCATGCATTGTCTATGGAGTGTGTGTGCGCCTGTGGGTGTGTGTTTGTCTGTGCTTGCGCCTCTGTGTGGATATGTATGTGAGAGAGGAAAAAATAAATACAAGTCTCACCGGTCTTGTAAAGGAGGAAGTCCTCATAGACAGAGAAGGCTGCCTCCACTGGGCCATTCTTATAGAGCTCAGTCATGATCTGCTGTTCCTTCGGGGGAACGCTGTACGTCTGCTTTCCTACAGGGGGCGACAGTGGTCAACACACTGAGGTATACAGTTGAGAAGTGGTGTAAAGTACTTAAGTAAAAAATACTTCAAAGTACTACTGAAGTAGTTTTTTGCGGGTATATGTGCATTACTATTTATATTTTTGGCAACTTTTACTTTACTACATTCCTAAAGAAAATAATGTACGTTTTACTCTACATTTTCCCTGACACCGAAAAGTACTTGTTACATTTTGAATGCTTATCAGGACATGAAAATGGTCCAATTCACACACTTATTAAGATAACATCCTTGGTCATGCCTCTGATCTGGCAGACTCACTAAACACAAATGCTTCATTTGTAAATAATATCTGAGTGTTGAACTGTGCCCCAGGCTATCAGTTTTTTTTTTTTTTAAGATTTAAAAAATTCTGCCATCTGATTTGCTTAATATAAGGAACATTTACACTTTTATTTTTGATACTTAAATATACTTGTGGCAATTACATTTTCTTTTGATATTGAAGTATATTTAAGACGAAATACTTTAAAATGTGATAATGTGACACCTGATTTAGCTTGGAAGTCATTTAGATACACTCGTACAACATTGTTTAAGTCTGAGGTTATATTCAACATTAGTACACAGTGAGGTCTCTTACCGAAGCGTTTGTCCTTCTTGTAGGAGGGGGTGTATCCAGCGTTGCACTCGGTCACACACTTAGGCGTGTCACCCTCACCTGAGCAGGGGGGGCGTGTTCCGTTCACATGATGCTCACACGGAGCGATGCTGTAAGGTCTACAGCCTGTATGAGACACACAGTCACTAAGGATGTCATTTTATCCTCTAGAAAGCCAACAATATAGTCCACTGCTGACATTTATATTACATCCATATTGTAGGTTTCACAATGCCAGTGCCAGAGCCATCCATAACTCACCTATATTGGATCCGTAGAGCCCCCCTGTAACCAGCCCAGACTCAGCCCAGTAGTCCCAGGCAGCTGATGGGAAGCCCCCCATACACCTACACACACACCCCTCAGTCATGCCATGTGAGCTTGCTTACAATGTCATGGTGTCATGAGCTATCACATACACTGCTATTGGCTGTAATATACACTGTGTGTACAAACATTAAGAACACCTACTCTTTCCATGACAGACTGAACAGGTGAAAGTTATGATCCCTTACTGATGGCCATCTGGCCAACTTGACACAACTTTGGGAAGCATTGCCGTCAACATGGGCCAGCATCCCTGTGGAATGCTTGTGACACCTTGTAGAGTCCATGCCCTAACGAATTGAGGCCGAGGGCAAAAGGAGAGGCTGCAACTAAATATTAGGAAGGTTTCCTTAATGTTTTGTACACTCAGTATATAATGGGAATAAGCTAAACCTGCTATACTTAAAGCCAAACACGCACTCACCCCATGCCACAGGCATCACAGCATGACAACAGGTCCTCAGCTGAGATCTCCACGGAGACCTTGCCATTGCTATGGATACAATACCTGTCGGAGATGGCCTCAGCTGCCCCAAAGGCCTGTGGGTTGGAAATGCATGGGAGAGAAGGTTTAGGAGGCACAGCTACTCAGTCATAGCTACTAAGATTTCAGATGAGTTATTCTCCTATCGCATTAACACAGTGATTAGGCCCCTTTTAAATGCTACTATCTCCTCCTTACTCCTATTTTTCCCTAATATTTTCCTCCATTCCTCTCTCCATCCATCCACCGTCTTACCCAGCAGGAGCCACAAGATCCCTGGTCTCTGATCTCTTTGATGGTGGGACAGTTGGGCCACTGCAGCCGTGCGTCAAAGCTGTCTGGCAGACTCATGTCCTCATCAGACTGCACCCTGTGGAGGGAGAAGAGGAACAAGCTTGGGCTTTGATAACTTATGTTGGCCTGCATGTGTAGGGTGGCATTAATATGAGAGCAGTATGAATTGGGTCCATTTTGGTCAATCCATACAGACAAACACACACACTCACAGCTCTGGCAGCCTGGGTCCCTTCAGCAGGGTTCCACACAAACTCTTCACATAACTGATGTCAACATTGTGGAAGTTCTGGCCAGCCTGGGGAGACGTAAAAAAAGGAAAGCGTCAAGAGAAAGGAAAGAGTCAAGAGTGAGATAGAGGAGTGAGAGAATATGGAGAGATGAAGATCGGTGGAAAGATTTCAAAGATAACATTTGCATAGACTGGGTTTATTTATTATATTTGAATGAGTTAGATTATTATCTATCTATAATTATAAAATGATCTAATCTGCTATAACAGGAATACCTGGTAGGACTTACCGTCCATGTGGTGTCTGCGTTATTGATGTACTGAACCATCTCAGGAGACAGTAGAGGGAGGCGGGGCTTAGCCCAGCTAACTGACAGGGCTGAGAGAAGACACAGGAGGGCCAGACGACACATCCTGGAGGTGGACAGGAGACAACATGACTTAACTTTTGTATTTCAAACCGTGATGTAGGCTACTCTTTGTCTACTGAGTGTAAGAATAGAGTTTGTGACAGGTGCTGAGCTGCAACCTCAATGCAGCCTCCTCCCAGTAGACCACTAGAGCTGCAGAGGTGGAAGTGAGAATGAAAATGTACCTTGAGTTCTATGGTTACTTATTAACGAGAGCTTTAAATAAGTGGCCTTACTGCAGGCTATTTAAGAAATAAGAACCGAAGGGGGCAGGGCTGGACAACCGCATATGGGGCCCTATTTATATTTTGGGGGGAGAAAAAATAAATAATAAGTGTATTACTGTATTTCAACATTTTGCCATGGTGCACATCTCATGCTTTTGTTCACCCATGAGGGTGAGAGAAAATGTTGCAGTTATATAGCAAATGTTCTGCAATTCTATACATTTGCTATCAAAAGCGACTAGTTACAGCCCATAGTGTCATGTATACTCCCTCGCCGGCCTCTACGTCATCAGGCTGCTGATTATCCCGCACACCTGTCACCATCGTCTTGCTCACCTGCGCCTCATGACAACTCATCTGGACTCCATCACCTCCTTGATTATCTTCCCTATATCTGTCCCTCCCCTTGGTTCTTTCCTCAGGTGTTATTGACTCTGTTTTCATGTCAGTGTGTTGATTGTTTATTTTATTAAAACACTCCCTGAACTTGCGTCCTGATTCTCAGCGCACATCATTACACTTAGCCTTGATATATTGGCCATATACCACAAACCCCTGAGGTGCCTTATTGCTATTATACACTGGTTACCAACGGCAATAGAACAGTAAACAAGTTGCTTTCCTTCATACCCGTGATATATTGTCTGATATATACACATGGCTTAAATGCTCTTTCATTCAATCAGCATCCAGGACCCAAACCCCAAAATTGCTGGTTCAACTATACACAGTATTTATTAGTAATTATACACTTGTCAGATACTACAATATAAACTGTCATTCCTCTGACGTAAAATGAACACTTTAACACACTAACGTTTCGCTATTGCAAATACTAGAGTTGATAATAGCACAATCAATTCAAAAACACTCCCTCTTCTTACAGTGACAGGCTCTGGCAAATAAACTATGGCTCGTTCTTTCATACCATTACAAGTCTACCTCACAAATACTGGCATCTAGAGAGAAATACCCAGTTAAAATAACAAACCAGAAGAAATCCTTATATCTACCTGTATGGTTTGTGTGGTAGAAGATCCTCAGACAGTTAATCAGTCAGTCTGTCGGTTCTTCTCTTATTCTGAATTTCTATAGACTCTCCTGTTTTAAAGGAACCTGGATTACTGTCACATGACCAGTCCAGTCTTTTGCCCTAGCATAAATATCACATGATTGTGGCGAAGGCTATTTCCGAGGGCACTGATAACAAGTGCCCTGAAAGTTATTGTAAAATGTTTTCCTTGGATTGATACCATTTATGAAAGTCAAAGTTAATGAGGATCAGGTGCTCTTATGTCTGCAACAATGTTAGAAAACTGTAAGGAAAAAAGCATTCCCTTTCTTCCATTCAGTTTGAGTTATGAAATGTTTGAAATAGAATGTACAGTCTTCCATAAATGAAAATCACTTTTTTTGAAGTCTTTTCCCCCAGGACTTTGAACTAGCATGACTTGAGCTCGTCTTAAATGAGTGTACAATTTTATTGTCTGTAAACTATAAAACTATCATCCATTGTCTTGTCAGCAAAGTCAATGTCCAAAAAAACAGGGTTCATTTACAAAGGACCAATATTGACCTTTGTGACACTGATGAGGCAGAAAAGAAAACATTCAGAAACACTTTATTTGGAGTCTTTTATTATTTGTTCAATTATGTACAAATGAAAACCTCACATTATATGGAAATAGTCATGTCTTCTTTAGTTGTGAACAAGGATACACCACACTACTGCAGCCTTCCTACTCACCAAAGCTCTGTGTTAAGGACACTCAGCAGCCTGCTACTATGTGCTCTGCTGCAGTCCCGCTTCCACCAGTCTCTGTATCAAAAATCTAATCAAATGTTATTTGTCACATTGAGCCAAATACAGTGAAATGCTCTCTTACAAGCCCTTAACCAGCAATGCAGTTCTAAGAAAAATAAGTGTTAGAAAGTATTTCCTAAAATAAAGTCAAGAGATTCTTCAAAGTAGCCACCCTTTTCCTTGATGGCAGCTTTGCACACTCTTGGCATTCTCTCAAATCAAATCAAACAACTACCTTATACACACAAATACACACAAATGTAAAGGGATGAATAAGAATATGTACATATAAATATATGGATGAGCAATGGTGTGCGGCATAGGCAAGATGCAGTAGATGTTGTAGAATACAGGGTTAATTTATATGAGATGAATAATGTATGATAATGTAAACATTATTAAAGTGGCGTTATTTGAAGTGACTTGTGATACCTTTATTAAGTCTATTTATTTAAATGGCCAGAGATTTGAGTGTGGATGTTGGCAGCAGCCTCTCTATGTTAGTGATGGCTGTTTAACAGTCTGATGGCCTTGAGATAGAAGCTGTTTTTCAGTCTCTCGGTCCCAGCTTTGATGCACCTGTACTGACCTCACGTTCTGGATGATAGCGGGGTGAACAGGCAGTGGCTTGGGTGGTTGTTGTCCTTGATGATCTTTTTGGCCTTCCTGTGACATCGGGTGCTGTAGGTGTCCTGGAGGGCAGGTAGTATGCCCCCGGTGATGCGTTGGGCAGACCGCACTACCCTCTGGAGAGCATTGCGGTTGAGGGCGGTGCAATTGCTTTACCAGGCGGTGATACAGCCCGACAGGAAGCTCTCGATTGTGCATCTGTAAAAGTTTGTCAGTGTTTGAGATGCCAAATTTCTTCACCCTCCTGAGGTTGAAGAGGCGCTGTTGCGCATTCTTCACCACGCTGTCTGTGTGGGTAGACAATTTCAGGTTGTCCGCGATGTGTACCGCGATGAACCTAAAACTTTCCACGTTCTCCACTACTGTCCCGTCGATGTGGATGGTGGGTGCTCCCTCTGCTGTTTCCTGAAGTCCACGATCATCTCCTTTGCTAGGTTGACGTTGAGTGAGAGGTTATTTTCCTGACACCACCCTCCGAGTGCCCTCACCTCCTCCCTATAGTCTGTCTCGTCGTTGTTGATACTACCACTGTAGTATCGTCTGCAAACTTGATGATTGAGGTGGAAGCGTGTATGGGCACGCAGTCATGGGTGAACAGGGAGTACAGGAGAGGGCTGAGAACGCACCCTTGTGGGGCCCCAGTGTTGAGGATCAGCGGGGTGGAGATGTTGTTTCCTACCTTCATAACCTGGGGGTGGCCCGTCAGAAAGTCCAGGACCCAGTCCAGTTGCACAGGGCGAGGTCGAGACCCAGGGTCAATCAAACCAAAACATTTCAAGAACTTTGAACGTTTCTTCAAGTGCAATCACAAAAACCATCACGCGCAATGATGAAACTGGCTCTCATGAGGACCACCACAGGAATGGAAGACCCAGAGTTACCTCTGCTGCAGAGTATAAGTTCATTAGAGTTAACTGCACCCCAGATTGCAGCCCAAATAAATGCTTCACGGAGTTCAAGTAACAGACACATCTCAACATCAACTGTTTAGAGGAGACTGTGGGAATCAGGCCTTCATGATTGAATTGCTGCAAAGAAACCACTACTAAAGGACACAAATAATAAGAAGAGACTTGATTGGGCCAAGAAACACGAGCAGTGGACATTAGACCGGTGGAAATCTGTCCTTTGGTCTGGGTCTGATGAGACCAAATTTGAGATTTTTAGTTTCAACCACCGTGTCTTTGTGACACGCAGAGTAAAAGAACGAATGATCTCCACATGTGTGGTTACCACTGTGAAGCATGGAGGAGGAGAAGGTTTGATTGTGTGCGGGTGCTCTGCTGGTGACACTGTCTGTGATTTTATTGAGAATTCAAGGCACACTTAACCAGCATGGCTACCACGGCAGTCTTCAGCGATACGACATCACATTTGGTTTACGCTTAGTGGGACTATCATTTGTTTTTCAACAGGACAATGACCCAAAACACACCTCCAGGATGTGTATGGGCTATTTGACCAAGAAGAAAAGTGATGGAGTGCTGCATCAGATGACCTGGCCTCCACAATCACCCGACCTCAACCCAATTGAGATGGTTTGGGATGAGTTAGGCTGCAGAGTGAAGGAAAAGCAGCCAACAAGTGCTCAGCATCAGGGATGCAAACTGGTGAGGGCCCAAAAAGGTGACACTTTTTTTTGCACCGAAACATGCAAAAAAGGGGGGAAATGGAGGTTTTAACTAATTACATGCTCAGTCTGTGTGTAAAATAAAAAATGGTTAATGTGAACCTAACTCACAGCTAAAAAATGTAAAGAAAGCAATCCAATGTTATCAGTTGCCTTGACTTTACAGCAAATTACACTACAAGTCTTGAAAAAAAAACAATACACTAATATTGCAGTTAGCCATGACTGCCTTTATAATAGAACGCGTGTGACCACACACACACATCTAAATATTGCACTTGGGAAAAAAACATCTTAAAGTAGAAATAGAATGAAACATAAAGGCATTATATTTTGTCTCTATTATAGTGGCCTCTATAGTAGACATCGATCAAGTGCTCAAGGCTACATGTGTGCAAAAATAATGTTCACTGAGTAAAAAATGTAATAATCCCCCCTCACAGTGTTACTGCCAAGTTCAACACAACAAAAGCCATGTTTTTGGGCTACACAACATTATTACAGTGTACACTTTCTGCCTGTGGACATCTGTTCTACAATGTACCAGCAGAGCAAGATACCCTTTGTTGGCATAATTGATCTCCTTCAGGCAGATGGTACACCTGGCATACCCCTTTTTTATCTGCTGTATTGAAAAAGTGAGAAAGAGGGAAGTGTGTGGTGTTCATTTCACCTCTATAGTGGCATCCAGCTTAAGCCAGGCCCGGCTCCAGCTACACTTCATCACTGAATCCACTTGTTTAACAAGCAACGCCTCATTTTCACTTAATTCTCTCTTTCTGAAAATGAACCACAAACTGTAGAGGTTAAACATTAGTTCACAGATAGTAGTTAGTTTGCTAGCTAGTTAACTAGTCAACATTTCACACAGATTGCCAGGGTCCAGTAAGCAACTAACGCGTTATAACGGCAAGGAGTCGTATACCAGTTAATACTACGGCAAATAGGTTAAGTTACTAATGTTAGCTCATCTGATGTTGTAACGTTAGCTCATTTTCACACTATAAACTACATGATTTGATCAGTTAAGATGGCTAATGTTGATGAACATTTCTCTGGCTAGCTAATGGAGAATTTGATCCAGCTAGCAAGATAACGTTACTTAACTCTAACAATACTTGTTCCACCACACTTTCTCCCTCACCTCAAACTATCCAAATGGCAGTTGTTGGCTGAGCCTTGGATACAGCCAGTATTGCTCCAAATGCGCATTACTCGTTCGCTTACAGCCAGTAGTGTGATCCGATGCCAAGCCCCCACGCCCAAATTTTTCTCATTAGATCTACACGAATCACTTGGGTCATCTATTTTCGATTCAAAACAACACATTTTGCCGAAAGGTGATTAGTTTGCATCCCTGCTGCATATGTGGGAACTCCTTCAAGACTGTTGAAAAGTATTCCAGGTGAAGCTGGTTGAGAGAATGCCAAGAGTGTGTAAAACTGTCATCAGGGCAAAGGGTGGCTACATTGAGGAATCTCAAATATAAAATATATGTAAGATTTGTTTAACACTTTTTTGGTTACTACATGATTCCATATGATATGTGTTATTTCATAGTGTTGATGTCTTCACTATTATTCTACAATGTAGAAAATAGTAAAAATAAAGAAAATCCCTAGAATAAGTAGGTGTGTCCAAACCTTTGACTGGTCCTGCATATGGGGAGGGGGGGGGGGGGCATTTGATTAGCTGTTCAGGAGTCTTATGGCTTGGGGGTAAGCCTTTTGGACCTAGACTTGGCACACCGGTACCTCTTGCCATGTGGTAGCAGAGAGAACAGTCTATGACTAGGGTGGCTTGATTCTTTGGCAATTTTTAGGGCCTTCCTCTGACTACAACTGGTGTAGAGGTCCTGGATGGCAGGAAGCTTGGGCCGTACGTACTACCCTCTGTAGTGCCTTTCGTTCGGAGGCCGAGCAGTTACCATACCAGGCGGTGATGCAACCATGCTCTCGATGGTGCAGCTGTAGAACTTTTTGAGGATCTGAGGACCCATGCCAAATCTTTTCAGTCTCCTGAGGGGGAAAAGGCGTTGTCGTGCCCTCTTCATGGCTGTCTTGGTGTGTTTGGACCATGATAGTTCGTTGGTGATGTGGAGTACAGGAGGGGACTGAGCACGCAGCCCTGAGGGGCCCCCGTGTTGAGGATCAGTGTGGCAGATGTGTTGTTACCTACCTTTACCACCTGGGGGTGGCCCGTCAGGAAGTCCAGGATCCAGTTGCAGAGGGAGGTGTTTACTCCCAGGGTCCTTAGCTTAGTGATGAGCTTTGAGGGCACTATGGTGTTCGAACGCTGAGCTGTAGTTAATGAATAGCATTCTCACGTAGGTGTTCCTTTTGTTCAGGTGGGAAAGAGCAGTGTGAAGTGCAATAGAGATTGTGCATCTGTGGATCTGTTGGGCGGTATGCAAATTGGAGTAGGTCTAGGGTTCCTGGGATAATGGTGTTGATGTGAGCCATGACCAGCCTTTCAAAGCACTTCATGGCTACTGAAGTGAGTGCTACCTGTCAGCAGTCATTTAGGCAGGTTACCTTAGTGTTCTTGCAATAACGCCTATGGTGGTCTGCTTGACACATGTTGGTATTACAGAGGTTGAAAATGTCAGTGAAGACACTTGCTTGTTGGTCAGCGCATGCTCAGAGTACACGTCCTGTGAATCCGTCTGGCCTTGCGGCCTTGTGAATGTTGACCTGTTTAAAGGTCTTACTCACATGGGCTACGGAGAGTGTGATCACACAGTCGTCTGAAACAGCTGGTGCTCTCATGCATGCTTCAGTGTTGCTTTCCTCAAAGCGCTCATAGAAGTCACTTAGCTCGTCTGGTTGGCTCGTGTCACTGTATCATCTTACACTGGGCATGTCTCAAAAGACAAATGTGGCTTCCTCTCCTAGTCCCCTTTACTTTGTCCACAATGAAAAAGACACAGACATATAGATGAAAGCTAAGCTAGGCTTCTGTCATATTGTTTCATATTTGCTATTACGTCTTTTCAGATCAGTGCAGTTGAGGTAGAGAATACGAGGGGAGGAGGCAACTTTAGACTGTTGAGATGTGCCCAGTTTACTATGATTGAATGTGACAACAGTGTCAATATGTAGCTATACTGTACATAAACACAGTACAGCCATCTTAGTTCTTGCTATGGAGATAGACATACACTTATAAAACACATCAAACAGAACCATTGTGTTGTCATTGCTATTGACTCTGACATGAGATTAAAAAATAACATTACAAACCAATGTCCTGTATGTGTGTGCGAGCTGTGTGCTTTAAGTTTGTGTGATATGTCTAAGACTTAACTCAATCCTATTCACATTTCAAATTAAAGTTTCATTTGATAATTGCAATCCATTATAGCTCTATTGGTATTCTCACTTTCAAAACATGTTGAAAAGAAATTGACAAACAGAACAAGGGCTGTGGTTACAAAATAACAATCTACATAAAACTAAACCAAAACACTAAATTAGGAAAAGAGATGTGCCAGATACCGTGTGTATCAGACGTGAGTATGACAAGTGTAACGGAACGTAAGACTACTGCAAATCACTATCAAACACAATAAGACAACCCTGCTACCAGTGACTCCCATAGTACAGGCCTCTACGGACCATCACAGATGAGTTAAACAGGACAGGTGAATAGGAGGGTAAGATTCCTCCAGGGGAGAGGGAGAACCAGGCCTCAGGAGAGAGGGGAGCATCTCAGTCGTGCACCCCATGCAGGGTGAGGGTTAGTCGTGATTGAGTGGGCTCAATGGCCCGGCATGTCTGCGGTGCCGGGAGGTTGTCCAGCTGTAGTGCTTAGGTACCGCCAGCTGAGGGCGGCGAGGATCATGGTAGCGGATAACAATATGGGGGAGAGTCCTCTCCTATATTTATTTTATTTTATTTCACCTTTATTTAACCAGGTAGGCTAGTTGAGAATAAGTTCTCATTTACAACTGCAACCTGGCCAAGATAAAGGACAGCAGTTCAACACATAAAATAACTCACATGACATTTATTTTACCTTTATTTAACTAGGCACGTCAGTTAAGAACAAATTCTTATTTTCAATGACGGCCTAGGAACAGTGGGTTAACTGCCTGTTCAGGGGCAGAACCAACATACAGTAGAAAAAAAGAAAAGAAAAAGTCTATGTGCAGTGAGTGCAAATGAGGTAAGATAAGGGAGGTAAGGCAATAAATAGGCCATGGTGGCAAAGTAATTCCAATATAGCAATTAGACACTGGAATGGTCGGATGTGCTGAAGATTAATGTGCAAGTAGAGATACTGGGGTGCAAAGGAGCAAGATAAATAAATAAATACAGTATGGGGAGGAGGTAGTTGGATGGGCTGTTTACAGATGGGCTATGTACAGGTGCAGTGATCTGTGAGCTGCTCTGACAGCTGGTGCTTAAAGCTAGTGAGGGAGATATGGGTCTCCAGCTTCGGCAATTTTTGCAGTTCGTTCCAGTCATTGGCAGCAGAGAACTGGAAGGAAAGGCGGCCAAAGGAGGAATTGGCTTTGGGGGTGACCAGTGAGATACAGTGCCTTGCGAAAGTATTCGGCCCCCTTGAACTTTGCGACCTTTTGCCACATTTCAGGCTTCAAACATAAAGATATAAAACTGTATTTTTTTGTGAAGAATCAACAACAAGTGGGACACAATCATGAAGTGGAACGACATTTATTGGATATTTCAAACTTTTTTAACAAATCAAAAACTGAAAAATTGGGCGTGCAAAATTATTCAGCCCCCTTAAGTTAATACTTTGTAGCGCCACCTTTTGCTGCGATTACAGCTGTAAGTCGCTTGGGGTATGTCTCTATCAGTTTTGCACATCGAGAGACTGACATTTTTTCCCATTCCTCCTTGCAAAACAGCTCGAGCTCAGTGAGGTTGGATGGAGAGCATTTGTGAACAGCAGTTTTCAGTTCTTTCCACAGATTCTCGATTGGATTCAGGTCTGGACTTTGACTTGGCCATTCTAACACCTGGATATGTTTATTTTTGAACCATTCCATTGTAGATTTTGCTTTATGTTTTGGATCATTGTCTTGTTGGAAGACAAATCTCTGTCCCAGTCTCAGGTCTTTTGCAGACTCCATCAGGTTTTCTTCCAGAATGGTCCTGTATTTGGCTCCATCCATCTTCCCATCAATTTTAACCATCTTCCCTGTCCCTGTTGAAGAAAAGCAGGCCCAAACCATGATGCTGCCACCACCATGTTTGACAGTGGGGATGGTGTGTTCAGGGTGATGAGCTGTGTTGCTTTTACGCCAAACATAACGTTTTGCATTGTTGCCAAAAAGTTCAATTTTGGTTTCATCTGACCAGAGCACCTTCTTCCACATGTTTGGTGTGTCTCCCAGGTGGCTTGTGGCAAACTTTAAACGACACTTTTTATGGATATCTTTAAGAAATGGCTTTCTTCTTGCCACTCTTCCATAAAGGCCAGATTTGTGCAATATACGACTGATTGTTGTCCTATGGACAGAGTCTCCCACCTCAGCTGTAGATCTCTGCAGTTCATCCAGAGTGATCATGGGCCTCTTGGCTGCATCTCTGATCAGTCTTCTCCTTGTATGAGCTGAAAGTTTAGAGGGACTGCCAGGTCTTTGTAGATTTGCAGTGGTCTGATACTCCTTCCATTTCAATATTATCGCTTGCACAGTGCTCCTTGGGATGTTTAAAGCTTGGGAAATCTTTTTGTATCCAAATCCGGCTTTAAACTTCTTCACAACAGTATCTCGGACCTGCCTGGTGTGTTCCTTGTTCTTCATGATGCTCTCTGCGCTTTTAACGGACCTCTGAGACTATCACAGTGCAGGTGCATTTATACGGAGACTTGATTACACACAGGTGGATTGTATTTATCATCATTAGTCATTTAGGTCAACATTGGATCATTCAGAGATCCTCACTGAACTTCTGGAGAGAGTTTGCTGCACTGAAAGTAAAGGGGCTGAATAATTTTGCACGCCCAATTTTTCAGTTTTTGATATGTTAAAAAAGTTTGAAATATCCAATAAATGTCGTTCCACTTCATGATTGTGTCCCACTTGTTGTTGATTCTTCACAAAAAAATACAGTTTTATATCTTTATGTTTGAAGCCTGAAATGTGGCAAAAGGTCGCAAAGTTCAAGGGGGCCGAATACTTTCACAAGGCACTGTATACCTGGTGGAGTGCATGCTACGGGTGGGTGCTGCTATGGTGACCAGTGACCTGAGATAAGGCGGGGCTTTACCTAGCAGACTTGTAGATGACCTGGAGCAAGTGAGTTTGGCAATAAGTATGAAGCGATGGCCAGCCAATGAGAGCGTACAGGTCGCAGTGGTGGGTAATATATGGGGCTTTGGTGACAAAACTGATGGCACTGTGATAGACTGCATCCAATTTGTTGAGTAGAGTGTTGGAGGCTATTTTGTAAATTACATCTCCGAAGTCGAGGATCGGTAGGATGGTCAGTTTTAAGAGGGTGTTTGGCAGCATGAGTGAAGGATGCTTTGTTGCGAAATAGGTAGCCGATTCTAGATTTAATTTTGAGATGTTTAATGTGAGTCTGGAAGGAGAATTTATAGTCTAACCAGACACCTAGGTATTTGTAGTTGTCCACATACTCTCCACACAGGGGTTTTGTCCCGGGACGGGTCTGTCAGGGACACCCTCTGTAACATTGCTCTTTCTGAAGGTTGATAACAAGTGCCCTGAAAGTTACTGGCCAGGTCACAGTTGTAAATGAGAACTTATTCTCAACTGGCCCACCTGGTTAAATAAAGGTGAATTATTTTTTATTATTTTAACTGTAAAACGTTTTCCTTGGATTGATACAATTTATTTAAGTCAAAGTTAATGAGCATCAGATACTCACTGGAATTATGTCTGCATTGAACCAATGTTAGAAAACTAAGAAAAAAAACATTCACCTTCCAATCAATTTGAGTTTTGAAATGTTTGAAATAAAATATAGTCTTACATAAATGACAACAACAGGTTGAGTGTTTTCCCCCAGGACCCCAGAACTAGCATGACTTGAACTCATCTTTAATGAATGTACAATTTTACTGTCTGTAAACTATAAAACTATCATCCATTGTCTTGTCAGCAAAGTCAATGTCCAAAAAAAACTGGGTTATCTTACAAAGGACACTGATGAGGCAGAAAAAAAAAAGAAAACAAATATTCAGAAACACTATTGTCTTTTATTCTTTTTTCAATGATATACAAATTAAAATATCACATTACATAGCAATATTCATGTCTTCTTTGGTTGTGTACAAGGATACACCACACTATTGTAGCCTTCCTACTCACCAAAGCTCTGTCTTAAGGACACTTAGCAGCCTGCTACTATGTGCTCTGCTGCAGTCCCGCTTTTACCAGTCTCTGTATCATCTTACACTGGGCATGTCTCAAAAGACAAATGTGGCTTCCGCTCCTTGTCCCCTTTCCTTTGTCCACAATGAGAAAGACACAGACATATAGATGAAAGCTAAGCTAGGCTTCTGTCATATTGTTTCATATTTGCTATTACGTCTTTTCAGATCAGTGCAGTTGAGGTAGAGAATACAAGGGGAGGAGGCAACTTCAGACTATTGAGATGTGTCCAGTTTACTATGATTGAATGTGACAACATGTACTGTACATACATATACTGTACATAAACAATCATCTTAGTTCTTGCTATGGAGATATACAGACACTTATAAAACACATCAAACAGAACCATTGTGTTGTCATTAGTTGCTATTGAAAATAACATTACAAACCCCCCCCCCCCCCCCCCCCCCCCCCAAAAAAAAACGACTATAAGAAATGCACAATGGTTTAGTTTATGTTTCTTAATCGCAATGTCCTGTATGTGTGTGAGCTGTGTGCTTTAGGTTTGTGTGATGGGTCCAAGACTTTACTAAATCCTATTCACATTTCAAATGAATGTTGAAAAAAAAGTGAAATTACCAATCCATTATAGCTCTATTGGAATTCTCCCTTTCAAAACATGTAACAAACAAAACCAGGGTTGTGGTTACAAAATAACTCAAATCAACATAAAAACAAATGAGAGATGTGCCAGGTGCCGTGTGTATCTGACGTGAGTATGACCAATGTGTTAGAAAAGAATGTTACGGAAAGTAAGACTGCAAATCACTATCAAACACAATAAGACAACCCTGCTACCAGTGACTCCCATAGTACAGGCCTCTACGGACCATCACAGGTGAGTTAAACAGGACAGGTGAATGGGAGGGTAAGATTCCTCCAGGGGAGAGGGAGAACCAGGCCTCAGGAGAGAGGGGAGCATCTCAGTCGTGCACCCCATGCAGGGTGAGGGTTAGTGGGGGTTGAGTGGGCTCAATGGCCCTGCATGTCAGCAGTGCCGGGAGGTTGTCCGGCTGTAGTGCTTAGGTACTGCCAGCTGAGGGCGGCGAGGATCATGGCAGCGGAGAGGTACATGGGGGAGAGGTGGGCAGTCCGGGAGGCCAGGGTGGCTTGGGAGAGAGTCCTCTCCTGGATCACACCCAGGATAAACAGGGTTTTGTCCCGGGATGGATCTGTCAAGGACACCCTCTGTAGCATCTGGAGAAAGAGAGAGAAAAAGAAAGAGCGAGAGAGATCAGAAAACTCAAACAAAGTAAGAACACACACTCAGATGCACAATAACACAAACAAACACAATTGAATACATGACACACCCAAATATACACACACCTCCTGGCTGTATTGGGCCATGATGCTTTGCACAGCACCCATGTTGGTGGCTTGCATCATGAGGGTGACGGCCTGACCCTTCCTGATTTTCACCACGCCCTGGAATACTTGAGGGTTGTTGTAACAGGCTGAGAGGGTCGCTATCGCCATCACCTGGACATTATTGAGACATACAGTACAGCAAAATGAAATGCTTCCTGAGGATCCTGACTCAAACAACCAGGAATGAAACGTGAAAATGTGTTGAAAGGAAATGCAATTAGCAGCTTTCTCCAGTGGGAATGTACTTTGAAATGTAACATTTCAATGGTAGCATTTACCTGTGGTATGGCGCAGAAGTTGAAGACGCTCTGGTTGCGTAGGCGTGCCAGATAGGTGATGACATCAGGGACGTGGCGCAGGGCGTCTGTCACCAGCAGGTTGAGACAGGACAGGGCTGAGGTCAGCTGGTCAGGCTCTGCCAGGTCCTCCAGACGACACGCAAACTGACTCCATGCCTACAGAGGGACATGCAACACACACATTAACTACACACACCCCATTAATGACACATACAGTGCACACACACACACAAACACAGTGTAGTTACCTCTTGTGGCCAGAAGGCCCTCGCCACCTGTATATCCTCCAGGTAGTCTCTGATGATGTTGGTCTTCTGGAGGAATAGGCCCATGGAGTTGGCCAGCTCTGTGTCTTTGCCCACCTCGGGGTCCTCCAGCTGGGAGGCAGAGAACAGCTGGGACAGGCCTATACCCACCAGCCCTGCCACATAGTGACAGTACTGCACAGGGGGTAATGTTAATACACATGTATTTAACACTCAAAAATCTATTACAGACTGGTGTGAAGTGAAGAAATCAGTGGGTTTAAGTGACTTTTGTCATTTGACACACGTCAGGCTACCACTAGGTTATAGTGACACACGTCAGGCTACCACTAGGTTATAGTGACACACGTCAGGCTACCACTAGGTTATAGTGACACACGTCAGGCTACCACTAGGTTATAGTGACACACGTCAGGCTACCACTAGGTAATAGTGACACGCGTCAGGCTACCACTAGGTTATAGTGACACACGTCAGGCTACCACTAGGTTATAGTGACACACGTCAGGCTACCACTAGGTTATAGTGACACACGTCAGGCTACCACTAGGTTATAGTGACACACGTCAGGCTACCACTAGGTTATAGTGACACACGTCAGGCTACCACTAGGTTATAGTGACACACGTCAGGCTACCACTAGGTTATAGTGACACACGTCAGGCTACCACTAGGTAATAGTGACACACGTCAGGCTACCACTAGGTTATAGTGGCACACGTCAGGCTACCACTAGGTTATAGTGACACGCGTCAGGCTACCACTAGGTTATAGTGACACACATCAGGCTACCACTAGGTTATAGTGACACCTGTCAGGCTACCACTAGGTAATAGTGACACACGTCAGGCTACCACTAGGTAATAGTGACACACATCAGGCTACCACTAGGTAATAGTGACACGCGTCAGGCTACCACTAGGTTATAGTGACACACGTCAGGCTACCACTAGGTTATAGTGACACACGTCAGGCTACCACTAGGTAATAGTGACACGCGTCAGGCTACCACTAGGTTATAGTGACACACATCAGGCTACCACTAGGTAATAGTGACACGCGTCAGGCTACCACTAGGTAATAGTGACACACGTCAGGCTACCACTAGGTAATAGTGACACGCGTCAGGCTACCACTAGGTAATAGTGACACACGTCAGGCTACCACTAGGTAATAGTGACACGCGTCAGGCTACCACTAGGTAATAGTGACACACATCAGGCTACCACTAGGTAATAGACACACATCAGGCTACCACTAGGTAATAGTGACACACATCAGGCTACCACTAGGTAATAGTGACACGCGTCAGGCTACCACTAGGTTATAGTGACACACATCAGGCTACCACTAGGTAATAGTGACACGCGTCAGGCTACCACTAGGTTATAGTGACACACATCAGGCTACCACTAGGTAATAGTGACACGCGTCAGGCTACCACTAGGTTATAGTGACACACATCAGGCTACCACTAGGTAATAGTGACACGCGTCAGGCTACCACTAGGTTATAGTGACACACATCAGGCTACCACTAGGTAATAGTGACACGCGTCAGGCTACCACTAGGTAATAGTGACACACGTCAGGCTACCACTAGGTTATAGTGACACGCGTCAGGCTACCACTAGGTTATAGTGACACACATCAGGCTACCACTAGGTAATAGTGACACACGTCAGGCTACCACTAGGTTATAGTGACACGCGTCAGGCTACCACTAGGTTATAGTGACACACATCAGGCTACCACTAGGTAATAGTGACACGCGTCAGGCTACCACTAGGTAATAGTGACACACATCAGGCTACCACTAGGTAATAGTGACACACATCAGGCTACCACTAGGTTATAGTGACACACATCAGGCTACCACTAGGTAATAGTGACACGCGTCAGGCTACCACTAGGTTATAGTGATGGGGGGAGGATTTTTGTTATTTTTATACAGTTACATATCAGGACATTATTTTTGACAATATATCGTATCCTATCGTTTTGACAATATCACAATATTATTTTTGCGCTTGTTGGCTGTACCTGCACCAAAACTCCAGTATCCAGTATTGTTCTCCATCTTCTTTTTAAATAGGGAGCAAATCGGTTTTAGCACTTATTTCCATGACTGATCAAAACTTGTTTTCTAATGCTCCCTCGTCTCTGCAGCAGACATGTGGTGATCAATGTTTGGAACATCGCAATTAATCACAGTATCGAATTACAATACATATCGCATCACCACCTACGTACCGTAATAATATTGTATCGTGAAGTCCCTGCCAATTCCCAGCTCTACTATTAACCAGCAAATGTGAAGCTGTTAGTCTAACACGTGTATAATGCTTGCCTAACATTAAGGTGACATGTACCTGGTCCCACTCCTTCATGGAGCCCACTTTCTTCTCCAGAAACTCAGCCATTCCAACTCCCATGCGGTGGCAGATGTCCGAGATCACATCCTGGTATGCCTGACCCAGGTTCCTGAACTCCAAGGAAATCTGAACAGAAAAGAGATTAATTTAAATACACACATAGCATGATGACAGATACCCATTGTATGATGTCTGCTACATATTTCATTATCATGACAGTGTTATGCAATCCTTGGGTTAAAAAAAAGCAGGCTCATTCCACCTGACTGGCATGTAGCCCTGTCAACCACCCTTCAGACCTCTGTTCATCCAACCAATCAGGGAGCTTCGATGCACTGCAGGAAAACAGCTCTGCTCACCTCTAGTTAGTGCATGTTTTTCCATTGCAAAAGAAGAAGCAAATAGTTGTGTTGCTGACAGACTGTCACATGATGTTCCTAACTGAAGTGTTGTCCATCCATTGACAAGTAAGTGTTGGAAATGCTATTGGGTGTAATATACACTGATTATACAACACATTAAGAACAACTGCTCTTTCAATTACTTAGACTGACCAGGTGAATCCAGGCGAAAGCTATGAACCCTTAGTGATGTTACTTAAATTCACTTTAAATCAGTGTAGATGAAGGGGAGGCGACAGGTTAAAGAAGGATTTTTGAGCCTTCAGACAATTAAGACATGGATTGTGTATGTGTGCCATTAAGAGGGATAATGGGCAAGACAAAATATTTAAGTGCCTTTGAACGGAGTATGGTAGTAGGTGTCAGCCACACCGGTTTGAGTGTGTCAAGGTCTGCAACGCTGCTGGGGTTCACACTCAACAGTTCCAAGAATGTGTATCAAGAATGGTCCACCACCCAAAGGACATCCAGCCATCTTGACATAACTGTGGGAAGGATTGGAGTCAACATGGGCCAGCATCCCTGTGGAACGCTCTAGACACCTTGTAGAGTCCATGCCCTGTTGAGTCCCATAGGGCAGCGCACAATTGGCCCAGCGTTGTCCAGGTTTGGCCAGGGTAGGTCTTCATTGTAAATAAGAATTTGTTCTTAAATGACTTGCCTAGTTATACAGTTATATATATATACATACACACTGCTCAAAAAAAATAAAGGGAACACTTAAACAACACAATGTAACTCCAAGTCAATCACACTTCTCTGAAATCAAACTGTCCACTTAGGAAGCAACACTGATTGACAATACATTTCCCATGCTGTTGTGCAAATGGAATAGACAACAGGTGGAAATTATAGGCAATTGGTGGTGGTGACCACAGACCACTTCTCAGTTCCTATGCTTCCTGGCTGATGTTTTGGTCACTTTTGAATGCTGGTGGTGCTTTCACTCTAGTGGTAGCATGAGACAGAGTCTACAACCCACACAAGTGGCTCAGGTAGTGCAGCTCATCTAGGATGGCACATCAATGCGAGCTGTGGCAAGATGGTTTGCTGTGTCTGTCAACGTAGTGTCCAGAGCTTGGAGGTCCTACCAGGAGACAGGCCAGTACATCAGGAGACGTGGAGGAGGCCGTAGGAGGGCAACAACCCAGCAGCAGGACCGCTACCTCCGCCTTTGTGCAAGGAGGAGCAGGAGGAGCACTGCCAGAGCCCTGCAAAATGACCTCCAGCAGGCCACAAATGTGCATGTGTCTGCTCAAACGGTCAGAAACAGACTCCATGAGGGTGGTATGAGGGCCCGACGTCCACAGGTGGGGGCTGTGCTTACAGCCCAACACCGTGCAGGACGTTTTTCATTTGCCAGAGAACACCAAGATTGGCAAATTCGCCACTGGCGCCCTGTGCTCTTCACAGATGAAAGCAGGTTCACACTGAGCACATGTGACAGACGTCACAGTCTGGAGACGCCGTGGAGAACGTTCTGCTGCCTGCAACATCCTCCAGCATGACCGGTTTGGCGGTGGGTCAGTCATGGTGTGGGGTGGCATTTCTTTGGGGGGCCGCACAGCCCTCCATGTGCTCGCCAGAGGTAGCCTGACTGCCATTAGGTACCGAGATGAGATCCTCAGACCCCTTGTGAGACCATATGCTGGTGCGGTTGGCCCTGGGTTCCTCCTAATGCAAGACAATGCTAGACCTCATGTGGCTGGAGTGTGTCAGAAGTTCCTGCAAGAGGAAGGCATTGATGCTATGGACTGGCCCGCCCGTTCCCCAGACTTGAATCCAATTGAGCACATCTGGGACATCATGTCTCGCTCCATCCATGCCACATTGCACCACAGACTGTCCAGGAGTTGGCGGATGCTTTAGTCCAGGTCTGGGAGGAGATCCCTCAGGAGACCATCCGCCACCTCATCAGGAGCATGCCCAGGCGTTGTAGGGAGGTCATACAGGAACGTGGAGGCCACACACACTACTGAGCCTCATTTTGACTTGTTTTAAGGACATTACATCAAAGTTGTATCAGCCTGTAGTGTGGTTTTCCAGTTTAATTTTGAGTGTGACTCCAAATCCAGACCTCCATGGGTTGATAAATTTGATTTCCATTGATAATTTTTGTGCAATTTTGTTTTCAGCACATTCAAATAGGTAAAGAAAAAAGTATTTAATAAGAATATTTCATTCATTCATATCTAGGATGTTTTATTTTAGTGTTCCCTTGATTTTTTTGAGCAGTGTATATATTGTAATGGTTACCTTTTATTTATATATATATATATAAAAAATGTAATGTTTACATTCTCTCTACGTTGCTAGTAGATTTCTATATAATTGCACATGTATTTATCTTAGTATCTTGTAATAGGTCCTCATGATTGTATTGTTCCTCCCTTTTTAGAACCACGTAAAATACCTCAAATGGAAGCAGATGTGTCCACATGTATGTGGTGGTGACAAAGTGTACAGTAATGGGCCTCAACATAATATTCTAACCCGACAACACTATAGTGGGCAGATCTAACTGAATCCGTTTGAAGTAACTAGCGGGTGAGGAGTCAGAAGCCAACCACACAGACGAGCGTGCGATAGTTTTTACATATTCCTAGTTCTCGACGGATTTAGAGACCAACAGATTTTTACACTTTATGTAGGGTTAACTGAATTGGTCCACTCACACAGACAGCATTGTGAAGCATTGTGAAGAAGGCGCAGCAGCGCCTCTTCAACCTCAGGAGGCTGAAGAAATTTGGCTTTTCACCAAAAGCACTCACAAACTTCTACAGATGCACAATCGAGAGCATCCTGGCGGGCTGTATCACCGCCTGGTACGGCAACTGCTCCGCCCTCAACCGTAAGGCTCTCCAGAGGGTAGTGAGGTCTGCACAACGCATCACCGGGGGCAAACTACCTGCCCTCCAGGACACCTACACCACCCGATGTCACAGGAAGGCCATAAAGATCATCAAGGACATCAACCACCCGAGCCACTGCCTGTTCACCCCGCTATCATCCAGAAGGCGAGGTCAGTACAGGTGCATCAAAGCTGGGACCGAGAGACTGAAAAACAGCTTCTATCACAAGGCCATCAGACTGTTAAACAGCCACCACTAACATTGAGTGGCTGCTGCCAACACACTGACACTGACTCAACTCCAGCCACTTTAATAATGGGAATTGAGGGAAATTATGTAAATATATCACTAGCCACTTTAAACAATGCTACCTTATATAATGTTACTTACCCTACATTATTCATCTCATATGCATACGTATATACTGTACTCTATATCATCGACTGTATCCTTATGTAATACATGTATCACTAGCCACTTTAACTATGCCACTTTGTTTACATACTCATCTCATATGTATATACTGTACTCGATACCATCTACTGTATCTTGCCTATGCTGCTCTGTACCATCACTCATTCATATATCCTTATGTACATATTCTTTATCCCCTTACACTGTGTACAAGACAGTAGTTTTGGAATTGTTAGTTAGATTACTTGTTGGTTATTACCGCATTGTCGGAACTAGAAGCACAAGCATTTCGCTACACTCGCATTAACATCTGCTAACCATGTGTATGTGACAAATAAAATTTGATTTGATTTGATATATAGTACGCAGTAGTGCCAGCGGTTCCACTGACCGTGGGGAAGTCCTCCAGGACCCGCCTGTCCTTCTCGTGGCTCTCAGTGAAGCACCAGTTGGCCTGGTAAAGGTACGTGTGGAAGTCATTCAGCATGGGCACCTTCTTCTCCAGGGGGATGGTCATATCATCTTCCACCGTGTCAAGGGCACGTAGGACCAGGTAGAAGATACACACCGCATGCCTGGACAAAAAGAAGGGACAGGGGAAGAATTCATTGATTTGAGAAGGTTAGGACCTGCTCACTGAAAACCTAACTGTTACAGAGTGAGCCGGCAAGGGCTGACACCAACCCTGGGTATTCAGGAAGGAGCTGACAGACACCAATATTTGACTTTAATGTAACACTTGACATGTGATGTTTGGTATGAAGCTTAATACATTTTACTGCAGGGACTCGTGTGTGAACTAAATACTGTCGGTCATCTGTTTAGGGAGACTGCATGCCATTTGAATGATGTAAAAAATAAAAAAAAAACTGTAATCAACCTTCCAGAACACACTTTGCTCTTAAAACCAGCTGTGTCACTTCTGTACACTGAACTGTGGGATTAGACACAATGTACAACTGGCTGCAATAGAAGCCGTTTACATTGAATTCCACCGCTAAAAAATCAGTTCAGTTACCGCAGGCCTGCGCTTGTGCACTTGCAGTCCATACTGTATGTTTGTCACTTGAAGTTTAGGCTATTTTACTGTCATATCAAAATGTTTGTTCTTAAGCACTAAAGAGGTAAAGAAGTGAACTAAAGGTCAAAACTGATTACTGATCATATGTTCCAGGGTCAATAATAAAAAATAACCTAAAATCCTCCAAGTTCCAATATCTAATTTTGTCTTGCATGTGCCACAGTGCTGCCATTCAGCTGCCATGGTTCCTTACTTGGACAGGCTGCAGAGACACCTCTTACTAGGGAACGTCAAAGGTTCAGGTTGCTGCACAGTCACCCCTTTAGTTTTTACACTGCTACTCGCTGTTTATTATCTACGCAGTCACTTTACCCCTACCTACATGTACACATTACCTCAATTACCTCGACTAAGCTGTAGCCCTGCACATTGACTCGCTACCAGTACCCCATTATTGTTAGTGTTACTTTTTTAAAACATTTTATTTAGTAAATATTTTCTTAACTGCATTGTTGGTTAAGGGCTTGTAAGTAAGAATTTCATGGTACGTTCTACCTCTCTACCTGTTGTATTCAGAGCATGTGACAAATAAAAATGTATTTGATTCGAAGCTCTAGTCTAGAGCGCCCATTCAATTTATGTTTAAGGAGTATTTTTAAACTCGCTCTATGGTTAAAGTAGTAAGAAATATAGGTAATTATTGTAAAAATCTATGACTGTGCTTAATTTACTATCATCCTAAATTAAAATATTAAATGAGTTTGTCATGTTGAATTATTTTCCTATGGTGGACAGAACGTGTTACTACATTACACAGACAAACATTTTCACCACACAATATTTACAGGAAATACACATCCTTTTCACCTCAGATTGGTGATGATAGTGTAAATGTTTATAGTAATCACAATTACGCAAAATTGATTGCTTAAAAGAGACCAATATCTTTGCTTTAGTACCAGGGTTTTTGTAATATGCGCCTGTTGGTAACCAATTGGGAAGGTCGAATTTACAACATACAACTGGGAAAAATCCACTTCAATGCCACTCCAACTGGTAATTACTGGTGGGAAACTCAACTATCATCCCTGAACTTTGACTTCTCCCACATGCTGACCTCTGACGTCATCTACTAAGGAAATGAACTCGATTACAGCACTTTTGTCAGTTCAATGCAACAATAAACATTATTTATAAAAGGCAATCTATTAATATGGTTTTTGAACACTATAATAGGAGCATGATAGCTGTAATTGTATTTATAGTTGATGCAGTTTGTTGGCCATTTGCCAATCGCCGTTTCTCAACGAGATCAAAACATGTGAATGCATCTCCCTTCCCACTTGGTTATGAACGCAGCATTAGAACGAGCCTGTCATTTTCCAGACCACGGTGGGAAGAAAAATGTGGGGGGGGGGGGGGCTCCTACAAAAAAACATCTAGGGCCTCAATGCCACACAGATTTGAGGGTCACACGATCACAGAAATGTGTGCCAAAACCTGTCACTATTTAGAAATTGATGTGAGAATATGATTTGCCGAAGTTAGCCAGTAGAAAAAGGATTACAGAAGGAAATACAACACTTTAACAGGTTAAGACTTTCCCTACTAGTTCACCTCGGAAAATCATTCTCACATCGATTTCTAAATAGCAACAGTGGCCATTTGACTTTCCAATCCGTGTGTGGTATTAAGGCTAGAGACGTTTGCAGGAAGAGCCCCAGAATTGTTTCTCATCGTTGTGGTTCCATTGATTTCAATACAAATAGATGCGAGTGATTCATTTGTGTTGAAATGTTAGGACCGGCACACTGAAAACCTAATGGTTACAGAGTGAGCAGGCAAAGGCTGACACCAATATTGAACTTTAATGTGTAACACCTGACATGTGATGTACAGTATGGTATGAAGCTTCATTTGACTGCAGGGACTCATGTCTCAACAAAGTGTGAACTAGCTACTGTAGGTCCTGTGTGTAGGGAAACGTCATGCCATTTGAATGACAGCTGTAAAAACCTGTAAGCAACCTATCAGGAACACGCACAAACACACACAATGTGTACTTAAAACCAGCACTTCTGTAAACTGAATGGTGGGAATAAAATAGACACAGTGCTGCAGCAGGGGAATATGGCTGGCTGTAATATAATTTATAAGCAGTTACATTGAATTCCCCCGCAAGCAAATCAGTTCAGTTACAGTAGTGCCCTACAACTTGCCTACAGCGTGTGCACTTGGCTATACATTTGCCACTTTGTAGGCTAGTTTACACTACTTTTCTATCATATTAAAATCAGTTTATTTTCCAGATTTAAAATGGGTAAATAAGCGAACTCAAGGTCAAAACTGACCATTGTTCCAGGGTCAATAATAATACCCTAAAATCCTCCCAAGTTCCAATAGCCGATCACATTCTTGTCGTGTATTTGCCAAAGTGCTGACATTCAGCTGTCATGGTTCCTTGTTTACTTCGACATGCTGGAGACACACCCCTTACCTGCATGGTTGGAGAGCAAAGTTGGCAAGGTTATGCAAACTTACCGTAACTCTCCGTCTAGCGCCTGGATAACAGCGGCGAAACTGCGACTGGTCTGGTTCAGATAGAGGTAGCATGTCCGCAGGCTCTCACTCATGGATTCCTGGCAAGAGAAACAGAGAAACACGGGGTGTCGGTAAGAGCCTACTGTCCGCAAAGCACTGGGGCGGGCGGCCCAACATCCCTCCTGCACGCCCCTCTCGCCCAGCCGTCCCCCGGAGAGAAGGGACCGTGAAGCGGGTCCAGGGCTCCGCGGGGTGACGCAGAGAGAGCGCTTGAACACCGTGAGAGAAACCGGACACTTGCAGCAAGCTCCGGCCATATGAGGAAAATGGACGCTCAGCCTTCCATGAGCAATTTAGACAACATTGTTGGCTATCCAGTTATTAATATCCGTGGTATTCATTCGTGCGCGCAGTTCAGCAGAGGACATGGGGTGTTACGCTGTAGCGGGGTGAAAACTTTAGGAAGTTATAGACTTTGCAGGGCGGGGTCAGTCGGTGATCTTTAAACAAGTCTCACGGCCTATACAGTCTCCGGACCAGAGTAATAAATCCATCCACATACCTCGAAGAATTTGTCCACGGGCGCACCCATTGAGCGCAGCAGTAGGCTGTGATGCAGTTTGACATCGGAGCCCCTCCCACTTCAGTCATAACACAGCAGTGTTTTCTGCAAGAGTAAGCAGTACCCCCCGAACAACATGTAACACACTATACGCCATGTTTGCTAAACATTGGACACAGACCTATCAATTCCCCAAAATAATGATCATGCACATCATTATTCACACAACTAAACGTTTTATTGTGTAAGTCTATGCGTTTCTCTGCAATCGGTAGGCTTATTTGGCCAACCCAGTGACGCATAAGAAGTTGCTTGCCTACAATTTCCTCTAACAATTTTCTCAACATTGCAAAACGCATGAATATGGGGAAATGTTGAGCTGACTGACTGATGGCTGTACTGTCATCTAGTGGCAGACAGTAGCAAAAACAAAGTGGTTATATTATGCCAGTGGTCTCCAACTGGCGGCCCGCAGGCCTGGTTTTATTTGGCCGTATTCCCACGCATAATGGAGAGATAAACAGTATGTGATCATATAGAAATGTAAGCAAGGTTTGAAATGATTGTGTTTTAGTTCAATATTATATCCGTTTGGGCGTCTTGCGGTCAATTTGCAGTTTGCTAATTATTTGTAATTATGTTCTGGACCCTGACCATCCACTCAATAAAAAATCGTCCAGCGGCCGAATCTAGTTGATAATCCCTGCATTATGCCCATCGTGGACTGGCAGGCTGCTCTGAACTCAAGACGCACACCATTGTGCACCAGGTGAAGCCACCACGCGCGTTCAGATTTTCGCATGTAACTGGACTCTTGATTCAAGAACATCGCCCCCCTTTAATTGACACCTGAAGTGTCTTATTTCAAAGCTAGCTCTCGTCATAAAATACTCTCTATTTGCCTATAACGGTATGATAGTGTCATTCATCCATCATAAAGGGAAATCCTACTGGACATTCACAGTGGTGTAAAGTACTTACGTAAAAATACTTTAAAGTCCGGGTTAGGTTTGACCGGGGTAGGCCGTCATTGTCAATGAGAATGTGTTCTTAACTGACTTGCCTAGTTAAATAAAGGTTAGATAAAATAAATAACGTTTTTTGGGGGTATAACTTTTACCTCAATACAGAAAATGCTGTACTTTTTATGGACATTTTCCCTGAAACCCAAAAGTACTCGTTACATTTTGAATGCTTAGCAGGACAGAAAATGATTTGATTTGATTTGACAGAAAATGGTCCAATTCGCACACATATCAAGAGAACATCCCTTGTCATCCCTACTGCCTCTGATCTAGCAGACTCACGAAACACAAATGCTTTGTTTGTAAATTATGTCTTGAGTGTTGTAGTGTGACCCTGGATATCCGTATATTTTTTGGTTTGCTTAATATAAGGAATTTTTATTATTCATACTTTTACTTTTGATACTTAAGTATATTTAAAACCAAATACTTTTAGATTTTTACTCAAGTACTATTTTACTGGGTGACTTTTACTTGAGTCATTTTGGACATTCAACTATCATCATTCCAGGTCAAAGCGGTGTTTAAAGTGTCGGAAATCAGGCATTACCTGCGCCGTCAAACAAACATGCGCACAGCATCTGCTCCCGGAATGAACCCACAAAGGCTATTATATAACGCAAATCCCAGCCATTAAGTCAATGGTTATCCTTCTCTCTAGCCTGAACTGCGCATCTATTATTTATTCTAGGCCTACACAATACAAACATTGCTGTGAGAAATAGAGTTAGAATAGGCTACCCTTCTAGTTCATTCAGGTAGTTAGTTGACTAGGTAACCTATTACTGTTACTACTGTGCCATTGCTCCTGTAGAATGTGTCTATGGATTTGATGCAGCCAGAAGCATTGTTGTGTAGAAAATGCAAGTGGGCCAATGTTGAAGAGATGCATGGATACAGACTGGCACTGTTAGCGCGCACATTATGTTGTGTAGGTCTATGCTATTCCAAAATGTATAAGAAACGACAATAGCGAGTCGTGCCGTAGCCTAGGTTACAGGTAGGCAATAATCGGGGGGTTTAGAGCAGATAGCTACTCACATAGTCCAACTTGGGCATCACAGTGCGACAGCCCCCCATTTTAAACTTGAACAGGTTGAATATTTCCTCCGGGTGTCCTAACGATTTTACGATATCCATGTTTTATCTTTTGACCACACGTACGCCGATGATGCTTTCTTGTATCGTGTGCTTATTCCACCCAAGTGCGCTTAAAACCTGCCAATATTTTCTCCATTCAAACGTTGAGCCGCTGAGCTATAGAGCAGCCGGCCCCTTTCTACCGAAAAAAAGTCGTCAGATCGAATGACGCCTGTGATTGGTCAGAAAATCATGGGCTCAGTGCCCGTCGACCAGTGGATGACTAGAGCGGCTGGTGTGACGTCCCGCCCCGGCCGTGTTTCTCCAAACTGAGGCATCTGATTGGATGATACGTTGTTTAACGCGAGAGACCATCCGGACGGAGTGTGACAGATACTGTTGTTATGTCACACTGTACATCACCCGTTTTAATAACCAAAAAATATTCTGTTATTCTGAGACCAAGTCAACAGCTGCCCATGT
The DNA here is from genome assembly GCF_045791955.1 of Oncorhynchus clarkii lewisi. Lineage (NCBI taxonomy): Eukaryota > Metazoa > Chordata > Actinopteri > Salmoniformes > Salmonidae > Oncorhynchus > Oncorhynchus clarkii. The sequence continues at coordinate 70,168,418 of NC_092150.1, read as the reverse complement.
CCTACATTTTAGGCTAATTTATTTATTATAATGAATTTATCAACATTCCCTTTTTGTATGTATAATGGGATAGTTTTCATACAGTAGACTGGCATGACCTGTGTGTATGCTTGTGAAGTTGTGCATACTGTATATGTGTTGCACATTTTTACATTAGAAGAAAACAGAAAACGAAAAAAAGTTTTCAGATTTACACTTGTACAGTAAAGCCTACTGAACCTGTAACTGGGGCAGGGGACTGGCTAAACTCTGCTTTTCTAAATAGCCTACAGATTAGTGAGCTACACCAGCAGATTCACTACAATTTAGTGGATCAACCTGAAATATACCTTTCACCTGAAGGACTTGAATCCCCCTCCCTGTCTCTCTCTCCTCCCTTCTCTTCTCTCGTCTTCTTCTTCTCTCCCTCTCTCGATTCAATTCAATTCAAGGGGCTTTACTGGCATGTGAAAGATATGTTAACATTGCCAAGGATAGTGAAATTGATAAACAAAAGTGAAATAAACAATACAAAGTGAACAGTAAATATTACACACACACACAAGTATCAAAATAATGAAGGCATTCCACATGTCATATTATGTCTATATATGTCACACCCTGAACTGTTTCACATGTCTTTGTGCTTGTCTCCACCCCCCTCCAGGTGGCACCCGTCTTTCCCATTTTGACCATTCTGCCTGCCTTGAACCTGAGCCTGCCTGCCGTTCTGTAGCTTTTCACCCCATCCTGGATTATTGACCTCTGCCTGCCCTGACCCCGAGACTGCCTGCCGTTCTGTACCTTTCAGACTCTGATCTGGATTATTGACCTCTGCCTGCCCTGACCCCGAGACTGCCTGCCGTTCTGTACCTTTCAGACTCTGATCTGGATTATTGACCTCTGCCTGCCCTGACCCCGAGACTGCCTGCCGTTCTGTACCTTTCGGACTCTGATCTTGATTATTGACCTCTGCCTGCCCTGACCCCGAGACTGCTTGCCGTTCTGTACCTTACGGACTCTGATCTTGATTACTGACTTTTGCCTCCACTTGACCTGTCGTTTTGCCTGCCGTTCTGTACTTTACGGACTCTGATCTGGATTATTAACCTCTGCCTGCCCTGACCCCGAGACTGCTTGCCGTTCTGTACCTTACGGACTCTGATCTTGATTACTGACTTCTGCCTGCACTTGACCTGTCGTTTTGCCTGCCCCCTGTGATTGTAAGAAACGTTTGTTTCTTTGACACCGTCTGCATCTGGAACTTTTCCTGAAACTTGATAATATACAGTGTTGTAATGATGCGCATGTAACGGAGTGCGTACTGACAGCAGAGAAGTCAGGTGCAGGAGAGCGAAAACTGATTTACAACGGTGTCGTTTCATAAACATAAAAAACACTGTAAACAGAACAATCAATGAATGGGTCAAACAAAAGCCGGTATCCACCAGCATAACGTACACAAGCACTACATGAAACAATTCCGGACAAGGACATGGGGGAAACAGAGGGTTAAATACACAACATGTATTGGATGGAATTGAAACCAGGTGTGAGGAAGACAAGACAAAACCAATGGAAAATGAAAGGTGGATCAGCGATGGCTAGAAGGCCGGTGACGTCGACCGCCGAACGCAGCCTGAACTAGGAGAGGGACCGACTTCGGCGGAAGTTGTGACAGCGCAAATAGTTCAAGTACAAAAGGAAAAACAAATTAACCTCAATATGGGTAGTATTTACACTGGTGGTGTTCTTCACTGGTTGCCCTTTTCTTGTGGCAACAGGTCACAAGTCTTGTTGCTGTGATTGCCCACTGTGGTATTTCATCCAATAGATATGTGAGTTTATCAAAATTGGATTTGTTTTCAAATTATTTGTGGGTCTGTGTAATCTGAGGGAAATATGTGTCTCTAATATGGTCATACATTTGGCAGCTCAGTTTCCACCTCATTTTGTGGGCAGTGTCCACATTTTTTATGCCACTGTGTACTCTCTGTTTAGGGCCAAATAACATTATTGTTTGCTGTTATTTTTGTTAATTCTTTCCAACGTGTCAAGTAATTATCTTTTTGTTTTCTCATGATTTGGTTGGGTTTAATTGTTTTGCTGTCCTGGGACTTTGCGGGTTTTGCTCTGCATGCATTATTTGGTGTTTTACATTGTATTGCCAGGTCGCAATTGTAAATGAGAACTTGTTCTCAACTTGCCTACCTGGTTAAATAAAGGTGAGAAAAAAATAACAATAGTACATTGAGGATATTTTTGCAGAATTCTGCATGCTGTCTCAATTTGCTGTGGAAGTTAGCTGTGGCACTGATGTTGAGGCTGAGGTATGTATAGTTTTTTTTTGCTCTAGGGCAACAGTGTTTAGATGGAATTTTTATTTGTGGTCCTGGCAACTAGACCTTTTTTGTAACACCATTATTTTTTGTCTTACTGAGATTTACTGTCAGGGCTCAGGTCTGACATCTGTGCAGAAGATCTAGGTGCTGCTGTAGGCCCTCCTTGGCTCACTCTCTCTCTCACCTCCCCCTCTCTTTCTCTTCTTCTTCTTCTTCTTCTTCTTCTCTCTTGCTCTCTCTTTCTCAAATTCAAAACGTTTTGTCAGTAAAGCATCACTGTATACGATATACATTGTATTAAAATAATGCATAATAGTAATATGAAATAGTGATAATAAAAGTAATTATAAAAAATAAATAGAAATCTCTCTCTCACTCTCTATTTCTCTCTCTCTCCAAATTTCTTCCCCCCTCTCTCCCTCTCCCTCTCTCTCTGTTTCTCTCTAACTCTCCTTTTCTCTCATTCTCTCTCTCTGTTTCTCTTTCTCTCTCTGTTTCTCTCTCTCTTTCACTCTCCCGCTCTCTCTCTCTCTGTGTGTGTGTTTCTCTCTCTCTCGCTCTGTTTCTTTCTTTCTCTGTTTCACTGTGGAAATGTGGGTAAGTACCCGCCTAAGCCCAGTCCACACAGGCAGTTCTGATCATGAAATATTATTTAAGTAAGACAGTGCCGCGCTAAGCCTGTCCAACATTTCATTCAGAAAGGCTCTTTGACTACTCGTGCTGTTTTTGAGGAGGCTATCTATACAATCCAATCCTCTGTCTGTACTTTCCATTTAGAGAACAGGAACAGAAATAAACCTGCAACAAATCCAGTTATAAACAGCTATTGTAGGCCTACCATCTGCAGGGATCTGAGCCCCAGAGGAACTACTTCATGTTTAAATTAGAATGAAACCTGAGGCAAGAATCACACCTGGAGCACGGATTCAACACAGACATTTTGTGTCAAGCCCAAACGGCAGTGGCGAAAAGGGTAATAGAGATATTATGAGCAGTAATTACTCCTCCTCCTAAAGATTTGTTCCTTTAATTCCCACACTCCCTTACAGGTATTGACATGAACATAACCAGGGCTATAACAATAGGATATCATTTGAGTAATAGTCAAGGGTGAAAGAGTATGATGCATCCCAGAAAATAGAAGAGGCCTATAGGCATGAACCGATACTGTGTGTCGAAAAGCTACATGTACATGTCAAGAAGGTATTTACAACCATGGATGAACTTGCCAGACTGGATATGGGCCTAGTAGCCATCCGTGAGATCCTTTTACTGTTGCTGAACTACTGTTTATGCATTGGCTACACACAATGATTGGCTGGCAAAAGGAATTCATCACTGCTTTGCATTTAAGGCCAACACAAGGAGGAGCATAAATATGGACTCATGCTATACATTATATGGCTAATTTTCATAAAGGAGCCTTGACAAGCAAAGGAGGATCTTCTTAGCGATCCATGGCTCTGCCTGTGTCTAATACACAAGTCTACTCTGACTCATGTGTTGGACGACAGATACTTGAAATACTGGACTATAGTCAAATACATTTGATCAGCTAACTGAAGCACAAGTAAACTGAAATTGGTTTCAGTGTTTTCTGAGTTGCCTGAGGCAAGAAGTCAAGAAGTCAATAATACAACGGATTTTCCCCAGAAGGTAAAGAAATACTTACTATTCTTGTAACAATCGTTTATAATAATATCATTATTTCAAGTAATCATGTTCTTATCATGAGAAACAGTTGAAGTCGGAAGTTTACATACACTTAGGTTGGAGTCATTAAAACTCATTTAAACTCGTTTTTCAACCACTCCACAAATTTCTTGTTAACAAACTATAGTTTTGGCAAGTCAGTTAGGACATCTACTTTGTTCATGACACAAGTCATTTTTCCAACAATTGTTTACAGACAGATTATTTCACTTATAATTCACTGTATCACAATTCCAGTGGGTGAGAAGTTTACATACACTAAGTTTACTGTGCCTTTATTAAACAGCTTGGAAAATTCCAGAAAATGATGTCATGGCTTTAGAAGCTTCTGATAGGCTAATTGACATCATTTGAGTCAATTGGAGGTGTACCTGTGGATGTATTTCAAGGCCTACCTTCAAACTCACTGCCTCTTTGCTTGACATCATGGGAAAATCAAAAGAAATCAGCCAGGACCTCAGAAGAAAAAAAATTGTAGACCTCCACAATGGTTCATCCTTGGGAGCAATTACCTGAAGGTACCACGTTCATCTGTACAAACAATAGAACGAAAGTATAAACACCATGGGACCACGCAGCCATCATACCGCTCAGGAAGGAGACGCGCTCTGTCTTCAAGAGATGAACATACTTTGGTGCAAAATGTGCAAATCAATCCCAGAACAACAACAAAGGACCTTGTGAAGATGCTGGAGGAAACTGGTACAAAAGTATCTATATCCACAGTAAAAATGAGTCCTATATTCCCCCCCCCCCCCCCCCCCCCCCCCCCCCCCCCCCAAAGGTGCGGACTCCCGGACGCACACCTAAACCCATAGGGGAGGGTCTGGGTGGGTGTCTGTCCACGGTGGCGGCTCTGGCGCGGGACGTGGACCCCACTCCAACACAGTCTTAGTCCGCTTACTTCGCATCCTTAAATTGGCGACCCTCGCCGCCAACCTTGGCCTACTAACCTTAACCAAGGGCCCCACTGGACTGAGGGGCAGCTCCGGACTGAGAGACAGCTCCGGACTGAGAGACAGCTCGGGACTGAGGGGTAGCTCGGGACTGAGGGGTAGCTCGGGACTGAGGGGTAGCTCGGGACTGAGGGGTAGCTCAAGACTGAGGGGTAGCTCAAGACTGAGGGGTTGCTCAAGACTGAGGGGTAGCTCAAGACTGAGGGGTAGCTCAAGACTGAGGGGTAGCTCAAGACTGAGGGGTAGCTCAGGACTGAGAGGAAGCTCAGGCAGGTTGATGGCTCTGGCCGATCCTGGCAGACTGGCGGTACTGGCGGATCCTGGCAGACTGGCGACTCTGTCGGATCCTGGCTGACTGGTGACTCTGGCGGATCCTGGCTGACGGGAGACTCTGGCTGCTCCATGCTGACGGGAGACTCTGGCGGCTCATGACAGACGGGAGACTCTGGCGGCTCATGACAGACGGGAGACTCTGGCGGCTCATGACAGACGGGAGACTCTGGCGGCTCATGACAGACGGGAGACTCTGGCGGCTCATGACAGACGGGAGACTCCGGCAGCGCTGGCGAGGAGGAAGGCTCCGGCAGCGCTGGACAGGCGGGAGACTCCGGCAGCGCTGGAGAGGAGGAAGGCTCTGGCAGCGCTGGACAGGCGGGAGGCTCCGGCAGCACTGGAGAGGAGGAAGGCTCTGGCAGCGCTGGACAGGCGAGGCGCACTGTAGGCCTGATGCGTGGTGCTGGCACTGGTGGTACTGGGCCAAGGACACGCACAGGAAGCCTGGTGCGGGGAGCTGCCACCGGAGGGCTGGTGCGTGGAGGTGGTACTGGATAGACCGGACCGTGCAGGCGCACTGGAGCTCTTGAGCACAGAGCCTGCCCAACCTTACCTGGTTGAATGCTCCCGGTCGCCCTGCCAGTGCGGCGAGGTGGAATAGCCCGCACTGGGCTATGCAGGCGAACCGGGGACACCGTGCGCAAGGCTGGTGCCATGTAAGCCGGCCCAAGGAGACGCACTGGAGACCAGATGCGTGGAGCCGGCTTCATGACACTTGGCTCGATGCCCACTCTAGCCCGGCCGATACGAGGAGCTGGTATGTACCGCACCGGGCTATGCACCCGCACTGGAGACACCGTGCGCACCACAGCATTACACGGTGCCTGCCCGGTCTCTCTAGCCCCCCAGTAAGCACAGGAAGTTGGCGCAGGTCTCCTACCTGGCTTCGCCATACTCCCTGTTTGCCCCCCCCCCCCAATAATTTATTTTCGGGGCTGACTCTCGGGCTTCCATCCACGCCACCGTGTTAGTCTCTCCAACTCCATTCTCCTATAACCCTCCTCGCACTGCTCCAGCGAATCCCAGACGGGCTCCGGCACTCTCCCTGGGTCGACCGCCTGTCTATTTCCTCCCAAGTCCTATAGTCTTGACTTCGCTGCTCCTGCTGCCGCTGCCTGTCACCACGCCGCTTGGTCCTGTTGTGGTGGGTGATTCTGTTACGGTTTTCTTCCGGTGAAGGAGAGGAGGACCAAAATGCAGCGTGGTTATTCATAAACATCTTTAATAAAGATGAAAATACGAACAATATACAAAAACAATAAACGTGGAAAAAACCGAAACAGCCCTATCTGGTGCAACAAACACAGAGACAGGAACAATCACCCACAAAACACTCAAAGAATATGGCTGCCTAAATATGGTTCCCAATCAGAGACAACGATAAACACCTGCTTCTGATTGAGAACCACTCCAGGCAACCATAGACTTTCCTAGACTACTTCACTAACTACAATCCCATTACCTACAAAAAAAACCTAGATAAAACTCACCACATAAATACCCATGTCACACCCTGGCCTGACCAAAATAATAAAGAAAACACAAAATACTAAGGCCAGGGCGTGACACAAAATTCACCCAACTTATTGTGGGAAGCTTGTGGAAGGCTACCTGAAACGTTTGACCGAAGTTAAACAATTTTAAGGCAATGCTACCAAATACTAATTGAGTGTATGTGAACTTCTGACCCACTGGGAATGTGATGAAAGACATAAACGCTTAAATAAATCGTTCTCTCTAAACTTCCGACTTCAACTGTACATGTCACTGATGTATCCCCTGACATTCCATTCAGATGAATAAGTGTTTACTTTGACATTATTTTGACTTGACTGTACATTTAATATACTTATGGCCGTATACAGCAGCCTCACACAGCCCTATTCACTGGGGTTTATACTAAAGAATTGTACTAATCTTTATACAAACGCTTCAAATTTGGGAGTTGCCATGTTTTCCAGTACTATATGTAGCTTTTTCTGTGTGTAGCTTTTTCTTGTATGTAGCTTGTTTTTTTATGTAGCTTTTGTATGTAAACATAATGATACAGTATTTACCTATCTTGCTCCTCGCATCAATGTTTTACACATCTCAAGCAGGAGAAGACTTGCTTTAATGCTTTTTGGACTAATTCCCCCCCCCCCTTTTTTAAAGAATGAAGCGTAAATGGTCTCATTTGGATGGTGCTGGAGAGGAGCTGGGAGGGGCTGACGTTTATTTAAATGGAGAGACCGAGGACTTGAAATCCAATGGCAAATCATCTTTAAACAGGCTACATTCCTGGGCCGACCCACAGATCTCTGTCAACAGGGTTTTAGATCATATCAGGTCTGGAGATGATGTCAATGATGTTTTCCTCGAAGATTCCATCAACAAGAAGTTTGTGGGATTTTATAATGACATCACAGAGGAATGTGGACCAGAGGATAAGCAGCATTCATGGGCGGTTCTAGAGAAACCAGAGGAGGTCATCATGTATGGACCCTACTACCCCAATTATAACAATGGACAACACAGCGAAGATATTATCATCAAACGAACTCAAGAACTCCTTGAATCTGAGGATGTTTCTAAAGACTGGAATGTGTATCTATTCACCTTGAACAGCCCCTGTTTGGCAAGAACCATTGAACCATGTATGCTAAATCTAACGCGGAAGGCTTTTGAATGGTACACCCACCATGGAGTTAGGACTTCTATTGGCTACAGAAAGTGTTGGGGCTTCAAGGGAACCAAAGAGAATGTATTCAAAGATGTCAGTTATGCCCATTTCGAGCTATTATTTGGAAGTCATGATTATGAAAACTACCTGAATAGGATTTTTAAAAATCCTGGAAATAATCTAGTCCCATTATGTGAAATTCTGTTCTTGACTATCAAAATATGGCTGAGCCAGGAAAACAGGAATTTTAAATTCCATCTAGATAACACTACTCCACAAAAGGGCAGAAAAACCTATTTCAAAAAGATCTGTGTAATTTCAACATCAGGTTTGCAAGACGAGAGTGAGGTCTTGACACAGGAAATAACCACTATGCTTGAGGCTATGCACCCCTCTCTTGTAGATGAAAAGGAGTGTTTAGAGGAGTATCTAGAGAAAGGGAAGGCATTTGCCCTTGATTACAGTTTCGACCCAGAAATATGTGACACGGATCGTACTAAACTTAGACTGTCATTTGAGCAGTGCTGGAGAGTCATGGTACAGGACAAATATGCTGATCTTCTCAGGGAGAGATTAATACAAAACTTCAACAGGGGGGTTGTCCAGCTTTTCATCAAGGATGTCACCGCTCTTACCAAAGACTACATACAGATTGGTCAGATAAAGTTTCCAGATCAGGCTTGAGAAGTTTTCGCCATTGTCCCTTGAATTGCTCTTTGCTTCAGCAGGGATATTGGCCCTTGACTTGTTGAAACACAATGCACAACATATTCTATCGGTCTGCCTATTTGTCCTCTCGTCATTTTGCTGAGAAAGGGTGATTTTCCTTTTGAATGTAATATGTATAATAACAATGATGTGTCAAAATTGCTTGTCTTTATTACATTCCTCAGTATAGCTACAGGTGCACACTAAGGAAGGGCATCAAGTACAGTGTTAGTTAGTGCACATCGAGCTCATGGAGATACAGGTGCCATCTCTCACTGTGTAGTAGGGGTTCTCAAGGGTAACTTACAGTATATCACAATGGTGTATTATACAATTATACTGGAGTGAAGTCTTTACATAGAAATGTATGTTCATATTTTCACGGTCAATTACATGTGACAATGCTCCTCTATTTCCCATACCAAATGTGTGTTTACCCCCTGCAATTTACAAGCAAACTAAGGCATAACATTTTATAGTTAAAGTATATGTTTTGTTATCAGTATTTGCTTCCAAATGCTTGTTTCTTGAATGAAATTTTGTTTTTGTTTTCAGTAGAACAAATACCAGGGTGTAGAACCTACCCAATTACACTGAAATAAACAGACATGGACATATCAGAGATTACTACAATTATTTTGGGGAAGGATAATCTTTTAGAGTTCTTGCTTGTAGGAACACACTCTGCCCCTTTCATGGGTGCACAATTTCACTATGATCTACAGAGGGTGGTATGTGCCACTAAATCCATGTCTTATTCATCACAAGCAGCTTAGTAGCCAGGCTAGGTAGTTTATCAGTAAGAGATGACAGTATATATTTTTAAATCAAATAATAGTTTTGTCATACACAAGATCAAAGCAAAAAGTCACAGTAAAGATGACTAGGATGCAAATGTCATAGTAGCTAGTAATAATACATTAGGAAAAGGTGAAAATAATTGACAGCATTGTTTTTGCAGTAGGCTATCCCACTATACAGAGTGATGAAGTCCATGGAGTTCATTCAACAGTGACGTCCGGCGAGTGGGTAAAAGGAAATCAAATCACTTTGAATAAACAGAGGATTGTTTTTGTCTTGTCCTATATTATCCCTCGCACATTGGAGGTTCCTGTGAGCACAGGGTAATTGAGGGAGTGTGATCAAGGCCTGCTATGTGTGCTTCACTTTTTCTCTCTTCTTTTTGTCATTGGTTCTATAGATATAGATTTCTCCACCTGAACAGTTCTCCTTATGTGTTTAATTCCCATCTTTCTATGCCGGCTGGTTCTGTGTGTCTGTGCTCCAGACCTAACTTAGTGCCGGAGCTCAGAAAAGCAGGTACAGTAGCTGTGCTGTGTGTAGCTCGGTGTGAGAAGTCAGTGGTGGTCCTCTCTGTCTTAGGCCAGGATCAGGCTGTTCCAGGGCTCGTTCTTGGAGCCAGAGGACCCACCGTGCCCCCCAGGGGACAGCTTGAGGGGCAGGGCCCCACCCTGGGCATTTATATATGCTGGGATGCCCGAAACCTGGAGGGACAGGAAGACAGGTGGGCTAAGAGCTTTGTGTGTGTGTGTGTGTGTGTGTGTGTGTGTGTGTGTGTGTGTGTGTGTGTGTGTGTGTGTGTGTGTGTGTGTGTGTGTGTGTGTGTGTGTGTGTGTGTGTGTGTGTGTGTGTGTGTGTGTGTGTGTGTGTGTGTGTGTGAGAGAGTTCATTGACTAACCTGTGTGTGTGTGTTGTGGTGGTGTGAGTACAGGCTGAGTGCCTCTGGTTCTGTCTTTATCTGGCGAGGCTCCTCTGAGTTACAAGGAGCACTGGGAGTGCTGCTGGGGGTGTGGCCATCCATGCCTGGAGTGCCTACAACACAGAGACCAGGGTTACTTTACACACACAGACACACACTCACACAAACACTCACACACACATTCACACACACACAAACGGACCAGGTTTGGACTTGTTGAGGTTCTTGGGTTTGCGTTTGCGGGTCTGAATCCCCTCCTTCTTCATGGCTAGGGGGCGAGGAACCCCATGTAGTTTCATGTAGAGACCACAGGCGTTGCAGACAGGCTCTCCCTCTGCGTTGCGTCTCCACAGTGTGGTGGTGGTGGTGTGGCAGTTAGTGCACAACAGACCCACTCTTCGAGACGCAGACTGAAACACACAGAGAGAGTGAGAGAGAGAGAAAGAGAGGGGGAGAGAAAGAAAGAGATAGAGAGCAACAGCGAGAGAGCGAGATATAGAGATGGAGAGAGACAGAGAGAGAAACAGAGAGAAACAGAGAGAGAAACGGAGCGAAAGAGAGAGAGATAGAGAGAGAGAGAAAGAAAGAGAGAGAGAAAGAGAAAGAGACAGACATAGAGAGAGAGACAGAGAGAGGGTGAATCAGATGAAATCCATCACTTAAAATCAAATCAAATCAAATGTTATTTGTCACATGCGCAGAATACAACAGACCTTACAGTGAAATGTTTACTTACAAGCCCTTAACCAACAATGCAGTTTTAAGAAAAATATGTGTTAAGTAAAAAATAGATAAGTAAAAAATAAGAAATAAAAGTAACAAATTATTAAAGAGCAGCAGTAGAATAACAATAGCGAGGCTGTATACAGGAAGTACAGAGTCAAGGTAACTGAGATAATATGTACATGTACAGTTGAAGTCGGAAGTTTGTAGGTTAGGTTGGAGTCATTAAAACTCGTTTTTCAACCACTCCACAAATGTCTTGTTAATAAACTATAGTTTTGGCAAGTCGGTTAGGACATCTACTATTTTTCAACAATTGTTTACACTGTATCACAATTCCAGTGGATCAGAAATGTACATACACTAAGTTGACTGTGCCTTTAAACAGCTTGGAAAATTCCAGAAAATGATGGCATGGCTTTAGAAGCTTCTGATAGGCTAATTGACATAATTTGGGTCAATTAGAGGTGTACCTGTGGATGTATTTCAAGGCCTACCTTCAAACTCACTGCCTCTTTGCTTGACATCATGGGAAAATCAAAAGAAATCAGCCAAGACCTCTGAAAAAAATGTAGACTTCCACAAGTCTGGTTCATCCTTGGGAGCAATTTCCAAATGCCTGAAGGTACCACGTTCATCTGTACAAACAATAGTACGCAAGTATAAACACCATGGGACCACGCAGCACTCATACCGCTCAGGAAGGATACGCGTTCTGTGTCCTAGAGATTAACGTATTTTGGTGCGAAATGTGCAAATCAATCAACAGCAAAGGACCTTGTGAAGATGCTGGAGGAAACAGGTACAAAAGTATCTATATTCACAGTAAAACGAGTCCTATATCGACATAATCTGAAAGGCCGCTCAGCAAGGAAGAAGCCACTGCTCCAAAACCGCCATAAAAACCCAGACTACGGTTTGCAACTGTACATGGGGACAAAGATCGATTTTTTGGAGAAATATCCTCTGAACTGTTTGGCCATAATGACCATCGTTATGTTTGGAGGAAAAAGGGGATGGTTGCAAGCTGAAGAACACCCTCCCAACCATGAAGCACGGGGGTGGCAGCATCATGTTGTGGGAGTGGCAGCATCATGTTGTGGGGGTGCTTTGCTGCAGGATGAACTGGTGCACTTCACAAAATAGATGGCATCATGAGGATGGAAAATTATGTGGATACATTGAAGCAACATCTCAAGACATCAGTTAAAGCTTGGTCGCAAATGGGTCTTCCAAATGGACAATGACCCCAAGCATACTTCCAAAGTTGTGGCAAAATGGCTTAAGGACATCAAAGTCAAGGTATTGGAGTGGCCATCACAAAGCCCTGACCTCAATCCTATAGAAAATTTGTGGGCAGAACTGAAAAAGCGTGTGCGAGCAAGGAGGCCTACAAATCTGACTCGGTTACACCAGCTCTGTGAGGAGGAATGGGCCAAAATTCACCCAAGACATTGTGGGTAGCTTGTGGAAGGCTACCTGAAACGTTTGACCCAAGTTCAACCATGTAAGGCAATGCTACCAAATACTAATTGAGTGTATGTAAACTTCCGACCCACTGGGAATGTTATGAAAGAAATAAAAGCTGAAATAAATAATTCTATAATAATAATAATTATTCTGACATTTCACATTCTTAATATAAAGTGGTGATCCTAACTGACCTAAGAAAGGGAATTTATACTAGGGTTAAATATCATGAATTGTGAAAAACTGAGTTTAAATGTATTTGGCTAAGGTGTATGTAAACTTTAGACTTCAACTGTAGGTAGAGTTAAAGTAGGTATGCATAGATAATAAACAGAGAATAGCACCAATTTACAAAAAGTCTGTATTTACACACATACAGAATGAGAAAGAAGAGTGGGTGGGAGAGAAAAAGTGGAGTAGAAAGAATGGGAGAGAAGGAAAGAGAGAGAACTACAGAAAGCGAGACAATGCTACTGTCATGCTTTTTGTGTGTACTATATGTTGAAGATGAACTCTTGTCTTGTCACCTACCAGCCGTCTTTGGGGTTTGATGAGGGGTCTGTTTATACCGTTCACCTTATGGTAAAGTCCACAGGCGTTACACAGGTAGTGGCCCGTACCATCCCGTCTCCACAGTGGGGTGGACATCGCCCCACAGTTCACACACTCACGCCCCTCAGCAAAGTCATCATACAGCTCTGTTGGAGGGAAGGAGATGAGATGGGGGGGGGGGGGGGGGGAGTTGAGAGAGAGAGAGCTATTGGGAAGTAAATGCAAACACTGCTTACCTAAACATTACATAACTACCTAAAATCACAGAATAACATCAAACAGTTTATCCAGTCTTGAAAATCAACTCAGAGGATGCTAGTGTGCCACAGAAGCAGTGCAGAAGCAGTGACAACTCCTGACCAGAAGACGGTGCTCTCTCCCTCCTGGCCATACTAACCATAGAGCTAGATAGAAGACTAATCTTTATATCTGTGCCCTTATAGCGTCTGTGACAGCATGAGCAGGGCCATTAAGGCTACAACCCATAGAATCCTAATCCAGTTGACTACTTTGACTACTTTAAAATGGCGGAAACATGGTGGAAGCCCTTAATGGTGCTCAACATGCTAAAACAGCCTTTTGGCCACTAGAGGCCTCTATCATTCTCTATGATACTAACACACTACTCCATAGAGGTCTGGAATTCTTCCTTATCTGACAGCTCCTCCCTTGCTAAAGGGCTAGGCTGGAAATAGAGATGGAATAGAGCTTCATCTTATACAAATGGACAATCTCTATAGAGATACTATGACGTTTGATAAATACAATCTTCTCTCTCTCTCTCTCTCTCTCTCTCTCTCTCTCTCTCCCCTCCTCTCTCACACATACAGGGTATCTCCAGTCAGCACTTAACCACTCCGTCAGATGCAGTATCTAACTATATTGTGTATATACTTCATATAATCACACAACATTTGGTATTTGGAAAACATGAATGTATGGGTCAATTGAAATTAAACCGTGTTTAAAACTATAGATGTATTATCTGATTCAGTGGGTTGTTTCTAAGGAATGTGTGTAGGCTGATATCTGGAGGTAGAGGCAGACTTCTTTCAAGGTTGACAACAAAGCAGAGCTACAGCAGTGCAGGGAAGGGCAACCTTGGGCCGGGTAGAAGCTAGCCGACACATGGCAGAAACACAAGACAATAGACAAAAGAACTGCTAAGGAACAGATGTAGCATCCAAATTTGACCTACATTGTCACAGCAAAATAATCCCGCATCGACAGGATTTGAAAGTTTAGTCCATAATCCTGCTTGATTGGTGGTTAGGCTGTTAGCTGCCCAAAAGTAAGCTACATGAAAAGTGTCAGTGGTGGAAAAAGTACCCAATTGTCATACTTGAGTAAAAGTCTAGAAAATGACTCAAGTAAAAGTGAAAGTCACCCAGTAAAATACTACTTGAGTAAAAGTCTAAAAGTATTTGGTTTTAAATATACCTAAGTATAAAAAGTAAAAGTACATGTATAAATAATTTCAAATTGCTTATGTTAAGCAAACCAGATGGCACAATTTTATTGCTTTTTTTATTTATAGATAGCCAGGGGCACACTACAATGCGCAGACATAATTTACAAACGAAGCCTTTGTGTTTAGTGAGTCCTCCAGATTAGAGGCAGTAGGGATGACCAGAGATGTTCTCTTGATAAATCCGTAGATTGGAACATTTTCCTGTCCTGCTAAGCATTCAAAATGTAACAAGTACTTTTGGGTGTCAGGGAAAATGAATGGAGTAAAAAGTATATTATTTTCTTTAGGAATGTAGTGAAGTATATGTAAAAGTTGTCAAAAATATGAATAGTAAAGTATAGTACAGACAAAAACAACTTAAGTAGTACTTTAAAGTATTTTTCCTTAAGTACTTTACACCACTGAAAAGTGCAATACTGTTAATATAATATGTGTGTTAGTGTGGGTTTTCAGTTAATTTATGTAAATCACAAAGCTTCTGAGATTCTGGAAGATTTTCAAAAAAAGAGTGATCAAATGAAAATCATATATGCACATCCATGTGTATAAATCTCACAGAATGTCACTAAGTATCGTTATCTCTGTGGGTCTATTGTTGAGAAATGTCAGCACCGGCAGTCTGTGTTATAAGGTCAAGAGTAAAACATTTTTTAAAGTGTCTATTTCAATGTTCCATCTGAACACAATATAACCCTGTCCCATGAAGTCTTCAGTATAACAGAATGTAGCATTTACATATTGCTGTTGGTTCTTTCAATATTCTGAAGAGCTTATCAGTCTTAAGACTATAAGAAAAACACCTTTCAATTGGAATAGAATTCAATGGTCGTGAAAACAGTCTCCCTGGGGCAGAATCTTAACTTCAGTTCCACAGATGTACCTCAAGCTTTTGGGTAAATCATGCATTGATGTCAATGAGTGTTGTGTGCAGATCTCAATTTGCGACACATAGTATGACCCCATGTGCTACTCTGCTTCCCCTGATGGGCCAGATTGGCACCAGATTGGCACCAGATTGGCACCAGATTGGCACCAGATTGTTTTTTACCACTGTAGACAAGAAATATGTATCCTGTATATCCCTCAAGAGCATAACTGAAGGGCTTACTATTATGTATAGAATTAATGTGATTTTATCATTGTAAATTGCTGATGTGTTTACATTCAAAACACAGAGTAAAATCAAGCACAGGCCGCAATGATAGGCCTTTCGCTCAAATACTGCAAGTTACACTAATAAGCATCTTTACTGTACATGAAAAACATCCAAATATCAGATTAGATCAACTATATTAAATCCTTACACGTAGATGCATAATATATTCCAGAATGTAAAGTATAGGGATTTAATATAGCTGATCTAATCTGATAATGGGATGTTTTTCATGTATAATATATTCCAGAATGTAAAGTATAGGGATTTAATATAGCTGATCTAATCTGATCATGGGATGTTTTTCATGTATAATATATTCCAGAATGTAAAGTATAGGGATTTAATATAGCTGATCTAATCTGATATTGGGATGTTTTTCATGTATAATATATTCCAGAATGTAAAGTATAGGGATTTAATATAGCTGATCTAATCTGATAATGGGATGTTTTTCATGTATAATATATTCCAGAATGTAATGTGTAAGGATTTAATATAGCTGATCTAATCTGATAATGGGATGTTTTTCATGTATAATATATTCCAGAATGTAAAGTATAGGGATTTAATATAGCTGATCTAATCTGATATTGGGATGTTTTTCATGTATAATATATTCCAGAATGTAAAGTATAGGGATTTAATATAGCTGATCTAATCTGATAATGGGATGTTTTTCATGTATAATATATTCCAGAATGTAAAGTATAGGGATTTAATATAGCTGATCTAATCTGATATTGGGATGTTTTTCATGTATAATATATTCCAGAATGTAATGTGTAAGGATTTAATATAGCTTGGGGAGTGTAAGGATTTAATACAGCTATGGGAGTTTTCCTCTCTCCCTTCCTCTCACTCAGTCCACCTCTGGAACAATAGCGACTTTCACTCTCACTTCCACAGTAGAGCCCTGATAAACTCAGTCTAAAGTAATGGGTTTGGATTGAAGTACAACAGCACCCGGAGAGGTGAGAGGGTTGTATTAAATCGATGTGTTATCTGAAAAACTGAAGTATCTACACTGGAGATCTCATAGGATAGCAGTTTGTTTTGATATGATCATGGTACCTTGCAATGTTATTGTTCCTGTGTTGAAATCTAAATCCAGGTTCTGTGTCTACTTCTATCCGTGGTTGTCTGTGTAGGAAAGATTTGCCAATGGGAGTGATTGTAAAAATGTGGATTGGAGCAAAGACATTATCTCAGCCATAGATCAGTGCATATGTGGACAGCTCCATAGAAAAAGAGATGGTCTTTCTAGATCACATAAGGTCCAAAGCAAGAAACCCATCACAGACTAAGTAGCATGTAATCAGACAAAGGTGATGATGACACAATCCAAACCAGTGCTTGTGGTCAAACTACCATCCTATTGTGATTAACTGTTGATCACTGTGTCTGGAGTTCACCAAAACTACATACGGAGGCAGATCCATGTCCCAGAGGTTCCTATTCAGAAGCAGATCCAGAATCAGCCAATTCATATGCAGCAACTGTAGACGGCATCAGCATTAGCCATAGCCTACCGGCTAAAGCCCTTTTGAGATGGAAGACATTTTCCAAATATACTGAACAAAAATATATACCCAAAATGCAACAATTTAAACGATTTTACTAAGTTACAGATCATATAAGGTAATCAGTAAATTTAAATAAATTCATTAGGCCCTAATATATGGATTTCACATGACCGTGCAGGGGTGCAGCCATGGGTGGGCCCCTCAGACGATCCCGAAGGTGAAGAAGCCAGATGTGGAGGTCCCGGGGTAGCGTGGCTACACGTGGTCTGCGGTTGTGAGGCCAGTTGGATGTACTGCCAAATGTTCTAAAACAATGTTGGAGGCAGCTTATGGTAGAGAAATGAGCATTCAATTCTCTAGCAACAGCTCTGGTGGACATTCCTGCAGTCAGCATGCCAATTGCACACTCCCTCAAAACTTGGGACATCTGTGGCATTGTGTTGTGTGACAAAACTACACATTTTAAGTGGCCTGTCATTGTCCCCAGCACAAGGTGCACCTGTGTAATGACCATGCTGTTTAATCATCTTCTTGAGTCAGGTGGGTGAATTATCTTGGCAATGGAGAAATGCTCACTAACAGGGATGGAAACACATTTGTGCACTCAGTTTTAGATAAATAATATTTTGATGCAAATGGAACATTTCTGGGATCTTTTATTTCAGCTCGTGAAACATGGGACCAACACTTCACATGTTGTGTTTATATTTTTGTTCAGTGTATAGTAATATTCTATACATCTAACATTCAGTACACTCTTAGGGAAAAAAAGTAGCTATCTGGAGTCTAAAAGGGTTATTTGACTGTCCCCATAGGAGAACCCCTTAAAAAAATGTTGCTTCCGTGTAGAACCCTTTCCAAAGAGGGTTCTACATTGATCCTGAAAGGATTCAATATGGAAGCAAAAAGCTTTATTCTATTGGGACGGACGAAGAACCCGTATGGAAGAGTTTAGATCAGTAATGAATGTAGGTCTACGCTGTGTACTCCCACCACCAGACCAGTAAGCAGTTTTTACCTGGACTTTATTTGACATGTAAATATTGCCTAGTTTCTGACATACATTGTAACCAGAGCGATTTCCATTCCAGCTGCAATGTGTGGAATTCAGTCTTATCATTCAGTGTGAACTAAAGTCTCCCAACCACCTGCAGCAATCATACCGAACTAGTCAGGAGGGAGAATCAACCTTCATTTTCTCTAGGATCACAATATCCCGATTAAAGTAGGCTTGTGAATATCTTATAACTAAATGGTAGTTTTGGGCAGTCAATGGTTGTAAATGGTTGTAAATAAACTGGCCTCAACCTGCACTCTAAATTAGAAATGGTAATGGTGGAATTTTTTTCTTCTGATATTTTATCTATAAGTTGAATCGTGTTTCATATTTGTTATTTGAACCTTTTTGCTTCTCTCTGTGATGAACCGTTCTGTCCCACGGTTTTTCATTGAGCTTCGCCTCTTGCTTCAGTTTTACTTTGTGATGATAGGGTTATATCCATTCTTAAATAGAATAATCGGCACCACAAGAGTGATATATAATTATACCATTATTGTATTCCCAATAACATGAGACGTTAAGCTTTATAGGCCTATATGCAGTTGTGTCATCGTGCGTAGCATGCGTTTTATAGATCATGAACATGAGACCAAACTAAAACTATTTGATATTTCTGATTGATGTACCATGCATAATGTAGGAGACATCCATTCATCTTGTGGTCTGCTATTGAAATTCTTATCGGTTGAATTGCGATATCAGTTTAGGTAGAATTAAAAGTGCATTCGGTTTTCATTTTGACTCGTTTGTGGCAGATGACTGAAATAAAATAAATATATCCTACGCTACATTAAAAAAAAAGATATGTCAAATTCATATACATTTAATTTTAACAAAGTGGTAGGCTAAATAGGGATCATAGTTTTGGAATGTATTCACATATTATTCGAAGAGAATTACTTTTAAATTTTGCAATCTCTAATTTATGTTGATAATAACTGGGTGGAATTAGACTGCTTTGATTTGAAATGTAATAACATTTCCCTTTGCTTCTTTTAAAATGTTAAATTTGATTTATGTAGGCCTATTTTAATCTGCCATCGACATAGGATGCAGAAATTCCGAATGGAACGAATGCGTCTGTGAACGATAAATAAGCTGTTGGACAGAAGGGAGTAAATAAATAACACTTATTCTGAGAAACGCGGGGATTGACAAAATACATTTTAATTCCCTGAATATTTGTAGTTCTACAAATGTGGATTTTTTAAAGGTCCAATGCAGCCGTTTTTATCTCAATATCAAATCATTGTTGGGTAACAATGAAGTACCTTACTGTGATTGTTTTAAATTAAAATTGTTTAAAAAAAAAACTTCTTAGCAACAATTTCTCAAGCAAGAATTTTGCGAGGACTGTCTGGGAGTGGTCTGAGTGGGGAGGGGAAAACTGAAAAGGTGCTGTTGGCAGAGATGTTTGGAAATTTCTTTCTTATTGGTCTATTAACTAGTTTACCACATGGTGATATCACCATGGAAGGCCAAACTTCCACCAAAACAGGCTGAAATATCAGGCTCTTTTCAAACAGCTCTTAGAATAAAAGGGAAATATCATAATTTTCACAATTTCACAGTATTATTTAAATCTCATAGTGGGGAAATATATATAAAACACTTTATCATTTATTAATGGTAAAGACTCATACTATAGCCTATATCCTAAACTAGTTCTTACACCTGCCCTAGGTAGGCTAGTCTATTTCCAGCTTCTTAAATGGTTTATTATACAGTTAAACTGTGTTATGGTCGTTTTTTTCTATCTTTTCCTTGGTTTGACAAGGCAAAAATGCCCATTACTTGACCATTAAAATGCTTTGCTCAGTCTGAGACCTAAAACCTACAATTAACAGAAATAAAACTAAAATAAAATCCATAAAATGCAATGTCTTGGGCTGGCTATGCAGTTGGATTTTTTTTCAATGCATGCCCCAATGTGCAATATTGTCGAGCCCTAGGCCTATCTCTATCTACCCCGTTGGCCTATTAGTATTCTTTAATATCACAAATGAAAAATGATAACAAATGATAGAAATATCGTAGGATAGGCTACTCATACGATATAACCCTCCGAACGTGTTCAAGCAATGCATTGACTCTGTTTATTTCAAACCATTGATTAACGTTATCATGAATGAGACCTATACAAGTGTTTCCGTGATATAGGGTTGTATTATTTGTATGGCTTTAATTTGATGGAAACCATGTTAAATAAATAACATTATGTCCGGAAGACTTGGAAAGATATACATGTTCAAAGTTGGATACAAATGTGGAGATATATAACCTATATTGTTACGCACAGTTAAACGAACGGTTGTTCAGTGTTGACCTTTGGATAGGCCTAATAACCAACTGAATCAAGTATGACGTTTACCAATAGCTTTAATTCTAGTAATGAAACAACTGAAATATAGGCCTACTCTTGGCAATGTCTTAATCTGAATCTGAAAGCTATTTTTTTAGCAAAACATTTGTTGATAATGGAAAACCTGACACGAAAATGTTAATGGTGGATATTTCTGACCATGTTTTCACCTGTCTTACCTAGGTTGGGGTGCCGTGTCTGGCCCCCGGACTGCAGGCTATGCAGGACGGAGCTGTCGAATGGAGACGTGGCCCAAGTCCCACCCATGTTTGGGCTCATATAGGCCGGGTACGGACTGTGGTAGGACCCGCCGAGGCTTCGCGTCCCGTAATGATCCCTCCCGTTGGTGGAGATGTTGAGCGGACTAGTAAACGTGTTCGTCTCCCGAGCTACGGCGACACCGGATGAGAGAGGTGGGCTGGTGGAGAAGGAGAACCGCGGGGAAACCGGAGGGTGGTGCGCATTGCCGGTGTTGTAGGAGGGCACCGACTCGGAACCCGGCTGCGCCCAGGCCGAGTGGCCTGACACGGGGTTGCTCTGCTGCGAGGACCCGTGTGTCTGGAGGTAAGGCAGCGTGGGGATCATGGGGGTGACCCGGGTCGTGGGCACGTACACCGGTGAGGTTGTGGGGGAGGCATTGTGGAGGAAACTGGGCTCGTACGTCGAGGGTCCGTGGTTGGTTGTCATGGCTAAACCCTGGTACATATCTGCTCCTCTGGGGTGACCATCAGCGTTGATAGTTGGTTATGATAGCAGCTGTGTCCACAGGCTCCTCGCTAACGTGTGAATGATTGCTGGTAATCCAACAGAAATTCTGTCAAACTTCTTCTGTAAACGGACACTTGTCATGTAGTCAAACATAGGCTACCATTTCAAATTATTTTTTTCCCTTCTTCGCTGAATAGACTATAGCCTAGTGTAGGCTACAATAAAATAATAACCATCTCTCCAGAGAGGAGAGGAGTGGGAAGCCGAGGCACAGTAATGGACAAGATTTCTGCTCTCACGTTATCATCTCTCTCGCGCGCACTCTCTCTCTCTCTCGCTCTCTCTCTACCTTTCTCTCTCTCTCGACCCACCCTTCACCGTGACTACTGAAGCCTACTCTACCCCAGTTTTAGTTTGAATTGTTTCCTGAAGAAGATCATACGATTAAAGAGATTGTCTTTGTAAATACCAGAAGATCAACGGCATATTTCTCAGATGAGATTAAATATGTCACCCAAAACAATAAAATACAAGTAGGCCTACAATGTAACATACGTAGGCCTATAATTTGTTGTGAAGCAACTGAGAAATATATACAATATATTTATTATATATAATATAATATATAGATTTTCCACCTATTTATTTCCCCCTTTAGCAAAGTCAATGTGGCAGTTCATGTATGATCATTTTTGCTCAGACTATCACTTTCAGTTTTTCATTGATTGTCACAATTTGTCAAATTATGGAACACAGTGTATCTTAAAAAACGTGTCGAATGATGTAAACATTTTATGAAAAAAAGCTTTTTACAAAGCCTATTACAAATCAACTCGTTGCGCGTGATTGTATTTGTATGACTCTCACATTTCAAAATGGTTTATGACATTTACCGCCCAAGAAAATGAAAACAAAAATATGAGATATTAATAAAACATTTTCTTTAATTTGATTGAATGAGCCTGGACATTCAATAATATGTTTCACTTGCTGAATAATGAAGATCTTTACGATGAACACCTTTATTATTGTAAATTGTGGTGTTAGCCAGTCAATAATAATAATTATAACAACAACAACACTAGGGCTTACCAGATAATAACACTATTATTAATAATAGCAACGCAATAAACAACACAAATACAACAACAAAAATTAGTCATAATAATAACACAAATAATAATCCATCAATAAAATAGCATAAACACAACGTTAAATATAATGCCATTTTTCTTGACCTAACGAATGTTTCTACCATTGTTAGAGATGATGGAGACTGAGTGCTGGCTCGGTTGGTAACCTATAGAGTCACGGACCGGGCCGATGGTCGACGCCAGGCAAGTCTTTAGTCCTCTTCGTCGGATGTGTCGAGCGTTGTTGTTCTCTCGTAGACAGATTTATACCTGTCATCAACACTTGTGAATGTAAACACACGAGGCCACTTCATTGTCCCGCTCTTCCCCTTGACAGTCATACTTTGAATGATGTGGTTCAACGCACTATGCGTGCTGCCAAGTCAATGCCTGCACTTGTGTGTGTGCGTGCGTGTAGATCAGGAGCAACGTTTTGTCGGTTAAGTCAGTCTAATTTCTGTCAAATTTCGTATTTCTTAAACAAATATAAATTATAAACGAATATAAATTGATGTTCACAAAAAACATACCAATATTATGGCTGTGTGTTAACTAAATGTAAATTAATTAATAATGAGCAATGAAAAATGATGTTATGTAATAATAGGTTATGTAATAATAGGGATTGATAGCTAAAAGGTCTGTTGGAGTGTGTGTCTCTGTGTGTGTGTGTGTGTGTGTGTGTCTCTCTCTCTCTCTATGTGTGTGTGTGTGTGTGTGTGTGTGTGTGTGTGTGTGTGTGTGTGTGTGTGTGTGTGTGTGCATACAGTTAGAACATAGCCTATGTGTTGGTGTGTGTATGTGTGTGATATGCATATGCTCGAATACTCCAGTTTCAGTCTTTCAATGTCACTATAACAATAACTGTGATAAGGTGGCAATGTGTAGTGGGAGTCGCAAGACTTCAGTATGTGTATGTATGACTTCAGTGTGTGTATGTATGACAATTTAGGTTTTGTGTCACTTGCCTATACACAATACCCAATAATGTCAAAGTGGAATTCTGAAAGGATGAAATGTTTTGAGCCAATAATTATTAAACCCCTTTGCTTTGGCAAGCCTACATAAGTTCAGGAGTAAAAATGTGCTTAAATAGATAGAACCTCTACAGGACCAAACAGGATGCTCTTGGCCGTCGTTGTGGCTACAGTGAGGGGTGACCAGTCTTTGTGGATCAGCGAAAATAACAAGACACCACCCTCTGTATCTCACAGGGCTTCCTACGCCTCTCCCCAGGGGCCCTCTCCCCAGGGGCCCTGTTCACCCGTAGGCCTGGTTCTGGTGAGGGCTGACTTCGTCCTGCCTGCCTGGCCTGCTGCCTGAGCACACTCAAAACAATGTAGGGTTTGTTTGGTTGACCCAACTGCTGGCTTGCAGGCCTTGGGTCACTTAGTTGGGTTGTTTTCTTTACAAACTGCTGGGTTATTGATGCTGGGTGCTGGGTTATTGGTGATGAGTTATTAAAATATGACCCAGCAGGTCTGATCAGAAGACTGGAGGCATAGTTTAGTAGGCATGTGGCTTTTAAGTAGTTATTTCTAGCCACCGATTAGAGTAAATGTAATTCCTGTTCATCTGTTCTGTTGTATAGTTTTCATATTGGTTCAATGAGGTTTCTAGAACTATATAAGTTCCCCAAAAACCTATGTAAATCCCATTGTTGGGATACGATAAGGAGGTATACCTTCTTATGCAATAAGGGGGTATACCTTATTATAATATGTAAAAAAACATCTTAAATGTGCAATATGCAGAAATCACTACGCAATTTCCTGGTTGCTAAAATTTGAATAGTTTTCCTAATTTCAGTTTGTGACAAAACAAGCAATGTATAATGTAGAAAATCATTGTACCATCTGAACCGCTGTGAAATATCTTTTCAATAACAAAATATATTGCATCTTCAGCTTTTTGAAGCTAGTGTACAAAACCGAATGTAAAATATGCAAAAACAACATTTAACCTATGTTTGGGTAATCCCAATAACCCAACTTGTTAGGTTATTCACACAACCCAACTGGCTGGGTCAAATAACCCAGCGTGCGTTCTGTTCAATATTTACCCAGCGCTGAGTTATCAAATAACCCAAATTGGGTTGTTTTTAACTTAGTATTTTTTAGAGTGCAGAATGTTTCCACATCTAGACAGCCATACCTGTTTGATGTACACTGCTACAGCAGGTATAACTTTTCTCTAAAATATCCAACTTTCTCCCTCTCTACCTCTTTCTCTCAGTCTCCCTTCTCCTATCTGTTTGTGTAGATGACAGGGTGTGCCCAGCGCAGCCAGCCCACTTCAGTCCAGTCCAGCCCGGTCAGCCCAGGGCAGGGCAGCCCATTACAATATTGATTCTCCTGTTCTTGGCCCCTGGAGAGTCAAGGCAAATAGCCCAGTATTGCTGCATTGGAAAGGAACAGGGCATCATCAATGTGTAACTGGCGGGCTGATAAAGCAGCTAATAACTAAGTCTGCAGCTATTAACCCACAGAGCCTCGCTACATGGGGAAACACTCTGTGACGCGTATCCCAGATGAGTCATCAACTTGCCTGGGGTATATACAGTAGGAGGGGATCTATAAGGGAATCTATAGGGAAGCGGGACAAGGTGTTTTGTGGCAACTTTAGCTGATGTGTAGGTTTGACACTGTGCATTACACGATCGGTTCTGACTGACACTTCATTGATTACTTTGTATGGAAATGAACATATTGGTTTGAGTATACTTGGATGTCTCTTGTGCATGAGTGTGTACAATAGGTGTAGCTGTCTGAGTTGTGTACTTGTACATGCCTTGGCCGTAATATCACTGACAGAATGTGACGGGGGCCAGATCTCACAGAGGCTGGATCTGAGACGGAGGCC
This sequence comes from Oncorhynchus clarkii lewisi, assembly GCF_045791955.1. Taxonomy (NCBI): domain Eukaryota; kingdom Metazoa; phylum Chordata; class Actinopteri; order Salmoniformes; family Salmonidae; genus Oncorhynchus; species Oncorhynchus clarkii. Next base: position 70,142,985 of record NC_092150.1, on the reverse strand, counting down.
AGATCTCACAGAGGCTGGATCTGAGACGGAGGCCAGATCTCTATGTATGTCTACTGCAGTGTGTGTGTATGAATTAGGTGTTGGGTGAAGGACCAGATAGAGATGTTGGTGTGTGTGGGGGATAGATGAAGCTGGAGGGGACTGTTATGTGGGAGGTGTATTTTGTGTGTGTGTGTGTGTGTGTGTGTGTGTGCGTGCGTGCGTGTCATAGGCAGCCTGGCTGTGTGGAGAATAAACTGCTTTCCGTATCCATAAGTATCCAGATATCCATGTCCTTTGAAATGTTTGAATCATTCTCAACTATAATGTGATTTGTGGATTCAAATAAAGTATTTTATATGTGTGTGTGTGTGTGTGTGTGTGTGTGTGTGTGTGTGTGTGTGCATGCGCACGCTTGTGTGAATGTGTGTGTGCGTGCGTGCGTGTGTGTGTGTCTCCATCCAGTCTCGAATGAGTCCGGACTCCAGGAAAGCCTGTCCCCGTCTGGGCTGGGGCAGAGACCTTGTCACTGGGGGGGTCAGTGGCACACTGCAGCCCTTCTTCCTCTGGATAGACCCCCGGCGGATCCCCCTGGCTCCAGGAAGAACACTTCAAATGAGGGAGCAGGAAGAGCCGGGCCAGGGAACTCTGTAACAGAGGACCTGGAGCAGAGGCCATGCATAAGAGAACTGACCTTTCCCTGCAGGACTGGAATTAATGCATGTTGCCCAATGTCTGTGATGCAACCATGGTTTGGTTGCCCTGCCTAGTCAAATTTGAGCATCCTGAACTTTATTGAACTCATCTGTTTTTTGCTGAGCATATTTACCTTTTTTTGATGAGCCTCATTGATTTGAGTGTTTGTGTGAGGGTGTGTGACCAACGGTAATCAATGTCAGGTTACAGAGAGGTTGTTTGTCGTGGCGACAGTTCACTCACACCACTCATTCTCTGGGCTTGTCTTAACACAGGGCTATCTATTCAAATCAATTGGCCAATGATGACTGGAGTGGACAGGTACTTGTGTCTGCCAACATATATAAAAAATAATATTTTGAGTGGGCCTTTAATCAATGCTAATGCAGATACCTAGCTAGGTTGTATCTATGTGTCCTATATGGTTCTCTCTCTCTTGCTCTCGCTCTCGCTCTCTTTCTTTCTCTCTCTCTCTCTCTCTCTCTCTCTCTCTCTCTCTCTCTCTCTCTCTCTCTCACTCTGCCTCACATTTTAAAAATATTTTTCTCTCCTACCCCTATCCTAATACATTGGAGTTCTGTTGGACAAATAAAACATAAAATCGTTCACTATGATGCGTGTGTGTGTGTGTGTGTGTGTGTGTGTGTGTGTGTGTGTGTGTGTGTGTGTATGAGTGAGAATGAGCGGGTGTGTGTTATTTTTAGGTATCTGTGTTGTGTTTGTGGATTAACTTTGTTTGTTCAATTTGGGCTAGGGAGTCGGGAGGGAGAGACGTAGGTCTGCGCATACTCTGTTATCCCGGAGTTTGTCTTTGACTAAATAATTAACTTAGTCCTCCAGCTGTAGCTTCTCATGTGTGATAAATTGTGCTGAATAGGAGTTTAGTCACACCATTATAAGAGCTATGTAAACACACTTCAAACACCGGATAATTAATTACAATACTACACTGCTGAATTCTAGAGGAGTCCTTTTCCCCGTTGGAATAACCTCCCTTGTTTTAAAGCTTTTTATACAGCACAATAATGAATTTTATAATGCTGTCTTTGGTGTGAGTAATAGTTGAAATACCACTTCAGCTTTGATTGCCTGTTTATGATACAATACCATGATGTGCCTCATGATCACTTTCACCGCACACTGCTGGGCCAACCCACCATTCACATGGTGGCCAATCGTATGAATCTAGCTGTTGATTGACAGCCCATCACAGCCACTCCATAAACCTATGTATCGAGGGGAGTTGCCCTGCCTTCTGCGTATGTGTGTGGTTTATCAAAGGTGTATTTTTAGTGGTTGAGGCACAGGGATCCCAGGCAGACCCCAGGACCTCTCCCAGTGATAAGCAATGGCCAAAGTCCGCTAGCCTGGGCCTGGAGAGTGAACAGCACACACACACACACACACACACACACACACACACACACACACACACACACACACACACACACACACACACACACACACACACACACACACACACACACACACACACACACACACACACACACACACAGAGAGATAAGATGCTGATAGTGTAGGCCTCAGTGGCGACACTGCGTGGTAGGCAGCGGGGACAGAAGTGTGTGTATGTGTGTTGGGTGTAGAGAGAGGTAAAGTATGGGTAAGAGTGTGATGGGGTTAGGTGGAGGTGAGGTTGACGTAGGCACAACAATCGATTCACGACAATGAGACGGTGGGTTCATGTAGGGTTCAGATACCAGGTTAAAGACAGAGAGATGAGTAAGAGAAGGAGAGAGTGGTAGAGATACACAGAGAGAGGTTGTGTACTTTTATGGTTGTCACTGTTGTTTTTGTTGAACATATTTGCTTTGGCAATTCAAGCCCTCTCACTTTTCATGACACTTTATTAAAGTTTATTGAATGAAAAACTGTTCACCCCTGTCACTTATAGTGCTGTTCCTCCTAATGTCGAAACAGTGAAAAAGACAACAAAAACAGAACAAGGAAGTGAGAGGAGAGAAGTGTTTCAATCCAGAGATAGATAGGAAGTACGTCACGATAAGAGAGGGAATATTCCTGTTGTGAAAGGATGAGCGTATACAGGACAGAGAGAGAGACGGAGAGAGCGAGTGAGAGCGATAGAGAAGGTGAGGCACAGAGACAGAGTAGGAGAGAAGAGATGGAAGCCACAGGAGGAGCAGTGGAAACAATAGGGCTCCATACTGCTCTTTCTTATCTGTCTGGGGCCTTATCCAGAGGGCTGGCTCTGTTAGTGTAACCTCCCTCCATCCCCCTCTCCTTGCGGGCCACTGGACACCCTTATCAGGCCAGGGCTGACGTCAGGCAGGGGCTAGGGAGCAAGGGGGATGGGGGGGGACAGGGGGAGCAGGGGAGACAGGGGGGGCCGGAGACGGACCCTGATAGTGGGAGAGAGACAGCCTCCTCTGGGCTGTGGGAACCAAGAGGCTGGGCCCTCCCCGACCCACTGACCCTGCACGTCCACCACATACAATACACCAGTACCAGGGTTTGGGCTGGTGCAGTGTGTCTGTCAATAGAGCCAGTAACAGGGTAAGGGCTGGTCCAGTGTGTGTCTGTCAATAGAGCCAGTACCAGGGTATGGGCTGGTCCAGTGTGTCTGTTAATAGAGCCAGTACCAGGGTATGGGCTGGTCCAGTGTGTCTGTCAATAGAGCCAGTACCAGGGTATGGGCTGGTCCAGTGTGTGTCTGTCAATAGAGCCAGTACCAGGGAATGGGCTTGTCCAGTGTGTGTGTCAATAGAGCTAGTACCAGGGTATGGGCTTGTCCAGTGTGTCTGTCAATAGAGCCAGTACCAGGGTATGGGCTTGTCCAGTGTGTCTGTCAATAGAGCCAGTACCAGAGCATGTCGGTTGTGTTCGTGTGTTTTTGTCTGACACTTGCCTGTCCTGACTCTGAGCCTGTCCTGACTCTGAGCCCGCCTGCCTGACCATTCTGCCTGTCCTGACTCTGAGCCCGCCTGCCTGACCACTCTGCCTGTCCTGACTCTGAGCCCGCCTGCCTGACCACTCTGCCTGTCCTGACTCTGAGCCTGCCTGCCTGACCACTCTGCCTGTCCTGACTCTGAGCCTGCCTGCCTGACCATTCTGCCTGTCCTGACTCTGAGCCCGCCTGCCTGACCACTCTTCCTGCCCCTGCCCTCGAGCCTGCCTGCCTGACCACTCTGCCTGTCCTGACTCTGAGCCCGCCTGCCTGACCATTCTGCCTGTCCCTGCCCTCGAGCCTGCCTGCCCGACCACTCTGCCTGTCCTGACTCTGAGCCCGCCTGCCTGACCATTTTGCCTGTCCTGACTCTGAACCCGCCTGCCTGACCATTCTGCCTGCCCCTGCCCTCGAGCCTGCCTGCCTGACCACTCTGCCTGTCCTGACTCTGAGCCCGCCTGCCTGACCATTCTGCCTGCCCCTGCCCTCGAGCCTGCCTGCCTGACCACTCTGCCTGTCTTGACTCTGAGCCCGCCTGTCTGACCATTCTGCCTGCCCCTGCCCTCGAGCCCGCCTGCCTGACCATTCTGCCTGCCCCTGCCCTCGAGCCTGCCTGCCTGACCACTCTGCCTGTCCTGACTCTGAGCCCGCCTGTCTGACCATTCTGCCTGCCCCTTCCCTCGAGCCTGCCTGCCGCCCTGTACCGTTTTGGACTCTGACTTCGTTATGAACTCTTGCCTGTCCCCGACCTGTCTTTTGCCTACCCCTTGGACTACAATAAATATCAGAGCTCAAGCCAACTGCCTCCCGTGTCTGCATCTGGGTCTCGCCTTGTGTCGTTATACACACATAAATTATACTGGGATATAAATCGCTGGAGACTGCTGGGTTAAGGAGGTACTTAGCCCTGAGCTGAGGTATGGCTATTGTCACGTTAGAAATGTTGAAGAACGGAGAGAGACTGTGTGTGTGTTTGTTGGGAGGGGGGTTAACAGGTGCAAGTTGCAAAGAGAGACGGGTAGTGGGAGGTTAAGGTGAAAGTGGCAAAATCTCACGTCATTACTTGCAGGTGCAATCCTCCCCAAATACACACTTTCACACAAGGAGGTGCTTGCAATTAACAACTTATGCACTGTCCTTAATCTTTTCAGTGACTATCTCACAAGTCCTAATCACCTGAACACTGAAACAGTCTTCCACAAAGCCGCACAGTATTTTCTGTCTCCCATCATTACACTCCTTTCTCCTCAGTGAAAGGAGTGAGAACATCAATCTCTCAGTCTCTCCATATGTTCAGGCCCAGCTCCGTCCGGGTCTTCGGGTCCGGGAGATGTTTTCGGAGATGGATCTGTCGGATGAACGAACGGAGACAATGTTATCTGTGTGTTGTCCTCGATAAGGGGGAAGATTTGTAACGGTTGCCCTGGTACTGTATCAGTCCCTCTGACCTTTTCAGACAAACAGGGAGGAGGAAGAGAAGTGTGGCCTTGAACAGCTAGCCGGAGAGAGGGAGAGAATATAGAGAGGGGGAGGCAGAAGGAGGGAGGGGAGGTCAAAATACAGAGTAAAAGAGAGGAAAGGCAGCAATTGATAAAGAAACAGAAAGGGGGTGGAGGTGGAAAGAGGTAACAGGGAGGTAGAGAAAGAGAGGGGGAGAGAGGGAAGGAGTTGTGTCTCAGAGCTGCTCATTTCCTCTTCTCCACCTCCACCTTGTTCTCTCTCACTCTCTTTGTCAGCGGCCACCGCGGCCTTGGGTGTAAATAATTGTAGAAGAAGTGAGAGAAAGAGAGGAGGGAACCATAGGAGAGGAAGCAAGGGAGGAGAGAAGAGGTGAACTGGAGGAGCAGAATAGCCTCCTTTTCTTCTCTTGTTCTGTTTCTGACATTTTTCTAGGCGTTGGGCCTCAAATTCTACTGTATCTGTTGTGATGACTAGCAACAGACATCTAAAGGATCCGTTTAGATTTGACAGGGCTTACATGGTATTGTATTTACACGTGCATTGCTTTTGTCTCCTTTTGCCCAAAATCCTCAAGTGGATGTTTATAAACTCTACTTGGTATCCGTGGCATACGTGTGCATTACAAGAATAAAGATTAGTCACCTCTGAATCCACCACCCTCTAAGACCCTCTTTCTGCCTGTTGAAGTGCCCCCTCAATGCACTCTGTGTGATAGGATAAGCAGTGGCCTCATTAGGCTTTTTAATTGGTCGGTTTATTTAGAATGGGCTGTCTGTGGTCAGATCCCGGACCCGCCTGGCCTCACGCCAATCTAAAGTAAACTGACATTACGCAGGCCAACTAACAGATCACAGAGTACAACATCCAAACGTCATAACCACTATAACAAAGGTGTGTGTGGTGCATGGTGTCTCTCTGAAATGTATAGTGGATTATGTAACATTGTCAAAGACATTCCTCTCTGAATGTGTCTTCTAGGCTACGAGGTGACTTGCAATATGTAATGTGTGTGTGTGTTTTAGCGTTCCGTGTGTGCCTGTGGGGCTGTGGCGTCTATAGCTTGCGGGGGATCCATCATAGCTTATCATTGTAAGTAAACATGACAGGCTGGACAAAACATCTTGTAAGCCGGCAGACCTGCTATCTACCCACAAAGCATATCTGTGATGATGGAGTGATGTGGCGCTAGGATTGACTACCCAGAGTCTGAGTGTGTGAGTGGGGAGTACACACAAACACACACACAAACACAGACACACAAACACAAGGAGTTGACAGACATACGCACGTGTACACACATGTAGACACTCAGACAAACAGTAAGTACACACTTATGTTACCTGTAAATCCTGACCTACTACTTTTACATTACATGGAAAGATTAATTATTGTACTGCAGTAAATTCAAAACCCAGTGATAATTCATTTTCTCTGCAGGGATTTATGACTGGGATTTACTAGCCAGCGGTTGACAAGTCTGTAGTTTTACACCTGAATTCAGGTGTACAGGACTTTTTCTCCTGGAAAGTGAACGTGGAGACGGGCCCTTTTAAAAAAAAAATGGGGGATGAGGTTACGCATCATTAGTGACATACGGAGGAGGTCTGGTAGCTTTAGATCATTCACATTAGCCAGCTAGCTAGCGTGATCCTGAGGATGTCTGTACGGTTAGGGCCATCAGAGTTTACAGGCTTCATTTGTCACACTGGAAAATATGGTCTTTTCATAACCAGCTACTGAAAGAAAATCATTGACCTGTAGGCAACTTAGTCCAGTCAAATATGAAACAAACCGAACAACACCATAGGCACACCACAGGTGTGTGTACATGCCTATGCGCTTGTGTGCACTGTGGTAAGTATGTGTGTGTGTGTATCCTGGGGTCAGAGTCTGTGTGTCATCTGCTTGTTACAACACCATTGATAAGCCGGGTAAACAGCATGGCTCTGATTGCTTCACCACCGTCATGTGACCAAGAACACAGAGGGACACGTCGAGACGCCTTGACACACATACAGAGACATTGGGTGTGTGAGAGTGTGTGTGTCTACCTATGGGTGCCTATTTTGTCTCTGTGTTTGGCTGGATATTTTCAAGTGCAGGCGAGGAATTGCCAGTTATCATACAAGACAAATACAAGACATGACTCAGCAAATAATACTAGAAGCAGAACCCAGAGTTAAACACAACAGTCCACAATTCTGCCTCATATTGATGTTTTGTATTTGAGAGGGGGGAACCATCACAACAGTTCCTACAATGTGTCTCACTCACCTGTGGTAGACTTCAAAGAACTACACTCTGGAAGGAATCTGTACAGCGTAGAATTCAATATACATAGGTCACATGCTGCAATGCTTCAGCTGATTGGCAGATTGACGTTTGGGGTCGTGTCACATGTCAGGATACAGTAGGCTTGTATCTGTATCTGTTATGATTAGGTATCTCTCTATCTATCTCTATCTTTTACCATGCACTCCGTCTATGCCATCCCTCTCTTTACTCGCCTATATTTCCCACCTTGTTCTTCTCTCTCTATACATCTATGTGGGTAGTCTGACTGTCTGGTGGGAGGGGGGGGGGGGGGGGGGGGGTCATTGACCCCCTGCTGACCCAGGAGATGCCCCTCTTTATCAGTCAGAGGCACATCAGACAGGACACTCCCAGACCACCGGGGGAAAAAGACCACTATGGTCAATCACAGACTACCTCTCACACTACTCTGACCCACCACAAACCACTGTGGCTCCCTACAGACCACTAAGGCCCACCACCCACCATGAGTGCTTCCACATGTGTCACTCAGGCCTGTGCTTCCACTATGTTTTATCTGATCTATTCAAGCCATTTATCCCTCCCTCTCTTTCTATCTCTAATGCCATATTTACTAGCAGTGTGTTCTCTCTTTCTCACTGAGGGTCTACAATACTGTGTATTTGACTTCTTATCTCACTCCATCTCTCTCTATCACATCTCATTACCTCTGAACACACCACTAGTAAATCTGTCACAGTTGTATGTTTATGTTGATAAGTGGGGCCACACAAACAGTCTTAATAGAAACCCTTGTCATTGGTTCTCCCTGATCCCCTCTTGACTAGGGTAGCGTGTTACCTAGGAGAAGTACAAGAAACAAAGTACACTAATTATACGTATCAGTACGCAATTTTTTCATAGATTTATTTCACACAAACATAATTTCACAGCAATTCACAACATACTGATTGTAAGCATATTATGAAATATGCATAGACTAAATAATTTTACTACAATCTCTACTGGCAATGAGGTTATGAGTATGATTGATTATGGTAACATTGTGACCTCAGTCCTCTTTGTGACATGTCTTTTTGGTCTGTTTAGCTTTTTTTGGCCTCTTGTTGCCACAATGTACTTGAAGTTATCAGTGGCTGTAGTCTAAGCTCTGTGAGTGTGACGTCTGAGGAAAATTATTTTAAAGATTTTCAAGGTTAACATTTCTGTCTGTCTTCCCTGGGCCAGACCTTGGTGTCTATAACATAATGCTTCGCATAAAGGTCATTTTCAGAATTGAGACTTAGATGTCAGGAGTAGTTTTCCACTGTCTCAAAACCATGTACAGCAGCACAGAAGCTTTGAGGTCTTCCTCTCTTCCCATCCTCTCCATCATTTATCTCTCTCTGTCTATCCTTTCTTGAAGAAATGTGATGGTTTCATAATAAAATCCCCAAAGAACATAATGTGCCTTTATATTATCACATGCCTCTATCAATCAACTATCATTCCAGATGATAAAAGAACGTTGTTTTCAGTTCTAAAAAGATGCTACGTTTGCCCTTTTGTCCCCCTGTCTCCCCTTACTCAACTCCACTCCTCTCCTGCAACATAAATTCCTGTGTGTGTATGTATGGCTTTGATCTCATACTGTATTCCCTCGAAGCAATAATCCTAAAACGCTAGCTCTGTAATGGTACCAAGCTGTTTGTGAGCCCTGGTGGGATGGTACCGTAAAATTCAAATATCAGAGCCCACAACAGGACCAGCTGTATGTATACTGTTCTTATGACCCGTGTATAGACATGTGTAGACTAGGGAGGCAGAGAGAGATTATAGGGGAGATGGGCTTGGACTATTGAACAGAATACAGATGTAGGATCTTAATTTGATCACTCTTTTGTTGATGAGAATTTTTCTGCTCAGCAGGAAATTAAAAAATTGTAGTGTATTCAAGGTTTAAAAAGGCTTGTAAGTTTGTAATTTCCACTTAAAAATGTCAGACTTGATTAGTCCTAAGCTAAAATGCATCATATCCATTAATTATAGTCCACATAATGATTAACATTTCCTGTTGTTGCAGGATTCTTTCATGCTTTAGCAAATTGGGTCAAATTAAGATCCTACATCTGTACTGTAGGGGCCACATCTTGAAGGCATTACTCAGCAAAGAGTCAAAAGTTTACAGGAGCTCATCCTTGTATTTTTAGTACTGTTTGCTTACAATGCAGTTGGGCTATGTTCTGGTCTGGCTTTCGCTCTCTCTTTCTCCCTACTTCTCATCTTTATCTCCATGCAGACAAACTATGGTTCAATTGCCCCTAAGGTGCTCAAATGTTTGGAGCCATGAGACAAACAGCAAGAGAGAGAGCATTTCAAGAGTTAATTTATTAATTAAATCTTGACAAGGTGGCAGGGAGAGAGAGGTTTTGGGGGTGTGGTGTGTGTGGGTGGCGGGTGGCGGGGGTGGGGTTATTGTAGGGTGTGGACAGGCAAGGGAGGTAGGGGTGTATGGTATGATTTTTGAAGAGAAAGTCCCAGAGCCCTAGGGTCTTGCCAACACAAACCCTGTTCCCTACCACGATCCCCCACAATCCTCCGCTGCAGTCAGGGGGCTGGCCGTCTGAGCGGCAAGGGGAAGGGACACACCGGCGCCATGGCGATTCCTTAGACAGCTTATCTCCCCCCACCCCCCTCTGTGATAGTGCTGTCAAAATAACTGCCAAGATACATAGCAGTCAGGAACTGGTTAAAACCTGCATGGCTAGCCGACTGTCTATCTCCGTCTCTCTCCAGAATCTGAGGGCTCTGAGACCCAAGTTTCACAAACACAGGGAATCTCTGTCTCAAGGTTACTCTCTTACTGACTGTGGCCTAGGTCTCTCTGTCTCTCTGTCTCTCTCTCTCTCTCTAATGAAGACACTGCTGCTGTGGCAATGATTTCAAACTCAGAGATTGAAGTGATTTAGGAGTTTGTCATTGTTTGAATTTTTAACTAATTTAATGCAATTCTAATCATTTTGCCATGGGGCGGAGAGAAAAATGTCAAGTTGTACAGCTTTTTTCCTGCACTTCTACAAATCTTGCCAAAGGGTGGAGAGAAATATTTGAAGTTTTTTAAATTACTGACCCAATGCTGTTAACTGCTAGGCTACCAGCTGCTCTATACTGGTCGTAGCACTGGTAAATTGACACCGCTCTGATATCCAATAGTCTTTACTGTGTATGTGTATGTAATAACACTTAAGATTTTCTTGGACAACAATGTAATAAATAATACACTAAAAACAAAATACTGCAAAGTTTCCTAAGGACTAGAAGCAAGGCAGCCCTCTTTGTCGGCCCCATTTTATCTTGCTGAGAGTGACTAACAAATTCAGTGGACCCCACAAAGTTTGGTAATTCGATCATGATACAAGTTTAGATAGCTGGCTAGACTAACTTACCAATCTAAAAAAATGAGGCTGACATGGGCTAATTGTGTGACTGGCAGTGACTGACGTAACAAGATAACAACTGCTGATGCACAAACACATTTTGAAATCACACCTTTTGTATTGTACTATTGTAACTCTCAACAGTAAGTTGAGACACCAACTAAGTTCCCCAAAAAATGACAATATACATATATATATATATATATATATATATATATATATAAAGAAAAACCTTTGAATGAGTAGGTGTGTCCAAACTTTTGATTGGTAATATATAGTACCAATCAAAAGTTTGGACACACCTACTCATTCAAAGGTTTTCTTTATTTGTACTATTTTCTACATAGTAGATTACAGTTTTTCTCAATTGCTAAAACACAACTTCTGAAACCTTGCTCCATTTCCTGAAAACATTAAACACAAAACCTCATCTTCAAGCACTATTTACATAACCTCTGACTGACAGTTTTACCTGTGTTCAAAATCAAACACTGCTCTCAAATCATAAACAAAGTGATCAAAATGATATACACTCAGTCAGTAAACAATACACCGAAAAATAGAAAACACATTGTTCAAAACATACAATTCTCAGGGAGAAGTACATTTTTCATCAAAAAAAATATTCACATTTTTCCCTCATTGTCCTTTGATGAACGAAAACATGTTCTATCATAGTAGCTCAAAATTGATCAGAAATTACTACTCTGCTTTGCTCTTTGCAATTTTGTTTTTTGTTCTTCCTCCTCCTTATACCCCTATTTTTACAGTACTGTACCCTGCATCTCACAAACTTGTCCATTGTCTCTGTGATACTGTAATTCTTGTTCTTTGTTGATATGAACCTGCAACCAGTCAAAATCTATTGAGCAGTCAGTACTGTTAATAAATGGAAAGCACAATGTTCAGGGCCATACAATTTGTCCATTGTACAGTATACAGCCTACAATGCACTGTACTACAGTATCCATTCTCAGACTTTCTCCTTCCCACCTTCAACAACCTGTTTGCTCTCTGAACTGGCTTATATTGGTTGTGTTGCATCATTTGAAACAGGTTAAATCAATTTTGAGTGGTTGTGTTCAATCAATGACATATGTTCTCTATTTGTATTTGATTGTTGCCACTTGTGTTTACCAGTATGGATGACATGTGCATTAGAGTGCAGAATGTGTTTTGAGAATGAGAATGTGTTTAGAGTTTTGCTAAAACGTCTAAGTGAGATCTGCAAATTGTGTTTTATCATGTGAAATGGTTTAAGGTATTGACAACAGACTGCATAATTAGCTAAATGAGTCCAGGCAACTGAGAACTTTGTTCAGCCAATGGGTTTTAGTGTTTTAGCAATTGAGAAAAACTGTAATAGTTAAGACATCACAACTAAGAAATAACACATATGGAATCATGTAGTAACCAAAAAAGTGTTAAACAAATCAAATCCACCCTTTGCCTTGATGACAGCTTTGTACACTGTTGAAATTCTCTCAACCAGCTTCACGAGGAAGTCACCTGGAATACATTTCAATTAACAGGTGTGCCTTGTTAAAAGTTAATGCATTTGAGCCAGTCAGTGGTGTTGTGAAAAGGTAGGGGTGGTATACAGAAGATAGACCAAGCCCATATTATGGTAAGAGCAACTAAAATAAGCAAAGAGATACAACAGTCCATCATTACTATAGGACATGAAGGTCAGTCAAATGTCAAGAACTTTGAAAGTTTCATCAAGTGTTGTCGCAAAAACCATCAAGCGCTACGATGAAACTCTAGGAAGACCCAGAGTTACCTCTGCTGCAGAGGATAAGTTCATTAGAGTTACCAGCCTCAGAAATTGCAGCCCAAATAAATGCTTCACAGGTAACAATCAAATCTCAACATCAACTGTTCAGAGGAGACTGCGTGAATCAGGCCTTCATGGTCGAATTGCTGTCAAGAAACCACTACTAAAGGACACCAATAAGAATAAGAGACTTGCATGGGCCAAGAAACACAAGCAATGGACATTAGACCGGTGTAAATCTGTCCTTTGGTCTGATGAGTCCAAATATGAGATTTTTGGTTCCAACTGCCATGTCTTTTTGAGACGCAGAGAACTGTAGGTGAACGGATGATCTACGCATGTGTGGTTCCCACTGTGAAGCATGGAGGAGGAGGTGTAATGGTGTGGGGGTGCTTTGTTTGTGACACTGTCAGTGATTTACTTAGAATTCAAGGAACACTTAACCAGCATGGCTAACACAGCATTCTGCAGCAATACGCCATCCCATCTGGTTTGCTGGCCTCCATAAGCACCTGACCTCAACTGAATTGAGAGGGTTTGGGATGAGATGAACCGCAGAGTGAAGGAAAAGCAGCCATCAAGTGCTTAGAATATGTGGCAACTCCTTCAAGACTGTTGGAAAAGCATTCCAGGTGCAGCTTGTTGAGAGAATTCCAAGAGCGTGCAAAGGCTGTCATCAAGGCAAAGGATGGCTACTTTGAAGAATCTCAAATATAAAATATATTTTGATGTGTTTAACACTTTTTTGGTTACAACATGAATCCATATGGGTTATTTCATAGTTGTGATGTCTTCACTATTATTCTACACTGTAGAAAATAGTCAAAATAAAGGAAAACCCTGGAATGAGTAGGTGTTTCCAAACTTCTAGCTGGTACTTTATATGTATTATTATAAAAAAGAAAATTGGGGTCGGGGACGATTGATCATTCGGCCTTAAATGGGGACTTGCAGCCTGCTGGCTGCCAGTTGCCCATCCCTGGCCTAGATATTCAAGGTCTTTAAAATCAACAATCCAATGTAAAATCATGGCGCTCATTGTCATCAAAAGCTGGGTCATACTTCATATTATATCAACTGTGCAACTTTCTGTTTGTGAATAACAGCAAGGGGACATTTATTATGACTGAATTCATGAGCTCATCAAGCACCACGCATTTTGATTTCAGCCGAGTAGCAATTGCTGTGATTAGACCGCCATCTAACGGTGAAATCTGAAAAGGAGACAAAAAAATTAACCCAAATCCACCGCTGGGTAAAGGGGATCGTACGCGTTTTTCAATGTTCAAGTATGTGTTAGTTATGGTACTAGCACTGTCAAAAGATAAGATGAGAAATTCTACAATAAGCAGCACTACCAAAACGTATATTCCCTGACCGGGAATCGAACCCGGGCCGCGGCGGTGAGAGCGCCGAATCCTAACCACTAGACCACCAGGGAAAGATACCTACAGCTGCAACTTTAGATTACTTAAATAGTGTATTATGTATTGGATCCTTGAACAATACAACTTTTACATTTGACCTATAAAATGGGCTTATGGTGACGTAGACATACTTGGTATTCATATCACAAATTGTAGCTTTATCTGGGACGCTTAAACCAGACAAAATAAAACGTGCCTATCTATATAATGAATATGAATTGGGTGGGTTGAGATGATTAAATATAAAAGCACTAAACCTCTCTCTAAAAGCTTCACTCATTCAAAAGTTGTATTTTAATCCTAAATGGTTCTCAAGTAGATTGCTAAGAAAAGCTCACCCACTGTTTAAAAATTGCCTTTTTGCCTTTGTGCAGATTGCCACGTATCATTTTCGATTAATTGAAAATGATACTTTGATACTCTCTTTTTCAAACAAGCATTGCAGAGCTGGCTACAATTTCAATTTCAACCCCCTGAAAAGATATAACAAATATTATGGCTGAACTCAAATGTGCAGGTTGATAAAATATCTGTATTTATGGGAAAGATGTTTGAAAAGGGTATTTTGTTCTTAAATGATATTGTAAATTGGCATGGTAGAGTTATGTCCTTCATGGAGTTATCAGAATTGTACGGAAAGGTCTGCTCAATCCAAGAGTACAACCAATTGATTACAGCATTGCCCCCAAAATAGAGGAGGTGGGTGGTAGCGGGAGGAGGTAGGGAACTGGTCTGTCTGCCCAATATAAAGGATCATGACTGGAGGAGGCAGGTGGCAGCGGGAGGAGGTAGGGAACTGGTCTGTCTGCCCAGTATAAAGGATCATGACTGGAGGAGGCAGGTGGCAGCGGGAGGAGGTAGGGAACTGGTCTGTCTGCCCAATATAAAGGATCATGACTGGAGGAGGCAGGTGGCAGCGGGAGGAGGTAGGGAACTGGTCTGTCTGCCCAGTATAAAGGATCATGACTGGAGGAGGCAGGTGGCAGCGGGAGGAGGTAGGGAACTGGTCTGTCTGCCCAATATAAAGGATCATGACTGGAGGAGGCAGGTGGCAGCGGGAGGAGGTAGGGAACTGGTCTGTCTGCCCATGATAAAGGATCATGACTGGAGGAGGCAGGTGGCAGCGGGAGGAGGTAGGGAACTGGTCTGTCTGCCCAGTATAAAGGATCATGACTGGAGGAGGCAGGTGCCAGCGGGAGGAGGTAGGGAACTGGTCTGTCTGCCCAATATAAAGGATCATGACTGGAGGAGGCAGGTGGCAGCGGGAGCAGGTAGGGAACTGGTCTGTCTGCCCAGTATAAAGGGTCATGACTGGAGGAGGAATGAAGATAGCATAAATAGGAAAGTATACCAGTTTAATTTGAGGACCAGGAATTTGAGGGAAGAGATTTTTGATGTACCGATTCCATGGTAGAGGGTGTATGAGTTGATAAATAAACACAAGATTCAAGACTAAAATTATTATATAGAATTCTTGCCAACAACAAAATGTTGAATATTTGGGGCATAAAATCATCAAAGCTCTGCAGATTTTGTTGTGAGGGTAGAGAATCAATAGACCATTTATTTTGGTGTTGCCCTCAGGTAGCCTGTTTCTGGTCTCAGGTTCAGGAATGGCTGAAAATGCATAGCATTGATCTAAAATTGACCCTAGGAATAGTACTGTTAGGAGATCTGAAGAGACCGGGTCAGTCAATTACTAATATACTAATACTTTTAGTAAAAGTATTTATCTTCAACTCGCAATCTGTGGATTCTATTCGATTAGATAGATTGAAATGTATGTTAAACTTCACAGCATAGTTGAAAGATCTCGAATGATTGAGGGACAGCTATTGGTTCACAGGTTTTGGCCTGGTGGTATATTGGTCAACATGCCCTTGAGCAGGGCATTGACCCTGGATTCTTCTGTGTGTCGCTCTGAATGGGAATCTGTTGGATGACTGGTATGATGTAGTTATTGAGCGGCTTCACTGCAAGTATATTGTATGTTTTTCGAATATTCAATAAATAATAAATAAATACATGTAAAAAAGTAGTGGTCTCCCATCCTTTCAGGCTGTTGGCCTGAAGTAGGCCTAAATAGATAAAAAATAGTGGAGTATGATATGTATTATAATTTGAGTGTAGTGTTAGATAATTGGGTAATGGCTGTTTTTTTGTTGATAAAAAAAAGCAAGTATAAGGGAGTACTCCAGTCTAGTAGGTCCCCCCTCCCAAAAAATAAATAAATAAATAATAATAATAACATGTCCACGAAAATAAGACCACGAGGTGAGGAAATTGTTTCTGGAGGTCAATTGGAGTGGCGAATTTGGTCAACCAAAAGTGTAATTGCATATTTTCTACGTGAGCCTCATTTGGTTAGGTTGTTACTAATGCGCTGACATAAGTGGATGCACGTGGCATTTCGGCAAATATGGAGAAGGAAAATAAACGACTAAGTCGAAGTTGTAACACATCTGCCGTCTTATTGGCTAGCATGGGCTCACCTGCGGACGTGCGTTTCCTTTGTTATAGAACATATTTGTCAGGACTGGTCGTATTTGCGTTATTTAGAATTATGAAAATGCATGGTTGCACCTAGCTAGCTTAGATAATATATTTTAATGGTGTTATGCATGTCCACTATTTGCAAGTCGCAACTAACGTTAAAAAAGTAAACATTGTCAACCACGCTATTGAATTCATCTTTTTTTTTTCTCCGCCTTTGTCACTATAAACAAACTGTCTGTAATGACATCAGCTGTCAGTGTTGTCTTGGGTGGACCTTGTCCCGTCTGCGTAGATAACTCTCCAGTTTTGCAGACAGCATACGTTCATGCAGACAGACAACAAACTCCGGTTGCATCCATAGTCATCGGGAAATCTCAGTTTTGCTGCATCACTGCCAGGAACACGTTAAGCAAGAAAAGCAGGATTCAGAAAGGTGGGTAACGTTAAGTAGCTAGCTTTAGCATGACTGAACTAACTACGAAATATATTGACTAGCTACATAACTAGCTCTCATTATAAACCTAACGAGCTAACTAACGGTTAATTGAAAGGTAGATTAGAGCTAAATTAGCTAGCTCATATTTTTGTTGTCGTGTTGCTGTTTAACTTTGTCTAACGTTAGATCTCTTTTGTCTACCGATATCGAAAGGCTCAATGTTGGCTGTTTAATTTCTGCTGCACCTGTTACAGACATCGATATGCAGTTATTGTAAAGTCCCTAACGTTAACTAGTTTTGGCCGGTGTTGACCGTCAATGTAAATGATAATTTGTTCTTAACTGACTTGCCTAGTTAAATAACATAAAAGTTCAAGGTTTTCAGAGATTCCCTGGTTGCCTTCTCTGTTAATCTAATCTGTTCTTCTTCAAATCAAATTTGATTTGTCACATACACATGGTTAGCAGATGTTAATGCGAGTGTAGCGAAATGCTTGTGCTTCTAGTTCCGACAATGCAGTAATAACCAACGAGTAATCTAACGAGTAATTCCACAACTAGAAATGCCACCCTTGTGGGGCCCCCAGTGTTGAGGATCAGCGGGTTGGAGATGTTGTTACCTACTCTCACCACCTGGGGGCGGCCCGTCAGGAAGTCCAGTACCCAGTTGATGAGGTTTAACGGCAGTTGGCATCCAATAAATGTTGCATTACCGCCACCTACTAGACTGGAGTATACCTCCCTTATACTTTTTCCCCCCTAAAAAAAAAGAGTAAAGTAACAAACACCCCATCACCGAACCCTACACTTACTTAAAAACTCCACCACCCTACTCCACTATTTCAATCGGTCTAGTCCTACCTCAGTTCAAAAGCCTGAAAGGACAGACACACCCACTCAACACACCCTATAACTATTTTGACCTCAAGTCTCCTACATCCAAATACCTCTCTGCAGTTGCCACCACAACCTCAATTTTCTGCGACCTAAGTTCCATCCCTGCAGTACAGTTGATAACCATTGCTATAAACAATAAACATCCCATCTTACTGTAGCATACGACAACTTCTGCACTACTCTAACCCTGGAAACCCCAACCTGCCTCTCTCGTACGGACGCCATGGGCACGCCTACAATTAACACATACCACTACTTTCCCCAATGCTACACATTCCTTTGTCTCATGCCCTTCTGCACACTTCTCACACCTAGGAACCTCCCTCCTACACACTGCTGCCACATGCCCATGTGCTTGACACCTGTAACAACGAAATGTATTCTGCGCAAAAGCTTGTATGGGATAACTTATACAGTACCAGTCAAAGTTTGGACACTCCTACTCATTCCAGGGTTTTTCTCTATTTGTACTATTTTCTAAATTGTGGAATAATAGTGAAGCCATCAAACTATGAAATAACACATATGGAATCATCATGTAGTAACCAAAAAAGTGTTAAACAAATCTAAATATATCTTATATTTGAGATTCTTCAAAGTAGCCACCCTTTGCCTTGATGACAGCTTTGCAGTCAAAACATTACTTTTGTCAGGCAAAGACTCAACATCAAAACTCAAAAGAACAGACTCTTCTGTTTCACCGCTCACGCCACCCTGTCTGCGTCGCACCAAACGATGAGCATCACAAACAGAATCTTCCCCTTCAGTTGGTCAACTTTCACATTTACTGCTACCCCAGTAATCACTCCTTTTTTTTATTGAGAGCAAAACAATTCACATCTCTTGTCCCCATTTTGTTTTAACATGGAGAACCTGCTCCATCTGACCAGCAGAAACACAAACAATTATCGCAAGACCACTTCTGGTTATTTTCACCGATTCCACAGCACCCAACTCTGGTTTCACCCACACTGAAACCTCAAATGGATCAGCCAAAAGGCAAGGGTCCACTTCACTCCTATTGTCACAGGCTCATCTTTATCTCAAATCAAATTTTATTGGTCACATAGCAATGTTCATGCGAGTGTAGCTCGGTGCAAGCCTTGGGCTCCGAGAACTTCACTACACCTACCACCTCTGATACTTCGCCCTCGCTCACTCAAATGTTTCCTCCTGTCTTTGATCCCGTGTACAGCTCACTCTGCTTATACTTTCAGACATTTCTTCTTTATTACACCATCTCCCTTTTTTCTGCCATTTTTTACCGATTCAAGCTCACCCTCTTCCTCCCTCTGACCTCCTGTCTTTCTCCCTCCTTCCTCCTCCCTAATCCAAGTACATGTCTCCTTATGATAATACTACAATTCTACTGACTTGCATCTTGTTCTTGCCCTCTCAAGGGATGCCATTTTCCATCAACCCCTCTGATTTTCTCAGTTGCTATTCTGTTAACGTTACATGCCACTCCTTACCTTTGACATAAGGAGTGGATTGTTGGTTACAGACTAATTCAGAGATGCCCGTTTTAGAAATGCAGTTGCTCAGAGTTACTACAAGCCATTTGCCAAGGTTGTAATTGTGAGCTGTTGCAGTGATTCACCCTAGTCAAGTTATTTTACTAGGCAAGTCAGCCAAGAACAAATTCTTATTTTCAATGATGGCCTAGGAACAGTGGGTTAACTGCCGTTTTCAGGAGCAGAACGACAGATGTTTTTCCTTGTCAGCTCGGGGATTCGATCTTGCAACCTTTCGGTTACTAGTCCAACGCTCTAACCACTAGGCTACCTGCTTTCCGTACCTAAACTCCTCCATGGAATAGAGCGCAGACCCGTTTTTGAAATAAACCTCTGACTCCAAGTCACTACACAGGCGACGCTTCAAAAATTCTTAAACCCTTATCGTGTACTTGTTTGTATGCTTTTTGTCTGCTGAAATCCATACTTTATAAGTATTTGGATATGTAGGCCTACGTAATCAGAGATTCAATTGGCACATGCGCTCATTTGCCAAATGCTCAATCGATATGCTTTCAGCTCTACACTTAAGCTGATGGACTTGTGGCATTAGCTATCACTCAGCTTGTTCTAACAGTCTGGTGGAGTCGTTTGCTTGCTATTTGGTACACTGCTGCAGCCAACGCAGTTACTCAGATAATTCTCTTCATTAATTTCTCTCCTCCCTTAGGATAAGGAAGAGGAAAGGAGCGGAGAAGGGATAGTCTTCACGTTCTGCTCAGTGTATGTGTTGGGGTGCATGAAGCTGTAGACCACTGCACTGATGGAGAAGAGGGAGAGGAAGCCTGGCTACTTTTCCAGGTAAGTGAAAGTTGTTTCTGTGTTTAGGCCAAATTCTTTTAGCGTTGTGTTTTCCGAGACGGCCTGTGTTACCAGGATGCGGCAACTATGTTTTCCTTTACTGTGTGCACAGCGTGACAGCACTGACTGACCTCCCATTATGCCATTGTTTGTCACGTTGTGTTCAATTACATTTGTATTAGTCGCAAACACATTTAGCAGATGTTTTTGTGGGTGTAGAGAAATGTTTGTGTTCCTAGCTCCAACAGTGCAGTTATATCTAGCAATTCATAACAGTACACACACCTAAAAGTAAAATAATTGAATTTAGGAATATATAAATATTAGGATGAGCAATGTCAGAGTCCGGAGTATAACTGTATGTATTTAATGGTAGGTATAGACAGTATGTGGATAGAATATGTATATCTTAAAAATATGTAGGATAGAATAGTATATGTACAGAAATAGTTGATTAGGATAGGCCTATAATACAGTATATGAAATGGGTAAAACAGTGTAAGCATTATTAAAGTGACCTGAGTTCCATATCTATGTACATAGGGCAGTATATCTGTAGAATACATAGGATAGAATTGTGTGTGTATTATATATATTATTACACATAGTACCAGTCAAATGTTTGGACACCTACCCATTCAAGAGTTTTTCTTTATTTGTACTATTTTCTACATTGTAGAATAATAGTGATGACAGCAACACTATGAAATAGACAGTGTTAAACAAATCGGAATATATTTTTGATTATTTGAAGTAGCCACCCTTTGCCTTGATGACAGCTTTGCACACTCTTGGCATTCTCTCAACCAGCTTCACCTGGAATGCTTTTCCAACAGTCTTAAAGGAGTTTCAACATATGCTGAGCACTTGTTAGCTGCTTTTCCTTCACTCTGCGGTCCAACGCATCCCAAACCATCTCAATTGGGTTGAGGTCTGGTGATTATGGAGGCCAGGTCATCTAATGCAGCACTTCATCACTTTCATTCTTGGTCAAATAGCCCTTACATAGCCTGGAGGTGTGTTGGGTCATGTTCCTGTTGTAAAACAAATGATAGTCCCACTAAGCGCAAACCAGGTGGAATGACATATCGCTGCAGAATGCTGTGGTTACAATGCTGGTTAAGTGTGCCTTGAATTCTAAATCAATCACCAGCAGTGTCACGGGCAAAGCACCATCACACCTCCTCCATGCTTCACGGTGGGAACCACACATGCGGAGATAATCCGTTCACCTGCTCTCCATCTCACAAAGACAGAGCGGTTGGAACCAAACATCTCATTTGTACCAAAAAGACAGACCAAAAGACAGATTAACACCGGTCTAATGTTCATTGCTTGTGTTTCTTGGCCCAGGCAAGTTTATTTTTATCGGTGTCCTTTAGTAGTGGTTTCTTTGTAGCAATTCGACCATGAAGGCCTGATTGATGCAGTCTCCTCTGAACAGTTGATGTTGAGATGTCTGTTATTTGAACTCTGTGAAGAATTTATTTGGGCTGCAATTTCTGAAGCTGGTAACTCTCTAATGAATTTATCCTCTGCAGCAGAGGTAACTCTGGGTCTTCCTTTCCTGTGGTGGTCCTCATGAGAGCCGTTTCATCATAGTGCATGATTGTTTTTGCGGCTGCACTTGAAACTTTCAAAGTTCTTGAAATGTTCCGGATTGTCTTAAAGTAATGATGGACTGTCATTTCTCTTTGCTTATTTGAACTGTTCTTGCCATATGTATTGGTATTTTACCAAATGGGGCTATTTTCTGTGTTCCACCTCTGCCTTGTCACAACACAACTGATTGGCTCAAATGCATTTTGAAGGAAAGAAATTCCACAAATGAACTTATAACAAGGCACACCTGTTAATTGACATGTATTCCAGGTGACTACCTCATGAATCTGGTTGAGCGAATGCCAAGAGTGTGCAAAGCTGTCAAGGCGAAGGGTGGCTACTTTGAAAAACCTAAAATATGTTTTGATGTGTTTAACACTTTTTGGTTACTACATGATTCCATATGTGTTATTTCATAGTTTTGATGTCTTCACTATTATTCTACAATGTAGAAAATAGTAAAAATAAAGAATGAGTGAATGAGTGTGTGTCCAAACCTTTGACTGGTACTGTACACACACTAGAGGTCAACCGATTACTCGGAATGGCCGAATAATTAGGGCCGATTTCAAGTTTTCATAACAATCGGAAATCAGACCTCTCCTTATCTTGCGCACTGTCTACTTGTTCTCTGTCTGCGTACTCTGACTGACGTTGTGAACACGGAGTAGTGCTCTGTAGCCATCTGGCCCTCATTCAGAATCCAGTAGTAATGATGGAAGCATGAGGAATCCAGTAGTAATAATGGAAGCATGAGGAACCCAGTAGTAATGATGGAAGCATGAGGAATCCAGTAGTAATGATGGAAGCATGAGGAATCCAGTAGTAATGATGGAAGCATGAGGAACCCAGTAGTAATGATGGAAGCATGAGGAACCCAGTAGTAATGATGGAAGCATGAGGAACCCAGTAGTAATGATGGAAGCATGAGGAACCCAGTAGTAATGATGGAATCATGAGGAACCCAGTAGTAATGATGGAAGCATGAGGAATCCAGTAGTAATGATGGAAGCATGAGGAATCCAGTAGTAATGATGGAAGCATGAGGAATCCAGTAGTAATGATGGAAGCATGAGGAATCCAGTAGTAATGATGGAAGCATGAGAGCCTGGCTCTGTCTGTCCTGTTGCTGTTGTTTTTGGAAGAGTTGTTTGTTTTGCATTATCTGTGGTTGTGCTTGAGTGGGTACACAGGCAGAACAAACATTTCTCGGTAACCAGGATAGAGAAAAAGCAAGAGTGGGACAAAATGGTAGAGCGCCGAAAGAAATCTATACATTCCGCTTGTGGAAATGTCTCTGTGTGAAACAGGATGGTGGTCTAGCATTTTGCTGGTGAAATCCTGAAACGTTTACTAGATGTCGGTTGCTCTGCAGTATCCGTAAGAAGCTATTAAAAGACCAGCGCTGTATCCTTTTGTCTCGTGTCTCCAAACGTATTGATCCACTGCCCAGTGCTCCTCCATTAGAGATGCTCTCTATCTCTCAGCTTCTTCATTTTCACACATCCTTTTGTCTGTACAGCATTGGTTTTCCTTGAATGTTGACTTCCCTATCTCATCTCTCTCTTTCCAACTTTCTATACTGTGCCTACACTGCCTGGGCCTTGTTTACAACCTGTTTCTGTCAGTCCCATAGGCCTAGCACTATCCCTGTGTACACTGGGTGACTAGCTTTGTTCTAGCTTCCCCTGTTAATGAACCTAGGCGGGGGTGGGAGATGCCATGACGTCATCGCCTGACCTATCAATGGTTAATCAGGGAAAAGGGGAGCAGAGAGAGGGAGGTAGGGAGAGAGAGTGAGCAAGCAAAGGAAATCAAATGTTTATAAGCCTGAGGAAACAAATTGCCCTCTTTATCCATAACCTCAGGCTGAAGAGGCGGAGACAGCTCAAGCAGAGCCAATCAGGGAAGGCAGTGGCTGAGCAGAACCGGTTGGATTTGTCCTCAAAGATGCCCGTCATCTCCTGCCCAGACCCTGCTTTTTCTGAACCCCTGGAGAGGATTAAACCTAACCTGCCTGGAGTCTCAGGTAAAACTCAGTCACACATAGGAACTTTCCCTAGGCACTGAGGCACATGACCCCCTGTTATGAACAGAGGGCCAGAATGATCATCTTATCAAGGAAGTTTCATAACTGACTAGATTCTCTTCTGTTTTTAGTTTTGGCAGTTGTTTTTGGCAGCTTTTAGGACAATGTGATGAATATCCTCAGCTCTCCCTTCAGATTCCTGTGGTTGGATGGAGGAATAGCCAGTTGGCAGGTGGAATTTTCCATGTTTTGCAATATGGCATACCACATTATCATGATAATATTAGTGTGCTGCATAAGGAGTAGCTAGTATACATCAATCATTTGTGAACCTATATTACTGTCACAAGTAGCCTAATAAGTGTCTTTATTCAACACTAATATATCTAATCGAATATTTTAATCTAACAGTATTTCTGTCAGTGTTGTTTTTGAACTAAAATGGCAGTCTCCTTCAATGGCCAACAGGTCTTCTATAGCTAGTCTAGGCCTTGACCTGTAACTTTTTTGCCACTTATTAGCCACATTTTTTAAAAAGCGTAAAAAAAAAAAACTCTGAAAGCTCAAGTCACTAGTCAAAAAATAAATAAAGAATTGTATGATGCAAGGAACCACTTTACAATGCATTACGATCATTTTTACCATAGAGCATCAGACCAACATGTAGGCTCCACTCTTTGCATATTCAAGCCTATCTCAAAATATAACACTGCCCCTTTAAAGCTATCCTGAAGGAAGGCTGGCCACCCTTGGTAGCCTGTAAAATATTACAATTACAACCAAATGCAAAAAAAGTATTTTTATAAAATAATGAAGGGCGTAAAAAATATCTAGGACGGTTCAAAACACTCTGGGACTGTGACGACAGTCAAAATTCATAGACTGCATATACAGTGGGGCAAAAAAGTATTTAATCAGCCACCAATTGTGCAAGTTCTCCCACTTCAACTATGCCAGACAAACTGAGAAAGATCAGATTTATATCAGTATAAAAGACACCTGTCCACAACCTCAAACAGTCACACTACAAACTCAACTATGGCCAAGACCAAAGAGCTGTCAAAGGACACCAGAAACAAAATTGTAGACCTGCACCAAGCTGGGAAGACTGCATCTGCAATAGGTAAGCAGCTTGGTTTGAAGAAATCAACTGTGGGAGCAATTATTAGGAAATGGAAGACATACAAGACCACTGATAATCTCCCTCGATCTGGGGCTCCACGCAAGATCTCACCCCGTGGGGTCAAAATGATCACAAGAACGGTGAGCAAAAATCCCAGAACCACACGGGGGGACCTAGTGAATGACCTGCAGAGAGCTGGGACCAAAGTAACAAAGCCTACCATCAGTAACACACTACGCCGCCAGGGACTCAAATCCTGCAGTGCCAGACGTGTCCCCCTGCTTAAGCCAGTACATGTCCAGGCCCGTCTGAAGTTTGCTAGAGAGCATTTGGATGATCCAGAAGAAGATTGGGAGAATGTCATATGGTCAGATGAAACCAAAATATAACTTTTTGGTAAAAACTCAACTCATAGTTTTTGAAGGACAAAGAATGCAGAGTTACATCCAAAGAACACCATACCTACTGTGAAGCATGGGGGTGGAAACCCAGAAAAATTGAACATGTTTCATTATTTATTTGAGGCTAAATGGATTTTTATTGATGTGTTAAAATAAGTGTTCATTCAGTATTGTTGTAATTGTCATTATTACAAATACATTTTTTTTTTTTTTAATCGGTTAATCGGTTTTAATCGGTATCGGCTCTTTTTGGTCCTCCAATAATCTGTATCGGCGTTGAAAAATCATATTCGGTCGACCTCTAGTGATGTGCGGTGCGCAACAGGCACTGTCCTCTCCGGTCTTGTGACAATTTGATCTGAACAAGCCAGTGTCTCGTATGTTGACAGAATCAAACCTTTAGACATTAATGTTAATTATACTTCCTTTTATTTGTCAAACATTACTGGAGTTTAGCCTATTTAATGCATTGGGAAAGTATTCAGACCCCTTCACTTTTCCTACACTTTGTTACGTTACAGCCTTATTCTAAAATGGATTAAATAAAAACATGTCTTCATCAATCTACACACACTACCCCATAATGACGAATTGCAAACAGGTTTTGAAAATGTTTGCACATTTTATTAAAACTAAAACATATTTACATAAGTATTCAATATCTTTGCTATGGGACTTGAAATTGAGCTCAAGTGCATCCTGTTTCCATTGATCATCCTTGTTAATTCTACAACTTGATTGGAGTCCACCTGTTGTAAATTCAATTGATTGGACATGATTTGGAAAGGCACACACCTGTCTCTAAAAGGTCCCACAGTTGACAGAGATTGTCAGAGCAATAACTAAGCCATGAGGTCGACAGAATTGTCTGTAGAGCTCCGAGACAGGATTCTGTCGTGGCACAGGTCTGGGGAAGGGTACCAAAAAATTTCTGCAGCATGGAAGGTCCCAAAGATCAGTGGCCTCCATCATTCTTAAATGGAAGAAGTTTGGACGACTCTTCCTAGAGCTGGCCGCCCGGCCAAACTGAGCACTCTGGGGAGAAGGGCCAGGGTCAGGGAGGTGACCAAGAATCCTAAGATCACTCGGACAGAGCTCCAGGGTTCCTCTGTGGAGATGGTTGTCCTTCTGGAAGGTTCTCCCATCTCTGCAGCACTCCACCAATCAGGCCTTTATGGTAGTGGCCAGACTGAAGCCACTCTAAAGTAAAAGGCACATGGCAGCCCGCTTGGAGTTTGCCAAAAGGCACCTTTAGTGGCCCAGCCAGAGCCAGAACTTGAACCCAATCGAACATCTCTGGAGAGACCTGAAAATGGCTTTGCAGCGATGCTTCCCATCCAACCTGACAGAGCTTGAGTCGATCTACAGAGAAGAATGGGAGAAACTCCCCAGATACAGGTGTGCCAAGCATCATACCCAAGAAGACTGGAGGTTAGTCGCTGCCAATGGTGGTTTAACAAAGTACTGAGTAAATGGTCTGAATGCATATGTACATGTGATATTTAGTTATTTTTTTGTTGAATACATTTTCTGTTTTAGTGTGTGGGGGGGTGTAGTCAATTTTAAATACGGCTGTAATGTAACAAAGTGGAAAAAGTGAAGGTCTGAATACTTTCCAAATGCACTATATTTATGTAATTAAAGTCTCATTAAAGTTTGACTACGTACTTCACCTTCCTCATGTCATGTCATCGGTTTGGACATGAGGCTGTAGCCATATGCATATCACCTACACTTTGACATGTAGGACTTTTTATTTGTGTACATGAAAAATAGATTTTAATATTACGGCAATGTTGATCCAATTCTGATTGGAGTAATGGTTTGATATAGTTTTTCGGACAATTTACTGTAAATCTATTTTTTGTCAGAACAATTTATTTTCTTGTCCCAGACGAGCGTTGTTGTCGAGGCCTGTAGTCTGTAAAGCTTAGAGACCTTTCATTAACCCCGTGTTAATCTACTAGCCACAGTACTGTCAGTACCAGGCCAGCTGTGTAACCTGCTGTCAGTAATCTAATTAAACCTGGTCATTTGTCTCTCCAGCCCAGTGTGGGCATCTAGACAAAATAACCCACATAACCCTGACAGACAACTCACTGAAGGACAGACGGATATCTGTGTTATTGCTGTGTCTGTCTGTCTTCTCCAGGCCTGGTTATAAAGGATTCAAGCTAAGGCCTTTTACCGTGTGCAGCCTTTTAATTTAGAAGGTTGTTGCATATTGGCTTTACAAACAATGAAATTCAATCAGAACAGATATCCCCATAATCCTAGGTATGCAGTTACTGACCAATGAGTCTATTCAGTCCTATACGGCATTCACTCAGAGCTACAACAGGACACAGAAAGAAAACAAACATATCTTATGACTATTTCTTGATCTGATAAAGCTACCAGTCACTATGCAGTAGTGAATAAGTGACAGCTCTGTACCAAAGGTGATCTCTGAATGTACAGTGACCCACGGCTGGACTCCTCACAGCTGTACAATGCTGAGTCATCCCTCCACTGTTTCTGTAGGAGCTGGAGTAGAGGACATAGTGGGAGGGTGTTTTTAAGAAACTGGCTCTGGCAATTAGTGAGAGATTCCAATATAGCTCAATTTTAAAGCACTATTGTGTTTGTGCATATATGCTTTTGTTTCTGATTGAGCTGCTCTAAGGCGGTCATCTCTCTATACCGTGTCAGTGACCTGTGGCTGTCTTTCAGATGGCAACAGGAGCAGCCAGGCCAAGAGAGAGAAGAGGCCCCCCGGGACAGTGGAGTATACCGTCAGTACAGGCTGCCTCCGTGATGCCTCACTAACTCCACTCCCTCACACTACAACTCCCATAAACCCATGGGTTTCTGACTTCAAAGACTCTAGCTTAGGAAAGCAATGTGGACAATAAACCTCAAACATTTTCTTCAGAAAATACAGGGGTGTATTCATTACGCCTAGCAATGGAAACCGGTTTCCATTTTTTTAAGAGCCAAATGGAAGCAAACTGAGTGAACGAACAGAGGGACCTACCTGAATTTGTCCAATAGAAACTAATTTTCATGGCAAAATCTTTTCCGTTTTGGAGTAAAGTTTCTGTTGCAAAACGTTTTGCGACAAAATCGGCTTAATGAAGACACCCCAGTTGTATGCTTTGCAAGATTTCTGTAGATTTAGTCTCATGCTCCATTTTGCTTTGGGTAGGTTGATACTTTTGGTAATCAAAAATTACTAAGGATTTAACTTCATGTTACAGGTGGGACTCCAGGAATCTCTAAGCAGCATTGCTCTGAAGTTTAACATCACCCCGAACAAACTGGTGCAGCTCAACCGTCTCTTCTGCCGTAGTATCTATCCTGGACAGGTGAGGTTTTAGCACATTACACACCACTTCATGCTGTAAATCCTGGCTAACATGCCTGTATTTCACCCTTGCAGAAGCTGTTTGTTCCTGACGTGGGCCAATCGGGTGCCGACTCTCAGTCTGTGGGTTCTTCTGACCCCGCCTTCCCCAGCGGCCTATCAGAGAAGGTGTTACAGGTAAGTCAGTTCTCCTTTTTAAGATGACCCATACTCAAGTAATCTTTGATCCTGGTTCTGTGCTTGTCCCTGCTGCCTGGCGATATGTTTCAGGATGGAGACTCCAGCGGCAGGTCAGTAAGACCATTACGACGGGTGCTGTCGCCCCCGTCCGAGGACGAGAGCCCCGCCACGGTCAAGTTCATTAAGATGAGCTGCAAGTACTTTACTGACGGAATGGTAAGTGGCCAAACCGTAGGCCATTTTGCATTAAAGACCACCACAGCAGACTCAAACTGCTGTATTTTATTGTCTCCCAGGGTGTGGTGGGAGGGGTGATGATCGTGACGCCCAACAACATCATGTTTGACCCTCACAAGTCTGACCCCCTGGTGATTGAGCACGGCTGTGAGGAGTACGGCCTCCTCTGCCCCATGGAGGAGGTGGTGTCTGTGGCCCTCTACGACGACATCTCCCGCATGACGCTCAAGGACGCGTTGCCGTTGTAAGAACCCACCCTGCCATCTTGAGAAGCTCTTTCACACTGTCCATCTTTCCCTATTTAAACTAGCCCTTTTAGCTCTTTCTTGGTCTTATCTTAACCTTGCTTTTCTTACTGACTCTTCAAGCGTCACACTTTTTCTTCTTGTTATTTCTACCTCTTTCTGCACTCCTCTCTCTCGCTCACTTGTTCTTTCTCCTCCCTCTCTGAGGTGGAAACTGATTTCCGGTACCAGATTCTAAGGGCAGATGACTCGGATTCGTTTTTGTCTTTAGTTTTTGAATAATCTATTATATTTTATTTTGAACTGGTTCATTGTCTCAGTTACTATTATTTGTAGTATTATTTTGCCTTTTGAAATCCCTTTTTATTTCTGTTCTGTTTTTCAGTTGCATTTTCTTTTTGTTTATTTATTTTTATTTTCCCATCCTGCTTTGTGGTGTGCCCCCTGACACAATACAGAGACCCACCCCAGGATCTGTGTCCTCTGTACAGGCCCGGGGAGTGGGAGGAGCTGCCCTCAGAGTGCGACCTTAACCCCTTTAGCCGCTACGAGGCGCTGGACCCCAAACGACCCATCGTCCTGGACGACATCAACTCTGCCCTGTCAGAGACTGGTATGACTGGGAGATAACACATAATGACTTGTATTGGATCAGGGTGAATCATGGCATATCAAAATGAATCATTATACACGTCAAGTTAAAAACAAATTAGCTTGTGCATAATAATAATTTAGCAATATTTTGATCCATGTGGTCATTTTAATAAAACAGCATGGTTTCTTATATCCCAGTCATAGCGAGAGCAGAGTGTGATCCAGCAGACAAGTCTCCATCAGATGAGTGTTTCACAGAGCTGGAGCTTCCATTGAAATGGAGCGCAGAGGAACCGAAGAGCGGATCCAGACCGCCTGCCAGTGCTACAAGCTCGGACCAGCAAGGAGAGCCTCCAGGATCTAATACCCCTAAACGAGCAAAGTCCCAGGACCAGTCCCCCTCTGACTCAGTCCCACTGACCTCGCAGAGAGGGGAGGAGGAGGATGAAGGACTGGTACAGAACAGATCCATTGAGGACATGACAGAATCACTGCCCGTCTCATCAGAGACTGAGAAAGACGGTGAACTCTTGAAGGAGAAGCTTGCTAGCCTAGCCACAGGCCAAGACGACAACTCTACAGGGCAACTAGTGAACAGTGTTAGCATTAGAGAACAATCAGAATCCGCAATGGACCAAAACAGGAAGCTGAGCTTCAGTGAGACTGCCGAGGCTCCGGGAAAATGTATTTCTTGGGAACCCAGCCCTGCAGGCGAGCTGCAGAACGGACCAATGATAGAGGGGCTGAGTGAAGAAGAGAAGCGGAAGAGGAGAAACAAAGCGGAGGTGAAGTCCTGGCTGCTGGAGCGGATGCAGGCGCCCATCCAAAGTGAGTGTTCACAAACACTTCAAGCATTTTGTGTCGTTTCTTGTATTGCATTGTTTCAAATTTTTCAAAAATCTCTGCAGACACGCTTCTGTCCACGGAGAGGAAGAGTAAGACCCCTCCCATGTTCCTTTGCCTCAAGGTGGGCAAGCCCATGAGGAAGTCCTTCGTCTTTAGCCGGTCATCCAGCCCCGCTCACACGAGAGAAAAGCAGCCGGAATACTGGTTTGCTGTGCCCCAGGAGAGGTGAGAGGTCAACCAATGAGACCACAGCCAGAACCTCGATGACAACTGGTGTGTTCACAATTTTATAAACTTTCAATAAATATTCTGAAACATAAAAGTGTGGTGTGTTTCAGGGTGGACCACCTATATGCGTTTTTTGTCCAATGGTCTCCTGATGTGTACGGTAAGGTGGCCAGGGAGCAGGGCTTCGTGGTCGTGGAGAAGGACGAGCTCAACATGATTGATAACTTCTTCAGTGACCCCGTGACACCTCACAGCTGGGAGGTGAGTTCACACGGCATGATCCCTCGGATGAGTGCATTTTGACTGTGATGTTATGTTAACATTGTGGTCAAGTATTTTGTGGGTGTGTGTGGACCAAGCTGTCTTCAATGTTTGGACTATGAGTTTTATCGGTTAAGTATGTTTTGACTGTACGGTTAAGGTATCTAACAGTACATGGTTGTGTTCGTAGATCATCACCATCAACGAGGCGACGCGCAGGCAGACTTTTGGCAGTTACGAAGGGGAGGAGCCTTCGGGGGATCTACTGCCCATGCTCAGTGACCCTAGCACTCTGTTACAGGACACACACATAGAGAAGGTACACACACGCCATGACTCACAACACTTTCAATCAAGAAAACAAACATGTGACTTTACCTACACAACCTATGCAGAAATGCACATCGACACACACTTCCCAGAATTTGTTTTTCTCTCTCCCCACAGCTTGCGCGTCTGCTGCCGGCGCGGGCGCAGGGGTATCCATGGAGACTGGCTTACAGTACGGCAGAACACGGGACCAGCTTAAAGACCCTGTACAGGAGCCTATTGGATGTGGACAGCCCTGTGCTACTGGTCATCAAAGACATGGGCAACCAGGTACACAAACACTGACAATGGTGCCCAATTTTTATTGGAATCTTGAGTTTTTTTTAATTCTCCCCCCCCCATTAGTTGTTTGGGGGATACTCTACCCATCCTTTCAGAGTAAGTGAGCATTGCTATGGCACGGGAGAGACCTTCCTCTTCAGCTTCTGCCCTGAGATCAAGGTCAGACATAGTCATATTATACTCTGTGTGTTATCCTTATAGCCATGTTCAAGTGTAATGCTTTATATGAGCTGAATGCCATTGCTTTGCTCCCTGACTTCCAATGTGTTGCTTTTCCTTTGCTCAGATGTACCACTGGACTGGGCAGAACTCCTACTTTGTTAAAGGCAACATAGATTCTCTTCAGATGGGAGGAGGAGGGTGAGTGTATTTAAATATGTGATTGAGCAATGTGAGGAAGCGTGCAACTGGCATGCTGACTGCAGAAATGTCCACCAGACTGTTGGCAGATAATTCAATGTTCATTTCATTACCATAAGCCACCTCCTTTGTTTTTGAGAATTTGGCAGTACGTCCAACCGGCCTCACAACTGCAGACCACATGTTTGGCTTCGTGTGGGCGAGCGGTCTGCAGTGACCCATGGTAGCGGTGGGGTTACGGTATGGGCAGGAGTAAGCTACGGTAAACGAACACAATTGCAATTTGAATGCACAGAGATACCATGACGAGATCCTGAGGCCCATTGTCATGCCGTTCATCCGCTGCCATCACATATTTTGGCGTAAACAACAGCGTGTTCCAGTTCCTGTCAATATCCAGAAACTTGGCATAGCCATTGAAGAGGAGTGGGACAACATTCCACAGGCCACAATCAACAGCCTGATCAACTCTATGTGAAGGAGATGCTGCATGAGGCAAATGGGGGTCATACCAGATACTGACTGGTGTTCTGATCCACGCCCCTACCTTTTTAGAAACAAAAAAATGCATCTGTGACTAACAGATACATATGTTTTCCCAGTCATGGGCAATCCATCGATTAGGGCCTAATCAATTTATTTTAATTGACTGATTTCCTAATATGAATTGTAATTCAGTAAAATCTTTGGAATTGTTGCGTTTATTTTTGTTCATACAAAACTCGTTTTTGACTGCACTGGGCCTTATAAGAATGACAACAAATGGCAGCTTATATACACAAAAGCTCTGGTGATCAGGTTAGGAAATGGCATGACAGATATTTTGATGTCTGTGTATCACCTGAAATAGCTAGCCTATTAAATTATAGGCTGTGGCTACGAAGTTTTAGCCCCTGCCCCCTACGGAAACCTCTTTCTGAAAGCTAAGGATCCAGATCATGTTCTGCGCATGTGTTATTTTATGCACACTATGTAGCCACTGCTCACACTCCACCTCCCTTTACGTTTACCTCTTTACTCACCCTCTTCTGAACCATGATGATGTAGCCCATCTCTGCCTCATATTTCTGTACGCAGCGTTGTACCCTCACTGTCATGCTTTGCTTGACAAAAAGCCATGTAAGCATCTTTGTGTGACCTGCTCTCTGTTGAAGTCAACTTGTAGTTGCCATGTCGTTATGAGTTTGTCTGAACTTTTTTCCTGTCTCTCTCCCTAGAGGTCAGATAGGGCTGTGGGTGGACGCTGACCTGTACCACGGCACCACCTCCAGCTGTGCCACCTTCCACAACCAGCCCCTCGCCACCCAGAAGGACTTCACCATCCACAGTGTGGAGGTCTGGGCCTTCGAGTAGCCTCCCTCCACCTCCAGTCTCCGCTAAACCCCACCCACACTTGTGGGAACCTAGACCTAGCTTCAACGCCCACCCCTTTATCAGAATGCGGAGCTGATGATTTCAGATGGTGTATGTCATGGTTTATGCCAGCCGGTTTGATGTGGTTGGAACCTGGTTTGTTCTGAGTGTGGCAGAGGTGTGAAAAGCTGTGGCTGGTGTATTTCCCTTTCTCTCTATTTGCTGCCTTAAGGTTCTCGCATGCTTCCTAGTCAAAATGTGGCGCGCTGGTTTACTCATTTATTATGACAAGATTTTGTGACGTTAGTTTTGGTGTTTGGCAGGATTTTTTCCAGCTGTTCACACACATTTGTTTTCTGAGACAAGTTTAAGTTCACTAGCTGAAGTCTACTCGCCTTTGTCAGTGATTGGTCAAAAGTAGGGATTCTTCAATGAAGTGTTTGTCATTCAACGAGAGACGACAACCTTTCATGCACATTTGTTCATTTAAAATACTGCACCAAACATCTTAGCTAGATGTAAAATTGCGTGACGAAGACCTCGGCAAAAAATAACTACACATTTGTTAATTTCTCTGATTTATTCAAACTATTTTGAGGAAGTGTATATTGACTATGTTGCTACGGCATCTCAAGAGGGACAAAACATAATATTGCTGCTTTTTTTCTTCATTTTCAAGCAGTCATTTAAAGGGAGTATGTGAAGCACAGATGTGCGTCTAGCTGAGTTCTGCTAGGAGCAAACCGAATCTAGTATGCAGGCACCTTTTTATACCTACCACGCCACAGCTATCCCAGCATGCAGCCTGCGTGCAGAACTCAACTTCTACCCACTCGGAGGGGGAGAAGTAGAGTGACTCAAGTTCCTGGAGGATCAGAGGCGATTCTGATGCAATTGTCCTT
This sequence comes from Oncorhynchus clarkii lewisi, assembly GCF_045791955.1. Classification (NCBI taxonomy): domain Eukaryota; kingdom Metazoa; phylum Chordata; class Actinopteri; order Salmoniformes; family Salmonidae; genus Oncorhynchus; species Oncorhynchus clarkii. Next base: position 70,108,566 of record NC_092150.1, on the reverse strand, counting down.
GCTAATGAAATCCGTCATAGCTGACTGTAAACCACAATACTAAAACAATTCATTGTGAGATTTTTGTATTAGGGAAGTGTCTAATAGTGGGTACAATGCCCATCAAAAGGGAATAAGGCATCTGGTGAAGTGAATAAACAACCATCAATTCTCGCCAATCAGATTGCTCCTTTTTGTTATCAACCAGAATAATCTGATTTCCCTGAGATTAGGAACTGATGTGAAAAGAAAAGGCAGGTGAAAGGGAAGAAGTTTTAGGTAGTGCTTTTGAGACTCATTTCTCGAACACACACATTCGCCCCAAACCCACTTTAAATATAGGAGTAATTGTTTACAAAGAGAAGAGGTTTGCATTCACTGAAGGTTGTATTGTTCTCATGTCTCCAGTCCTATATAGACTGAATGAGAATGTTGCATTTCATGACCCTCGCTTTCCAAAACAACTGCCCACTAAGGGAACATACAGTGCATTCGGAAAGTATTCAGTCCCCTTCTCTTTTTCCACATTTTGTTATGTTAGAGCCTTGTTCTAAAATGGATTTAAAAAAATGTTTTTATTCCCCATCAATCTACACTCAATACCCCATAATGACAAGGCAAAAACAGATTTAGACATTTTTGCAAATGTGTATATATTTAAAAAAAATATAAGTAAAAAAAAAATATATAAAAAAAACTAAGTATTCAGACCCTTTACTCAGTACTGTGTTGAAGCACAGCGTCGCTGCATAGCTATTTTCAGGTCTCTCCAGAGATGTTCAAGTCCAGGCTCGTTCTGTTGGAAGGTGAACCCCAGTCTGAGGTTCTGAGCACTATGGAGCAGGTTTTCAACTAGGTTCTCTCAGTACTTTGCATTCAGGCCAAAGAGTTCAATCTTGGTTTCACCAGACCAGAGAATCTTGTTTCTCATGGTCTGAGAATCCTTTGGGTGCCTTTTGGCAAATTTTCAAGCGGGCTGTCATGTGCTTCCGTCTGGCCACTCTACCATAAAGGCCTGATTGTGCTGCAGAGATGGTTGTTTCTGGAAGGTTCTCCCATCTCCACAGAGGAACTCCAGAGCTCTGTTAGTGACCATCACATTCTTGGTCACCTCCCTGACCAAGGCCCTTTAGTTTCGCTGGGCAGCCAGCTCTGGGAAGAGTATTGGTGGTTCCAATCTTCTTCTATTTAAGAATGATGGAGGCTATTGTGTTCTTGGGGACCTTCAATGCTACAGAAATGTTTTGTTACCCTTCCCCAGATCTGTGCCTCGACACAATCCTGTCTCAGAACTCTACGGACAATTCCTTCAACATCATGGCTTTGTTTTTGCTCTGACATGCACGGTTATCTGTGGGACCTTATACAGACAGGTGTGTGCTTTCCAAAGGGTCTGAATGCTTAAGGTATTTCAGTTTTTTTAAATTTGTAATACATTTGCAAACATTTCTGAATCTGTTTTCGCTTTGTTATTATGGGGTGTGTGTGTAGATGAGGAAACATTAATTCAATCAATTTTAGAGTAAGGCTGTAATGTAAGTAAATGTGGAAAAAGGGAAAGGGTCTGAATACTTTCAGAATGTACTGTAAAGAGAGAGTTTTTGTAATGAACAAATGTTTTATTATACTTTTGTATGTTTGTATGTTTTTTTTGTTTTGCGTTTAAATTTTCTGTTTTGTTTTAAAGGAAGTCCCGTCATCGGCCACAAGGTTGATAAATCCCAAGCAGGAAATAGATTGAAGGTTCTCAAGGCAGTATTAGTTTGTCACATCTCTGACCAACTGTACCTTCTCTTGGTTTTGTATGCGTTTCTGTAAGTAGGGTGAGTCCTACAGAGTGTGAGGGTTTAGTCCATTGAGACAAGGGAAGTAGGGAGGGATGTCGTTTTGCACTGCAGGCTTGTGGGACAGTTCAATAACTCGAGGTGATTGGTCTTGTCTGTGGAATTAACATCAATCACTATTGTCACTTTCTACCACTACGACAGGGAAGGATGGGTCACCACTGGTATTTTATTTGGGAAAGAAAGGGATATACCTTTTTTCTCAACACGTTCTGTTGATCTCATGCAACTGAGGGTTCCTTTTTATTTTCCAAACCGATGTCGATAAAGGGAGTGTTCTGTCTCTAGTTACTGTAAGATGACTAGGTCTACTGCATGATATGACTACTGTAACTGTTGAATCTGTTCCTGTGTTCCCACTATCCACAATCCTTACAGGTATGGCTTTGTTTTATGTATTTTGCCATATAGATGTTGCGTGTTCTTCTCATTGTGAATGTTTCCAGTGTTTTATTTCCTGTGAATCCAAAAACCATAGTATCATATGTGAATACCACCAAGGATGTATTTATTCTATTGTTGCCACGTTTAAAACGAAATAAACAAATAATAGCGTTCCATGCTGAGAATTGTTTCCCCCCCCCCCCACTTGCTTACTTGTCCAAGGTTGGCTTGCTTACTTACTGTCTTATGTGGGCTACATAGGCAAATGCAACTTGTGTATTTATCCCATAGGCTAGTAAGTAAAGCTGACTCAATTTTGACAAGTAGTTTAGGATTTAACTGAGTAAATTGCTCAACATCTAGGGGGCGAACGGTCATGACTAGAAGGGATCCAGCATTTGGCAAGTTAACGTCAGAAGTAGAAACATTTAGCATTTTAGCTAACCCTTTTCCTGACCTTAACCTAATTATCCTAACCTGCTACGAAAAGTAAAATCTGACATTAATTTGACAAATGATGGATCCCTTCTAGCCATGACCAAGGCATTTGCGCTCAACTTGCGGCCAGGGACGAATTAATGCAGGCGTTTACCGGGGCTGAAGCCACTGGGCCTAGTCCAGTGGGAAGAAAAAAATAATCATAGAAGGAAATGTGTACTGTGTATATATAATACTGTTAGGTTCTAATTTCGCAGAGTAAAAACTCTACAGACACTATGAAAGCTTAACCAAGTTTATTCTTCCCAGAGGATCAATACAGCTGTATTAGACAAAAAACATTTTCACACAAGCACTGATGTTTAACTGTTCCTCCTAGGCTGAGTCTCCTCCTACCCATCTGTACAAACATTGTTCTTTACTGCTAGGCAGGACACTAGTGATACAGGCCATAAACTTTTATTTCTCTCTTAACTTCTTGGTGACACGGGGGCAGTATTGAGTAGCTTGGATGAATAAGGTGCCCAGAGTAAACTGCCTGCTACTCTGTCCCAGATGCTAATATATGCATATTATTAGTAGTATTGGATAGAAAACACGGAAGTTTCTAAAACTGTTTGAATGATGTCTGTGAGTATAACAGAACTCATATGGCAGGTGCAAACCTGAGACAAATCCAACCAGGAAGTGGGAAATCTGAGGTTTGTAGTTTCATTTAAGTGATTGCCTATCCAATATGCTGTGTCTATGGGGCCAGGTTGCACTTCCCAAGGCTTCCAGCAGATGTCAACAGTCTTTAGAAAGTTGCTTGAGGCTTCTATTGTGAAAGGGTGTCCAAATAAGAGCTGTTTCAACAAATGGACTAGGCTGAGGCCTATCAGTTGTTTACTGCGCGGTCACGCCGTTCCTTCTTTTTCCTCTGTAATGAATACGCTATTGTCCGGTTGGAATATTATTGAAGATTTATTATAAAAATACCCCAAGGATTGATTGTAAACATTGTTTGACATGTTTCTACAAACTGTAATGAAGCTCTCTTGACTTTTCGTCTGGATTTTGCGCTTGCACATTGTGCCTTTGAAATAGTGAGCAAAACAGGTATTTGGACATAGTTTTGTTCGATTACGTCCATATTTAACATTTCTTGTGGGAGTCCTGGAAGTGCATTCCGACGAAGATCAGCAAAGGTAAGTGAAGATTTATAATGCTATTTATGACTTTTGTTGACTCCACAATTTGGCGGGTAACTGTATGGCTTACTTTTGTGGCTGAACGCTGTTCTCAGTTTATTGAATATTGTGCTTTTGCCGTAAAGCTTTTTTAGAAATCTGACAGCGGTTGCATTAAGAACAAGTTTATATTTAATTCTATGTAAAACGTATCTTTCATCAAAGTTTATGATGAGTATTTATGTTATTTGATGTGGCGCTCTGCAATTTCTCTGGATGTTTTGGAGGCATTTCTGAACATGGCGCCAATGTAAACTGAGGTTTTTGGATATAATATGAACTTGATCGAATAAAACATGCATGTATTGTGTAACATTGAGTCCTGGGAGTGTCATCTGATGAAGATCGTCAAAGGTTAGTGATTAATTTGATTTATATTTCTGCTTTTTGTGACACCTCTCTTTGGTTGGAAAATGGCTGAATGCTTTCTGTGACTAGTTGCCGACCTAACATAATGATATGTTCTGCTTTCGTCAAAAAGCCTTTTTGAAATCGGACACTGTGGTTGGATTAACGAGAAGTGTATCTTTAAAATGGTGTAAAATACTTGTATGGTTGAGGAATTTTAATTATGAGACTTCTGTTGTTTTGAATTTGGCGCCCTGCAATTTCACTGGCTTTTGGCGAGGTGGGACGCTAGCGTCCCGAATGATCTCAAAGAGGTTAAGGTGACCCTGACCTGACCTCAACCCCCCTCAATCACTAATCCATGGCTCTCTCCCCTTATCAATGCCTGCCACATGTAATTGCTCCCTTTCACATTCCAACCTTAATTGCACCCACTATATACCTTCCTCCTATAACCATTAACTTCTGGTGTAGACCCTCTAAACCTCAGCACTCCATCAGTGACATGAACAAGTATATTTTCATATTCTCAGAACCCAAAAATATGTAGTGTTGTATTATTTTTTTTAAACTGCAACCGCCAACCACTGGGGGACACAGGAGCCCGCTCTCAATGAGTGGGTGATTCCGCTCTGCTAATCATCAGATGAGGGGAGGACGTAGGGGACCCACGTGGGTAATTGCGGAGCCCTGCCTTGATTGGGTAATTGATTAATAAAATAAAAAAACATTATAAATAATTGTACCTGGTCAATTGTGTGAGTCGGGCTGGGCACAAGCCTGTGTATATATATATTTTTTTAGACCACGGGCCCGCTCTCAATGTTCAAAAATATATCAGAGCATAATTTAGCCACAGGATCAATAGTTTATTAAAAAAAATAACTGGATTAAGTTTAATCACAAGCACATACAGGTATCTACCAAAATAAAGGAAACACCAACAGTGTCTTAAAAGGGTGTTAGGCCACCACGAGTTGCCAAAATAGCTTCAATGCACCTTGGCATAGATTATACAAGTGGGCCAGGAAAATGCACCCCACACCATAACGTATACATTGTTTCCCTTGTTTACTCAAGGGTTTTCTTTATTTTGGCAGTTAACGGTATGGTTGCAGTTTGGGCAGCATGCACACAAATATACCCCTTGTTGCATTGTGGCCATAGACACATAGCCAAATCTTTTAAAAATATTATTTTGTAAATATTTTTTTCACAAAAGAAATGCACTGGGCCTTTACTAGTATTAACAGACCAATATAGGTATCTGCAGCAAGAGCAAAAAAAAATATTTCAGTTGAACAGTGTTTCCAACACACTGGGGCGGCTGGCTTCCGGGTTAAGGGAGCGTGTGTTAAGAAGCGCGGCTTGGCGGGTCATTTTTTGGAGGACGCATGACTCGACCTCCGCCTCTCCCGAGCTCGTTGGGGAGTTGCAGCGATGAAACAGGATCGTATTCACAAAATTGGGGGGAAAATTGGGTAAAAATCTAAAGTTGCAAAGGCACAACATCCACATCAAGTTAAATATTTTTCTTGATCAAAAAACATGGAAAACCACATTTTGTGCAGTATTAATTTACCATCCTTACAAACCACAATGTAAAATGTATATAACGGTATTGTACAGAGGCTAGTCATCTAGGTTTGTACCTGTAGATTTTCCATCACCATGAAGATAATGACCTATACAGTAATTTAGTACATGGAGACAGCAAGTGGTTTGTGATGTGGCTCAGTTGGTAGAGCATTGCGCTTGCAATGCTAGAGTTTACTAAAAAAAATATTGTATCAAAAAGTAAAAAGAAATGAACATAACAATAACGAGGCTATATACAGGGGGTACCGGTACCGAGTCAGTGTGTGAGGGTACAGGTAAAGTATTTCAAGAAACTGGAAAACATATCAATCAAGTATTTTTACATTCAACAGGTATTTTCAGATGAAACTGTTTTGTACAGATAATTATCAGACTCATGTTACAAATGATGGTAATCACAAATGCATATAGTTTACATTTTTTCACAAAAGCAGTGCACTGGGCTTTACTAGTCCTGTATTAGCAGACTGATATACCGAACAAAAAATATAAACGTACCATGCAACGATTTTAATGAGTTACAGTTCATATAAGGAAATCAGTCAATTTTAAATAAGTTCATTAGGTGCAGAGTTATCAATGTTCCAAAAACTTATTGGAAAAAGGACCTTTTGGGTCAAACAAAATAACTGTTTTTCCCACGGGAAATCCAAGAAAGGACCATGGGAAGATGTCTCATGAAATCTTTGACTTTCAAGAAAGTGTTCTTGAAGGATGGCATAACTGTGGGAGAACTGTATACACAGTACAAACATTTGGTGTGTTGAGATTTTACCTCATCGCCAAGGAGCTGAAACAGGAAGTTGTTCATGATGCAGAATGAGTTACAGAAACAGTAGCTATCACTTTAACCTACACTGAATGGATGTTCGCTGTCTCTCAGACCTACAGTTGAAGTTGGAAGTTTACATAAACAAGTTTTAATGACTCCAACCTAAGTGTTTCAACCACTCCACACATTTCCTGTTAACAAACTATAGTTTTGGCAAGTCGGTTAGGATATCTACTTTGTGCTTGACACAAGCAATTTTGCCAACAATTGTTTACAGACAAATTATTTCACTTATTCACAGTATCACAATTCCAGTGGGTCAGAAATGTACATACACTAAGTTGACTGTGCCTTTAAACAGCTTGGAAAATTCCAGAAAATTATGTCATGGCTTTAGAAGCTTCTGATAGGTTAATTGACATAATTTGAGTAATTTGCAGGTGTACATGTGGATGTATTTCAAGGCCTACCTTCAAACTCGGTGCCTCTTTGCTTGACATCATGGGGAAAATCAAAAGAAATCAGCCAAGACCTCAGAAAAAGAATTGTAGACCTCCAAGTCTGGTTCATCCTTGGGAGCAATTTCCAAATGCCTGAATGTACCACGTTCATCTGTACAAACAATAGTACGCAAGTATAAACACCATGGGACCACGCAGCCGTCATACCGCTCAGGAAGGAGACGCGTTCTGTCTCCTAGAGATGAACGTATTTTGGTACGAAAAGTGCAAATAAATCCCAGAACAACAGCATAGGACCTTGTGAAGATGCTGGAGGAAACAGGTACAAAAGTATCTATATCCACAGTAAAACGAGTCCTATGTCGACATAACCTGAAAGGCCACTCAGCAAGGAAGAAGCCACTGCTCCAAAAACCCCATTTAAAAACCCAGACTACGGTTTGCAACTGCACAAAGATCGTACTTTTTGGAGAAATGTCCTCTCGTCTGATGAAACAAAAATAGAACTGTTTGGCTATAATGACCAATGTTATGTTTGGAGGAAAAAGCGGAGGCTTGCCAGCCGAAGAAAACCATCCCAACCGTGAAGCACTGGGGTGGCAGCATCATGCGGTGGGGGTGCTTTGCTGCAGGAGGGACTGGTGCACGTCACAAAATAGATGGCACCATGAGGATGGAAAATTCTGTGGATATATTGAAGCAACATCTGAAGACATCAGTCAAGAAGTTAAATCTTGGTCGCAAATGGGTCTTCCAAATGGACAATGACCCCAAACATACTTCTATAGTTGTGGCAAAATGGCTTAAAGACAACAAAGTCAAGATATTGGAGTGGCCATCACAAAACCCTGACCTCAATCCCATAGAAAATTTGTGGGCAGAACTGAAAAAGCGTGTGCAAGAAAGTAGGCCTACAAACCTGACTCAGTTACACCAGCTCTGTCAGGAGCAATGGGCCAAAAATCGCCCAACTTATTGTTGGAAGCTTGTGGAAGGCTACCCAAAATGTTTGACCCAAGTTAAACAATTTAAAGGCAATGCTACCAAATACTAATTGAGTGTATATAAACTTCTGACCCACTGGGAATGTGATGAAATAAATAAAAGCTGAAATCATTCCACTATTATTCTGACATTTCACATTCTTAAAATAAAGTGGTGATCCTAACTGCCCTAAAACAGGGATTTTTTACTAGGATTAAATGTCAGGAATTGTGAAAAACTGAGTTAGACAAATACATTTAAGGTGTATGTAATCTTCCGACTTCAGCTGTATCAGAGATAGTTTGTGCCACACATTGGAGAACCCCTTCCGTATCAGCTGGATGACATACTGGTATTTGTATATAGCCAACAGAATGAGCTACACAACCTAGACCCCTTACAGTACAGCACAGCCAGAAGAGGACTGGCCACCCCACATAGCCTGGTTTCTTCCTAGGTTTTGGCCTTTCAAGAGTTTTTCCTAGCCACCGTGCTTCTACACCTGCATTGCTTGCTGTTTGGGGTTTTAGGCTGGGTTTCTGTACAGCACTTTGAGATATCAGCTGATGTACGAAGGGCTATATAAATAGATTTGATTTGATTTTGATTTGATTTACAGTACCTGATGGCTTTTATAATTGATACTCCTCCAGACAACAGATGTCACATCACATGCCCTGCAGATGTCAGAAGTTACTCCACAACCCTTCCGGATGTTAGATTTCACGCCACATCCGCTCCAAACATCAGAGTTCATTCCACAACCCCTCCAGACAGCGTTCACTCCACAATCCCTCCGGACATTGAAGTTCACACCACAATAATATGATAATGTGTTGGATGCTGCAAGAGAAGTGCTGTCACAAACACTAGAGGAAAAAGGATAAGCCGGCACCTAGAAAACTGTTGAAGTTACTGAAAGGCATCCCCACAAAATCAGGCAGAGATTCAGAATTTCCGATATTTCCAGCTACAGTGCCTTGCGAAAGTATTCGGCCCCCTTGAACTTTGCGACCTTTTGCCACATTTCAGGCTTCAAACATAAAGATATAAAACTGTATTTTTTTTGTGAAGAATCAACAACAAGTGGGACACAATCATGAAGTGGAACGACATTTATTGGATATTTCAAACTTTTTTTAACAAATCAAAAACTGAAAAATTGGGCGTGCAAAATTATTCAGCCCCTTTACTTTCAGTGCAGCAAACTCTCTCCAGAAGTTCAGTGAGGATCTCTGAATGATCCAATGTTGACCTAAATGACTAATGATGATAAATACAATCCACCTGTGTGTAATCAAGTCTCTGTATAAATGCACCTGCACTGTGATAGTCTCAGAGGTCCGTTAAAAGCGCAGAGAGCATCATGAAGAACAAGGAACACACCAGGCAGGTCCGAGATACTGTTGTGAAGAAGTTTAAAGCCGGATTTGGATACAAAAAGATTTCCCAAGCTTTAAACATCCCAAGGAGCACTGTGCAAGCGATAATATTGAAATGGAAGGAGTATCAGACCACTGCAAATCTACCAAGACCTGGCCGTCCCTCTAAACTTTCAGCTCATACAAGGAGAAGACTGATCAGAGATGCAGCCAAGAGGCCCATGATCACTCTGGATGAACTGCAGAGATCTACAGCTGAGGTGGGAGACTCTGTCCATAGGACAACAATCAGTCGTATATTGCACAAATCTGGCCTTTATGGAAGAGTGGCAAGAAGAAAGCCATTTCTTAAAGATATCCATAAAAAGTGTTGTTTAAAGTTTGCCACAAGCCACCTGGGAGACACCAAACATGTGGAAGAAGGTGCTCTGGTCAGATGAAACCAAAATTGAACTTTTTGGCAACAATGCAAAACGTTATGTTTGGTGTAAAAGCAACACAGCTGAACACACCATCCCCACTGTCAAACATGGTGGTGGAAGCATCATGGTTTGGGCCTGCTTTTCTTCAGCAGGGACAGGGAAGGTGGTTAAAATTGATGGGAAGATGGATGGAGCCAAATACAGGACCATTCTGGAAGAAAACCTGATGGAGTCTGCAAAAGACCTGAGACTGGGACGGAGATTTGTCTTCCAACAAGACAATGATCCAAAACATAAAGCAAAATCTACAATGGAATGGTTCAAAAATAAACATATCCAGGTGTTAGAATGGCCAAGTCAAAGTCCAGACCTGAATCCAATCGAGAATCTGTGGAAAGAACTGAAAACTGCTGTTCACAAATGCTCTCCATCCAACCTCACTGAGCTCGAGCTGTTTTGCAAGGAGGAATGTGAAAAAATGTCTGTCTCTCGATGTGCAAAACTGATAAAGACATACCCCAAGCGACTTACAGCTGTAATCGCAGCAAAAGGTGGCGCTACAAAGTATTAACTTAAGGGGGCTGAATAATTTTGCACGCCCAATTTTTCAGTTTTTGATTTGTTAAAAAAGTTTGCAATATCCAATAAATGTTGTTCCACTTCATGATTGTGTCCCACTTGTTATTGATTCTTCACAAAAAAATAGGTTTATATCTTTATGTTTGAAGCCTGAAATGTGGCAAAAGGTCGCAAAGTTCAAGGGGGCCGAATACTTTCGCAAGGCACTGTATATAGACTCTCCTTTTTTTCTACTGTGTTATTGACTTGTTAATTGTTTACTCCATGTGTAACTCTGTGTTGTCTGTTCACACTGCTATGCTTTATCTTGGCCAGGTCGCAGTTGTAAATGAGAACTTGTTCTCAACTAGCCTACCTGGTTAAATAAAGGTGAAATAAACAAATACAAAAAATAAACTGGTAGCTTGTGGGTGCTTTATATGCTCTACAGTCAATTATGATTGCATGTCTACTTATATTAACTATATAATTATTAATATATGCCTACTGTATGATAGCTATCAAATGAATTAGCTAACTAACGTTAGCCTGCCTAGCTGGAACTTCTGAAGGAAAATGTCTAATTTTATTTCTACAATTTCCAAAAGCTAACCAAGCAAAAACATCAGTACTTTTATGAAATGTTTGTGCATTAGTAGCATCATTTCTAACTTATTTACATTTGTTTTTACTTACTCCTCTTGACTCCATATTGATTTTGAGGTTAAGTTTTGGCTGACTTTTTCTTAGCGGATGTGTAATTATCGTGAATTGAATTATGGTGCGTTTCAGGCCCCAAAGTGAACAGAATTGTACACTCGCAAACACCATTTAAAAAAGAGGGCTGAGGGGCTTACTTTGCAAACTTCCATTGCTTGGCGGCGGGGATTCCCTCAAGGGCAAAGGTGAGGGTAAATGGACGAGGGTGTGTCCACGGTCCGAACACTTAAAAGACACACCCTATCCCTTTCAGCCCTCAAATTAAGTGGACACTTCTGATGATGTATCATGACGTTTGACGAGTATACACTTGCAGGGCATGGGGCGAGGGAGGGAGGAAGGAGTGATTTTTAAAAGGACCACCCTTGGCCGGGAATTCGTCACTCGTTCCTCCCGCAATGATTGTGTTTCAGCCACTTGTAGCTTGTGGGTGCTTTATATGCTTTATATGCGTACATTCTGAGTATGTCTACTTATATTAAATACATAATTAATATACTCCTACTGTATGATGGCTATCAAATGAATTAGCTAACTAACGTTAGCTCCCTTAGTTCCTTTTTGCAAGAGCAAAGAAATTGCTTGTGTTTTCTCACCCTCCTCAACCCATTTTGCTCTAGATCTAATAAAGGCCCCTTTAACTAAATCAATGTACATTTGATCTAGTTCTATTCGAAATGTATACAAATCTGTTTCTTCCTCGGCTGAAAGGGTATCCTTTTCTAAAAGAACATTCAATTTATTCATAAGCTCATCTTTTTTCAAACATTTTCTTTAGTTCCTTACTGCGTGTAATGGCGAAAGATCTTACCTTGAATTTAAATATTTCCCAGTTACTTCCATGATTTGGTTCTAAATCATTTGAGTTAAACGAGTCTATGTTCAAGTTATTTGTGCTCTTGTTAAAGACAGGATCATTTAGGAGTGAATTATTACGTTTCCAGTATCCTCAAATGCCACTGGAATTTCAGCAAATTATAACTTCAATAATATAATTTTATGATCAGTCAAAGAAGCATGTTTACATACTGTAAAAGTGGGGGAGAAATGAGAAAGAGATCAATTCTGGATCTCCATGTATTGATCACTGTCAGTTTACTGCAAAATGATGTGATGTCACTATTCTGAGATCTTTGAGCTATTCTAGGTGGACATCTATCTGAAAAGTTATCAGGTGTTTCATTAAAGTCTCCAGCTATTATGAGCCATACTTGTTTTGCAGCTCAGTAAGCGTATCAGCAAGATCCAAAAATAAAGTCCTATTTGAGGTGTAAGTGTTGTACCCATAAACATTGCATATAATAAAACAAGCATTATCTAGTTTTGAGAACAATATAACCCTTCTCCCATCTTTGGAAAAACAAGACTGAAATATCACCTCTAAACTTATAAAGCAATATTATATAACCAGCTGAGTGGTTACACCGTGACTATAATAAACAGTATTTCCCTATTTTGATTTCCAAAAACTAGAATTTGAATTGCAGGAGTGAGTCTTGGAGTAAAATGAAATCTGCATTTACTGTTTACAAAATTTAAAAAAATAGCTTTTTCTTTTAGTTATGTTTCGTAAACCCCTGGTATTTAGAGATACAGTATTTTGTGCATTGAATTCAAAACGTTGCATAACCTGATTAAAAATAAGAAGACAAATACAGTGTAGTGATATGAATATCTGGTTAACTAGTAAGCTAGGTTTCGTCCCCTTGCCTGCAATTATCAACTCGTCAGACGTCTTTATACGTCATCAGAACTTAATTTGAGGGCTGAGGGGAGAGGGTGTGTCTTTTACGTGTTTGGAATGCAGCCCGTATTTTGGCTAAGGTAATACGACATCCGGGAATTTTTGGCATACTAACTATATACATACTGTGACCAATAAGAATACTAAATACTCAATGTACTTTAGTATGAGTATACGAACACAGATGTTGTTTTCCCCTCCCGAGTTCCAAGTTGTCTTGAAAGCGCAACTGTATACACTACAGTATCACCATGATATATGGGAGCTATACAAAGCAGACGGACCGTTAGAGCTACTACGTCAACATATCCACAGATTTGTATAACTAAACCAAGATAGACCATATCCTTTCGTTTCCAATGCGAACAAATGTGTCATAGTGTGCAGAACAAGTAAGGAGGTGGGCAGAGTCAAGCACGAGCTAGCAAGATCATATTTGCCTGTTCGAGCATTCATCTCCATATTTCCGTGAATTCGCATTTTCACTCCTGAACAACATGATTTTTTAAATATTTTGGCAAATGGCAAAGTCTACAAAACTCTGTCCACTCTGTTAACAGATTTTAGTTTGAGATCAAATGTTTCATCGATTAGAAAATTAGCAGAATGTCGTCCAAAATCTATCTTCTCCCACTGCTGGCCACTGGGCTTCTTCTCAATACTAAATTTGGTAGTGATCGGAAACGCCAAGCGGATGCTTCACATTTATACATCAGGTAAAATATATATCTCATTGTTCTATCTGTGACATACCTGTTACGGAAGCGGTAAATCGAAAACGGCTGCCATCAGGAAATAGATCTCGGGAACCGGACCGGCTAAATGGAGAACAGCGCAGGGGACACTGTACAACAACGCCACGATGATACACAAAGTAATTTATCCAGCGACATGGAAGACAACTGCGTGTTCTGTATGATTGCTGAAAACCAAGACAAGGACACAGAAATTGTTAAACAGGTAATAATATATCGTGGGGATGGGCTCGTACGCAAGCATTTCGCGGTCAAGTCAGGGTTCGGGTCTAAAAGCACTGTTTCGGCTGCTGCTACAGTTATGCTTCGGTACTGTAGTTATCTGACGCAATTTCCATAAACGTCCACATAGAGATGTGAAAGTTCTTAATAAGACATACTAGATATCATCTTTGTGCACAAAACATTAATGTAATTATTCAAATAACTTTTTCATCACACATAGCCGTAGATAATAACAATTTATATTTTATATACATCCAACAGAGTACTACAGTAGGAGTCATAATACTGTAACGACCCTGGGTTTATAATCGCGGAAAACGACTTTGCCGCACGAGCATGCTTTTGCGGCACAGTCGATAGCGCGCCGGATCTCGGGCTCGAAGATCGAGGGTTCGAGCCCTGCTCCCTGCTGTTTCATTACAATACCCATAAAACTTAGAGGTCAAACAAGGAAATGGTTCCCATTGTTTCTCCCCCATTCATTTTTCCCACAGACCTCGTTTTAAAATGATGGAAAGAACAATTGGAACCGTTTATGTGTCTGACTGCTATGTTTTGTGGGTATTATGAGTGGAGGTGCCATGTTTTTGGATGACGTGATGACATTGTCACTGAACCCTGTGTGATGTTGGTCAGTATCAGAGTGACCGTTAGGGAAATGTGGCCCACTGTGCTCAGAATGGCAGAAATCACATTTAGTTTATGGTAATTTATCTTAACAGTAAAATAAAAGAGAGCCGCACACTCTTGGAGCTCAGATGCAAAAATATAATACCAACGTTTCGACAGCCAAGCTGTCTTCTTCAGGGTAATTTATCTTAACAGAACATGCAACTCTGATGTAACAGCATTCGTCATTCTTACTGAATTCCGATGAGCAATTTGAAGATGTTAGAATACATAGGCGGCGCGTCCACAAGGCTCGGGGAAGCTTTCCCCGGAAGTGAATTGAATTAAATTGCCAAAATGATATAGCCTAAATATAGCTTACTCCTGTCTATACTAGAGGTCGACCGATTATGATCTTTCAACGCCGATACCGATTATTGGAGGACCAAAAAAAAACAATACCGATTAATCGGCATATATATTTATTTATCAGTTGAAGTTGAAAGTTTACATACACCTTAGCCAAATACATTTAAACTCAGTTTTTCACAATTCCTGACATTTAATCCTAGTACAAATTCCCTGTCTTAGGTCATTTAGGATCACCATGTTTTTTTTAAGAATGTGAAATGTCAGAATAATAGTAGAGAATGATTTAATTCAGCTTTTATTTCTTTCATCACATTCCCAGTGGGTCAGAAGTTTACATACACTCAATTAGTATTTGGTAGCATTGCCTTTAAATTGTTTAACTTGGGTCAAATGTTTCGGGTAGCCTTCCACAAGCTTCCCACAATAAGTTGGGTGAATTTTGTCCCATTCCTCCTGACAGAGCTGGTGTAACCGAATCAGGTTTGTAGGCCTCCTTGCTCACACACACTTTTTCAGTTCTGCCCACAAATTTTCTATGGGATTGAAGTCAGGGCTTTGTGATGGCCATTCCAATACCTTGACTTTGTTGTCCTTAAGCCATTTTGCCACAACTTTGGAAGTATGCTTGGGGTCATTGTCCATTTGGAAGACCCATTTGCGACCCAGCTTTAACTTAACTGATGTCTTGAGATGTTGCTTCAATATATCCACATAATTTTCCATCCTCATGATGCCATCTATTTTGTGTAGTGCACCAGTCCCTCCTGCAGCAAAGCACCCCCACAACATGATGCTGCCACCCCCGTGCTTAACAGTTGGGATGGTGTTCTTCGGCTTGCAAGCCTCCCCCTTTTTCCTCCGAACATAAGGATGGTCATTATGGCCAAACAGTTCTATTTTTGTTTCATCAGACCAGAGGTCATTTCTCCAAGAAGTACGATCTTTGTCCCCATGTGCAGTTGCAAACCGTAGTCTGGCTTTTTGTGGCGGTTTTGGAGCAGTGGCTTCTTCCTTGCTGAGCGGCCTTTCAGGTTATGTCGACATAGGACTCGTTTTACTGTGGATATAGATACTTTTGTACCTGTTTCCTCCAGCATCTTCACAAGGTCCTTTGCTGTTGTTCTGGGATTTATTTGCACTTTTCGTACCAAAATACGTTCATCAGTAGGAGACAGAACGCGTCTCCTTCCTGAGCAGTATGATGGCTGCGTGGTCCCATGGTGTTTATACTTGCGTACTGTTGTTTGTACAGATGAACGTGGTACATTCAGGCATTTGGAAATTGCTCCCAAGGATGATGTCTTAACCGACTTGCCAAAACTATAGTTTGTTAACAAGAAATTTGTTTTAATGACTTCAACCTAAGTGTATGTAAACTTCTGACTTCAACTGTATATATATATTTATTTATTTGTAATAATGACAATTACAACAATACTGAATGAACAATGAACACTTTTATTTTAATATAATACATAAATAAAATCTATTTAGTCTCTTATAAATAATCAAACATGCTCAATTTGGTTTAAATAATGCAAAAACACCGTTTTGGAGAAGAAAGTAAAAGTGCAATATGTGCCATTAAAAAAGCTAACGTTTAAGTTCCTTGCTCCTTGAAAGCTGGTGGTTCAATGTTCCCAGTTCTTCAATATTCCCAGTTGTAGTTATTATAGGAATTATGACGCGTCAACTATTTCTCTGTATACCATTTGTATTTCATATACCTTTGACTATTGGATGTTCTAGTAGGCACTTTAGTATTGCCAGCTTAATCTCAGGAGTTGATAGGCTTGAAGTCATAACCAGTGCTGTGAATCAAGCATTGCTAAGAGCTGCTGGCAAACGCAGTAAAGTTGAATGAATGCTTACAAGCCTGTTGCCGCCTACCACCGCTCAGTCAGACTGCTCTATCAAATATGAAATCGTATACTTAATTCTAATATAATAAACAAAGAAATACAAGCCTTTGGTCATTAATTTGGTAAAATCTGGAAACGATCATTTAGAAAACAAAACGTTTATTCTTTCAGTGAAATACGGAACCGTTCCGTATTTTATCAAACGGGTGGCAACCCTAAGTCAAAATATTGCGTTACATTGCACAATCTTCAATGTTATGTCGTAATTATATAAGATTCTGGCAAATTAGTTCGCAATGAGCCAGGCGGCCCAAACTGTTGCATATACCCTGACTCTGTGTGCAATGAACGCAAGAGAAGTGGCACGATTTCCCTAGTTAATATTGCCTGCTAACATGAATTTCTTTTAACTAAATATGCAGGTTTAAAAATATATACTTCTGTATTGATTTTAATAAAGGCATTGATGTTTATGGTTAGGTACATTTGTGCAACGATTGTGCTTTTTTTGCGAATGCGCTTTAGTTAAATCATCACCTGTTTGGCGAAGTAGGCTGTGATTTTGATGATACATTTACAGGCACCGCATTGATTATATGCAACGCAGGACAAGCTAGTTAACTACACATGGTTGATGATATTACTAGGTTAACTAGTGATTATGTGAAGATTGATTGTTTTTTATAAGAAAAGTTTAATGCTAGCTAGCAACTTAACTTGGCTCCTTGCTGCACTCGCGTAACAGGTGGTCAGCTTGCCACGCAGTTTCATCGTGGAATGCAATGTATTCGGCCATAATCGGCATCCAAAAATACCGATTACTGATTGTTATGAAAACTATAAATCCGCCCTAATTATTCGTCTATGCCGATTAATCGATCAACCTGTAGTCTATACAGAAATAAATACAATCATTAAAAATAGGCTAATACACCAGAAAGCATGATTTGTAGTAATGATGATCATTAGTTTCTTTTCTTTTTTTTACTGTGGATTGTTTTAAATTCGGATTGCTCCTACAGTCGGAAGGGGCAATTTGTGCAAAGCGCATGGCAAATACCAAATAGATTATTGTTGAGTTGTGACTGTCAGTGAAAAGCAGAGAGACCCAGCCAGGCTCATCTCAATATTTAAAAATACAATCACGTGAAAAACATTTGGAAAGCGAAAAGGCTATTGCTGTAGCTAGAAGACAATGTAAAGGCCCCAATCTGCCTTTTTAATTCTAAAAATTCTCAACTGAATTGAGCTAAAAGTAGCCTATCGTATTGGCACCCATGGACAATATCTGTCCATATCCCCGTTGAGTGTGCATATTGATTGTCTTTATCATTGGGTAAATCAGTGCCACTTTTGTTTGTTTTTGGACAATATTTTCCTCCTCCAGATTAGATGGACGTCATATATATATATTTATATGTATTTGCGTCTTCCCCTTTAATAGGCCCAGAGTAGACTACCCTGTAATGTTTGTTTCATTAAAAAAACATTCTGCTAATGTTTCTAGTCATATAAATGTAATAGAATTGCATGAAATGTGTTTTCCTGTGATATAGCCCAGGCCTTCTCTACGCCACTACACCCTGCATTGAACAATATTGTTTCGCAAACAGTGATTGAGTTATATTATTAACCTAAATTCTGATTATCCAATCTAGTCATCACATTAGGAATAATAGGCTATCTTACGTAAGTCTGAAAATGTGAGGATGCATGGAATGCTTTATTATAAAGGTGCATTTTTATGGTGAAAATGAGCTTCCCCAAACTTGAAACCCATGCACCGCATATGTTAGAATAACTGTCCACATTGACTTTTCCTCAGCCAACAAGACAAGTAATGAACAGCAAAATCCCTAGGCAATGTCAATCTACTATCCCCCATTGTAGAAAAGTTGACCTATTCTATTGGTCAACTTGTCGTTTTGTGCAAGAAATAAATGGCCTTTTCCAAATCCAAGCAGACTCTGGGACAGTTGTGGGATGATAGACCCCAAATTCATACAACCACTAGGCTACCCCCCCCCCCCCCCCCCCCCCAAAAAAAACAACAACAACAACAACAACTTAAAAAGCAATGGTGATCATGCAACAGATCAGAACGTTTAGCTTAAAATGTTGATATTATTTATTCACATTATAAGCACAGCAATGCACACAAGGCAGTAGGCTATATAGGAATGTTCGTTCCATACTGCAATTAGCAGGAAAACAGCATTGTGAAAAGTGCACTGCACATGCGAGCGGTTTCATGTGACTGTTCATATCTGTTAGAAAGAGTGGAGATTTGGAGATTCAAAAACTAGCATGGGTTGCTAATATGACTAGGATTATGCTTGTGCCTTTGGCTACTGGACAGTGAAAGACAGTTGAAAACCAATAGAACATGAGAGAAATTAGCTTCTGGTTTTAATGGCATATGGAAGTCTTTATAAAAGAATTGCCTCCAAGTTTCTATGGTCAGATTTTGGCTAGGCTACTTTGATGCAGGTAAGACTTGCCTCATCATATGATGTAAAACGTTCAGATTTCAACAGTTACGTAGGCCTATATGTTTTATAGATGCATACTGCCTCCTGTTCATTGCAAAGTGGTGTGTGATGTGCTGATGCCTGCCTACCGTTGCCTGTGCACTTGGCGAATGGGAAGGGCGCTTCAATTACCATTTGAGAAATAAAAATAGTAGTTATTTTAATCGTGGCCATCAAGACTGTTTTTAATAAACAATTGCGTTTAGAATTGTTGTGCAATGATTAGGATTATAAAATAATACGTTTCAATCCAGAAGCAACAAATAAGCTTTTTGAGGAGATGTAGCAGCAGCTCTTGTGCTGTCTGGTAGATTTTCTGCTCAAAGTAGGCTCTATCTGTATGCTGTGTGCGTGTGATATATAAGATGCATAACGACTAACAAAAATACACACGCCCCAATTTAATTCCCCTAAATTATGCAAAATAACCTGTAGACCGATAAGCATGACCGGTCAAATACATTTATATTGACTGGTATTTACATCAATGAAGAGGCTAAAAGGCATTATTTTGCATTGGGATTTTTTTCCTTCTCGCTGACAATTCACCGGTACCAATTGTATTTATTGGCTTTTCATTTTTTTTACCTGGCTAACGGAAAACCTGACCCAAAATTTAGAACAGTGTTTAGTGGTAACTTCTTCCTACTCCATTGAAGGTCTCCATTTCTTTTGTTAATCTTCTTTACAGGATTCTGAACTAGTCTGCTTTCGGGACATTAACCCCGCTGCACCACATCACTACCTGGTTGTGCCAAAAAAACATATAGTGAGCTGCTTTTCTCTCTTTAAGGAGCACGTAAAGCTAGGTGAGGAATGATTAATCCAATAACTAACGTTACATGAAATACTGTTCATTATTCATATGCAAATACACAGTTGAATGTTAATTGATTATGTATTTGTTTATGTGGCAGTTGAGAGGATGGCTGAGATGGGGAGGGCTGTGTTGCAGGAAAATGGCATTGTCAATCCAAATGACATCAGGTATAAAGTATCCTGTGTTTGCACGTGTGTGTGAAAGAGAGAGAACGATCACGTGAACATGTATGTTCTTGCTTGTATTTGTATGCCGCTGGTCTGGTAGGTTCAGTGATCTTGTCTGTCCATCTACAGGATGGGGTTCCACAGACCTCCATATATCTCTGTACCTCACCTCCACCTCCATGTCCTCGCCCCGACAAGTGAGATCACTGACGACATGGCACACAAGTTCACACCAGGCACAATGAGGTTCGCCACAGTGAGTGCAAATTTTGACACACTCAGAGCAGATACAGTAGGATATACACACACAGTGACATACAGTATATACTGAACAAGTATATAGACGCAACATGCAATAATTTCAACAATTTTACTGAGTTACAGTTCATATAAGGAAATCAGGCAATTAAAATAAATTCATTAGGCACTAATCAATGGATTTCACATGACTGAGCAGGGGCGCAGCCATGGGTGGCCCTGGCAGTGCAAAGGCTCACCCACTTGGGAGCCAGGCACACCCAACCAGGCCCAGCCAATCTGAACTAGACTTTCCCAACAAAAGGGCGTTATTACAGACAGAAGTACTCCTCAGTTTCATTATCTGTCCGGGTGTCAGATCTCAGACGATCCCGCAAATAACAAAGCCGGATGTGGAGTTCCTGGGTTGGCATGGTTACAAGTTGTTTGCAGTTGTGAGGCTGGTTGGACGTACTGCCAAATTCTCTAAAACAACATTGGAGGAAGCTTATGATAGAGAAATGAACAAGCTTTTTGTGCGTATGGAACATTTCTGGGATCTTTTATTTCAGCTCATGAAAAATGGGACCAACACATGTTGTGTTTACATTTTTGTTCAGTATAGTTGCAGAACACACTTTCATATACAGGTACACATACATAATGTGTCTTCAATTAGTGTAAAATGTAAATTTCCTGCAGGAGGATTTATTGCGCAGGACCCTGGTCAGTGGAGTGGATCCAGATCATTATCTGATGCTTACATGCATCAGTGGGAGAGGGCTCTCTGAATGAGGGGCAGCCTGTCTGCGGGGTCAGAGATGTTAGAATGGGAGAATTTAGCGAAAAGGGCTAAAACCATACTTTTTTTAATGGATAAGTTGCATTATTTAGGGTCCTAAACTCACAATTATGAAAACATAGTATAGTCTATCAAAGAATATCAATACATTTGTATATTAAGACATCTGCTCCATTTATTTTTTTACTCTGAAGTTCACTAAATAATTAATAAACCTGATCAGTTCACTTCATAATGAATACTGTGATTTATACAAGTTAAAGCCCCAGTGCAGTCGAAAATTGGATTTTCCTGTGTTTTATATATTTCCACACTATGAGGTTGGAATAATACTGTGTAATTGTGAAAATTATGATAATGCCATTTTAGTGTAAGAGCTGTTTGAAAAGACCCCCTGAAATGTCAGCCTGTTTTGGTGAGATGGATTTTTGGCCTGCCTGGTGGTAAATTAGTTAAAAGACCAATAAGAAAAAGAGTTCCAAACCTCTCTTCCAATAATAGCTAATATTCAGTTTTCCCTTTCCGATCAGAACACTCCTAGACAGTACTAGAGGTGCTTAACTGATTTGATATTGAGATAAAAACAGCAGCATTAGACCTTTAAGGATAGGGCCACTAGAGTTGACTGCACCAACCAGTTTATCTACACAGGTTGACAAAATACCAGGTAGGTTAAAGGTCCCGGGCAGATATCCTGATTTCCATATAAAATAGCCTTTTGTTTGGTTAATGTGACAGCATCAATATATACAAAATGCTTTTATAATTTAGCTAGTGAGCTAAAATGGAATTGTCATTACTGTTTAATCAATGCTAGCTAGTTAATTTTGGACAATTTCATAAAAAAATATATATATATTTACTGCCAGACTATGTTCATAAACCAAATATATATATATATATATTATATACTGTATACAACTCCCATTTGGCATGTCTCTTCTGTTGCATTTACAGCAGCACTGACAGATGTGTTGACAGGACAAGTTCAACTGCATCTGAGTTTTAAAGGACCCATCCCCCCTTTTGTTCCATCCTAGCTAGCCAGTAACTAGCTAACATTGGAGTAACCCATTCGAATTCAATCACTTTTTTACAGCATCTCTTTTGATTTAAACAAAACTTTTCATACCTGTTTGCCCATGGAAGAAGAGGTCAGAAAGGGACTTTTTGGATCTGAATGCAGAATATTCAGGAGATAAAGGTGCTCATACTTGATCAATTTATTAAATAGTTTGACAACCCTGTTTTGTAATCTTTCACACATATCAATCTTAACTGTTTATCTTCTTCAGTGACGAAGACATGGATGTCTCATGGTAAGGTGGGTTAGGCAAAATAGGTCAACTTTGAACACCTTTATCTCTTGAATGTTTTGGCATTCAGGTCCAAAAGGTCACTTTCGGAGCACTTCTATAATGGGACAATATGTATGGAAGTTTTTGTTCAAATCAAAATGGGTGCTGTAAAAGAAAATTGAATTCACCCAGCATTTACAGACACACATACATTTACAGACACAGAGGAAAGGAGAAACCCGTAAGAGTCTTTGCCATAGATGAATAGGGGAAACATCTAATTATATTTGCTGACACCCTGCAGTCAAATTTTGGCACCAGTAGACTACCTAGCTATGTAAATGGTAAAGAACAGGGGGGCGGCAGGTCGCCTAGTGGTTAAGAGCATTTGGCCAGTAACCGAAAGGTTGCTGGTTTGAATCTCTGAGTCGGCAAGGTGTAAAAATGATGCCCTTGAGCAAGGCAGTCAACCCTGGGCACCGTGGATGTCAATTAAGGCAGTCCGCCGCACCTCTCTTCAGAAGGGTTGGGTTAAATGTGGAAGACATTTAAAACAGTTCAATGCATTCAGTTGTGCAACTGACTACATATCCCCTTTCCCTAAAGGAACTGGGTGCACAAAATTGACATCTGGGGAGGTGATCACATTAAATAAAAATGTGTAGCAATGTTTACTACTGAATAATAGAACCAGTGAGGAGGAGGCATAGGCTAGCTTTCAGTCAATAATATTTATTTTATAAAGCCTTTTTTAACATCAGCAGTTGTCACAAAGTGCTTGAAAGATACCCAGCCTAAAACCCCAAGGAACAAGTGTAACTGACATAAGGCTGATTGCTTTAGTGAGTACCATTTCCTCTTGATTCTGCTCTTACGAGGCTCGCACCCAGGAGTAAGTTTCACACATCCCCATGTGCTACATTCACCCCCCCCAAACTTCCTCTACACCGAACCCAGCGTTGTGCTGAGTTCAACTGCAGATCCAGGTCACGGTACCATTTGTAATGGATGTCACGCTGCTTGCTTAGTGAGTACCGCTTCCTCCTAAATCCGCTCATATTGAGGATCGAAACCCAGAACCTCTGCCTTGCCACCACGTGACCGCCCTCCTGAAGCATCTTACCAGTCGGCACCACTGAAAAGTGAACAATTCAGCAGAAGAAGTAGCAACACTTCAGGCTGAGGATTAAGTTTCACACATCCCCATGTGCTACACAAGCAATGTAAAAGCAGAAGCACGTGGTCAGGAAAAATTAGCCTGATCCAAGAGACCGCTCTCGTTCTGCTGTGTAGCAAAACATATTTATGTAAGCTTGCGAGATCCGGAATCATAGTACGAGGCTAAGGAAAAACTCCCTACAAGGGAGGAACCTAGCTGAACTAGGCTCACTCTCAGAGGAGTGGCCAGTCCCCTGGCTGTACTGGTAGGTGGTGGGCCGAAGCCTTTGAACTTTAAGTTGATCGATCCCTGTTGAGGGAGGAGCTTATTTTTGTTAATGACAGTAAAACATTATGGTGACTAACATTTGTTGGCACCTTCAATTCTTAGAAAGAAGTAGAATGTGCTCAAACAACGTGAGTAGAGGTGCAACCTAAAAATGTGTAGATATCATTGGACAGGAAAAGGCGCAAAGCTCACTCGCCATTAAAAATGCATAGTTTTATTTGACAAGTTTAAAAGATTGACATTTTGGCCTTCAAAATAATCACAGAGGGAATGGACAAGTTCATATAGGGCATGGGGAAGACAATTAGGGAGAAAACACTCTTCAGTTGGTGGTGCTAATGAGAGAATGTGGTCGACCATACAGGTTGGTACTCGATGTGGTGTGCTCAATGTATTCACCTAGTGATGAAATACAGAAGTGAAACCAGTAAATAACAATTAGAAAACTGGACAAGCTTTTTTTCAACTACAGTAGGTGTAATTGATATACATGTTGGGTATTGAAAAAATTTACAGGGCTAAGCAAAACTAGGGATAACAACAACAACAAAAAACATAAAAAGCTTAGGCAAAAATGCCTGGATTTTTTCAATTTTGTTAATTCTCTTAGAAAATGGGTAAAGAATATGTATAGTAACCCCAGGTGTAAAATAGTAAATAACGGCTACTTCTCAGAGTTTTGAATTGTCAAGAGGAGTTAAACAAGGGTGTCTGATGTCACCATATCTATTTGTTATGGCCATTGAAAAACTAGCTATTAAAATCAGATCCAATAACATTAGAGGATTAGAAATCCAAGGCTTAAAAATAAAGGTGTCCATGTATGCCGATGAATCAAGTTTTATATTAATTCCGCAAGATAGATCCCTGCAATGTCTCATTGAAGATCTATATAACTTTTCTGTACTCTCTGGACTAAAACCTAATTATGATACACAAAGTACACAAATTACGTATTGGATCTTTTTAAAAAATCAACTTTTACATGACCCTGCAGTTTACCTATAAAATGGGCTGATGGTGAAGTAGACATACTTGGTATTCATATCACAAAATATATAAATAAGCTCTCCACAATGAATTTCAATAGAAAACTTGTTAAAATAGACAAGATCCTGCAACCATTGAGAGGTAAATACCTGTCTATTTATGGAAAAATTGCCCTGATTAACTCCTTAGTCATATCTCAGTTTACTCAATTACATATGGCGCTGCCTATTCCTGATGATTCGTTTTTCAAATAATTTGAGCAAAACATATTTCACTTTATCTGGGATGCTAAACCAGACAACATAAAACGTGCCTATTTATATAATGAATATTAATTGGGTGGGTTGAGATTATTAAATATAAAAGCACTAAACCTCTCTCTAAAAGCTTCACTCATTCAAAAGTTTTATTTTAATCCTAAATGGTTCTCAAGTAGATTACTAAAAAAAGCTCATCCACTGTTTAAAAATGGCCTTTGTGCAGATTGCCATGTCTCATTTTCGATTAATTGAAAATTATACATTTTTCAAAGGATCTCTATATTTGAAACAAGCATTGCAGAGCTGGCTACAATTTCAATTTCATCCCCCTGAAAGGATATAACAAATATCATGGCTGAACTCAATTGTGCTGGTCGATAAAATACCTGTATTTATGGGAAAGATGTTTGAAAATTGTATTTTGTTCTTAAATTATATTGTAAATTGGAATGGTAGAGACCTCGTTAGGTCCTTCATGGAGTTATCAGAATTGTACGGGAAGGTCTGCTCAATCCAAGAGTACAACTAATTGATTACAGCATTGCCCCACAAATTGACGACTCAGGTGGCAGCGGGAGGAGGTAGGGAACTTGTCTGTCTGCCCAATATAAAGGATCAAATCTGGCAGAGGAATAAAAATATCATAAATAGGAAAGTATACCAATTTAATTTGAGGACCAGGATGTTGACAACTGTGCCATACAGATTGCAAAATATTTGGGAAGAGATTTTTGATGTACCGATTCCATGGTACAGGGTGTATGAGATATTATATAAAACAACGCAAGATTCATGACTTTGTGCTTTTCAGCTAAAATTATTATATAGAATTCTTGCCACCAACAAAATGTTGAATATTTGGGGTATAAAATCATCGAAGCTCTGAATATTTTGTTGTGAGGATACAGAATCAATAGACTATTTATTTTGGTATTGCCCACAGGTAGCCTGTTTCTGGTCTCAGGTTCAGGAAGGGCTGAAAATGCATAGCATTGATCTAAAATTGACCCTAGAAATAGTACTGTTAGGATATCTGGAGAGACCGGGTCCATCAATTGCTAATAGACTAATACTCTTAGTAAAAGTATTTTTCTTCAACTCACAATCTGTGGATTATATTCGATTAGATTGAAATTGTATGTTAACTATCTATCACAGCATAGTTGAAAGAAACAGTGGGGTAAAAAAGTATTTAGTCAGCCACCAATTGTGCAGGTTCTCCCACTTAAAAAGATGAGAGAGGCCTGTAATTTTCATCATAGGTACACTTCAACTATGACAGAGAAAATGAGAAAAAAAATCCAGAAAATCACATTGTAGGATTTTTAATGAATTTATTTGCAAATTGTGGTGGAAAATATTATAACTAACCTGGTGAAAGCTAGCTAGCTGGAGCGATAGTCAGGTAAGTAAGTTAGAGCCTTCAGTAAGCGAAATGTAAATGCCTTCCTTCAGTGGTTGGTAGCTTTACTGACAGACAAGACGGGGAGCTTACATTAAAACCCACAAAGCATCGAGCTCAAGCTAGAGAGCTATCATATCAAACAAGTGTCTGTGTGTGCGTCTGTGTGTACACTGTCCAATAATCATTCAAGTCTAGCCAGCTCCAGCTAACACGGCTTGACATACCAAGTGTTGACCATCACCCTCTCTCTGCCATCAGGTGAGTATGAATTAATTATCAGCAATTGTCTATATGGTGTAGGTAGCTAGATATAGCTGGTCCTTCCCTCCACTTAATAATGGCAGAGATGAAAGGAATTCAAATGGATTGTTCACTTATTCAATTATGCTCATTGGTAATTAGTGAGTAAATGTGAGTATACTCTATATCTGTAGAGCAGTAGGTGGACATATGCATGGCCACCACTACACCTGCACCACTGGGTGCGATTGAAGCTGGCGGTGTTGACAGTGACACTACACATATAGGCAGGCACAACACTGCTGCCCTTCCCTGCCTTGCATGGTATTGCTCTGTATATACTAGAGTATAATGACATATTTCCCTATGTTTTTCCAGAAAGGGACAGTGTGTAATGTGTGATTAACTAAACTGGCTTTACCTTTGACTCTCTCAGTGTAGAATCTTCATTCTCTATAGAGACGCTGGATATAGTCCCTTACATCCAACACATGTTCAGTATAGAAGAAGAACATTCATACACACGGAACTGTGAGGTAAGGAGGTGTGTGTCTGTGTGTGAGGTAAGGAGGTGTGTGTCTGTGTGTGAGGTAAGGAGGTGTGTGTCTGTGTGTGAGGTAAGGAGGTGTGTGTCTGTGTGCGAGGTAAGGAGGTGTGTGTCTGTGTGTGAGGTAAGGAGGTGTGTCTGTGTGTGAGGTAAAGGAGGTGTGTGTCTGTGTGTGAGGTAAAGGAGGTGTGTGTCTGTGTGCGAGGTAAAGAAGGTGTGTGTCTGTGTGTGAGGTAAGGAGGTGTGTGTCTGTGTGAGGTAAAGGAGGTGTGTGTCTGTGTGAGGTAAGGAGGTGTGTGTCTGTGTGTGAGGTAAGGAGGTGTGTGTCTGTGTGTGAGGTAAGGAGGTGTGTGTCTGTGTGCGAGGTAAGGAGGTGTGTGTCTGTGTCTGAGGTAAGGAGGTGTGTCTGTGTGTGAGGTAAAGGAGGTGTGTGTCTGTGTGTGAGGTAAAGGAGGTGTGTGTCTGTGTGCGAGGTAAAGAAGGTGTGTGTCTGTGTGTGAGGTAAGGAGGTGTGTGTCTGTGTGTGAGGTAAAGGAGGTGTGTGTCTGTGTGTGAGGTAAGGAGGTGTGTGTCTGTGTGTGAGGTAAGGAGGTGTGTGTCTGTGTGTGAGGTAAAGGAGGTGTGTGTCTTTGCGTGAGGTAATGGGGGCAGAGTGTGTGTTTCCCGATGTGCTCTGTTAGAGGGTATGTATCTGAAAGCACTAACCTGTGTGCGTGGACGTGTTTAACTATACTATAATATACTATAATAGTAAATGAACAAAAATGTGACCTTTTTGTTAGGACTCTTTGTTAGTCCCCGCAAGGTCAAATGCTATTTCTACTGGGTTTAGGGTTAAGGTTAGAGCTAGGGTTAAGATTTGGTTTTGGGGTTAAGGTTAGGGTAAGGTTTAGTTAGGGAAAATTGGATTTTGAATGGGACTGAATTTTGTGTCACCACAACATTTTGTGAGATTTTCTGCTTAGACAGTTACTAGAACCCTCTTTTCAAAAAGTTGCTTCCACCATGTCTCTGTCCCCGGGCCACAGTATCCTCCCATCTCCCTCCCTATAGCCTCGTTTATACCTGCCGCTAACACCTGTCCTTTGTCCTGATCTTGTCCACATTCTGATTGTGCCCACATTTTCCTGATTGTGCCCACACTTCCTGTAGCAAATTATTTGACAGCTATTCTTTCAAAATAATATTTATTTTATTGATGCCCTAAGTCAATGGTGCCACCTGTCAATGATTTTAGAAGGCATGATAGATCCATCCATCCACACAATGTGTGCCTGACTACCTCCGAAGGTGGTCAGGAAGATCACAATCAGACCATAATGCATCTTTTAAATCGTCCACACATGTCTGGTGGGCACAATCAGAATGTGGACAAATTGTCTCCTTGGGCGTTCTGGGCCACCCTGACCTTCTACCCCACCAAAACAAACTTCTCTGGACTTCTCTGGATTTTGCTCTGGGGAAGCAATGCATCTTTTAAAACGGGAAGAAAAAAACAAAGCAACTTCATACAGCATTGGCACCAACTGATTGTTGAATATGTACACATGGAACAAATCACAATTTCAAAAACCCATCAAACAGCTGCATTCATTAAGGTCTGGAATAAATTACTAGCCCATATGAATCTCATCTCCAACTGATTGTTACATTCCCCAGTTTCTGTGTTATAGCTTGTGTATTGGAGTGTGTGTTTAGGCACACTAGGTAAGACCTGGGCGGACCACCCCCTTCTATTTTGGTTAGCGCACCAGGTGGTGCTAAGTTAGATGTGTAGGCAGGTTATATGGGGGTGGGGGGGGCTTTGACATTTAATTTCTTTGCTTTGGTTCCGTCCAGACCCTTTTCTCCATATTACAGTGTGATGGAATAAATTCCTTGTAAACGGTACCACATTCTACCTTTTGTCATCCTTACTCGCACCTACAGTCCAAACCTCTTTCACTTCACGGGGAGTTGTTGTAGCAGGGTGTTGCGTTCCCTCTTCATAGAGGCGTAACATAATGGGGGCTCATCCGGGATCATTAAACCCACTGGACCCTGCTGCTCTGAGCTCTCTGTGGTTAGTAATCGAGGTGTGATGATAGGTTGTGAGTTTGGATGACTTGTTTAGTTTATGTGTGTCCAGTAGATTGCTGTGTACAAGATGGCTGCCTTAGCCATCCAAGTTTTTTGAAGTGCCCTCTATTGATTGTTTGGTGAGGTTTCGTAAAGTAGACCTTATAGCTATAGCTGACCATTATGGATTTGTTATCCCTGAGAAAGCCCTAAAGGCTGAGCTTTTGGTGCTAGTCAGGGAGGGTTTAGTGAGATAACGAATTCTCTCATTGCAAGGAGAGGAGACGGGTAGACCTTCCGACGCCAAGTCGGACAGGGCGGAGGAAGGGGCTGCTCGTACCCCCTTTACCTTGCCCAGATTTGACCCTTTATCTTCTGCTTCAGGTCGTTCAGACGGGACCGCTAGGCTGAAGATGAGGCTGGCACGTTTAGAAATGGAGCAAAAAGATAGAGACGGATGAATTTTGAAATTAGGAAAATAGAAGCTAAGGAGGTGAGGAAGGAAGGAGGTGAGGATGCGACAACTAGAGCTAGATGCTGGCTCCAGTTCGACTCCACAAACTGCTTATCATCAAGTCCACTTTGATGTAAGTAGAAATATTGCTTTAGTCCCTCCATTTCGAGAGTCGGAAGTTGATGTCTATTTCTCTGCGTTTGAGCATGTGGCCGCTGCGCTGCATTGGCCACTCGAGGTTTGGCCACTCCTGTTACAATGTAACTTGTCTGGGAAAGCCCAGGAAGTAGTAGCTGCTCTCTCCCTGGAAGACGGTTTACACTACGATACAGTTAAACTACCGTGTTGCGGGCTTATGAGTTGGTGCCTGAAGCTTATAGGCAGCGCTTCAGGAACCACAAGAAAACATCTCACCGGACGTTTGTTGAGTTTGCTAGAGACAAAGAGTCTCTGTTTAATCGCTGGTGTTCAGCCAGCAAAGCTAACACCTTTGCTGATAATTGTGAGTTAATGCTGTCGGAAGACTTTAAAAGCAACCTCCCAGATAGAATTGTAGTTCATTTAAATGAACAGAAAGTGGCGACATTGGCCCAGGCAGCAGTGTTGGCCGATGAGTACGCCTTGACACACAAGACTGTCTTTGGTGCACCTCGTTTTGCAGGCCGGACGATTACGTCATCAGTTCCTCGTTCAGGTCGCTTTTCCTCTGACAACCCTAAGCCTTTTCATGAGATCCGTGAATGTTTTTACTGTCACCAAAAGGGTCACGGGATTCCAGACTGCCCGGCTTTTAAAAATAAACCGAAAATAAAATGAAAAGTTTGGGTTTAGTCAAGTCTTTGGCTCGTCCGTTGGCCCGAGGTATTGATGCAGCATTTGAGAAACCGGATCCGGTCTATGCTCCATTTATCTCTGCTGGTTGTGTTTCCTTAACTGGAGAACAAGCTGATCAAAAGCCTATCCAAATCTTACGAGACACCGGGGCGGCGCAGTCAGTAATCGTTACTGATGCTTTACCCTGGTCTCCTGAAACGTATTGTGGCTCGTACGTCATATTACAGGGGATAGAGACAAAGCGTACCTGTACCATTACACTGGGTTCACTTAGTGTCAGACTTGGTATCAGGACGTTTCCGTGTTGGTGTAGTGTCTACACTGCCAGTAAAAGGAGTCACATTGCTACTAGGAAATGATATTGCTGGTGGTAACGTCACTCCTGTGTTAGAGGTAGTAGACAACCCATAAATCAGAATTGCAGATGAGAAATTGGTTCAAGCATCTCCACATGTTTTTCCTGCTTGTGTGTTAACGAGGGCACAATCTCGCAAAGTAGGAGATGTGGTGGATTTGGCTAGTTCCATTTTTGAGAATGTTGAGGTAGAAGACAATGCACCGAGTATGCCTTCTGCAATGCCGACAGGAGTAAAAACTAAGGCAGGGGAAAGCGAAATTGCGCCCCAATTACATGACATTCTTTTGTATGTCACCCCCGAGAAGATGATTGAATGTCAAAAAGGAGACACCAGTCTTCGCAAGTGTTTTGCTTTGGTAATTTCCATTGAGGAAGCTGAAACTAGAGACACCGCCTACTTTATGGAAGCAGGAGTTTTGATGTGGAAATGGGCAGCTCATGACACCATTAATGACTGGAGTGAAGTGTGTCAAGTGGTTGTTCCTACATCGTTCCGACAGCAGGTGCTGTCACTCGCCCATGACCAGGCGTGGTCCGGACATTTGGGGATCACAAAGACATATAACCGGGTCCCTCTGCATTTTTTCTGGCCAGGTTTGAAATCTGACGTGGTCCAATTTTGTACAACATTATGTCAACTCACTGGGACTCATATGTCAACTCACTGGGAAAGTGAATCAAACAGTTCCTCGAGCGCCGCTCTGCCCGATTCCTGTGGTGGGGGAGCCGTTTGAAAGAGTGATAATTGATTGTGTAGGTTCATTGCCGAAAACCAGGTCAGGTAACCAGTTCCTACTAACAATAATGTGCAGTGCTACTCGATACCCAGAGGCTATTCGTCTCCGTACAGGCTTCTCTTTCTCAGAAGTGTACCTATTTGCGTGGCATCTTGTTTGGATGACCCCTCTCCCCCACTGTTGCTTGTGGTTAATGTCATATGAATTGTAGATATTGGTTCTGTAAACTGTCTAAAATGTTATCTTTTCAATGTTGTTCAGTGTGTAAAATTTAAAAAAATAATAATAAATAAAGATACTGCTGAGCAAAGTGCTGCTCTGTCCTCTTCAGATGAGAAGGGATCAGTCCCAAAGATGAGAAGGGATCAGTCCCAAAGATACCCTAATCAATGTGGATCCCACATCTTCTTTAACTAGACAAGTCAGTTAAGAACAAATTCTTATTTTCAGTGACAGCCTAGGAACAGTGGGTAACTGCCTTGTTCAGGGGCAGAACAACAGATTTTTACCTTGTCAGCTTGGGGATTTGATCTTGCAACCTTTCGGTTACTAGTCCAACACTCTAACCACTAGGCTACCTGCTGCTACAGTGGCTCAAGACACCAGTCTTTTTTTAGGCATCCATCCTTTACCAGGTTTGTTGGGAATGGTGTGGAAGAACTTGACTGGCCTGCACAGAGCCCTGACCTCAACCCCATTGAACACCTTTGGGATGAATTGGAACGCTGACTGCCTAATCGCCCAAAATCAGTGCTCGACCTCAATAATGCTTGTGGCTGAACGGAAGCAAGTACCCACAGCAATGGTCCAACATCTAGTGGAAAGCCTTCCCAGAAGAGTGGAGGCATTTTGTAAAGAGATGTTTGACGAGCAGGTGTCCACATACTTTTTGTTATGTAGTGTATGTTGTTTGAAGGTAGAGCACTTTAACTATGAGGTGATCACTTTCGTTGTTATCACTTACAGCTGATGATGCTGGTAGGTATTGAATTCCCATAACTGGCGGCTGATCATCTGTCGCTGTGTCCTTGAATAGGCCTTGTATCAGACTCTCTGTGCCTTCCTGAACAGACACTCTTTTGGTGCTGCTGGCTTCCGGGTTGGATGCGCGCTGTGGTAAGAAGCAGTGCGGCTTGGTTGGGTTGTGTTTCGGAGGACGCATGGCTTTCAACCTTCGTCTCTCCCGAGCCCGTACGGGAGTTGTAGAGACAAGATAGTAACTACTAACAATTGGATATCATGAACTTGGGGAGAAAAGGGGGTAAAATTTAATTTAAAAAAGACATCCAAATCTTTCCACAACATTGGCACTTCTTTTATATTTGAGTAGGAGATTGCAACAGGAGCCACATACTGCTTTTGAAAACTCATCAAACAGTGTGACAGGTCCCGTTATCTCTTCTAAAGTCAGTGTATAGTCCGGTCGCAATAAAGACGATTTACCTTTCAAAAGGTTGTTTGTTCCTCTTACAGTCGTATGGCAAACATCAACATAATATTAAATCGGTAATTTCAGGGCCATCGTCACGCACTGTTGCACCTACGACACTAATCTAGTGATTACTCTTTTTGAACTGTCCTAGCTATCTGGCCGGAAGGCAGGACATACCTATCGGGCCGGTCCACCAGACGGACTTTCTGTTCTATGTTCGCTATTTCTTTGACGTTTTTGCGTCTAACTTTTGGTTTTGTACACCAGCTTCAAACAGCTGAAAATACAATATTTTTGCTTATGGAAAATATATTTTGCAGTGGTATAGATGGTACAATGACACTATACTTGCTTGTTTTGTCACATAAACTGAAATTTGGCAAACTATTTTAATTTTTGCAACCGGGAAATGGCAGAGCAATTTATATATAGTGCATGTTGAACCACACTGCTAACCTTATGCCCAACCTTAAACTACTCAAAGAGAAAATGTTTGTAGCCAATTTTGACTTTGAGGCTGTGGAATATGACTTTGTGGCTGTGTTTTCTAGTGCAAACCCAAGGTCTGTGTGTACTGTACACCACACCCACTGAAATTACATACACTTGTTGAAAATACACCAGCAAATTCTTCTGACTGTATGCGGCTTCGCCAGAGATACTTTTAGGAGATGGGAAACTCTTCGCCATAGATACAATCGCATTAACGCCCACTGTATCCGTCCATTGTCGATGGGCCGCGCTGTGCATTCTGGTTCCACTCAGACAAGGCGCTCTCTCCTTCAATGAGTCTATGGGAGTAAATTGGGCGCGAACACAAAAGGCCAACATTAGCATGAATTACGTAAACAAGAAGCTCAACATTACAAATATTTTCCAGGATTTGAGATAACGAACTTGTCCTCTGTTATATCGTATAGATTTCAAATCGTGACAGTGCGTACTTTCAAGGAAAATAGGCAGGTTTCTCGACTCATACCCTGATTTACAAAATTGATTTCGTTACGAATAGCTAAGCAACCACATTACGCAGCATGATAACGTGAACGCGATTGGTCGACAGTCGACAGGGCGAAGCGTTAAGTTCTCTATACATTTCGTGCTGGGACTCTTTTTCAAACATTATTTTATTTTTTGTAAAGGTTTTTTATTTAGGAAAATACAACCATGAAGATACAGAATGCTTAAAAAAAAAAAATCAAATACAAAACCAATCTGATGCTATGACGAGAACAGTTGTTAAATCACTCCATTTGTACCCTCATAAAAAGTAGGTTTGTTGAAAACAGCTCATAAGTAGTAGTTACCTTTAAGAACTGGCCCGCTTCACATTAATTCACCGCTGTGTATTCAACTGTCATGTGACAGTTCCTTATTCAAAATGTGCAGCTAATAAAATAAAAAAACATTATCAGTAGAAACCAAAATAAATTAGACAAGATAGGTAGGTCAGTCAAACAACAGATCAGTGATCCAGAAAACAATTGAGTAGGCCCTCTTCATTTACCAGAACCCACAGCGATCCTAAAAAGCCCAGTGGACTAGAGAACATTTAGAGAACGTCTCCACCATCCCTCCCTCTGTCAGGTAGAACAGTGGAAACATGATGGTGGTGATGGAAGGTTTCAGACCTTTGTGTACATTTCCCTCATTCAGACTCATCACCATTAATGGGTGGCAAAGCAGTCACAATCAAATCAACCAAAATAAGTGCAAGCATTTTCGTACTTTGTTACAGAGCAGAGCTTTGAAACTACAACTGCATTACCATTCTCTATCCAAGATACATTCACTGTCTTTCAGGTTGTGCACAGCCCAAAGTGAGGCAAAGGCCTACAGCACATGAGCCTTGCTCTTTCGAGCTCCCCACAAAAACTGTAAATGTAAAATTTTGTTTGTTTTCAATAACAAATAAGGAGGATCAGAAAGTAAAAAACAAAAAAAACTTGGAACAGACCGGTGGTGGGTGGCTCGGAGTGCAAGCCAGCCCTCCCCACACTTATCCAGGACTGCTCTTATCTACATGGTGGGTTTCAGAAGAAGATTTAAAGTGTCGCGGAGCAGCAGGCGCTGGGCTAGGACCAGGCCAGGTCCGCTGTCATCGAGATGGGGCCGCTGGTTCGGGGTTCGGGGCCGAGCCCAGACGACAGGCATCCGGACGCCACTGTCCTACCAGCCACCCTCGTCACCTGAACGATCTCCATATCCTCCTCCTTGTGCTCTGTCTTTGTTGTCGTAGCCTCTTTCTGATCCATATGAGCCTCCACTTCTGTTGTCCTAACGTCCACCACCATATCCCCGGTCACCACCACCTCTGCCTCCACGGAAGTATTCTCCTCCACCGCCTGAAGAGCCCCCTCGGAATCCGCCTCCGGACCTGCCACCACCGCCAGATTTGCCCGCCTGGTCGACACGGATCTGTCTGCCATCAAGAGACTTGCCGTTCATGGCCAGCATAGCATCCTCGGCCTCATCTGGGTTCTTGAAGGTGACGAAACCAAAGCCCCTGGACCTTAAGTGTCTCTGTCTTTAATTTCATCAACTTCAGATATTTGCCCATATTTGGAGAATTCATTTTCTAATGACTGTTCGTTAGTGTCAAAGCTGAGGCCACCCACAAAAAGCTTCCCTTCCTCAGACATCCTTTTCACCACTCCGATAAAACAGAATATCTTGCGACCGACCTGCAGCAGATGGGAATGAATGAGATGCGAGGCCTCCCGGTATATGTATTGATCATCTTTTTCAAACATCTCTGGCTTCGCGCTAGCCTTGCTGACGCGCGACCCACGTGTCAACACGGCGAGGAAGTAGAGAGGCTGGTGTTTTAGCAAGTTATATCTCAGGTGTACAGTCACATATAGAACAATGTTCTATCTATACAAATCTTTGGCAATGTAGTGAAGGTCATTCTGAGTCATTTCGGTGAGCTCCCAACTGGATCCTCGTTCAAAATACTTTAAAACTCGATCGAGAACCATGGGAAAATTGCAAATCGCCGTTGTAAAGCCCAGGAATGAACTACTAATTTGTCAGATCGTGAAATGCACGTTTAAATACATTTTTACCTGGATAAATTATTCACCTACAAAAATGAATTTTCTTTAAAACACACTGCAAAAATGAGCGTGGACCAGAATGACAGCTTTCTTGTTTCTGCAGTGAGTATTCACCCTCTTACACACTTATTTTGTAACGTATCTGCAGGTAATCATTGTTTTGAGACAAAAAAAACCAACAACAGTGTACTTGTATGTAAATCAGGGAGCCTAATGAATGGCTCTTTCACTCATGCGATTCGGTTCATAAAATAAAAAAAGAGCAGCTAGGTCGCGAACGACCCATCACAGTGAAATGGCAACTTATGAAAGCACTAATGAAGCAAAGGACACCACATCTCCAAACAAGAATGACAAAACTTGCTGTTTCTGTAATATTGCCAAGGAACAGTCGGGATCGGACACAGAAATGCAGCTTTTTGTAAGTTTCGTCATTTGACAGAATCGAACAAAATAGCTAGCCAATGAGGTGAAAGTCTAATGCTGCGTTCAAGTGCTAGCTGGAACTTGGAAACTCAAATGTCCAATTTACTAACTTGTGGTTATACACGTGCCGCGTTCAACCGGTTAGCAAGTCGAACATTTCAGTGTTTCCTAGTTTCAACTAGCACGCAAACGCAGCATAAAACGTGCTAGATAGTAGGCTACTACTACTAGCTACTGATATTGTGTGTCTTACATCATGCCAACATAAGAAGCCAAATGTTTATTATTGTCAAATGCGTAAGGATGATGAACTAGTCTGCTTTCGTGACCTGAAACCCGGGGCACGGCATCATTACCTGGTTGTACCTAGGACACACTCCGGAAGGAGCACATACCTTTGGGTAAGGTAAAGTATTTACTTCTGGGGTGCTGACCTGTTGCACCCTCTACAACCACTTTTTTATTACTACTACTTGACCCTGTTGGTCATCTATGAACGCTTGAACATCTTGGCCATGTACTGTTATCTCAACCCGGTATAGCCAGAAGAGGACTGGCCACCCCTCAGAGCTTGGTTCCTCTAGGTTTTCCCTTGCCCCTGTGCTACTACATCAAATCAAATGTATTTATATAGCCCTTCGTACATCAGCTGATATCTCAAAGTGCTGTACAGAAACCCAGCCTAAAACCCCAAACAGCAAGCAATGCAGGTGTAGAAGCACGGTGGCTAGGAAAAACTCCCTAGAAAGGCCAAAACCTAGGAAGAAACCTAGAGAGGAACCAGGCTATGTGGGGTGGCCAGTCTTCTTCTGGCTGTGCCGGGTGGAGATTATAACAGAACATGGCCAAGATGTTCAAATGTTCATAAATGACCAGCATGGTCCAATAATAATAAGGCAGAACAGTTGAAACTGGAGCAGCAGCACGTCCATGTGGACTGGGGACAGCAAGGAGTCATCATGTCAGGTAGTCCTGAGGCATGGTCCTAGGGCTCAGGTCCTCAGAGAGAGAAAGAAAGAGAGAATTAGAGAGAGCACACTTAAATTCACACAGGACACCGAATAGGACAGGAGAAGTACTCCAGATATAACAAACTGACCCTAGCCCCCCGACACAAACTACTGCAGCATAAATACTGGAGGCTGAGATATCTGCATTGCTTGCTGTTTGGGGTTGTAAGGCTGGGTTTCTGTATAGCACTTTGTGACATCGGCTGATGTAAAAAGGGCTTTATAAATACATTTGATTGTATGTATAAGGAGTCGTGCTGTCTGTCAAATTGTAGCTTCCTGTGTTAGACCAATAAGTAAGCTGGTCTTGGACACTTTCATTAGTTTTATATTTGTATTGAAAATGTTTTCTACTTATTATATTGTTGTCATTTTTGTATTTTTAAAAATTGACAAATGTATAAAATACAAATAGAGCAGCACAAATTAATTGGAAATAGACAGGCCTAGCCCATATATTATCCTCTGAAATGTTGTGTACATAATCACATGGTGTCTGAATGGAGAGTATTGATAGGCTCTTTAATTTCTGCAGTGGAGAAGATGGAGGAGATGGGAAGGAGTGTACTGCAGAAGAAAAAGGTGACTGACCTGGATGACATAAGGTAAAGGTCTACATTATGATTAGCCATGTCATTGAGACAGATCACATTGACCTCAGCCTTAATAATACATTAGAGTACAGGCCCATCTGTGTTGCAATTTCTGAGGATCCTAACTTGTTCCTTTGTTTTTGTCCATAGGATGGGGTTCCACATGCCCCCTTTCTCCTCTGTCCCTCACCTCCATCTCCACGTCATTGCTCCTGCCAGTCAGATGAGCATCAGTTCACTCAGGAACGATGGGCCACAATCCTATTGGTTCATCACTGTGAGTGGAGCAGCAACCTATACCATTTCACTATGGGTGGTCCTTCATGTTTGTGTCATGTTTACAATATTCAGATCTCTGTGTGTGAAATAATTTGTCTGTGCTCTATTGTAGGTAGACAAAGTGCTCCAGCTGTTAAGGACCCAGAACCAGGTCAAATAAGAACACACCTGGTTTAGCAGGAAACAACAGCACTGGTCAACAACTCTTACATGGTTGACTGCATTCCCTCCCTATACTTAACATCCACTAACCTGAAGGACTGGCCTGCAAAAATATTTGTTTTGTTTTTGGTTAAAAAACACAGTAAAATCACCAGGAATTCTGCAAAAAATAAAAGATGTGATCGTGTCTCAATGTAATTCAAGGTATGAAATTATTGCTTAGAGATAAATGGGAGGCTATTCTCAACAAGTGTTCTTTTGACCTAATGCTACTTCTAATAGAAGAATCTAAAGAGGACAGACAAGTAGTCCAAACAGAAATTGAAGAAGTAAAAAGGAAAATCAGAGCACAGTGACAATTCTCACAAAGCACAATGTGATGAGATCTTGAAAGAGAAAGTAGACACATTCACTCTGATATTGAAACAAGACAAGCTAAGAAGATTTAGAAGAGATGAAGTAGACTATATAGATGGCAAGGTCTTTGCCTGGAGAAAATCAACACGCAATAATTCAGAATCACATCTGCAGAGAAGGAAGCCTAGATCTGTTTCTTTCAACTTTACAAGCAGTGACGACGAGGATCACCCCAGACGCTCAGAGGCCAGCTCCTCCCAAGATTTTTTTAGATCAGGTAGAGTCGTCACACAGGTTCCACAACAGGAGAGGACGCGGAAGAGTCCAACATGGAGGGGGAGGAAGAAATCAAGACTATCCAACCACACGGAGCAGGACCAGAACAAGGCTGTGATCAACATTTCTGGAGAACCACTTTCCAATGATTGCATAAGGGTATTGTCTAAAGGACTGTCCTTTGCCCCCACATATTCAACTAATGAATTTAATACAAAGATTGACCTATTTAGTTTCTACAGGAATCTACATCTGAAGGCCTGGTACAAGCAAAACATCTCTACAACTACAGATGCCAGTGTCTCCGGTCAGGCAGTTTCTGTTCCCTCTAAAACACCTTTTAAGCCCAAGTCCACTTTTTGTCCCAGCGTCCAGAATGCCACACTAAATACATTTGCTAAGAAAGTTAATTTTGATGTGGAGAATCTGTTTAAGGGTCAAATTGACTCCAACCAAACACAACATAATCTTTCTAAGACAGAGCAGGATGCAGTTGAATCATTGTCCAAAAATGAACAGATTGTGGTTAAAAAAAGCAGACAAAGGTGGTGCTACAGTAGTGTGGAGTAAAGACAAATATGTGACAGAAGCCTACCGTCAATTAGACAATGATGAATTCTACCAATCTCTTACCTTCAACCCTACTGAGGACCTAAAAACTGAATTGAAAGGGATCCTCACAGAAGCTAAGGAGAATGGCTACATTTCAGACAATGAGTTCAAATGTCTTTTCAATGGCAGTATGGCTTCTTTTAACCTTCTTCCAAAGATCCACAAAAATCTTGCAAATCCCCTGGCAGACCAGTCATTAGTGGTAATGAAGTCTGACAGAACCCATCTTTAAGTACATTGATTACTTTATTAAGCCTGTTCTGACATCACTCCCAGCCTATCTTCAAGATACCACAGACGTGTTGAACAAAATGAAGGAATTGAACAATATAGGTACAGCTTCCTTTTTAGTCCCCATGGATGTGGAGTCTCTATACACCACCATTGAGCATGAACAAGGTTTGGCAGCTATGCACCATTTCTTGAGTACCCGACCTGAAACTGAGATGCCTCCTACAGAATTCATTGTCTCACTGACTGAATGGACTCTTAATCATAACATCTTTA
This sequence comes from Oncorhynchus clarkii lewisi, assembly GCF_045791955.1. Lineage (NCBI taxonomy): Eukaryota > Metazoa > Chordata > Actinopteri > Salmoniformes > Salmonidae > Oncorhynchus > Oncorhynchus clarkii. Next base: position 70,067,981 of record NC_092150.1, on the reverse strand, counting down.
TATTTCAGGACCGTATCTTTAAACAGGTCAAAGGGTGTGCCATGGGAGGTACAGCCCTTCCTATGCTGGTTTGTACTTGGGTAAATGGGAAAATGACTTCATTTTGCATCCTTCTTATAACCATTTCTTTGACTGGATAATATGGTGGGAACACAATATTGATGATGTTGGCCTGTTTTGGTCTGGCTTAGAAGATGAACTTATTTCCTTCCACCAATAGCTTAACCCTTACATCAAACTAGCAATGGAGTACAGCAAGGATATCATTCATTTTTTTGGACCTCGACATTAGTAAAAATGACAAAGGTTGTTTGCACACATCAATCTTTAGGAAGCCTACATATGGGAATACCATTTTGAGGGCAGACAGCTTTCACCCCATAAGGCTAAAAGAAAACATTCCATATGGCCAATTCCAAAGAGTCCGCAGAATCTGCGATCAGGAAACAGACTAGTGTCAAATCTGCTGAATTGGAGAATCGCTTCTTGAATCGGGGCTACAGCGTTCAGGTCCTGAAAGATTCCAGTATAAGGGCTGGATTACTTGACAGAGAGAACTTGTTGCGAAGGGGAGTGCCTTGTGATACACCGGAGAGAGTATATTTTGTTACAAAATACAGCACTGAAGCAGAGAGCATTAAAAGAACCATTAAAAATAATTGGGGAATCATCCAAAGTGATACGCTACTACGCCAAGTCTTTCCTGAGCCACCAGTCATAAGCTTTAAGAGATAAATGACAAATGAGTCCACAGTTATCTTCCGGGTGACTCAAAAAACTTGGCTTGACCACAAACCCAAGGGCTCTTTTAAATGTAACCATTGCAACCATTGCAGTTGCACAGAAGAAGTATTTTGATGACACAGCTTCCAAAATGGAGTATTACGTCAAGCATTTCATTAACTGTAAAACCACTCATGTCATCTATAGATTGGAATGTCCACAGTGCAAGGTGTTCTACATTGGACGGACAAAGAGACGCCTTCAAGACCGCTTAGCGGAACACAAGTATGCCATACGGATAGGTAATGACGACTACCCCATGGCTAAGCACTACAAGTCCTAACACCATGGCAACTCTGCCTCCCTACAAGCTATGGGTATTGATCATATTCCGGCCTCTATTAGAAAAGGAGACCGTATTAAACAGTTAAACCAAACTGAACGTTTTTGGATTTACAAACTACAGGCCACTAAATACCCTGGTTTAAATGAAGATATGGATTTCTCACCCTTCCTGTAGAGTCGTGATGGGTCCATTTGCTGTCATCTAGTGGACATTTTGCTCAATTGCCCTCAGCTATGGTTAGACTGTTGTTCATGTTTGCTGTGTTCTAGTGTACTATGGAATATATAGCTTTCTTATTCTTGACACCTCTCCCAGTCATATTTAAGGTTAGAACTACCTTTTAGTGTTCTGATACTTCTAGTTTGGAGTTGTATTTTTATGATAACATTGCTACAGTATTTCACCTTTTAATGTGTATAGTATTGCTTACTAGGTGTGTCCAATCAATTGTGTAACCACTCCTTCTTTCCAATTAGGGCTAATTGTAAAGCTGTTAAAAAGGGGACCTTGTATTCCTTTTTTTGTACTCCCTGACGAAGGCCATGCAGCTGAAACATGCCAGTTTAAAAATAAAAAAAGTTTCTATTGAACATGCCATACTAATAAAGGCATTTTAATCAATTATATGAAGAGTGCCTTGGTCCTCCTTTCTTTTTGATGACATGATTGCTATTTTAAAATGCACTGGTCCTGGGTCCTGGACTGGCATGGCTACATGTGGTCTGCAGTTGTGAGGCCGGTTGGATGTACTGCCAAATTCTCTAAAACAACGGAAGCGGCTTATTGTAAAGAAATTAACATTCAATTCTCAGGCAACAGCTTTGGTGGACATTAGTGCAGACAGCATGCCAATTGCACGCTCCCTCAAAACTAGAGACATCTATGGCATTGGGTTGTGTGACAAAACTGCACATTTTAGAGTGCCCTTTTATTGTCCCCAGTACAAGGTGCACCTGTGTAATGATCATGTTTAATCAGCTTCTTGATATTTCACGCCTTTCAGGTGGATGGATTATCTTGGCAAAGGAGAAATGCTCACTACAGGGAAGTAAACAAATTTGTGCACCAAATTTAAGAGAAATAAGTGTGTGGCCCACTGACACAAACTCACTCTTTAATGTGGAACAGCACTGTTTCTCTCTTCTCAGAGAGCAACAAAGGAAATGACATTAAAGGGCCTTTTGTGCTCAGATTTGATCGTTTTTCTAGGTGGAGAAAACATCTTGTTGCCTATCCCTGCACTAGTAGGTCTGTTGTGCTATATATTACTTTGGGGTTATTTCTATGCCTTGTTACAAAATATTACCAATGTGTGTATCTTTGCAGACAGACAGTCTAATGATGAACAATAGTTTTGATGATAATCCTCGGCATTTTGCTCTTACTTTTTTTTTCATTATCATGTACACTGTAAGTAAGCCAGTGTCTGCCGTCCTTGTGCGTTGACTCCAATTATTTTGGCCACATGGGGGCGTCATAGCCCTATGATTACCAAAGAATGGCCTTGTAGATGTCAGAACATTGGAAAAGCATAATACATTGTGCCCCATCAAGAAGTCAATATGGCATTGATTATGCCAAAGATATTCATAACTAACCCAAGATTGTAAACGACAGAGATTAACTGTGGGAGCAAATGAAGCAGAGTGGGCAGAACAAGCAACGAGGTAGGAAAGCCAAGTACGACCTAAGCAGATCCAATAGCATGTATTTGCATATTTCCGTTAGGAACCCCTCTGAAGTGCGCGTGTGCACAAACTCAATTTGGTCGTGCACTTCTTATAAACCACTTAAGAAAAAGTCAAGTTTATACAACTTAATACACTGTGTTCGCAACAGATTCTAGTTTTGGGAACAGAATTGTATGGAGATCAGATGTTTCATCGATTTAGAAAATGAGCAGGATGTCGGCCCAGTTTCACCGAGTTCCATCCTTTTCCAATACCCACGACAGGACTTCATCTCACTACCATATATGGTGGTGAGCAAACGTTCTAAACGGATGCTTCAGTTTTATAGCCCCTGTGACGTGTCTGGATTACACCTTTGTCTGATTATGCTACTGTAAAATGGACACAATGGGCTTGGTTGACTGCTATATCTGAACCAACCGACTAAAGGCGAAAGTCGAGGAGTGAAGTCGGGGGAGGTGGATCTGCTACAGCCAAAAGTCGGACACTGATGTGGTTTTCCGAATGCATAGCTCAGTGCAACATTTATTTAATTTTAATGTTTTTATTTTACATTTTTACCAGGTAAATTGACTGAGAACACATTCTCATTTACAGCAACGACCTGGGGAAGATTTGTTTTTATTAACCCCTCCACCACCCCGCTTCAGAGGACAAATATCTTTTATTTTTTTACAGCTTTTTTGCTACACATACATACACGTTAAATATATGTTACATACATGGTACTTTTATATAAAGCAATCACATAATACATTACCAAACAAACTCTTTAAACCCAACCCTCAGCCACTCTCAGCCCATCCCACCTATCACCGTAGATCACCCTGGTTTGGTTTTCATGTGCCATATATTTTTTAAATTGTGCGGTTTTACAAAATGTTTGAACCTTTCTAATCGTATTTTATCCACAGATTGTGAGTTAAGATAACCTTTCCTATGAGTTATGTATTGACTGACCAATGCTTTCCAAATCGCCCAACGCTGTTCCTTGTAAGGTTAATTTTAATTTCAGGTTGTGATTTTTGAACCATTCCTGAACCAGTGACCAGAAACAAGCTACATCGGGGCAATACCAGAATAAATCTGTCTCTTCGCAGCAAAATCTACAGAGCTGAGATTGTTGTGTATATATATAGCATTCTGTTGTTGGCAAGAATTTTATATAATTTAAATTGAAAAACTAAGTGTTGAATTAAGTGCAGTTTTTTTTGCACCAGTTCATAAACCATATGCCATGGAATTGGTACATCAAAAATCTCCTCCCATTTATTTTGCACCTTGTATGGCACAGCTGTCAACATTTTGTCCTCAGATGAAACTGGTATATTTTTCTATTTATACCAGTTCCTTTCAGCCAATTTGTATCTTTAATATCGGGCAGGCAAACAATTCCCTGCCTTCTCCCTTTTCCACTTGCCCCCTCCATTTTTGTGGTAGTGCTGCAATCAATTGGTTGTAAATTTGGATTGAGCAGATATTCCCAAATATATTCGATAACTACTCCGTTTCTATTCATAATATCAGTAACAAATATAATAAAAAATGTTTTTTTATTTATCAGTATACTTGAATTTAACCATAATTTGTTCTATCTTTTCTGAAGGATAAAGCTGAAATTGTAACCAGCTTTGTATGGCTTGTTTAAGAAAGGGCGATACTTGAAACAAAATGTAATTTCCAATTAGTCAGAAATGAGAAGTTGTAATATGTATTAAGGCAAAAAGGCCATTTTTGAACAAAGGATGAGCCTTTCTTAAGAATCTAATAGAGAACCATTTTGGGGTTAAGTATACTTTATGTATGAGGGAAGCTTTTAATGAGAGGTTTATAGCTTCAATATTGAATAATTTAAGAACCCCAAACTCATTATATAAATAGGTACAGTGCCTTGCAAAAGTATTCGCCCCCCTTGAACTTTGTGACCTTTTGCCACATTTCAGGCTTCAAACATAAAGATATAAAACTGTATTTTTTTGTGAAGAATCAACAACAAGTGGGACACAATCACGAAGTGGAACGACATTTATTGGATATTTCAAACTTTTTTAACAAATCAAAAACTGAAAAATTGGGCGTGCAAAATTATTCAGCCCCTTTACTTTCAGTGCAGCAAACTCTCTCCAGAAGTTCAGTGAGGATCTCTGAATGATCCAATGTTGACCTAAATGACTAATGATGATAAATACAATCCACCTGTGTGTAATCAAGTCTCCGTATAAATGCACCTGCACTGTGATAGTCTCAGAGGTCCGTTAAAAGCGCAGAGAGCATCATGAAGAACAAGGAACACACCAGGCAGGTCCGAGATACTGTTGTGAAGAAGTTTAAAGCCGGATTTGGATACAAAAAGATTTCCCAAGCTTTAAACATCCCAAGGAGCACTGTGCAAGCGATAATATTGAAATGGAAGGAGTATCAGACCACTGCAAATCTACCAAGACCTGGCCGTCCCTCTAAACTTTCAGCTCATACAAGGAGAAGACTGATCAGAGATGCAGCCAAGAGGCCCATGATCACTCTGGATGAACTGCAGAGATCTACAGCTGAGGTGGGAGACTCTGTCCATAGGACAACAATCAGTCGTATATTGCACAAATCTGGCCTTTATGGAAGAGTGGCAAGAAGAAAGCCATTTCTTAAAGATATCCATAAAAAGTGTCGTTTAAAGTTTGCCACAGGCCACCTGGGAGACACACCAAACATGTGGAAGGTGCTCTGGTCAGATGAAACCAAAATTGAACTTTTTGGCAACAATGCAAAACGTTATGTTTGGCGTAAAAGCAACACAGCTCATCACTCTGAACACACCATCCCCACTGTCAAACATGGTGGTGGCAGCATCATGGTTTGGGCCTGCTTTTCTTCAGCAGGGACAGGGAAGATGGTTAAAATTGATGGGAAGATGGATGGAGCCAAATACAGGACCATTCTGGAAGAAAACCTGATGGAGTCTGCAAAAGACCTGAGACTGGGACGGAGATTTGTCTTCCAACAAGAGAATGATCCAAAACATAAAGCAAAATCTACAATGGAATGGTTCAAAAATAAACATATCCAGGTGTTAGAATGGCCAAGTCAAAGTCCAGACCTGAATCCAATTGAGAATCTGTGGAAAGAACTGAAAACTGCTGTTCACAAATGCTCTCCATCCAACCTCACTGAGCTCGAGCTGTTTTGCAAGGAGGAATGGGAAAAAATGTCAGTCTTTCGATGTGCAAAACTGATAGAGACATACCCCAAGCGACTTACAGCTGCAATCGCAGCAAAAGGTGGCGCTACAAAGTATTAACTTAAGGGGGCTGAATAATTTTGCACGCCCAATTTTTAAGTTTTTGATTTGTTAAAAAAGTTTGAAATATCCAATAAATGTCGTTCCACTTCATGATTGTGTCCCACTTGTTGTTGATTCTTCACAAAAAAATACAGTTTTATATCTTTATGTTTGAAGCCTGAAATGTGGCAAAAGGTCGCAAAGTTCAAGGGGGCCGAATACTTTCGCAAGGCACTGTATATATATATATATATATATATATATATATATATATATATATATATATACACACATACACACATACACACACAGTTGAAGTCAGAAGTTTACATACACTTAGGTTGAAGTCATTAAAACTAGTTTTCCAACCACTCCACAAATTTCTTGTTAACAAACTATAGTTTTGGCAAGTCGGTTAGGACATCTACTTTGTGCATGACACAAGTAATTTTTCCAACAATTGTTTACAGACAGATTATTTCACTTATAATTCACTTTATGACAATTCCAGTGGGTCAGAAGTTTTAAATACACTAAGTTGACTGTGCCTTTATCAGCTTGGAAAATTCCAGAAAATGATGTCATGGCTTTAGCAGCTTCTGATAGGCTAATTGACATCATTTGAGTCAATTGGAGATGAACCTGTGGATGTATTTCAACCTGTTTGTAGGTGACCAAGTACTTATTTTCCACCATCATTTGCAAATAAATTCATTCAAAATCATACAATGTGATTTTCTGGATTTTAAAAAAAATGTTGTCTGTCATAGTTGAAGTGTACCTATGATGAAAATTACAGGCCTCTCTCATCTTTTAAGCGGGAGAACTTGCACAATTGGTGGCTGACTAAATACTTTTTTGCCCCACTGTATATATATATATTCAAAAAAGTGTGGATCATCATTATTTGGCCCATATAGATTTAATAGGCCAAAACTGTTTTTGGTCCAATAGCATATTTGAAATTTTCCATCTTCCTTGCAGATCTGTTTGCACAATCGGATCAAAATTTGTATTAATTAGTATAATCACCCCTTTTGAGTTTCTTTGCCCATGACAAAAAATATATTTCTCCTTCCCAGTCCTTTTTCCACCCAACCTCATCTATATTTGTAGAAAGAGTTTCCTGTAAACAATAGATATTATATTCTTTCTCTTTTAGTTGTGTAAAAATGTATCGTCTTTTTTTATGATCTGCTAAGCCATTACAATTATAACTTGCTATACTTATTTCCACACTTACCAAGTTTCAGTTATACTTACCACAACCAATGTTTGTAAACTTACCATTAAAAAGCACCATGATGGTTAAGTGTCCATATAAACTCAGCAAAAAAGAAACATCCCTTTTTCAGGACCTTGTCTTTCAAAGATAATTAGTTAAAATCCAAATAACTTCACAGATCTTCATTGTAAAGGGTCTGTTTCGGGGCCTCCCGGGTGGCGCAGTGGCCATCAGAGACTCTGGGTTTGCGCCCAGGCTCTGTTGCAGCCGGCTGCGCCCGGGAGGTCCGTGGGGCGACGCACAATTGGCCTAGCGTCGTCCGGGTTAGGGAGGGTTTGGCCGGTAGGGATATCCTTGTCTCATCGCGCCGACTCCTGTGGCGGGCCGGGCGCAGTGCACACTAATCAAGGTTGCCAGGTGCACGGTGTTTCCTCTGACACATTGGTGCGGCTGGCTTCCGGGTTGGATGCGCGCTGTTTTAAGAAGCAGTGTGGCTTGGTTGGGTTGTGTTTCGGAGGACACATGGCACTAGAGACAACAAACCTGTTGACAATACCTAATCAATACCTTATCCATGTCAACAGGTTTGCTGTCTCTAGTGTGTGGCGGGCTGGTTAACACTGGGGATAAAGGGATTAAAGTTAACGGTAGAATTAACACCATCCCAACCGTGAAGCATGGAGGTGGAAACATCATTCTTTGGGGATGTTTTTCTGCAAAGGGGACAGGACGACTGCACCGTATTGAGGGGAGGATGGATGGGGCCATGTATCGCGAGATCTTGGCCAACAACCTCCTTCCCTCAGTGAGAGCATTGAAGATGGGTCGTGGCTGGGTCATCCAGCATGACAACGACCCAAAACTCACAGCCAGGGAAACTAAGGAGTGGCTCCATAAGAAGCATCTCAAGGTCCTGGAGTGGCCTAGCCAGTCTCCAGACCTGAACCCAATAGAAAATCTTTGGAGGGAGCTGAAAGTCCGTATTGCCCAGCGACAGCCCCGAAACCTGAAGGATCTGGAGAAGGTTTGTATGAAGGAGTTGGCCAAAATCCCTGCTGCAGTGTGTGCAAACCTGGTCAAGAACTACAGGAAACGTATGATCTCTGTAATTGCAAACAAAGGTTTCTGTACCAAATATTAAGTTCTGCTTTTCTGATGTATCAAATACTTATGTCATGCAATAAAATGCAACTTAAATACTTAAAAATCATACAATGTGATTTTCTGGATCTTTGTTTTAGATTCCGTCTCTCACAGATGAAGTGTACCTATGATAAAAAAAATTACAGACCTCTACATGCTTTGTAAGTAAGGAAACCTGCAAAATCGGCAGTGTATCAAATACTTGTTCTCCCCACTGTATATCCAGGTTTTTTTTATCTGCTCGCTCATGCTTGTAAGAAAAGCTCTGTCTTCTGGAGACAGAGTCATAAAAACTTCCCACTCCAATGTTGAATTAGGAATTTTAGACGGTGGCTTTCCTCCTGTTTCGCTCGCAGAACTCGAGGAAATGTATTCTCTTGTTTGCTTCGATGTATCAGTTTCTTTTCCGAACATATCAAAATGCTGATCAATAAATTGGTACAGATTCTCTTTATTTTCCACAATGTTTGTTTGTTTCGTTATCAGCTAATCCTAAATTTTTGTGATTAATTAATGGGACAAGCTGTGCCTGCCACGCTATCACCCTCTTTCCATGTGTTTTTAAGGATATATTCCTGGGGAATAGTTACAGGGGAGAGGAGGGGGGATGAATGAGCCAATTGTGAACTGGGGATGATTAGGTGGCCATGATGGTATGAAAGCCAGATTGGGAATTTAGCCAGGACACCAGGGTTAACACCCCTACTCTCACAAGTGCCATGGGATCTTTAGTGACCACAGAGTCAGTCCCATCCAAAAGATGGCACCCTACACAGGGCAATGTCCCCAATCACTGCCCTGGGGCAATGGGATATTTTTTTAGAACAGAGGAAAGGATGCCTTCTACTTGCCCTCCAACACCAATTCCAGCAGCATCTGGTCTCCCATCCAGGGACTGACCAGGACCAACACTGCTTAACTTCAGAAGCAAGCCAGCAGTGGGATGCAGGGTGGTATGCTGCTGGCAAAACATGGTAATGTTGCCATTGTTTATGAAAGTTATTCGAAATAAACATGTCTCCAAGTCCCATATCACACACTCACAAACTTTAAATATGTGTGTACATTGTCCTATCAATCTGGGAGGAGCGCCTCATATCACATTCATTTGTACATGTCCACCATATACAAGTAAATCGCGGCAAAGTTCTTCTTTGTGGGTTTCATGGCAGACTACAAGCCAAAAAGGTGTATTACCTCCACTAACTGGACAGTGGTGAAAAAAACAAGGTAAAAATCAAATCCATACGTGACAGGGAAACTAACTCAATCCACCCAAAATAAACCAATAAAAAAAACAAATTGACAAAACCAAGCCCCCAAAACAACCACTTCTACCCAATGGTGGAAAAAGTACCAAATTGTCATACTTGAGTAAAAGTAAAGATTCCTTAATAGAAAATTACAAGTAAAAATGAAAGTCACCCAGCCCAGTAAAATTCTACTTGAGTAAAATTATTTGATTTAAAAAATACTTAAGTATCAAAAGTAAATGTAATTGCTAAAATATACTTAAGTATCGAAAGTAAAAGTATAAATAATTTCAAATTCCTTTTATTAATCAAAGTGAGTGGCGCAGTGGTCAAAGGCACTGCATCTCAGTGCTTGAGGCGTCACTACAGATACCCTGGTTCGATTCCAGGCTGTATTACATCAGGCCGTGACTGTGCGCCACCCTATGGGACTCCCAATGGGCCCAGCGTCGTCCGGGTTTGGACGGGGTAGGCGGTCATTGTAAATAATATTGTTTTCTTAACTGACTTGCCAAGTTAAATAAAAAAACATCAGAACACAGAAAAAATAACAAAAGCCCTTCCATGGTCATCAACTCAACGCAATAAATATGAATTATTTTCTAAATCGAGAGAAACAATGAGTGTTGAAATATATTTTACTATAAAGCAAACATGGAAAACACTGACGTCACATTATGCGCACGTAATGAGCGACGCGGGGGGGGATTGAAAAACGTAAACAACCACCGATTTGTTTGTTCTGTGAAACAAATGTCGCTGTTTTGAGGATAAGTAATTTAGCAATATGTTGAAAAGGGTACCCAAGACAACATTAAAGTCTCTAATGAAGAAGAAAGCCCACATTTGTGTAGGCACAGCCGCAGATGCAATGGTATGTTTGAAAATGCCATCGTAGCGAACTGTCGTTACTAACAATTCTAGCCAGCGAGGCTAACGTTAAAATATTGTTTTCAAACGAATAGCTTTAAGGTACATGCAAACATAGCTAACGTTAGTTTTGTAACTTAGCTTAACCAGCTACTGTAGTAGGATAGTTAACCATCGGTGTCTGAAACGGAATGTTCCTCTCCTAGGTCGAGCTGAACGTGCTGCTGTTTCTGCATAGCCTCGCAGAAGAGGCGAGGACCAAAGCTTTTGAGGATAAATCTGCGACTATCAAAGCACACCACGTCAAAGCAGTATCCAAGGTATTGGTTACTGAACAACATTGGGTGGTAGGACACACAGGGTGCATTTCAATGGTCTAAAGCACAGGTGTCAAACTCATTCCATGGAGGGCGTAGTGCCTGCGGGTTTTCAGTCCTCCCTTGTACTTGATTGATCAATAAGGTCATTGATTAGTTAGGAACTCCCCTCATGTGGTTGTTTAGGTCTTAATTAGACACATTGAAAGTAACAAAAACCAACAGACAGCCCTCCATGGAATGAGTTTGACAACCCTGTTGTAAAGGGCCTCCTCTCCTTCATTAACACTGATCTGAAATAGCCTGGACAGCCCAATATTAGACCTCTGATTTAATTAAGGTGGGAGTGGTTGCTGAGTTTGAATTAAGCAGCGCGTCGAGTAAATTTGGTCTAGAGGAATGTTCTGAATGGACAACAGTAGTATTGAAAACTGGAACAAAAGGAAACTGGAGTAGGGGACACGTGTGTAAAATATAATGAATCGTGTTCGTTGAGTAAGGATGCGTATGTGGGAAACCCGATTGAGGTGTCAAAGGGTAGGTCTGTCAGTGACCAGGAGTGGTGTAATTTTGATTAATTGTATTTCTGAAGAACAGAGGAAGACTGGAGTGGGCCTCAGAAGAATCCAAACAACAGAAGTTTTGAACCTTGGAGTAGCGCACCCGTCAAAGGAGTTATCTCAAGGGTGACGTTGGATGTTCAGGTTAAATACCTGAAGAGAATTCCTGGTGTGGTTGGTGCCCAGCGTCTGACCCACTGGGTGAATGGAGAAAGATAGTCTGTTGGTCCTGTTTTTTGATAAAGAGCAAATACCTATGCATGTGAAGCTTGGTTATGTAAGGTATGCTGTAAGAGCTTTTGTATTGTAGTGTAAGAATTGTAAAGGATTGGGCCATGTTTCAAGTGTGTGCAGACAAACAGAGTATAGTGAAGAAAGGTGTGTAAAAGGATGATGGTGTTGCAATTGTGGTGGGATCCTGAGTGCCCTGTAAGGGTGAAGAAATTGAGGTGGCAAAAGTTAGCGGTCAATCGAAACTCCTATGTGGCGGCGATTTTGAAAAGAATTGAGAAAACAAGTGGTGCTAGTGAAGAGATGGTATTGGATACAACACAGCCTGTAGTCAATGTTTACTGCCAGACGAAAGGTGGATTTTGTTGCATTCATTGCCACAGAAGTTGAAGAAACTAGACATTGTGGCTGCAGCAGGAAAGATTTTGAGACAAAGATTTTACATCGAAAGACTTGCAAGGGGTACTGGCGCCGGAAGACACGCCCTCCCAGATTCCCCTTGAGCCTATGTAGGGTTCTGTTTGATTTATTTTTAACAAAGTTGGCTGATGTATTTATTATTTGGTAGTTCAGTTTTTTGGTGGAATCCTGTTTCCATCCTGCATAGTAGGTGGCGGGATCCACATACAATTGTGTGATCGCCAATATACCAATAAGAATGAGGTCTAAGGGCTTTCCATAGTGACTGTTGCCAGGTTTAGTTAAAATGTCTAGCCCAATGACAACTGAACTAGGCCCAAAAGATGTTGCTCCAGCAAGAGTTGCCACATGTATCCAATATGTGGCGCCATATTAGCTAGCTAGTACTGTCTTTCTTACTTGCCATGATGTGTGCGCGTGCTGCTGTCCTCTCACTTGTGACTCCGCTGCATGCTGCAGCCCTCTCTCCAAGCACACAGACCCCCCCCCCCCCCCCCCCCCCCCCCCCCCCCCCCCCCCCCCCCCCCCCCCACCACCTCAGAAAGAGATATGCCATGGTCTAATTTAAAAGTAGCTAAATAAAAAAACTGTGACCAAAACATTTTCATAACATCGTTTTCAAAATAGCCCAATTGCGGAAAACTGTGGACATGGCAACCCTGGTCAGATAACTCATGGTCCAATGACTACCTGCTAGCAATATATGTCCCGCGTTCGAAGCTACATCCATAATCGGTAGACGGTTCTGATTGTAGAATCGCGGTTTGCATTGCCGAGCAGTGTACAAGAAAGTATTAAATCCAGCTTTTAGGATGCTACCCCCTCCCCAAATCAAAATGTAATATGGATGCCAATGTCTAGCTTTGCGTGCACACATTTCCTTTATTTCTCATGTGGGGCAGCACCTGCCTGTTTTGCCGGACTTATTAGATAACAGACCGGTGTGCGCAAAAACTAACATTAGCATCCATATTAGATTTTGGAGCGTAGCATCTAAAAACTGGATTTAATAGAACCGTCTACCGATTATGGAATCTAGCTTTGGACCGGGGACACATGCTGCTAGCAGGTACGGTCATTGGACCATGAGTTATGTCGAATGCAGTCGCTATGGAATGCCCTTAGACCTAGTCTCATTAAATAATGAAATCATTAATCAAACATCTAATATTGGGCTACCTTGGGTTTTCAGATCAGAACGATGTAAATGAGGTTATTGAAATGTTGCCTTTTTCTTGAATCCTTTATAGACAGAGGGGCAAATTCCTGTGGTTGCTGTATAGACATGACAGATATCATCATAGTGAGTCATGTAGGATATCCTACATTTGTAGATGTCCTATTCCTTAAGTTAATTTGTCAGTTATGTTTCATGACTTTGAATGTGAAAAAAAGCATCTTATCATGCTACTTTTAAAATGTCAATGATGTTTTGAACGTCTTTCCTTAGAAACTTCTGAAACGAGCCAGAGGGTGAAGTGGATGGAGACCTTTCTACAACATGATTCAACAACCCGATTTACAAGGCTTTTTTAAAGTCAAATTTGTCTGAGTTATAAATTTAACCTGTATTTTGTTTTCTTTAGTTTGAATCTTTAGTCTTTTCTTCAGTCGCTAGTCTTTGTCTGTTTGCATTTCATCTGTTTTGTCTGCCATTTAGAATTTGCACAATGCAGAGTATTTTGGAACACTTTTATATGCTGTCCAATTAAATGTTGTGTCCTGTAAATCTCTTTGGTGTAGTCCTAGTCGCCCCTGCCATGTTCCATCAAGCTGACCAGAGTTTGTTTCCTGTCATACCATTCTAGTTCCCTGTCAGAGAAATGTGCCTCTTTCTTTTGACAGGAGTGATATTCACCCAGTGCCTTTTTTTAAATCATTTTCTCTGTTATAAAGATGTAGCATTAATGAAATGCTAGAGAGCCCTCCAAATTAAAATTGGAAGCTCAAAGCTAGTTTCCGTCTAATCAGGGACTGGTTTAGACATGGGACACCAGGTGGGTGTAATTAATTATCGGGCACAAGAGCCAGCAGTCCTCTGGACCTCATACGGTAAGCTTTGAATACCCCTGGCCTAGAGCCTTGTCCTATCTCAGGCCTCCATCTTCTTTCCCTAACAGTTTGTCACGGTGGTCAGAGCTTCAGGCTGAATGCTTCAGACTGTTCACTAAGCATTGGCCTGCCGCCAAGACTTCTCCCAAATTCCTCACCTCTTCACGCTACATACATTATCTGCGTGTCGAGATGTTATCTCACTCATCTTTTATCACAGGGTTTTCTGAAGCCATGGCATTTGACATGTGTGGTATGTGTTCACTTTCCTATCAAATTGCTCAAGAAGACACTTATCTGGTAGTAATCTTATAGAGCCCTTTAGGTGGTCTGCTGTAGGGATGTTAAGTTTCTACATTGTTATAATCAGGTTTATTATGAGAATAACATTGAGGAAAAAATGCGCTGTAATTATACTAATGGACAGATGCATCAAGTTTCTGTTTTTAGTGCTATGCCTGCGCTTATCCTCATACATAATCATATTTTGGTGGTTGTTAAACCAACAACCTAAGCCAGTGCAGAAAACCAACAATCTAAGCCCCCCCCCCCCTGCTTATCTCTCTTGCCTTTCCCCCCAGAGATGAAAGGATGGGTGACATCTCACTCATTTGTTCTAGTCAATGAACTAAGTAGACCAGACCCGGCGGCTATCATGTTGGTGTCTTTGGGAGAGCCACCCCTTAAGTAGACCGGAACTGACAATTGTTTTCAATGGTTAACTGCCTGTGTAAGACATCTTCATTTATCCAGGATAGACACACAGCTGGGTTGATTTGCCGCCTCCTCTAGCGATTTGTTTTCCTCTGAATCTGATCTGGCGTTCCAGTGATGTAGGGGGGTTTCTGGGTGTGGAACCCCACCCCTCTGACCCCGACAGTCCCATTGTCTGCCCGTGACAGCCCACCCACCCACGTGCTACCTAGCCTTACTGTCACTGACCCACAGATTCACATGGCTCTCCTTACTGTCATCAGCTCCTGCATGCTGCTCCAGTAAGACACTTGCAGCAGAGCAGCTCATGTTCAGGGTCCAGATGCAGATGTAGGGTAAAAAAACAAAACAAATGTGATGTTCAGTGGGAACTGGAAAGGCAAAAACATGATTTTCCCAACACTGCATGAAAGCATATTTATACAGCTAGAAGAGGGAGCTCTGTTCTGTTTTGTCTTAATATCAGTGTTATCTTGTCCTTGAGGGAACAACGTGAACATTTCTGTAATTTCACTGGGGAAATAAAGTAGTAAAATTATTTTAATGTAAAAATGTGTGTGTGTATAGGATAACCTGTTTTCAATTTGGTCTTAGACTCATCCAGCTCCAGTCTAGCAGCATCTTTGGCTTTTGTCTCAACAGATAAATCCGCTGCAACGTCAACCCCATGAATGCTCCCTCTGATACCATTTTTGAAATTTTTTCCAGAAACCAGAAGTAGAACTTTAGATGAGATGTTATTAATCTCCCGCTCCCCTGTTGAAAAGCACATTCAAAAAAAGCACTATGGTGTCCATCTAGCTACCAACAGACAATAAATACATTGTGTTGTTCAGATGAGCTCTAGGTGAAGTAAACAGGATATTGCTGTTGATAGTCATAAAAAAATTAAGAGTTTCTGAGAGAGAGAGAGAACACTTCTTCTATGTAAAAGACACAAAGGCAAGTCTGTCGGGTGGTTTTTGCATCGGTTTGTGGTTCCCAGGCCATAATGTAAACTGGGATTCCAAACAATTATCCCTTTGGAAGTGTGTGTGGCTTTTGCCTGTTACCCATAGCGAACAGAAGTGGCAATGGTTGATGCTTTCTGACACCTTCCTGTCTATCTTTGTTTTGTTTTCTTGTCAGACGTTAGAAAGTCGCTCTGTATTTGAGAGTTTGGTTTTAGTTTTCTGGTAACATTCACTTCTGAGTTAATCTGAAACACACAGTCTCAGCATAGTTTTGGGGAATAAACTTCAGGGAAAAGTCGTCAAGCTTTCAGTCAGCAATGTATTGTCGGAAATGTAGATACAAGGGGAATCCGGCTTCTTTTTGAAGTTTATATTTTTTCACTCAATCCAAGCTGCCAGGGTGACATTGACAGAGTGCCCGGTGTAAAATCTGTGAGGTGACTCACAAGTGCACTTATGCTCCTCTGTTTTAAATGAAACCAAATGCACTGACATATTTCTTACACATAGTCACCCAGTCATCCTCTTTTCATTAGAATGGGGGAAGACATGTGGCTGTGGAATGATGAAGGTATCTATGCAGATGAGGAGAATCCCAAGTAGGTGAAGCAGACTCAACAGGACAATACAAGTTAATAGGTCTACTTGAAGTGCTTACTTTAATGACAACTTTTGCATTGAGAACAGGTGTATGTGTGTGAGAAAATGAGTTTGTGAGTGAGACTGAGAGAGGGGGAGAAAGCAAACTCGCTGCTAACCCAAAACCTTGCATTAGGTTTGAAGTGCGACTATCATGATGTTCTGAGATGTTTTCATTCCTTATGGATTCTGACGGCATGGGTGATTTCATGGAATTTTTCTTGGATTTTTCTTCTGGAAAACAGATTAGTTCTCTAGCGTGCATACTGGGGTTGGGACCATTGTGGATGATGTTCTTTTAACACAATTCTGGGGGGTAAATATTTTTCAGGTATTTTATTTACATCAAAAGGTGACTTAGCTGTTGGACAAAGAACCTTAATTCCAAAGAGGGTAAAAATGCTAATTTGGGTACCATTTCTGATTTGGATTCTGCACTTCATGGATCTTATTAACGGACAATATTTCTCAAGACATCCACGACACAGACGTAAGTAGTCAACCGACACATTTTGATGTGACCTGATTGAAATGACCTCATTCAACTCCTCTTCATACATGTGTAAAAGCATGGACATTACTATGTGGGTGCAGTAAATTGTACTTTCGGGGAACAATGCGGTCATATATTTTCATGGTTTATACGCGTTGGCTTACTATGTGAACCATACAACACATTGTTAAGTTTGGCTGAGGGTTTGATAAACCTCCTGTTTCTATTCTTGGAACATTAATGTGCCAGGTATAGTAAGTCACTACTCAGGTTTATGAGATTGGCTGTATACATTGAGTAGAGAGCATAATGATGTGTGATAATGTAGTTCTTCCAAAAAAGACTGAAGTTGTATGGGATTCAAGTTTGACCAAATTTCACTTGCACGTGCTCAAGACATGTAACTGCATCCTCTCTTATCAAGGAACACATACACACGTGTGTGAGTGAAAGAACGAGAGAGACAGACACACACAGCCATAACACCAGCTCTTCTCTCCAGGTAGCTTAGTGGTGAGCAGGTTGTGTCATGCTGGCTGCCTGACATGCTCAGCGTTAAACGGCTGCCTGTCCTGTAAGCCCCGCCTCTTCTTCCACTTGAAGCATGATGGGATGCGGGAGAGGGGGACCTGTCTGCTATCCTGCCCCAGAGGTCACTATGGGACACGCTCCCCACATGTCAACACCTGCACCAGTGAGTCATGTGATGGATGAACAACACCGACACTCTTATGGAGTGCTGTGATAATAATGTCATACACAGTGTAATGCCCTGATCATGTATCCACTCTAACCATGGTCCCTGTCGGTGTCTCAGAGTGCAGGGAGGACTGTGTTTCCTGCTTCAACAGGAATTTCTGCACTCACTGTCACCAGGGCCACTACCTGTACAGAGGGAGGTGTGAGAACAGCTGCCCCGAGGGCCTGACCCCAAACGCTGCACTAAGAGAGTGCAATGGTAAGTCTATTACACTACAGCTGAACTGTGATCTTCCTTCATAGTCATAATGTGTTCAAAGTCTGCCTAAAACTAATAAGATCCAGTATTGGTCGGCCAAGAATCTGGGCTTGGATGCATCAAAATCACACATTGTGGAAGAAGACATATAAAGTACATATTTACAGTAGGGAGAGAGATCTATATAGAAATGCGTCTCTAACGTCTATGTCCCTCCGTCCCAGATTGTCTAGTGGGCTGTGAGGTGTGTGTGACAAGGAACACCTGCACCAGGTGTAGAGCAGGACTGTACCTCCTGCATGGCCAGTGCCATCATACCTGCCCAGGGGGGTTTGAGCCTGATAGACAGCTCATGGAGTGCATTTCTCAAGGTTAGTGACTCTCTGTGTTCCCCCATCTCTGTACATGCCATCCCAATAGATCATTGATCGATCACTCTACAATGCAAATTTGAGTGTACATTTTGTGTATCTATCTACCCTACAATGTCATGCCCCCCATCTCTCTCTCAGTACACTGTAAGGTGGGAGAATGGGGAGACTGGGGCCTCTGCTTTCGGAGAGGGAGGGACTACAGGAATTTTGTGGAGGTACGAAGACGAGAGGTCCTACGGCACCCCACCATGTACGGCGACCCCTGCCCCAAAGTCAAAGAGTGGAGGAAATGTGTCATCAAAAGGAGACTGAGTCCAGGTATACTGGTGATCAAAGTGAAATGTTTGACTTATTTCAGTTTTCACTCATCTTGCATTGTCCTCTCCCTTTCCACAGGAAGATCAGATGGCAAAGGCATTAGGCCAACAGAACATTGATGCAAGATCATTGGTGGGAGAAAAATAATAGCAAGTGGCAGATGTGATCCAAAACAGGATGGAAGGACAGGAGGACTGGATTAACTGGTTTGAAAGAGAGACCTCCATTGCCTGAACCTCAGTCGTTTCTGTAGTCAGGAACAGTGTGCAACAATTTATTCCTCTATGTTTGTGACCAGCTGTTGACTTGCCTTGGTTGAGAGACCTTGGAGAAGATAACATTATCATCTGCTCTAGAATTTTGTGTTCAACATGTTTTTGTTCATTACGACATGTCACCCACACGATCCATTCCAGGAAAAGGTCCTTAACTTGATATGGACTGAATTGAGCAGTGTTCAAAAAGCAAAGTGTGTTATTCTAATTAGTTTTTTTTGTTTCTATCATGATGGTGGCTAGCCCACTTGTTCTACATGTGTAGCATTTCTCTGTATAGCAAGTCAATTTGAAACTATTGATTCCTTTTCATGATTGCAATCATTGTTATAGACCTACATAAAATGTTTGTGTAGGAGATTTTATAGTAAAGTACAGTATATTGTCTTCACAAACATGACTGAATTTTTAAAAAATGAACCAAAAAACGTTGTTAGGTGGAAAGCCTACTCCAAAGATGTCTATAGCTAGCTAAATAAAACAAATTATATACAATATGTTCTATACATGTTCTCCTACATTAAGACGGCAGGTAGCCTAGCGGTTGGAGCGTTCAAATCCCTAAACAGACAAAGTGAAAAATCTGTCGATGTGCCCTAGCCCTTGATCATGACTCAGTTCCATTACATTACACATAAGAGTCATTTGACGAAGGCGTGTTCTGTACAGGGATGCTCAATCTGAACAGTAACAAGCGTCGCTTGCTGTAAATTATTGGCAGCATAAGGACCTTATCTTCCATAGCAGAAAAAAATAAAAGGTTATTTGATTGATACACACATTGGTACAGTTAGGGTTAGTGTTCTCATACCGCCATATCTCCATGTTCCAGCGCTTGTTGATGGAAAACAGACAGCTATCTAGCATGCTCCGAACACCTGTGTGTAATGTACATGTGCAACTCGGGAAGTGTAGTTTTTTTCGGTTGGAGACACTCATAGCTGTATGGATCTGTGCAAAACTGCTACTGTAGGTGTAACTTTTTTTAGTTGAAGGATACTTTCTCGCTGATGAAAGCTAAGGGACATATGTTTCAAAAGCGGTATTGCAAGCGATGAAAACGTTAAAACACAGTGTCGGGATTGTAGTTCACACGAGGCAGTCGTGGGCAAAGCTGATGCCTGAGAACTGTAAGGAGAACGCATAATGCTGCCTAGAGTTTTCAATAGCTAGATGTGCCCTTGAGCAAGGCACTTAAACTTGATTGCTCCATGTTCGTTTCTGATAATGGCTGGCCGTGACCCTATTCTCCGAGGGTGTCTCAGGGAGTTGGGATATCAAAAAACACATTTCAATTTCACACATGCATATAATAGCTGACACACTTGTACATGAAACAGGACAAATATAAGCACCCACATGTTATACGCAATCAATAAAACATGAGGCCATGTGTTAATGCCAATTTATCATGGTTGTGATGTGGTCATAGCCACGAGGAGAAGCTGGAAAATAAAACCACCCACACGTTATGCTATATAATCAACCTCCTCCGACGCTTGAGGTGGCAGACAGACCACGCAACGTCATCCCGTTACGTGTATGAATACACGGAAGGAGCAGGAACGTCAGTATTTTGCTTTGTTTTGGTAGAAGATATTTTAGTGATTACCTAGCGTTTATAGGTCGAAAACGATCAATAATTTGCGAATTATCTAAAAACATCACTGAGCGATGGTCAAACGCTATTCATGACAGGTGAGTGTGGAGGAAATTCGCTCGAGGTAGAAGACAGTCAAGCGGTGTGTCACTGACAACTGTGGCCTCCGAAGCTAACAGTAATTTGAAAGCAAAGCTTGTCAACAAGAAATGGCTACTGTACAGAAGCTAACTAGTTTGATGGCGACATCATACTATTGATGTGTGTATTTAGTATCTAGCTATGTTCTTTATGGTGATTGTCCTGTTCGCTTTAGATTAGCAAAATGGCTAACGTTATAGCAACATACCCTCTCTAATTATAACTAACCCGTGTTTTTATCTCTCTGGGAAAGAGTCCTGTCTCTTTTCAACAATATTTTTTTTCCATATAGAAAGGAACTTTGAGAGAATACAGAATTTACCCTAATGTCATCCCAGTAACTGCGCTTGAGAGAGTAAGTACATTTTTTTTCCATCATAGTAATTAGGGCAATATGATTGACACAAAATATTCTAGCCAGCTAAATCATCTGAAATTCACATTTGAGATATTTAGGCGTATTGCTAATTGAGACTCTTGTGACAGCTTGTATGTGATTTTGTTCAACTGGGAGCTGAGAATATTGCTTAAAATTAGTCCGCAGGACTGTGTCTTTTTCTGTCTCTCAGCATTAGCTTAACGATCTGTCTTTTTCTGTGTCTCAGCATTAGCTTAATGATCTGTCTCCCCCCTCAGCATGGCGAGCTGTGGTGAGGTAGACCACACTGTGGACTCTGTGTCCTCTAAGGTGGAAGATGGAGGGGACGCCTTTACTGGTGACTCCCCCACCTCCCCTAAACCTTCGGCCAACCCCTTGCCGGAGTGTGCCATCTGCCTCCAGACTTGTGTCTACCCGGTTCGTCTGCCCTGCTGCCACGTCTTCTGCTTCCTGTGCGTTAAAGGAGCCTCCTGGCACAGCAAGCGCTGTGCTCTCTGCAGACAGGAAGTACCTGAGGACTTCCTGGAGCATCCCACCCTGCTGTCCCCAGAGGAGCTGAAGGCAGCAGCTGCAGGGGGGCGAGGAGGAGCCGGGCCGAGGAACGCTGGGGGAGACAATGCCTGGTACTACGAGGGGAGGAATGGATGGTGGCAGTATGACGAGAGGACCAGCCGTGAGCTGGAGGACGCCTTGGCCAAGGGCAGGAAGCGTGCCGAGATGCTGATTGCTGGCTTCCTGTACGTGGCTGACCTGGAGAACATGGTGCAGTACCGCCGCAACGAGCACGGTCGCCGCCGCCGCATGAAGCGTGACATGGTGGACATTCCCAAAAAGGGTGTAGCCGGACTCAGACTGGACCCTGACCCCGCCCCGCCAGTAGTTGCCATGGCAGCTGTTCTGGTCACAACAGCGACAGTGGAGCGGTCAAGCTCTGCTGACGGGGAGGATGTGACTGGACGGTCACAGGCAGGTCGCTCAGGGGTTCTCATCCCAGCTCCTCCTGTCAGACCCCCTACAGTCCTGGGGGCCCACCCTGCCACCCCAGCCTTCATCTCCCTGGAAGACTCTCTGTCCCAGCTCCTCATCAGCCAACCAGAGGGGGAAGTAGAGGAGGATGAAGAGGAGGTAGCTTCAAGCATGAGCCAGGCGTACGAGTCAGCACCTGGTAGCAGTGAGGATGAGGATGGTGGTGGTGATGAGGTAGGCCAGGGGTGGGACAGGGAGAGGAGGGGACGAGAAGTAGGAGTTCGACGGAGGACCAGATACAGACTCCTACAGCGGTGGCTCAGGGAGGTCCAGCCTGACAGACTGCCACCTGGTGGTGGGTCCTCCAGCGGAGGCCTTACTGTGCGCTCACGCAGCCCTGACGGTCAGTGCAGTGTCACTGAGGTGTGACCACAACTGGACCACTGTCTCTGCACTCATCCCGGCTCAGCAAAAAAAACGCATTCACTTCATGCCCATGGTGGTAGTGAAGAACCCAGGGGAAGATAGCAGATCAGCCATTTCCATTACATATACAGTTCAGTCAGGCACATATGCTAATCAATAGTTTATAATAAAATGTCAGCCAGCAAGATTATGCAACATTGCACACAATGAAATAGCCCATACTGCTCCACTGTCTGCCACTGTAGCCATTTGAGCCCATGTTAACCATGCGTTGGTACTAAATATTTGAAGAGAAATGGTGAAAGGATAAAGGTTTGAGATTTGGAGGGGACTTAACCTTTTAAATGTAGCATCCCATCTCTAACCGGAGGCAAAAAATAAATATCTTGTTTTGTTGTACATTGTTTTTTGCTGTAAGAAATGTATTTTCTCATCTCTATTGAGTGTGTGTGTGTGTGCGTGCTCTTTTGTCTGTGTATTGAGGTCATATTCCATCTTAATATAAAAAGTGTGTGCTTGTGTTGTGTGTGAAAGGTGATGAGAGCCTACTGGTAGAGAGGTCTTGAGTGTAGAGACGAGTGACGATTTCTATTACTTGTTCTAGTATTCTATGGAAACTGTGGATGGGAGATGTATTGTGAGTGCTAATGAGTCTGTTTTGAAGTTTGAACCTATTATTTGAACTCTTCTGTCAACAAAAAAGTTTTTTTGACTTATTTAATATGATTTAACATGTGTGTGTGGTCTCTTTGTTTAACTGTGTTTTTGCAAAAACAATAAAGTTTGTCTTTGACATTAATTGAAAAGTCATGAGTTCAATGTTATTGGTAACTTAATGGGAATATGACAATTATTGGAAGGTGATAGCTATTACATATGCATATGATTTTGGGTGATACAATATGCTCAGTGTGCATGAGTGTTGTGACTCAGCATTGTGAATTTACACTCACAAGGTTTTTTTTATTCAACATTTTTGACCAGGCAGGTCAATTAAGACCAAATTCTAACATCAGCTCAGTAGGTGGAAATGATGGGAAATGCTATATCAGGAGACTTCCTCACTCAGATGAAAAATTACAAAATGAAACGGATGTTGATGGAAAAAGATGGTTAACCTGTGGTTACTTGGAGGCATGAGACAAACGCAATGACTCGTCTTTTCATCAAGTATTAAGCAGAAACCTTTGCATGACAAAGACACTACTTGTTTGGAGTTACTCTATTCCTCCTGCCTCTGACCATACAGAATGACTAAGCAGCAGGAAAATGAGGGAATTGTTTTGCAAACAAACTGATTGGATGAAAATTGTGTAGATGTTTCCCTGGATTCATTTGGTGTGTGGATCTTGATGAGCCTGTGGATAAGCTTTTTATGGCGGTTTTGGAGCAGTGGCTACTTCTTTGCTAGGTGGCCTTTCCGGTTATCTCGATATAGGACTCGTTTTATGGGGATATAGATACTTTTGTAACTGTTTTCCGACAGCATCTTCACAAGGTCCTTTGCTGTTGTTCTGCAATTGATTTACACTTTTCGCACCAAAGTATGTTCATCTCTAGGAGACAGAACGCATCTCCTTCCTGAGCGGTATGATGGCTGCGTGGTCCCATGATGTTACTACTTGCATATTATTCTTTGTACGTACTGGTGAAAGTGGTATTTTCAGGCGTTTGGAAATTGCTCCCAAGGATGAAACAGACTTGTGGAGGTCTACAATTTTTTGGCTGGTTTCTTTTGATATTCCCATGATGTCAAGCAAAGAGGCACTGGGTTTGAAGGTAGGCCTTGAAATACATCCACATGTACACCTCCAATTGTCTCAAATGATGTCAATTAGCCTATCAGAAGCTTCTAAAGCCATGACATCCTTTTCTGGAATTCTTTAAGCTGTTTAAAGGCACAGTCAACTTAGTGTATGTAAACTTCTGATCCACTGGAATTGTGATACAGTGAATTATAAGTGAAATAATCTGTCTGTAAACAATTGTTGGAAAAATGACTTGTGTCATGCACAAAGTAGATGTCCTAACCGACTTGCCAAAACTATAATTTGTTAACAAGAAATCTGTGGATTGGTTGAAAAACTAGTTTTAATGACTCCAACCTAAGTGTATGTAAACTTCCGATTTCAACTGCACATAGTCATTGAACACTGGTCACTTTAATAGTGTTTTATGTATATACTGTGTTCCAGTCATGTCTAATCCTATATCATTTATTTAATATTTATTTATGGATTATGTGTGTATTGTTTTTTATTTTATTGCTTGGTATTACTGCACTGTTGGAGCTAGAAACACAAGCATTTCGCTGCACCTGCAATAACATCTGCAAATCTGTGTATGTGATGTCTAACTCCACCCACACGGTGTGCTCCTGCAGTCTTCTCAGCAGCTTTGCCCCGCTCAAAGATAACCACCAGAGTCTGTGGTGATGTAGGTGGGTGCTTTCGTGGCTATGGCCTGTGTGGTCAAATCGCTATTCGTGACAGCTGCGTAATGATAGACGCCTCCAGCAACAGAACATACAGTAATTTCGGAAAGTATTCAGACCCCTTGCCTTTTTCCACATTCTGTTATGTTACAACCTTATTCTAAAATTAATTCAATTAAACATGTTCCTCATCAATTTACACACAATACCCCATACATTTTTTTTCAAATGTATATATAAAAAAAACTGAAATACCTTATTTGCATAAGTATTCAGACTTTTTGCTATGAAACTTGAAATTGAGCTCAGGTGCCTCCTGTTTCCATTGATCATCCTTGGGATGTTTCCAGCTGTGGTAAATGCAATTGATTGGACATGATTTGGAAAGGCACACACCTGTCTATATAAGGTCCCACAGTTAACAGTGCATGTCAGAGCAAAAACAAAAGCCATGAGTTCGAAGGAATAGTCTGTTAAGTTCAGACATAGGATTGTGTTGAGTCACAGATCTGGGGAAGGGTAACCAAAAATGTTTGCAGCATTGAAGGTCCCAAAAAACACAGTGGCCTCCATCATTCTTAAATGGAAGAAGTTTGGAACCACCAAGACTCTTCCTAGAGCTGGCCGCCCGGCCAAACTGAGCAATCGGGGGAGAACGGCCTTGGTCAGGGAGGTGACCAAGAGCCCGATGGTTCCTCTGACAGAGCTCCAAAATACCTCCGTGCAGATGGGAGAATCTTCCAGAAGCACAACCATCTCTGCAGCACACCACCAATCAGGCCTTTATGGTAGAGTGGCCAGACGGAAGCCACTTCTCAGTAAAAGGCACATGACAGCCCACTTGGAGTTTCACAAAAGGCACCTAAAGACTCTCAGAATCTCTGGTCTGATGAAACCAAGATTGAACCCTTTGGCCTGAAAGCCAAGCGTCACGTCTGAAAGAAACCTGGCACCATTCCTACGGTGAAGCATGGTGGTGGCAGCATCATGCTGTGGGGATGTTTTTCAGCAGCAGGGACAATGAGACTTGTCAGGATCGAGGGAAAGATGAACGGAGCAAAGTACAGAGAGATCCTTGATGAAAACCTGCTCCAGAGCGCCCAGGACCTCGGACTTTGGCGAAGGTTCACCATCCAACAGGAAAACAACCCTGAGCACAGAGCCAAGACAACGCAGGAGTGGCTTCAGGACAAGTCTCTGAATGTCTTTGAGTGGCCCAGCCAGAGCCCGGACTTGAACCCAATCGAACATCTCTGGAGACCTGAAAATAGCTGTACCGCGACGCTCCACATCCAACCTGACAGAGCTTGAGAGGATCTGCAGAGAAGAATAGAAGAATCTCCCCAAATACAGAGGTACCAAGCTTGTAGCGTCATACCCAAGAACACTCAAGGCTGTAATCTCTGCCAAAGGTGCTTCAACAAGGTACTGAGTAAACGGTCTGAATAATAATGTAATGTAACAAAATGTGGAATAGTTTGAATAGTTTCCGTGTGCACTGTATATGCCATTATGCAATACATCCTCAGTACACCTGTACAAATCACACACCATGATGTACTTTGTGTTCAAATCAAAGTTTATTTGTCACGTGTGCCGAATACAACAGGTGTATTCTTACTTACAGGCTCTAACCAATAGTGCGGAGGGAAAAAAAAGTATGTGTGTGTGTGTGTGTGTAGGTAAGTAAAGAAATAAAACAACAGTAAAAAGACATTTGAAAATAAGAGTAGGAAGGCTATATACAGACACCGGGTAGTCAGGCTTATTGAGGTAGTATGTACATGTAGGTATGGTTAAAGTGACTATGCATATATGATGAACAGAGAGTAGCAGTAGCGTAAAAAGAGGGGTTGGCGGGTGGTGGGACACAATGCAGATAGCCCGGTTAGCCAATGTGTGGGAGCACTGGTTGGTCGGGCCAATTTAGGTAGTATGTACACGAATGTATAGTTAAAGTGACTATGCATATAAGATAAACAGAGAGTAGCAGCAGCGTAAAATAGTGTTTGGGGGGGGCACACAATGCAAATAGTCCGGGTAACCGTTGGTTACCTGTTCAGGAGTCTTATGGCTTTGGGGTAAAAACTGTTGAGAAGCCTTTTTGTCCTAGACTCGGCACTCCGGCACCGCTTGCCATGAGGTAGTAGAGAGTACAGTGTATGAATGGGGTGGCTGGGGTCTTTGACAATTTTCAGGACCTTCCTCTGACACCGGAGAGGTCCTGGATGGCAGGCAGCTTTGCCCCAGTGATGTACTGGGCCGTACGCACTACCCTCTGAAGTGCCTTGCGGTTCGAGGTTGCATCACTGCCGTACCAGGCAGTGATGCAACCGGTCAGGATGCTCTCGATGTTGCAGCTGTAGAACCTTTTGAGGATCTCAGGACCCATGCCAAATCTTTTTAGTTTCCTGAGGGGGAATAGGCTTTGTTGTGCCCTCTTCACAACTGTCTTGGTGTGTTTGGACCATTCTAATTTGTTGTTGATTTGAACACCAAGGAATTTGAAGCTCTCAACCTGCTCCACTACAGCCCCGTCGATGAGAATGGGGACGTGCTCGGTGGTCCTTTTCCTGTAGTCCACAATCATCTCCTTGGTCTTGGTTACGTTGAGGGATAGGTTGTTATTCTGGCACCACCCGGCCAGGTCTCTGACCTCCTCCCTATAGGCTGTTTCATCGTTGTCGGTGATCAGGCCTACCACTGTTGTGTCGTCAGCAAACTTAATGATGGTGTTGGAGTTGTGCTTGGCCATGCAGTCGTGGGTGAACAGGGAGTACAGGAGGGCACTGAGCACGCACCCCTGGGGAGCTCCAGTGTTGAGGATCAGTGTGGCAGATGTGTTGCTACCTACCCTCACCACCTGGGGGCGGCCCGTCAGGAAGTCCAGGATCCAGTTGCAGAGGGAGGTGTTTAGTCCCAGGTTCCTTAGCTTAGTGATGAGCTTTGAGGGTACTATGGTGTTGAATGCTGAGCTGTAGTCAATGAATAGAATTCTCACATAGTGTGTTCTCAGACATTCAGTTTGTACTTGTATTTATTTAGCTTTAATTTATGATAGACACTGTCATTGTTGTAGTTATTGTTGTTCTCATATGCCAACAATTGTTTTTTAGGGCAAGTAAGAGGCAACTCTGACCTCTAATGGCTGAACTTATAAAGCATAATGCATTTCCAGCCATAGTATGTAATGCAATTAAACATTTTAGATGAGAGCCATGTGAAAGACATACTGTATATAGATGTTATTATGGTCACCGGGTGATAAATATAGAAATTCAACACACTTATGATGCCAATGTGAAAGATACATGGGGAGAGAAAAAGAGAGAGTGATGATGGAGGAGGAAAGAGGAAGGTGGTTGGAGTGGGAGGGAGTGAGAGAAGGAGACAGGAAGATGAGAAAGTGAGAGAGAGCAATGAGGGATAGGAAGAAGAGAGGGGGGTGGAGAAAGAGGTAGAGTGAAAGAATGATGACGGAATAAGAACGTGAGTGAGCAATCAGTGGGAGAGAGGAAGGGATGGAAAAAAATAGGGATGATGAAAGAGAACCGGGTAAAAGAGTTAATCTTAGGTACGTATGCACTAGGCCAGACATAGCCCTGAATATATACATACATACATACATACGGACGGACGGACGGATGGACGGACGGACGGACAGACAGACAGACAGAGAAGATGGACAGACGGAGAGACAGAGGGAAGATGGACAGACAGACAGGCAGACAGAGGGGAGACAGAGAGAGAGGGAAGACAGGCAAAAGTAATTTAACTCTCCCATAACCCATGTAGTCTACACCCTATCATGTCCCCCCTCTCTCTGCATGCAATATACCGGGATACAACCCCCAGTTCTACAGGAATAGTTGGATTGTTCTTGTCTATCTGACTCCCACCACCCTGTAGTTCAAGAGCACAATTGTTTTTGTGTGTGTTATTCTTTGCAACCTTGTTTTGCTTGGGATGGGACTGTTATTTCTTGTTTAATGCTTAGGGGCTGTGTATTACTTACATTGTGAGTTATGTTCTGTTGATACGTTGAGACATGTTTGAGCTAATCCATTCTATTTTGGTCGATTTATCTATTAAAACCAAATTTCCATTAGGTAAGAGTTAAGTTTGCATGCCTGTAAGTTTGCGTACGTATGTGTGCATGCATGCGTTCGTTTGTGTGTGTGCATGTGTGTGTGTGGTTGTTGGTAGTCTATTTCCAGTGGTAGAACAGACATGGATGCGGTCAGATTCACAGACGTGTCTGTAGTCTCGGCCCAATAGGAACCAGCATGACCTCATTCTACTGTAACCATCATCCGCTTTAAACCATTAATACTCTGATGGCATCCCACTGTGAAAACAGTGCCACTACGAACATTAAAAACTCTCAGATGTCACCCACCGGCTATGATTTTATTTTAGGAATAAGGCCTGTTTTTCTTTTGAAGCCAGGAGGCTAGTATCAGCTACATTTATGCCTTTACTAGACTATGGGGATATTTTATTTTTATGCTTCCACTCAGTGTTTGAGATCAATTGACACCCTTTACCATGGCACATTGAGATTTATTTTAAACTGCAAAACCCTTACGCACCACTGCACTTTGTATACCAGGTTGGGCTAGCCTCATTCACTGATATACTTTTATTTACAAAGCCATTTTGGGTTTACTACCATTTTATTTTGGCATTTTTATTGTTCAGAAATGTAGTGGGTACTCTCTTCGTTCGCAGGACTTTATCCTGCTAACTGTGCCAAATGTCCGAACTGAATTTGGTAAAAGGGCTTTTATGTACTCTGTGCCATCGGCTTGGAATGCCTTACAAAATACTTTTAAACTGGAAGAACTTGTCCCGATTGGTGATTTTAAATCACTGATGAAGGATTTTGAGACTGATTCCCTGACCTGTCAATGTTTTTAATTGGCTGTTTTATGATTTTGTTATACTCTTGTGAATTTTATGGTTTTTACTAGATTACTAGAATAGTTTTTCATGTTGTCTGTCTGTAGTTGTGTAATGAGTTGGCGCTGCCTATCCAGGATGCTCTTGAAAAAGTGATTTTAAACCTAAATGAGCTCTTCCTGGTTAAATTAAAGGTTAAATAAAAAAATAAAAAAATGATCACCTTCCTATGCTCATAAATATCTCAACCTATGACACAGTTCTGGACATCATATAATTATTTCTAGTTTATCGTCCACCATGCATGTTACATTAACCAAGGCACTGTAGCAGTGGTAACATGGAAGCATAAACAGAGAAAAAAATGACAGAATGAATTAATAGAGATTTGAGTGTGTGATTGAGTATGACAGAAATAAATGGAGCTAGTCTGATGAAGGATAGAAGAGAGGACAGAGAGAAAGTGTGAGGGAGAAACAGGTAACTGGCCAAAAGAAAGGGAACACCAACATAAAGTGTCTTAATAAGGTGTTGGGCCACCACGACCAATCTGTTGTCAGGCCTCCTGCTGGTTGTAGGGGTCTCATCTTCCTACGTGGTAATTGCTTGAACAGGGTCAGCTGTCCCTTCAGCCTGTTGCACACAGACTGACAGGGTCAGATTCAAACCCTGCAGCTCTACTCAGAATCCTACAGGTCAGGAAGCCAACAAGACAGCCTGTCTGAACACATTCCCTCATAACTCACATAGCATCATACTGTACACCGCACATGCTGCATTGGGACTGTTGCTAGCTCACTGTGAGAGAGTTAGCTTCTCGCTTGGCCAAAGTCAAGTTCACTTGTTTTTTTTACATTTAAATAGTTGCATGTTCACTTCTCTCAACTCTAAGTATGTTTTTTAAGAGCCACCAGATACAGTACTATGAATATTCCCTAATGGTACATACTGTATAGTTTAAATTGACTTTGCCCTGGGCAGGGGCGTCACCAAAGCTCAGTAGTTGTCTGTGCAAAAACCATTAGCTTACTGTTGCTATGGCTGCTATTTCCATATATGTTTTATTATGTGATAAAGTTGAAGTCGGAAGTTTACATATACTTAGGTTGAAGTCATTAAAAGTAGTTTTTAAACCACTCCACAAATTTCTTGTTAACAAACTATAGTTTTGGCAAGTCGGTTAGGACATCTACTTTGTGCATGACACAAGTCATTTTTCCAACAATTGTTTACAGACAGATTATTTCACTTATAATTCCCTGTATCAAAATTCCAGTTGGTCAGAAGTTTACATACACTAAGTTGACTGTGCCTTTAAACAGCTTGGAAAATTCCATAAAATTATGTCATGGCTTTAGAAGCTTCTGATAGGCTAATTGACATCATTTGAGTCAATTGGAGGTGTACCTGTGGATGTATTTCAAGGCCTACCTTCAAACTCGGTGCCTCTTTGCTTGACATCATGGGAATATCAAAGGAAATCAGCCAAGACCCCAGAAAAAAAATTGTAGACCTCCACAAGTCTGGTTCCTCCTTGGGAGCAATTTCCAAACGCCTGAAGGTACCATGTTCATCTGTTCAAACAATAGTACGCAAGTATAAACACCATGGGACCAAGCAGCTGTCATACCGCTCAGGAAGGAGATGCATCCTGTCTCCTAGAGATGAACGTATTTTGTTGTGAAAGGTACATATCAATCCCAGAACAACAGCAAAGGACCTTGTGAAGATGCTGAAGGAAACAGGTACAAAAGTATCTATATCCACAATGAAACGAGTCCTATGTCGACATAACCTGAAAGGCCGCTCAGCAAGGAAGAAGCCACTGCTCCAAAACAATCATAAAAAGCCAGACTACGGTTTGCAACTGCACATGGGGACAAAGATCGAACTTCTTGGAGAAATGTCCTCTGGTCTGATGAAACAAAAATGGAAATGTTTGACCATAATGACCATTGTTATGTTTGGAGGAAAAAGGGGGAGGCTTGCAAGCCGAAGAACACCATCCCAACCGTGACTTGAGGGAGTGGCAGCATCATGTTGTGGGAGTGGCAGCATCATGTTGTGGGGGTGCTTTGCTGCAGGAGGGACTGGTGCACATCACAAAATAGATGGCATCATGAGGGTGGAAAATTATGTGGATATATTGAAGCAACATCTCAAGACATCAGTCAGGAAGTTAAAGCTTGGTTGCAAATGGGTCTTCCAAAGGGACAATCACCCCAAGCATACTTCCAAAGTTGTGGCAAAATGGCTTAAGGACAACAAAGTCAAGGTATTGGAGAGCCATCACAAAGCCCTGACCTCAATCCCATAGAAAATTTGTGGGCAGAACTGAAAAAGCGTGTGCGAGCAAGGAGGCCTACAAACCTGACTTAGTTACACCATCTCTGTCAGGAGGAATGGGCCAAAATTCACCCAACATATTGTTGGAAGCTTGTGAAAGGCTACCCGAAACATTTCACCCAAGTTAAACAATTTAAAGGCAATGCTACCAAATACTAATTGAGTATGTAAACTTCTGACCCACTGGGAATGTGATGAAAGAAATAAAGGCTGAATAAATCATTCTCTCTACTATTATTCTGACATTT
The DNA here is from genome assembly GCF_045791955.1 of Oncorhynchus clarkii lewisi. Taxonomy (NCBI): domain Eukaryota; kingdom Metazoa; phylum Chordata; class Actinopteri; order Salmoniformes; family Salmonidae; genus Oncorhynchus; species Oncorhynchus clarkii. The sequence goes on along the minus strand of NC_092150.1, from coordinate 70,035,710 downwards.
CACCTCCTTAAAATAAAGTGGTGATCCTAACTGACCTAAGACAGCAAATTTTTACGAGGATGAAATGTCTGGAATTGTGAAAAACTGAGTTAAATGTATTTGGCGAAGGTGTATGTAAACTTCTGACTTCAACTGTATATGTTAGATGTGTAAATTATATATCTCAGAGGTGTGATATATGCTAGATATGTTGACATATGTCAGATGTGTATAGTCAGACAGTAGTGAATGATTTTGCCACCTAAGCTAACCTCAGCTAAGCCTTCTCAGGTTGACCTGTCTCTGGGGAACATTCAGATTGATCTCTGGCTCTGGGCCAATGGCATAATATCTGGTGCCCTCCCTGGTTCTACCATAGTAAGCCTGTACTACAAATTGGGATATTATACAGCATGTGGTGGTCACAAAACTATGCTGATATTATATACACTGAGTGTAGAAAACATTAGGAACACCTGCTCTTTCCATGACATCGTCTGACCAGGTGAATCCAGCTGACAGCTGATCTCTTATTGATGTCACCTGTTAAAACCACTTCAATCAGTGTAGATGAAGGGAATGAGACATGTTAAATAAGGATTTTTAAGCCTGGAGACAATTGAGACATGGATTGTGTATCTGTGCCATTTAGAGGGTGAATGGGCAAGACAAAATATTCAAGTGCCTTTGAACGTGGTTTGGTAGTAAGTGCCAGGTGCACCGTTTGGAGGGTGTCAAGAACTGCAATGGTGGTTGGATTTTCACGCTCAACAGTTTCCTGTGTGTATAAAGAATGGTCCACCACCCAAAGGACATCCAGCCAAGTTGACACAACTGTTAGAATCAACATGGGCCAATATCCCTGTGGAACGCTTTCAAATCCTTGAAGAGTCCATGCCCCGACGAATTGAGTATGTTCTGAGGGTGAAAGGGGTGCAACTCAAAACAAAAGTTTATTTGTCACATGCGCTGAATACAACAGGTGTAGTAGACCTTACAGTAAAATGCTTACTTACAGGCTCTAGCCAATTGTGCAAAAAAGGTATTAGGTGAACAATAGGTAAGTAAAGAAATAAAACAACAGTAAAAATACAGGCTATATACAGTAGCGAGGCTTTAAAAGTAGCGAGGCTACATACAGACACCGGTTAGTCAGACTGATTGAAGTAGTATGTACAGTGGGGCAAAAAAGTATTTAGTCAGCCACCAATTGTGCAAGTTCTCCCACTTAAAAAGATGAGAGAGGCCTGTCATTTTCATCATAGGTACACTTCAACTATGACAGACAAAATGAGAAAAAAAATCCAGAAAATCACATTGTAGGATTTGTAATGAATTTATTTGCAAATTATGGTGGAAAATAAGTATTTGGTCAATAACAAAAGTTTATCTCAATACTTTGTTATATACCCTTTGTTGGCAATGACAGAGGTCAAATGTTTTCTGTAAGTCTTCACAAGGTTTTCACACACTGTTGCTGGTATTTTGGCCCATTCCTCCATGCAGATCTCCTCTAGAGCAGTGATGTTTTGGGGCTGTGGCAGGGCAACACGGACTTTCAACTCCCTCCAAAGATTTTCTATGGGGTTGAGATCTGGAGACTGGCTAGGCCACTCCAGGACCTTGAAATGCTTCTTACGAAGCCACTCCTTCGTTGCCCGGGCAGTGTGTTTGGGATCATTGTCATGCTGAAAGACCCAGCCACGTTTCATCTTCAATGCCCTTGCTGATGGTAGGCTTTGTTACTTTGGTCCCAGCTCTCTGAACTTGCACAATTGGTGGCTGACTTACTTACTTTTTTGCCCCACTGTACATGTAGATATGGTTAAAGTGACTATGCATATATGATGAACAGAGAGTAGCAGTAGCGTAAAAGAGAGGTTGGCGGGTGGTGGGTGGGACACAATGCAGATAGCCCGGTTAGCCAATGTGCGGGAGCACTGGTTGGTCGGCCTAATTGAGGTAGTATGTACATGAATGTATAGTTAAAGTGACTATGCATATGTGATAGACAGAGAGTAGCAGCAGCGTAAAAGAGGGGTTGGGGGGTGCACACAATGCAAATAGTCCGGGTAGAGATTTGATTACCTGTTCAGGAGTTTTATGGCTTGGGGGTAAAAACTGTTGAGAGGCCTTTTTGTCCTAGACTTGGCACTCTGGTACCGCTTGCTATGCGGTAGTAGAGAGAACAGTCTATGACTGGGGTGGCTGGGGTCTTTGACAATTTTTAGGGCCTTCCTCTGACACTGCCTGGTGTAGAGGTCCTGGATGGCAGGCAGCTTAACCCCAGTGATGTACTGGACCGTACGCACTACCTCTGTAGTGCCTTGCGGTCGGAGGCTGAGCAATTGCCGTACCAGGTAGTGATGCAACCAGTCAGGATGCTCTCGATGTTGCAGCTCAATATTAGGAAGGTGTTCCTAATGTTTAGTACACTCAGTGTACTTATATTCTGTGTCCATTTTGTTTTGTATTCAAGACTAATTTCAGACTGTTCCATATTTGCAAAATAAATAAAATATTTAGTGTATCAAAGGCCTTTGACTTCGACAGATAAACACCTCCAATGGTCATTTATACAGTACTCTGTAGTCTACTATGAATCAAGTGCCATGAAGTTAGAATGTTTTAATCTATAGATATACTGACAGGATTAGAGAAGTTTGTTTCTAAGATTTAGAATTTAGAGCAAGTTTATCTCATAGTAAAAGCCCATTTAGTACCTTATACATACTAAGAGCCCAGATTCAGTGAAAGGATGAGTTGATTCAGTTTCAGGTCTCAGTTTTGAACCCGTTATTCTTGTCTCATTCCAACCTGTCAGTCTCCCTAAAAGACTGAAGCGCTGACATCATATCTGCCTTTATCCCATAGCCTAGAGAATCCAACTCTTTCTGTAATCCAGCTCTCACTCATTCTAGCTACCCCCCTCTTCACCCCCCCATCACTCACTCGTAATGGACACGACAAGATGAGCCAGTCACAGCAGGGTGCTTGTGTGTGTGTGTGTGTGTGTGTGTGTGTGTGTGTGTGTGTGTGTGTGTGTGTGTGTGTGTGAGTCGGTGTGTGTTCGTGCGTGTGCGTGTGTGTGAGTGTGCCTGTGTGTGTGTGTGTGTGTGTGTGTGTGTGTGTGTGTGCCACATGAGGCTGCTGAAGGGAGAATGGTTCATAATAATGTCTGTAATGGAGTGAATGGAATGTTATCAAACACATGGAGATTTGGTGTCTGATTCAGCCATTACTATGAGCCCGTCCTCCCCAGTTAAGGTGCCACCGGCTGCCTGTGGTGTGCTCCAATTTGGACAACCGGGCACGATGACACACCCAGACCCCCTCCACAGAAACCAAATTGGATCGTCATTCATCACGCGTAAAGTGGTCGATTATAGTCCCCTCTGCCAGGCAACACACTCACTAATCCCACGAGAGCTCCCATTGCTTGTTTTGAAAGCCGAGCCCCTAGCCCGGATCTCCTTTCAAAGGGATGTTTTTGGGCCCCTTTCTATTTTCATGGGGTGGCTGAGATTCTGAAAGACCCTTAGTGGTCCTCCCAGTTTTCCTTGATCGGGTATTTGAGCTGGACACCTCAATTGGGCCGACGTGGGCACTGACAACTTGGACAGACTGACGGTGATAAGAAAGAGTTAGACCGTGATATTGGTCTTCTTTGGCGGCTGGTACCAGGTGTCAACGACATAAAGTGGGTTAAACAAGGAGGTTTGGAGTGGTGGCTTTGTACACCGTATTTTATTATGCCTAACTCAGAGTAGATTTGAAAATGTCAATTTTTTTTATTTCTAAGATACTGTAGATGTCCTACAGGAGGGAATAGTGATTGTGGGATTGGACAAAATACATTTTGGGTCGTTCCACCATTTTGGTGCCTTTGGGGAGGTGTAACTTGCTCAATAAAACTTTGATTTCACTTAATTGGAACATTCTGTCACTGTAGCGGTGCGTGGGTAAAATCACATGGGAAACAAAGCCATATTGCATACCTATACATTGTTTGCTCTATAACTTGTTAGTTCATATGCCTTGCGACCATGATATATAGGCCTAAGGCAGAGACAAAAAAGAAGACACAGTGGCAGAATAAATTAAACCACACCTTTGTTTCATCACAAAACTGGCGAGCTGCCTCTGTCCAGTGAGGTCCACAAAGAATTTTGCATGTAACAAACAGTTACATGGTCAAGCAAGTTAACGTTTCTGACATTTTCGGACTACTAAACAACTATTGATATAGAATCACAGAGTTACCGCAAGTCACAAAGAAAAATGGGCTGCCTCCACTGTTCCAGCATCACTTCAATTTCAACATTTCAACATCATCAAATCACCAATGCTTAGTCTAATACAATGACAACAATTTAGTCGAATCAACGCAAGCTAAATATGATGTGGCTGTCCATGGTTCTGATTTCTGTGTGTGTGTGTGAGTGTGTGTGTGTGTGTGTGTGTGTGTGTGTGTGTGTGTGTGTGTGTGTGTGTGTGTGTGTGTGTGTGTGTGTGTGTGTGTGTGTGTGTGTGTGTGTGTGTGTCTGTGTGTGTGTGTGTGTGTGTATGTGTTTTGTGCAAGTAGAATAAACATGTTGACTCACCGTACTTGTAGAGAAACGCCAATGCCATCCTCCTCTGTTTCATGTTGACGAAACGGTCTATAACTCTGTCATACAGTACACACTTTTAGTTTTTGTTGTTCTAAGCTACCTGGCTAAAATGCTTGCACTCTAACCCAACTTTCTTTCATGGGCAACAATGAGCCAGCTAGTTAACATTAGCCTACTACATCTAGCTACATAGAATCGCCGTCATAATCATTGACCGGTACGGAGAATTAAGTAAAACCACAAGTCCAAATCCCTATCTCCATCCATGGCTAATTTAGAAAAGGGCCAATTTTTGCTAGCTAGCTAGCCACCGGAGGACAACAATACAACGAGATGCATGTTTTTCATGTCAATGGCTTTTTGCTCTCGATGTGATCAAATCAAATCTAAAGTCATGCCCTGATCTGTTTCACCTGTCCTTGTGATTGTCTCCACCCCCTCCAGGTGTCTCTTATTTTCCCCAATGTATTTATAATGCAAATAGTCTGGGTGGCCGTTTGATTAAATGTTTAGGAGTTTTATGGCTTGGGGGTAGAAGCTGTTTAGAAGCCTCTTGGACCTAGACTTGGCGCTCCAGTACCTCTTGCCATGCGGTAGCAGAGAAAACAGTCTATGGTTAGGGTGCCTGGAGTCTTTGACAATTTTTAGGGCCTTCCTCTGACACTGCCTGGTATAGAGGTCCTGGATGGCAGGAAGCTTGGTCCCAGTGATGTACTGGGCCGTATGCACTACCCTCTGTAGTGACCTGGGATCGGAGGCCGAGTAGTTGCCATACCAGGCAGTGATGCAACCAGTCAGGATGCTCTCGATGTTGCAGCTGTAGAACCTTTGGAGGATCTGAGGACCCATGGCAAATCTTTTCAGTCTCCTGAGGGGGAATAGGCTTTGTCGTGCCCTCTTCACGACTGCCTTGGTGTGCTTGGACCATGTTAGTTTGTTGGTGATGTGGACACCAAGTAGCTATCAACCTGCTCCACTACAGCCCCGTCGATGAGAATGGGAGTGTGCTCGGTCCTCTTTTTCCTGTAGTCTACAATCATCTCCTTTGTCTTGATCACGCTGCGGTGTGGTTGTTGTCCTGAAACCACAAGGCCAAGTCTCTGATCTACTCCCCATAGGCTGTTTCGTCGTTGTCGGTGATCAGGCCTACCACTGTTGTGTCATCGGCAAACTTAATGATGGTGTTGGAGTCGTGCATGGCCGTGTAGTCATGAGTAAAAAGGGAGTACAGGAGGGGACTGAGCACGCACCCCTGAGGGGCCCCTGTGTTGAGGATCAGCGTGGCGGATGTGTTGTTACCTACCCTTATCACCTGGGGGTGGCCCGTCAGGAAGTCCAAGATCCAGTTGCAGAGGGAGGTGTTTAGTCCCAGGGTCCTTAGCTCATTGATGAGCTTTTAGGGCACTATGGTGTTGAACGCTGAGCTGTAGTCAATGAATAGCATTCTCACATAGGTGTTCCTTTTAGTCCAGGTGAGATAGGGCAGTGTGCAGTGTGATGGCGATTGCATCGTCTGTGGACCTATTGGGGCGGTAAGCTAATTGAAGTGCATCTAGGGTAACAGGTAGGGTGGAGGTGATATGATCCTTGACTAGTCTCTCAAAGCACTTCATTATGACAGAAGTGAGTGAAACGGGGCGATAGTCATTTAGTTCACTTACCTTTACTTTCTTGGTTACAGGAACAGTGGTGGCCATCTTGAAGCATGTTGGGACAACAGACTGGGATAGGGATTGATTGAATAAGTCCGTAAACACACAGTCAGCTGGTCTGCGTATGCTCTCAGGACGCGGCTAGGTATGCCGTCTGGGCCGGCAGCCTTGCGATGGTTAACTTCTTTGGGATAGGGGGCAGCATTTTCACTTTTGGATGAATAGCGTGCCCAGGGTGAACTGCCTCCTACTCAGTCCCAGATGCTAATATACGCATATCATTATAAGTATTGGATAGAAAACATTCTGAAGTTTCTAAAACTGTTTGAATGATGTCTGTGAGTGTAACAGAACTCATATGGCAGGCAAAAACCGGAGAAAATATCCAAACAGGAAGTGGGAAATCTGAGGTTTGTCATTTTTTAACTCCCCCCTATCGAATACACAGTGGGATATGGGTTATTTTGCAATTCCTAAGGCTTCCACTAGATGTCAATCATCTATAGAACTTTGTTTCAGGCTTCTCATGTGAAGTGGGGCCGGATGGGAGCTGTTTGACTAAGGGGTCTGCCTGCAGCCTCATTCTCAGTCACGTGCTTTCACATGAGAGGTATCTCCATTGCTTTTCTACAGACAATGGAATCCTCCGGTTGGAACATTATTGAGCATTTATGATAAAAACATCCTAAAGATTGATTCTATACTTAGTTTCTTCAACCTGTAATATAACCTTTTGAACTTTTCGTCCGACTGGACCAGATCGCGCTTTTGGATTTGTTTACCAAACGCCCTAACAAAAGAAGCTATTGGACATAAATGAACATAAATGATGGACATTATCGAACAAAACAAGCATTTATTGTGGAATTGCGATTCATGGGAGAGCATTCTGATGAAGATCATCAAAGGTAAGTGAATATTTATAATGCTATTTATGAATAATGTTGACTACCCAACATGGTGGATAATTCTCTGGCTGGTTTGGGCTCTGAGCGCCGTTCTCAGATTATGCATTTACGTAACGTTTTTTAAAATCTGACACAGCGGTGGCATTAAGGAGAAGTGTATCTAAAGTTCCATGCATAATACTAGAATTTTCATCAACATTTAGAATGAGTATTTCTGTGAATTCATGTGGCTCTCGGCACAATCACTGCATGTTTTAGAACTACTGAACGTAATACGCCAATGTAAAATAAGATTTTTTTATATAAATATGCACTTTATCGAACAAAACATACATGTATTGTGTAACATGAAGACCTATGAGTGTCATCTGATGAAGATCATCAAAGGTTAGTGATTCATTTTATCTCTATTTGTGCCTTTTGTGACTGGAAAAATGGCTGGGTTTTTATGTGGCTTGGTGGTGACCTAACATAATCATTTGTGGCGCTTTCGCTGTAAAGCATTTTTGAAATCAGACACTGTGGCTGGATTAACGAGAATTGTATCTTTAAAATGGTGCCTAATACTTGTATGTTTGAGAAATTTGATTTATGAGATTTCTGTTGATTTTGTATTTGGCGCCCTGCAATTTCATTGGCTGTTGGCGAGGGGTTCTGCTAGCGGAACGGGGTTGAAGACGTTGATGTCTGCGATGGTTTTCTTTTTGGAATCCGTGATTGTGTGTAGACTCTGCCACATACGTCTCGTGTTTGAGCCATTGAATTGCAACTACACTCTTGTTTTCCTTTTTAGGATGTCGGTGGGTGGAGCCAGGAGGGTCGTCAGCGAAATGGGACACACCTGGGCCCGGGTGTGTCCTGGGGATAAATACGCCTTTCTCCCATTTATTGGGGAGACTGCATGCAGATGTAACTGATGTGAAATGGCTAGCTAGTTAGCGGGGTGCGCGCTAATAGCGTTTCAATCGGTGACTTCACTCGCACTGAGACCTTGAAGTAGTTGTTCCCCTTGCTCTACAAGGGCTGCGGCTTTTGTGGAGCGATGGGTAACGATGCTTCGAGTGTGGCTGTTGTCTATGTGTGCAGAGGGTCCCTGGTTCGAGCCCAGGTAGGGGTGAGGAGAGGGACGTAAGCTATACTGTTACACAGACACACTGTTGGATTTTGGTTGTGACTGTTTTGTTGGTTTGCTTTGCACGTTTCAACACCCCTCATTATCACATCTATGCATGCACCACTTACTTACACTACTGACTACACACACCAGTGTTTATAGTTTACTTTAGTTAATAAATATATTTTTGTTCTTCCTTGATCTCCATGTTGTCTCCCTTTTTGTTACGTGCTACGAGCCTGTTCGTGACACTATGATTAGCTATTAGATGTTCAATTTTCTTTTGAATATAATATTTTAAAAGGAATAGTTTCACCATATTAAAATGAGAGTTCACGTAACAGGGTTGACCTTAAAATGAAGGACAGATGTAAATGAATCACTAATCACATAAAATACATAATAATCTTCAGAAATGACTTTGTCAAAGCAACAAAATAACGAGGGCTTTACAATGATGATGAAGACTTTGAGGTTTTTGTGCTTAAATGGGTTAAAATCTTCCTGGAAGTCAGAGGGTACAAGGAAGGACATGTCAAAATGCTGTATTTTGGAACTTTAGCAAGTCTTTATTCATACAAATGAATCTGATGTATTGAATTCTCTATGTGCTCTATGTTAAAGCTCACCTTATTTTATATAACAGGTTTTTAAAAGTCAATATTTGTGCACAATTTCTATTTCCAAAAAAGGGACTCTTTTCATGGAATGACCCCTTTACATTGACATTTTATCCATTTAGCAGATGCTCTTATCCAGGGCGACTTACAATTAGTGCGTTCATCTTAAGATCGCAAGGTGAGACAACCACATCACAGTCGTAGTATCACAGTTGCAGTAATAACCTAATGTGGTCTGCCTTCAACCCTTATGACATGTTGATCAACTTCAAGCATAATGTAATTCAATGACAGTATGTGTCCTGCATAAGTATGGATGCCAACAAGGGACATCTTACCGAGAATTGCAAACACTGTATAACTGAAAGTGTCCCTGACATGCCTGATGTCTTCAACATGCAAACACATGCAGACCGTTAAACTTTTACAAATGAAAACATTCCCAGTAAAGACTGCACCTGTGAATACCGCGAACCGGTATGAGTTCTCAAGTTCAGTACTTTAGTCTTTACTGTTAACCTATTACCAGGGTGGTCCTATCACTCTCCTATTCACATGTGAACGCACACACGCATGGGCACACACACACATACACACAAATGTTTAAGTGGCAGTTAAATGTCTATTTCAAGGCTTTCACAGTAGCGGACTGACATGCTGTGGCTGTCACCACAGGCTTCTGCAGAGGTCCTATGAGTGAGGAGAGAGAGGTAGAGAGAGAGAAAGGGAGAGAGAGTGGGAGAGGGGACAGAGAGCTAGGGAGTGAGAGAGAGCTAAGGAGCGAAGGAGGGAGAGAGTGGGGGAGAGTTACAGAGAGAGCTAGGGAGGGAGGGAGGGAGGGAGAGAGAGGACAGGGCTGGAGCGTTACACACATGCCCCCTCAGACACCACCAGTACCTTCATTGTCACCTCTGTTCCCCCAGGGCTTATCTCTGATGTGCCAAAAACACAGGGTGTCAAAATGCATTCAACCGCAAATTGGAGCATGGAAGTGTAGGAGTATGTTAAATGGAGGATGGAGGGCACTTCTCAAATGCATAATCCATTTGTGTATATTTTGAAGCATGGATCAATGCAAACTTTGACAGAAAGTATGTAAAAAAATATGATGAAACCACGTAAAAAACTACGCAAAATGTCTTGAAATCAATGGTAGCCATTATTTCAGCTGAAGCCAGAGAAAATACACTCCAACTTTGGAATGAAATGTTGCTTATTCACATCTTATATGTTGTCTGACTACAATATTTAATCTTCATACGTTAATAAATACATGCTGTGTTAATTTTGCCAAGTTTATCTGCCTACGTACTGTAGACAGCAAGCCCGTAATAAGTCAATAGGGCTAACTGGCTAGCTACTAATACTGTAAGCTAGCCAGATAGCCACAAAGAATTGTGAGCTAGCTATCCTCGAAGAATTGACATCTATCTTGCATAGAATTTGTTTTAGGTCATTTTTGACTGTTATATTATCTGGTTAGCTACATCATTACGATTCACATACAGTGGGGAGAACAAGTATTTGATACGCGATTTTGCAGGTTTTCCTACTTACAAAGCATGTAGAGTTCTGTAATATTTATCATAGGTACACTTCAACTGTGAGAGACGGAATCTAAAACAAAAATCCAGAAAATCACTTTGTATGATTTTCAAGTAATTAATTAGCATTTTATTGCATGACATAAGTATTTGATACATCAGAAAAGCAGAACTTAATATTTGATACAGAAACATTTGTTTGCAATTACAGAGATCATACGTTTCCTGTAGTTCTTGACCAGGTTTGCACACACTGCAGCAGGGATTTTGGCCCACTCCTCCATACAGACCTTCTCCAGATCCTTCAGGTTTCGGGGCTGTCGCTGGGCAATACGGACTTTCAATTCCTCCAAAGATTTTCTATTGGGTTCAGGTCTGGAGACTGGGCCACTCCAGGACCTTGAGATGCTTCTTACTTAGCCAATCCTTAGTTGCTCTGGCTGTGTGTTTCGGGTCGTTGTCATGCTGGAAGACCCAGCCACGACCCATCTTCAAAGCTCTTAATGAGGGAAGGAGGTTGTTGGCCAAGATCTCGCGATACATGGCCCCATCCATCCATCCTCAATACGGTGCAGTTGTCCTGTCCCCTTTGCAGAAAAGCATCCCCAAAGAATGATGTTTCCACCTCCATGCTTCATGATTGGGATGGTGTTCTTGGGGTGGTACTCATCCTTCTTTTTCCTCCAAACACGGCGAGTGGAGTTTAGACCAAAAAGCTCTATTTTTGTCTCATCAGACCACATGACCTTATCCCATTCCTCCTCTGGATCATCCAGATGGTCATTGGCAAACTTCAGACGGGTCTGGACATGCGCTGGCTTGAGCAGGGGGACCTTGCGTGCGCTGCAGGATTTTAATCCATGACGGCGTAGTGTGTTACTAATGGTTTTCTTTGAGACTGTCGTCCCAGCTCTCTTCAGGTCATTGACCAGGTCCTGCCGTGTAGTTCTGGGCTGATCCCTCACCTTCCTCATGATCATTGATGCCCCACGAGGTGAGATCTTGCATGGAGCCCCAGACCGAGGGTGATTGACCGTCATCTTGAACTTCTTCCATTTTTTAATAATTGCGCCAATAGTTGTTGCCTTCTCACCAAGCTGCTTGCCTATTGTCCTGTAGCCCATCCCAGTCTTGTGCAGGTCTACAATTTTATCCCTGATGTCCTTACACAGCTCCCTGGTCTTGGCCATTGTGGAGAGGTTGGAGTCTGTTTGATTGAGTGTGTGGACAGGTGTCTTTTATACAGGTAACGAGTTCAAACAGGTGCAGTTAATACAGGTAATGAGTGGAGAACAGGAGGGCTTCTTAAAGAAAAACTAACAGGTCTGTGAGAGCAGGAATTCTAACTGGTTGGTAGGTGATCAAATACTTATGTCATGCAATAAAATGCAAATTAATTACTTAAAAATCATACAATGTGATTTTCTGGATTTTTGTTTTAGATTCCGTCTCTCACAGTTGAAGTGTACCTATGATAAAAATTACAGAACTCTACATGCTTTATAAGTAGGAAAACCTGCAAAATCGGCAGTGTGTCAAGTACTTGTTCTCCCCACTGTATCTAGCTGATAGTTATGAAGTAAAATGTTTGCTTTGTGTATATCTTGTTTTGTCTATTGTTGCCATTGTCCTGGCTGGGTGGGTGAAGCATGAGGTAATAATACAGTAGGGGGAGTGCTAGTGGGAGTCCACACTCATTCCTACAAGAACGTACCCATAGCCAACTCAATGGTTTAGTAATTCCTCTTGGGATGGCCTAGGTTTGTGTTTGGGTTTTGGTTTGAAATCGGCCGAAGAGCTTGATAAAGACACTCCCGTTGTTTAGCTTCTCTTATGACTTTGAGGAGTAGAACAGTTACCAGCACAGTAAATCTGTGTGTGCTCATATATCATTACTGTTCCCAAAACAGCAACAGACACACACGCACTTTCCAACTTTAACTATAACTCAGGAAGGACAGGACAGAAGGTATATATACTGTATAATGAATCGTTATGAACTTGAACCTTAACCCCTGGTGTACTAAGACAAATCATTATGAACTTTAACCTTAACCCCTGGTGTACTAAGACAAATCATTATGAACTTTAACCTTAACCCCTGGTGTACTAAGACAAATCATTATGAACTTTAACACTAACCCCTGGTGTACTAAGACAAATCATTATGAACTTTAACCTTAACCCCTGGTGTACTAAGACAAATCATTATGAACTTTAACCTTAACCCCTGGTGTACTAAGACAAATCATTATGAACTTTAACCTTAACCCCTGGTGTACTAAGACAAATCATTATGAACTTTAACCTTAACCCTTGGTGTACTAAGACAAATCATTATGAACTTTAACCTTAACCCTTGGTGTACTAAGACAAATCATTATGAACTTTAACCTTAACCCCTGGTGTACAAAGACAAATCATTATGAACTTTAACCTTAACCCCTGGTGTACTAAGACAAATCATTATGAACTTTAACCTTAACCCCTGCTGTACTAAGACAAATCAAGTGTTTGGCTACGGCTTACGTGAGGAGTATAGACGGATCAGTGTTCAGCTGCCCCTTCCCTCTACCCAGTGATATAGATTCATTTTTTGTTCTTTTGGCTCTGTATTCCAGCACTTTACAATGACTATGAGGTTAAACTGCAGACTGTCAGTTTTAATTTGAGGGTATTTACAGACGCACAAATGTCATACCCCCCCAAAAATGCTAAACTCCCCTGTTATTGTAATGGTGAGAGGTTAGCATGTCTTGGGGGTATGATATTTGTGCATCTGTAACTTTCTCACTCATCATTATTCACGATTCATTCAGGACTATCCTTAATGATGGTAACATCCTCATTAATGTAGAAGTGTTTAGAAACATATTATATTCTTATTTATAATAAAAGTGACTCCAAAATGACACACTACATTATTTACATTTAATTTCTATTGGGCACAAAATAATCTAAAACAACCAAATCAAACAGCAAATGCATCCACCAAATTTGAAGAATCACAAGTTTGTTGTAGTCATTGCGTGCTATGAATATGGGACCAAATACTAAACTTCATACTCCTTTTCTACACAACACAGTACATTTGGTTCCCTAAAATGGGGGGACTATTTACAAAACGTGCTGTAATTTATAAACGGTTCACCCGATATGGATAGAAATACCCTCCAATTAAAGCTCACTGTCTGCAGTTAAATCTTATAGAAATTGTATCATTTCAAATCCAAAGTTCTGGAGTACAGAGCCAAAACAAAAACTCACTGTCCCAATACTTTTGGAGCTCACTGTAATGTGTGTGTGTGTGTGTGTGTGCCTGCATATCTGCATACCCTTGCTCTTTTGCAGGGTTATGTAAAAAGCTTTTATGATGGGGTATACGTACCCAGGGGTTACAGTGTGATAACTTGGTGTGGCCAAAAGGCCTGTGGTGAGGTCAATGTGACCATGGCTACCATACTGTGCTTTTCCCCTCTGGGTTGGTCATGTGCCCACCGCTCCTCCTCCCGCTCCTCCACACAAATACCCAGCAGGGAACACAGTGTGCCCTCATTCTGTCTGTTTCTGTCCTTCATTAGGCCATGGGCCAGGAAAGAGGGCGAGAGAGGTAGTCAGAAAGGGAGAGAGAGAGGTAGGAAGAAAGGAAGGAAGGAAGAGAAAGACAGACAGAGAGGAAGAGGGAGATTAAATAGAGAGAATTAGGAAGTGAGGGGGAGACAAAGGGGAGGAATTGTGAGGGAAAGATAGTGAGGGAAAGAGAAAGGTGTAGAGATAAGAAATAAAGGAGCTCTGATCCAGAGGCCTAAACAGGACCCAGGATTGATGGCCTAAACAGGGGCCTAAACAGGACCCAGGATTGATGGCTGGCGGGATGCCTTGTTAAGATATCCCAGTGTAGACCCAGGGAGGTGCCAACCTGTGAGCTTCCCTCTCATTTACACACAGTCAGACACACAGGCAATGTGGGGCAGAGAGAGAGAGAGAAATAAATAAATACCTAGCTGGGACAAGAGAGAGAGTTAGCATGAGGATAGAGATAAAGAAAATGAAAATGGAGAGATGAGAGAGAAAAAAGGTATACAGGGAACACAAAGAAAATTAAACAAGCTGGGAGAATTGGTACAGAGATGTGAGAGAGGGGTTAAAAAGGGACTGGGAAGTGTACATATACAGTCGTGGCCAAAAGTTTTGAGAATTACACAAATATTAATTTTCACAAAGTTTACTGCTTCAGTGTCTTTAGATATTTTTGTCAGCTGTTACTATGGAATATTGAAATATAATTACAAGCATTTCATAAGTGTCAAAGGCTTTTATTGACAATTACATGAAGTTGATGCAAAGAGTTAATATTTGCAGTGTTGACCCTTCTTTTTCAAGACCTCTGTAATCCTCCCTGGCATGATGTCAATTAACTTATGGGCCACATCCTGACTGATGGCAGCCCATTCTTGCATAATCAATGCTTGGAGTTTGTCAGAATTTGTGTTTTTTTTGTTTGTCCACCTCTTGAGGATTGACCACAAGTTCTCAATGGGATTAAGGTCTGGGGAGTTTCCTGGCCATGGACCCAAAATATCAATGTTTTGTTTCACGAGCCACTTAGTTATCACTTTTGCCTCATGGCAAGGTGCGCCAACATGCTGGAAAAGGTATTGTTCGTCACCAAACTGTTCCTGGATGGTTGGGAGAAGTTGCTCTCGGAGGATGTGTTGGTACCATTCTTTATTCATGGCTGTGTTCTTAGGCAAAATTGTGAGTGAGCCCACTCCCTTGGCTGAGAAGCAACCCCAGACATGAATGGTCTCAGGATGCTTTACTGTTTGCATGACACAGGACTGATGGTAGCGCTCACCTTGTCTTCTTTTTTCCGGATGCCCCAAACAATCGGAAAGGGGATTCATCAGAGAAAATGACTTTACCCCAGTCCTCAGCAGTTTTTTGCAGAATATCAGTCTGTCCCTGATGTTTTTCCTGGAGAGAAGTGGCTTCTTTGCTGCCCTTCTTGACACCAGGCCATCCTCCAAAACTCTTTGCCTCACTGTGTGTGCAGATGCACTCACACCTGCCTGCTGCCATTCCTGAGCAAGCTCTGTACTGGCGGTGCCCCAATCCCGCAGCTGAATCAACTTTAGGAGACGGTCCTGGCGCTTTCTGGACTTTCTTGGGCGCCCCGAAGCCTTCTTCACAACAATTGAACCGCTCTCCTTGAAGTTCTTGATGATTCGAGAAATGGTTGATTTAGGTGCAATCGTACTGGCAGCAATATCCTTTCCTGTGAAGCCCTTTCGTGCAAAGCAATGATGACTGCACGTCTTTCCTTGCAGGTAACCATGGCTGACAGAGGAAGAACAACGATTCCAAGCACCACCCTCATTTTGAAGCTTCCAGTCTGTTATTCGAACTCAGAATGACAGAGTGATCTCCAGCCTTGTCCTCGTCAACACTCACACCTGTGTTAACGAGAGAATCACTGACATGATGTCAGCTGGTCCTTTTGTGGCAGGGCTGAAATGCAGTGGAAATGTTTTTTTGGGGATTCAGTATGGCAAAGAGGGACTTTGCAATTAATTGCAATTCATCTGATCACTCTTCATAACATTCTGGAGTATATGCAAATTGCCATCATGCAAACTGAGGCAGCAGACTTTGTGAAAATGTATATTTGTGTCATTCTCAAAACTTTTGGCCACGACTGTACAATAGAGAGGGAGGGAAAAGAGAGCGATGAGATAGAGATGAAAGTGCTGAGAAAGGAAGAAAAAGGGAGACAAAAAGAGAGAGAGAGAACCAGCAGCACACACCCCTCTTCTTTATTTATACCTCCATCAGCAGCAGGCTAAGATTTCTGGCACCAAAACAACGTCACGATTGCTATTTCAGTCAGAGGGGCAACATTTCAGAGTGGGGTTGGGTGACAAGGTTGAGGCGTCGTAGGGCCAAGGGACTTCCGTACCCCTACAGCCCTAACATTTCACAGCCCTGACATTTCACACTGTAGCTACCTCCCCTTGCTTTGTGTGTGTGAGAGAGAACCTCTCTCTTGCTCTGTCTGTCTGTCTGTCTGTGTGTGTGTGTGTGTGTGTGTGTGTGTGTGTGTGTGTGTGTGTGTGTGTGTGTGTGTGTGTGTGTGTGTGTGTGTGTGTGTGTGTGTGTGTGTGTGTGTGTGTGTGTGTGTGTGTGTTAAAAAGAGAGAGAGAGAGACAGGTAGTAAGATGGCACCGACAGATATGGCAGCTCTGCCAGAGGGAGAGAGAGAGAGTGTGTGTATGTGAAATTGTAAGTGTGTTAGAGAGGACCCACCTGCTGTGTGTCTTGAATGGCAGACAAAGTGGCAGCAGACAAGTTGGCAAACCGCCTCTTGGTTGTTCATGCAGTTTTATGAGGAGAGAACCTCAGGGCATGAAAACACATCTAATATAGACCCCCAACAGTCTTCTCACGCAACTCCAGTCTGTGTTAGTCTGCCTGGTAACAGGGTTGGAAAGAGTGAGACACTATCCTACAATATAAACCCTATTATTATGGCCACGGGCACTTATTTACTGAGCATTCACTACCATATGTAGATATCATATGGTAAAGTGTTGAAAGAGACACTTTGCACTGATGCAAACCAATGACTTATGGTGCAAACGGTTAGTAAATCTAGCCCAGCATGTATGTTAAATAAAATAGTTAAAGGTTAAATAAAAATTTAAAAAAATAGATAACTGTGCACTGACTCAGTGTTTAGTCAAAGTGAGTTGTTCACATGTAGTAACCAGGTCATAAATAGGGATTTCATAGGTGGTGGTCTTTCCCAAGAAGATATTGCTTATACATGATCAGATTGACCAAAAATCATCCTGTCATCCGCTGTCTCGGAACCTACACTACCGGTCAAATGTTTGGGGTCACTTAGAAATGTCCTTGTTTTTGAAAGAAAAACACATTTTTGTCCATTAAAATAACATAAAATTGATCAGAAATACTGTGTAGACATTGTTAATGTTGTAAATGACTATTGTAGCTGGAAACGTCAGATTTTTTATGGAATATCAACATAGGCGTACAGAGGCCCATTATCAGCAACCATCACTCCTGTGTTCCAATGGCATGTTGTGTTAGCTAATCCAAGTTTAGCATTTTAAAAGGCTAACTGCTCAGTTGTGCACCGGGGCCTCCCACTCCTATTTCTATTCTGGTTAGAGCCAGTTTGCGCTGTTCTGTGAAGGGAGTAGTACACAACATTGTACGCCATCTTCAGTTTCTTGGCAATATCTTGCATGGAATAGCCTTAATTTCTCAGAACAAGAATAGACTGACGAGTTTCAGAAGAAAGTTCTTTGTTTATGGCCATTTTGAGCCTGTAATCAAATCCACAAATGCTGATGCTCCAGATACTCAACTAGTCTAAAGAAGGCCAGTTGTATTGCTTCTTTAATCAGCACGACAGCTTTCAGCTGTGCTAACATAATTGCAAAAGGGTTTTCTAATGATCAATTAGCCTTTTAAAATGATAAACTTGGATTAGCTAACACAACGTGCTATTGGAACACAGGAGTGATGGTTGCTGATAAGGGGCCTCTGTACGCCTATGTAGATATTCCATAAAAAATCTGACGTTTCCAGCTATAATAGTCATTTACAACATTAACAATGTCTGCTCTGTATTCCTGATCAATTTGATGTTATTTTAATGCAAAAACAAGAACATTTCTAAGTGACCCCAAACTTTTGAACAGTAGTTTATTTGGCACCGGAGAAGCTTCCTCCCCCCTCGCCTTCATTCAGCTCCAGCTAATGTAGAATACATCAGCTAGTCATAGTTAGCTTGGCCTCAGGCATTGATGTCACCTTCCCTGAGACCTAAAGTAGCTGACTCCCCTGAACAGTAGTAGCTGAGCTAGTTGCTTTTAATGTTTAGTGGCACTCAGGTTTGCTTCAGTATGGTACTGAATCTCAGTAGTGCTGATACATGGAAGTAGCAACACCATGTCACCACCAACCAATGAAATAACAGGCACAAATCAAACAATACAAATCATGGGGATGCAATTCCAAAGATAGCTGGAGTCAGTTCGTCAAAGCACTGTCGTGTTTATTTCTTATCAAGAGAGAAAAAAGGACATGAAAAGCATCACAGTCATAACTGTATGTCTCACTATGGTTACGTGAACATTTTCAAATGCGTTACTTTGATAATATGATACAGTAAAACATACTATAGACAGTTAGCATGTTGCTTCTGTGTTGACAGGACAGGATCAACTCTGAATTGACTTGTTGGCCATTTATAAAAACAAGCCAACATGGCACTTATTAGGGTTGAGTTACATACATAAAGGGACATGCACCCGCAAGTAAAAGGGGGCATGCTATATCACATTTTACACAGCCATCCAAAAATCACCCATACAAAAGAAAGAAAGGTAGAGAAGTTAAGAGAGTGAAAGAAATAAAAGACATAAAGAAGTTTGGCACAGGAGAAGGGAAGGCCACAGTAACACTGGAGACTGAACAAGAGTCAACTATTCTGTTTCTTATAGACCACACATACACAGTCATGTGGGTAATCTCATAGAACATTTCTTAAAGCACTTTTTTAAAGCCAGATAGAAGGAACAGTCTTTAGTATTTACAAAGAGGGCAGGACTATGTCATCTGAGTCCTGTGGGTTGAATTTGGGGAGGGGAGGCAAGGTTTAGAGGGGGGCGGGGCAGGTGTCTCACATGATGGCAGTCTCAGTGTGGAGCAAATAGGAGCAGAAAGATTGCTGCTTCAGGGCGGGGCTTGGGGTTCTTGCTATCGGGCTAGGAGTGCGTGCCAAGGTGCTTGGGGGGTGGGAAATTGGGCCGGAGGGGGCAGAGATCAAGGCGGTGGGGGCACAGCAAGCCCACCTGGATGGAGGACGTTGATTAGCTGGACGAGCAGGACGAGAGAAGTTCCTTGTGGGGGTTGCTGAGAATGAGTCGGCTGGGCTCATCTGGAGAGAAACAATACAAGTTGGTCAGGTCAAGACTGTGTGTGTATGTGTGTGTGTGTCTGTATTTGCTATGCCTATTTCACCTGCTGTGTGTCCTGTCTGTAGGCAGTCTGTGCGACTTGGGAGCAGGAGCTGTACTCGTGCTCAATGTCCAGCATATCCAGTAGCTCAATGAGTCCACTGTCCTTCTTTTGACCTGCAACTGGCCCTCCCCTCTGGATCATCTGAGCCCCAACATAGGATCCACTCAGGTTCCTGTAGTCCACTTTGAGTTCCCCAGGCTGAGGTGCAGGCCTCCTGGCCCTCTCCCCCTGGACCAGACCCATGTCTCTGTCTGCCCTTCCGAGAGCCCTTGCTTTGGGCTTGGGGCTGCCTCCTACCTGGGTCCTCCTCTGAACCCCTGCATGGAGTCCTTTAGGATGAGCATAGCTAGCCATTGAGGTGCCTCTGCCCTCTCCCAGCTGGCTCTCTCTCCTAAAGTCTTTCACTGCCCCTCGTTCTTGGCTGCAATCCATCCTCGCTGTTAGCAGGACGGAATCTGCTTGGCACTTCTGGACAGGCACGCGCCCAGTCGTCCTGCTGCCGCCCAGCCCTTTGTGCTGACAGATGGCGGTGGGGCACTTGTTCTCGGTAGGCACCTGGTTGGTCACCACACCGGTATCAGTGAGGGTTTTGCCCTCGTTTTCCTGGAGCATGGCTCCAAACTTTCTGAGGACCGAGGGGCTACCACACTTCCTGTCCACAAGGACCCCAGGGGCATTGGACATCCTGTCCAGGGCTGGGGAGAAGGTGTCGGGAGGGGCCATCTGGGAGGTGGATCGGGGGGGTATGGGAGGACCTTCTCGCTGTCTGAGGGGGGGATTGGCCCCTGTGTTCTCCTTGTTAAGGTCCCTGCAAGGGGAACTCTTTCTGTGTGACACCCTGTTCTTCCTGTTCTCAGCCTCCTCGTCTGCAAACCGCACCTTACTAATCCTAAAACAGATCAACAAGCAAAAAATGTCATCAGTAAGATAACTAAAATAAGGAATTGCATTGGTGGATTGAACTCTCAAAATTAATTTTCTCAAAATCAACTTCACAAAATGATGTCTGTATGAAAGGTCTCTTACCTTTCATTCCCAACAGGCCTCCTCTTCATCTCATCCTGGTGTACAGACTGATCCTGGCTCCCTTTAGTGATCTCCTTCAGATGCTGAGAGAGAAGTGGGACAAGGGTTACCTGGGAGGGAAAATAATCAGTGAAGCAGAATAGTGCAAATAGCATAGATACAGTATATCAAATGCAGCTGTGCAATCACACTGGCATGGCTGATGCAATTTCCAGTGGAGTATGAAGCCATGCCAGTTCTATGTAATCTATTTATATGAATATTCCTGAAAACAACCCTGCCTATCCCCTGCCCCTCCAGTGCTGGCAGACTTGAAGGAACCAAATAGGTGTAATCATTATGGTGTTGGCCCCATCTCGTCTTCCAATGAGCTAAGGGGAGATTCTACCACATTGCTTTCACCTATCAGATTTCTTCCCAACTTCAAACACCAAAGAGGTGAGTCATAGGATAAAAGTTGTTTCCGGATGGGGCTGCCTAATGACTGTAACCCTTAGTTACTGTAGCTACTCACATTGTTGATAGCGGAGTTGGTCTTCCGGGTCTTTCCGTGACCATGTCCAAGATAATCCTGCAACAAGTCTCCAAGTTCCACCGCACTGTTGCTAAGGGGATAACCATAGCCGCCATTCTGATGGTTGACAGGGTAGCCGTAACCGTTGGGGCCGTGATTAAAAGCATCTACAGCACTGGGGTGGTCCTTGGTGGCGTTGATGTGGCTGCCATACGGGTCACAGAAGCCATTGTCATGATGCCCACGGCCGCAATCAATCATCCTATCATTTCTGCTGTTGTCCATGGTGACATAATTTCCACCTCTCCGAGCCTGCACCTCGTTGTAAAGCTGAAATATGCACATAAACATGATGATTATCAAGACTCTACATTCACAACATGAACACAAGTTTTTATACATACGACAATTCCTTACACTTACAACGTAGACGTATTCCAAAACACAAATGTCAATACAAAAGCACTGTATAGCAATATGTTCACAAAACCCTTCTGTACGTATGACAATGTCAACCGGCCTTGTTTACGCAATCCATCGCACCATGCCAAAACAGTTACACAACCCAACTATTTTCCATAATCTGCACATCTGCTACTTCAGCTGGAGTGAGTGTGTGCTTCCTTTGCCATCCCAACCTTTAATGTGTTCATTAGTATCAACTTTCACAGTGTGTGTGTGTTCTGACTGTCTGTCAGCACATCACAGTTTAATTAGCTTGTTAACACGTGTCTGTGTCCTTAGTCCAGAAATGCATAGGGTCGCAGGAAGGGGTGTGCTGCCAACAGTTTATTATAGGACACACACACAACCAGTTAAACACTCTTCAAGAACGACCAAGAGTGCGAGACGAGAAAGACATTATCTCAAAGTGAAAATATTCACAAGTATGTTCACACTACTGATGTAGTGAACCCCATGTCAGGTAATGTTACTCTACCTAGGATCTTGTTTGACCATGTCAGACCTGGGCTTGAGCATGTTGGACAACGTTTAGACTATCCCATGTATTTGGATCATGTTTTACTTTAGTTTGGACCGCGTTGGACTGTATCTGACCGTGGTTGACCCCTCACCTCCTCTATCTTCCTCTGCATGTCCTGCAGCTGGTCCTCCCATTCCTGCATCTCTGAGTCGAAGCTGTCCAGAAGCTCCCCCCTCTCTGTTCCCCAGCCCCTTCCAGACCGCTTCAGACTCTGCTGTAGTTCGATGGCCTCCATTTTGGGCCACTTCCTGCAGCAGCTTCTTACTTCCTGTCACAAACTTCCTCTCTTTTTCTGTTTCAACTTCCTAGCGTCTTTCTGTCTTGATGGGGTCACCAACGTGTGGAATAGTTGGAGGTAAACTGCAAAGGGGGAGAGAGCGAGAGAGATGATTATTGTGGACGATAAGACATGGAAGAACTAGAGGACATTAGCCATGTGTACATCAACCAATAAACAAAGGGTCTCAATATGCATTTAGCAGATTTCATGGAAAGATTCAAAGCAATTGGCACATTCCAATCTTTCACATCCTGTAGGCCAGATATTTTGGGCAAGCCCTCCCATTCTTTCGTGATAAATTATCATATGTAAATATGAAAATGTCATAGACTACACATTTTAAGATTAGATCCCTCTCGAGTCAGTTGTTAACTGAATGTGTCATTTATTTTTCAAGTGAAAACTAGGCAAGTCTGATGCCAAAAAATAAAGGAAATTCTTGTCTACTTCACCCATATTTTCTTCAATTTTAGCAAAAAAAGTAGTGTGTAGTTCCAGTAGTTAGCTACACCACTACCTGGCAAAAAAAGAAGCAATCAACTACTGAAAACACTACCAAGATTTGAATTTAGTTCAACTTCCACCAAGCTATTGCAAAATGTAGTTAAATTACTACATGTAGTTCACTACCCTAACTCTGCTTGTGACAACTTCACTGTTTGGCTCTTGGTCACCATCCCCTCTGCTCCAACCCTTCTCTTAGTCTGGGTACCAGTCTTTTCAGCTAACATTCATTTGGCAAATGATATGACTGGCAAGGAGTGGAATGGTATAGCTGATCAGAGACGGTAACCAGACTGTCCTTCACAACTTTCTATACTGGAATTTGGTATACATTTCAACTTCGGGGGCATGCACATATCTGGCAGCCATTACCCATTTTAACGTACATGCATTCCTCATTTTTCAAATGTTCACACATTATGCACAATGGGCATTTCTGCCCTCAGTGTCAACGCTAAAAGATAAGGTCATTGCCGACTTGGCTGCATGGCCGACTCACCACTAGAAAATTTACCATATGCCACACAATATTGGCATGGCTTTCACGGGTTTCCGTAGGCCTATCGCTGCAGTAATATATTACAGTACATCCAGTACATTTTTACAAGGGAGATGATTTGCTACCAACGAATGTTATAGATTAAGTGCGTTTACCCTCTCGACAGTACCGAACACCAACGTAAGAGTACGGATATATTTATAAACCCGTAAATATGCATTGTAAACTTGGGAGGGCGGAAGAGAGAGAGAATAAATGTGCATGGCGTATGTTTTTATATTAATGGGTGTCTAATAAAGAAATCCACACATGGCCAAATGCAACCTATTTGGAGGCGCGTAGAAAAAGGCACCAGAAGGAAGGCACAGGTTGATCAAATGTGACCCAATACACAAAGCCCACAGTGGATCTGCAGGGTTATATTTTACAATGTTTTACCTCTGTCCAATGATTATGTTGATAGAAACCAAAGTTGTAGAGATGATCAACTAGCCTTATGGGTAAAACAACGCTTACAACAAAACTTAAAGGAACACTCTATATATTTCCACAAAATAAAATAAAATATTAACTTCTGAGTGTGGCCTTACCTGGCTGTGCAATAGTTTCCTTGAAGATTTTATTGCCAATCGCTGGAGGTATATTGCAGTGGCATTTACTTATAATAAATAATAGCAGAAAATTAATCCAGACTTTAGTCTAGTCAAGGTCTTCACAGTGACCCTCTCTTTAGCTCGCAAACTGTGTGACTGTCTGCCTGGTGGCGGTTCTGCTCCCCTCTTCCACAGCTCTCCCTTTCGGTTGCCTCCACTCTATTACGTAAAGTCGCGCGGATTGTCACTCCTAGGCAGCGGGGTTAAATCCGGAGCAGGGTAAACAACTTCTGTTCCAGAGGGGGACCCTGCCTTTATAGTGCGCCTGGTATTTACACCGCGTCACTGGGGCCAGGATCAAGTATGATAATGTCAAATGTATTCTAGCACGACTGTCTTCACCACCATCCTGTCTATAATTACAAAGCAATGGACAGAGGGAAAGTGTTTACATAGCTATTTTAGCTGCCGTTCTCTGAGCCAATAGGCACCCCTGTTGCTACTCCGCTTTGGGGTGCTTGGCAGATTTCGTCTTGTGACTCCAAGCAACTCGTAATTGTTTACAATTTATAATGTCAAAATGTAGACTACCGATATGTGACAACTGCGCTAATATTTGGATTTGAAAGGCTACGCCGCAAAACTGGATGTCTGGCGCGTTGGCAGGTACTTTGATCCTATTTCACCACTATTTTACAGTTGATTTGTTTTCATATTGTCAATTGCTGTTGGTGAAGGTTGCACAATATCACCGCTCGCGTCATTTGATCCCCGCTAGGTTCTGACCCAAATAGATTACTGACACTTGTCGACATAAAAAAGAAGCGTTGCAAAACGCATCTGATCACTCAAAACCAAAATATATTTGGTGTGGATAGGAATGTGGGAATCCTCAGACTAAGGTAATATGAACCTTTTGTGTGACCGTGTTATTGACTCAAATCTATTGGTACCATGTCCGGGAGACATACGTTTTTTGGTACGATGTCCGGGAGTCATACGTTTTTCCTCAGTATAGGAGCTAGCCTACTGTATGCCTACTCATTCCTCATTAATTTACCAGAATGAGTATAGTGACAGGAAGGAGAGAAAACACATTTGTTCTTACCTTTTTGAGGTAAAAGCAGCATAATCGTTGATTAATGTAGACCTATAGGCTAAATCTGAAAAAGACTACAACACAGCACTGTCACAATCTGTTACAAAATAAGATGTTGTTAGGGGCAAACACCATTCAGCTGCATTGTCACTATTATGTTTGTTTAAATTTCATATCTACTAGGCTACCTGATGTGGTGGCCTACCTTCATGGCTAATGGGTTTGATTTTGGAATTGGGCAAAACAGGTGTCATTAGCTAACTCACCTTTACTTGGGGGTGATGTAGTCTCCAGTGTTGAACATAAGCATACTGTAAATCCAGTTATGTGACTGTGGCCTGTGCTTGAATAGGGAGGCTCCTGTGCATTGACCTTGACAACCAATGTAAAAATCAACAGAAACAAACAAACAAAGGATGTGGCTATGCTATTGAGGCGGGATCACAGGACGAAGAAAAGGGTAAACAGAAAGACAAGTTTAAAGATGGTGGCATAGGAGAGGGAGGAGAATAAGACTAGTATGAGGATGAGTAAAATTATGGGCTGAAACATCTGGGCAGAGGAAGAACAGAACGTGAGTGTCAACGGAGGAGAAACGAGAGGGAAAATAGGGTCAGAGAAAGAAGGAAAATAGATTCAGCAGAATATTCAATGGTCAGGGACAAGTGAAGAGACTATGGTGATACAGCCAAGCCATATCTGAAAGTGGCTTATGGCCAGGTCGTATGTCTCTTTAATTAAAACACACACACACACACACATAGAGTAATAGTCTACAATAAGATTACAGCACGGCTGCTTAGACTTACACAGAACCACATGCTGCTAAAGCTGGACCTCATTCTACACCTCAAATACAGAGACCCAGCCTGTATCAATAAGAAATGGATAGAAGGCTAACATGTCTGGTCTTTTCTGGGTTATGAACAGACACACACACACACACACTTACCGAAAGTGGTTCCTCCTCCCTGTCCTCAGGTTTGGGCACCTCCAGTCTGTCTATGAAGCCCTGTAGCTCCTTCCTGAAGGCCTTCATCTGGGCATTGATCCTGTACAGCAGCTCATGCTCCCTGATCCTACCCCCCTCATCCTCCTCCTCACCCCCGCTGCCTCGCCCGTACAGGTCACCATTGGAAACGTACACCCGCGCTTCTGCGATGATGGTTGCTGTGTCGGCAATTAACCGGTCGATGGTCCTGCCAAGACGCTCCGCCTCCACCCGGATGTCGATCATCTGCTGGCGATCCCGTGGGCTGCGGGGCAGGAAGCGGGCGGCGACCTCTGGGGGCGGTGTGTAGAGACCTCGGGTGGGTGTGAGGCAGCGGGTTTGGTTCCGCACCTCATCTGAGTCACTTTCCCCGCCCACTGGGCCCTCGCGTTTGCGGTGCGGGGGCAGGATGCGGGAGGAGGAGGAGTCATCATCACTCTCGCGCTGCACGGTTGGGCCGGTCCCACCCGCGTCACTGTCTGCATCGCTGTCCCGGGGGCTTGTGCACCCCCTCAGGGCCAGGTGGGAGGCCAGGTCGTAGCGCTGCATGTTGGAGAGCAGAACACGGTTCTCATACTGCAGCTGCATCACCTGGGGAGAGAGAAGAGGACAGGATGAAGGAGGCATGCTATGTTTATGACCATGTATTTTTTGCTTAACATATACCATACTTTCAATGTATGTTATGTCACAGAAATAAAGGGGGAAAACCATCCCACCTTCCCACTGAGATCATTAATCTGTAGCCGGGCCGTCTTCAGTTCTTCCTGCAGTGCATCTGCCTTCTCTGTGCTTAGTCCTCCTCCTCCTGCCACCCCTCCTCCATGCCTCGCTCCTCCCTCGTGGGTCCCAGCCTTAAACCTGAGCTTGTTGAGTTCTCCCATCACCCTCTTGTTGTGATCCTCAGCGTCTGCCAGGTTCCTCCTCAGTAACTCTGCCTCGTCCTCCACCAGCTGCAGCTGCTGCCTCAGCTCTGTCATGGCCTCCCCATGGCCCCGGCCCACCCCTACCCTGCCCACAGCCCCGCCACCGGACCCCCCTTCTCCCTCCCCTTCTCCCCTGAGGTCGTCCAGCTCGGCCCTCAGTCCCCGGTTCTCCACCTGGAAACACATGACATGAAAAACATTTGATCAGTTATGTTATGAATCACTAGCATCCTCTCTCTGAAAGCAGCTTCTGAACCGAACTAACAGAAATGCTTGGAACAGTTGTGTTCCCAAGTGCAAACTTATTTCCTGGTCTCTTTGATGACATACATCATACAACCTACATCAAACCCTCTGCATCACATCCTGTCTCTCTCACCTCCAGCTCCACAATCTTTCTCCCAAGGATGTTAGCCTCCTCCTCCACCAGACGCAGACGCAGCTTCAGCTCGGACTCACGGGTGCTGGGGGGTCCCCCGGCCTCACCCTTGGGATGGGGGCTGTCTAGATCCCCGTAGAAGGAGCGGTACTTCTGTAGCTCCGCCTCCAGCCGGTCCTTTTCCTTGTCGATCTTAGCTGTCTTCTTCCTCATCAACACGGCCTCCTCCTTGATGAAAGCCAGCTGGCACTTGAGGTCCTCATTGTGGTCCTGAGAGGGGGAAGTGGAAGGAAGATTTCAGATGTACAGACACAACTCTCGCTGGTGTTTGCAACAAAATCACTTTTGATTTATTTCTAGGATAAAACGATTGCATGTTGAGGCCACACCTCTGTTGGGGTCTGGGCAGACTTCTTGTCAGACCGTTGAACCTCCTTGCTTCCTCTTCTCTTCTGTGACTGTTAGGAATTAAATAACAGAATAACCCTATGTAATATGTATTATAGCAATATATGTGCTATATAGATGATATAGTGTACTGTGGGTGTGTGCTCTTACCTCCTTGACTTTGTCCAGCTCATTCTGAAGGGCCTGTTTGGTCACCTCCACCTCAATGAGTTTCTGCCTCAGTTTCTCATTCTCGTCCTCTGTCTTTGTACGTTTCTCCTCCACATTCTCCAGCTCATGGTGGAGCCTCACAGACACATCCTTCGCTACCTGCATTAGACAGAATCAGGGACATTGATTTTAAAGTTGATTGAATCAATTATATAGGTGAGTGTACAGCGCATCAACTAACTAAATAAATGAGTTTAAATATCAAGCCTCCCTCCCTCCCTACCTTCAGGTCCTGCTCCAGGCTCCTCAGTAGTTCCTCGTCGATCTCTCCCGTCTGGGCATAGCGCAGCTTCTTCCTCTCAGCCTTCCTCAGCCGGTACTGGAGGATCCGGCAGTTCTTATTGGCTCTCTCCAGTTCACGCCTCATTTCCTGCAGCTGGCACGTGTCCTCCTCGTAGAAAGTGTCACGCATCTCGTCCATCTCCGTCCTCATCTCCTCGATCTCCGTCTGGGACATCAATAGGAGTGATCAGTCAGTCAGGCACTACAGGGTAGTAGTAGTCTACAGGGTACGTGGGGCTCACACTTTAGTGTTATTGGTGTTGAGTGTTTCGGTCCTCAGAACATGATGTAATTGGATAGGGACAAACCAATCTGAACTGATCAATAGGGTCATCATTACAGATGTAGGATCTTAATTTGATCATCTTGTTGCTGGAGAACTGTCCTGCTGTGCAGGAAATGCAAAAGCTGTCCTGTTTTTGAGGTTTAAAAAGGCTTCTAAAGTTTGTCATTTCCACTTTGAAATGTCAGACTTGATTATGCCTTATGTAAAATGTATCAACCCATACAAAAAGGTCCATTAATTATAATCCGCATAACAATTCACATTTCCTGTTGCTGCAGAATTATTTTCCTGCTGTAGCAAACCGGCTCAAATTAAGATCCTACATCTGTATGTCAATCAATGATTAGAAGTAGGCTAAACACAGGTTTGTATTGTTCTGAATAGGGATGAAGGGTTTGGCTCTGTAAGCTATAGGCCTACCTAAATCATATAGCTTTCGCAAGCATCAATAACAAACCAAAGGGAAGTAGACACATTTCTACATCAGTTCTTTGTAATGCTTTGGAACGAATAACAACTGTTCAGTTAGACTACTTGTGGGCTAAAAAAAGATGCTTGCTTCATTGTATCAACATACAGTTTTCCAGTATAGGCCTAATGATAAACCTTGGGGAATATGCCTGGTATAACGTCAGCAATACTAACTCAGTTGCAGTGTTATCATCAAACACGAAATAAGTCTACCTTTTCACTTAGGCCTACTATGTATAATAGTTAATTAAGCATGCATTAAATGCATTATATGAGCATAGGGCTATGTCAGTGCCAAACTTTGGGCAATAGGCCTGATTTCACAATGAATCTTATCAAACAAAAAGTGGTCCATACCAACAGTGTGTTTGCATACATTGAACATAATGAATTGTACGTCAGTGACGCCAAACCTTGAGATCTTCATTCTCATCCACCAGTCTTTCCAGCTCGTCCTCCGGGCCCTCGTCTTGCTGTGTCACGGGCTCCGCATCTATGGCCTCTGTAGCCGGTTCCGTCTCGGCCGAGGCCTCCGCGCCCGGAGCCCTTTCTGCCTTGGTGTGCATCTTACTGCCGCTTCTCTTCAGTTTCTTATGTAGGTGGAAGTGGATGAGTTCAGTCTGCAAGCAACCCCCGCTCCACAGACCAAGGCCCGGCACGCAGCCCACGTATTCCCCGCTTCTATTCCTGCGGCAGCCTGCTGATGCTGTCACTGCCTCCCCTCCCCGCTTCTTCGCTTTCCCTTTCACCGAACCCGCGGTGCTGGAGCCGTCTGGTCGGTATGACCCAATATGTTGGGAAGACTCGCCTTTGAGGCAGGATAAACGTAACGAGGAACGACGGGTTTGAGAATCTATCGGCTGGTGAAATATCTCCTCCGTACCTTCCTCTCTGCTAGCATCCGCCTTCTTTGCATTGCAATTGACAGCATCGGTTTCAGCACCATCCGAGTGAAAAGCTTCCACGTCGCATTTCTCGATCTCCTTCTCCCTCACGACAGCGGTCCTAAGCCCCTCGTTTCCCACCTTATTCCTCGATCCTCCTTTGGAAACTATATTTTTGGATCTACTGGAGGATTTCTGGGCCGGTTTTGGGGCGCATTCCCGGCTTTTGGTCGGGGAGGGAGCCCGATGCAGCCTCGCTGTGCTATTGTCTGATGCTGCCACTGGAAAATCCGCAGCGCCGCTTGCGGCAGAGTTCATCGTGTCATCCATCAGTCCTGACGTTTCCACTCGCCCATCTCAAAGTATGATTTTATTATTATTTATGGAAATAATAAAACCTTAATATAAGTATTGATATGGCCTATTATCCTTTAGATAAAATGAAAAAGATACAATGAAATATGATGGTCAACCGGTTCCACAATTTATAGGCCTACTATAAATAGAAAGTCTGGGTGAAATGAACTAAATCTCGTAGCCTATGCTGCAAATGAGATATGACGTCTGCAGAGTGACATTGCAATAGTAGTTTTGACTTAAAAAAAACAAGGTCAATAGAATCTAACTTATAGACTGGATAAGGAGGCTATTATTCTGGATATAGTGATACAAGATATACAATTAAATGGGTTTCTACTTCTATAGTGAGTTTTGTAAAGTGCGGTAACTTTTGTTCAATAAAAAAGAAACATTCGTTAATAAATTAGGCTACAAACACAAATATTTCCATGCATTTTCTGTAAAATGTCGTACCAAAAACGTGTTATTTTATTTAGGCTTCTTACCGCAAGAGACAGTGCAGTTTCAGCCCAGCGCTAGTGGGCTGGAGAGATGCTGACACAAGGTACCACCAGGCACTGCAGGGGCACGACTAGCCACACAGTATTCATGACGGGTGATTTTAACGTCAAACCAGGAAACAAACATTTGAATATCTTTCTCCAGGCCCATTGTAAAGGACCCATTGTAGCCTTTACTTACTGTCTTAAAATATATACATATTTAACTAGGCAAGTCAGTTAAGAACAATTTCTTATTTACAATGATGGCCTACCCTGGCCAAACCCGGATGAAGCTGGGCCAATTGTGCGCTGCTCTATGGGACTCCCAATCACAACCGGATGTGATGCAGCCTGGATTCAAACCAGGGATTGCAGTGACTCCTCTTGAGATGCAGTGCCTTAGACAACTGCGCCACTCCGGAGCACCACTACACTACATCCACACAACTTGAAAAACATCCACACAATGATTAGGCTATAGTTATTGTTTTGTTTTCAAATAAATTATTTTTCCAAATCGCTACAATCTTCTGACCGGGGAACAGCATACTCTCTGACCAATCAAATACAAAGATTGAGAAAAGGAAACCAGTAGGCCTAGTACTACTAGAAGTTCAAGAACTCAGGAACCCATATTTTGCATGCAATGATTTGTGGTGGCCATGGGAGGGTGGTCTCCACCCATCTATCAGCACCATCATAAAGGGCTCATCTGTGCTGTGTAGACAAGGTACCACCAACTGACTGTATCAACTAACTCAGATATAATGAGGGTTGTCATAAGCGGTAGTGGCAGGCAGGCAGGCAGGCAGGCAGGCAGGCAGGCAGGCAGGCAGGCAGGCAGGCAGGCAGGCAGGCAGGCAGGCAGGCAGGCAGGCAGGCAGGCAGGCAGGCAGGCAGGCAGGCAGGCAGGCAGGCAGGCAGGCAGGCAGGCAGGCAGGCAGGCAGGCAGGCAGGCAGGCAGGCAGGCAGGCAGGCAGGCAGGCAGGCAGGCAGGCAGGCAGGCAGGCAGGCAGGCAGGCAGGCAGGCAGGCAGGCAGGCAGGCAGGCAGGCAGGCAGGCAGGCAGGCAGGCAGGCAGGCAGGCAGGCAGGCAGGCAGGCAGGCAGGCAGGCAGGCAGGCAGGCAGGCAGGCAGGCAGGCAGGCAGGCAGGCAGGCAGGCAGGCAGGCAGGCAGGCAGGCAGGCAGGCAGGCAGGCAGGCAGGCAGGCAGGCAGGCAGGCAGGCAGGCAGGCAGGCAGGCAGGCAGGCAGGCAGGCAGGCAGGCAGGCAGGCAGGCAGGCAGGCAGGCAGGCAGGCAGGCAGGCAGGCAGGCAGGCAGGCAGGCAGGCAGGCAGGCAGGCAGGCAGGCAGGCAGGCAGGCAGGCAGGCAGGCAGGCAGGCAGGCAGGCAGGCAGGCAGGCAGGCAGGCAGGCAGGCAGGCAGGCAGGCAGGCAGGCAGGCAGGCAGGCAGGCAGGCAGGCAGGCAGGCAGGCAGGCAGGCAGGCAGGCAGGCAGGCAGGCAGGCATTCCATATTACAACCTATGTGTTGTGATAATTGCATTGTTTGCTCTATAAACTCTGAGTTCATATGTCTTTCCACCGCTACATATTGGCCTAAGCAGAGTGAGGTGGGTGGGGTCTCTTGGGCGCATGCTCATACACAATTTTTTTGGGGGGCCTAATACTAAAGATGTAATTTAGCATTAAAAATCAATTAGGCTACCGTTTAATGTGGCATGAACACAACCAGTAAGGATGTTTTCAACTGATTGTCAAACAAATCACTTTAAAAAGTAGGTTACCTGTGGATGTTCTCCACTCCAAAATCTGGAATCTCGGGAAATGCACTGTAAGTGTAGGCCTATGTAACATTTTCTAATGTTTCGCCGTGAAAACAGTGCTTATGGGCACACAAATCCAAAATAATGTAAACATATGCCATTGCAAATTCGATTGCTTCTAACCGAAAGAGTCAACTATAGGCCTACTGTCATTAACGTATAGCCTACTTGTTGGATGGATTGGATGCACATTGGTGTCTAGCTGTAGGCTAGTTGTATAGTGATTTTGTCGACCATCACCAGTTGATCCAGAAAAGAAAAATAATACTCCGGACGGCACGGAGAACACCAATACCCAGCTTACCTGAAAAAAACTTTCAGCGCTCTGAACAGCTGACTGACAAAAGCAAACAATGATAAATCACAGATAGCTTAAATCTAATGCATTGGAATAAAGGCACAGCATTTTTTTTTCATTAAGGACTCATGGGAAACAAATGGTGAAAATTAGGAAGTACAAATAGAAATATATGCGTTTAAAGGAGCTCAGCTGAGGCCGAAATTCAGCACTACTGAGTGGACAGCGCAGCTGTATAGCCAGCTATAGAATTCTACAGTAGGCCTACCATTCGTTGACAGGGAGACGTTTTGTGCAGCAAAGTAGAAATAAATGGTTTAAACCATGACAGAGAGGTGGGGGTGTTTGTTTATTTTGAAAGCTTTTATTTTCATATTTACCTCTGTAAAACATTTTTACCCATGCATTTTAAACAAATGGAAGAATGGTTAAATTAGCATTATTTATGTTGAACCTTTATTGCATCTAAGGGAGCTAATTTCTAATTCAGGGGGGGAGCTGTGTCCCCCACTGGCTTCCCCATCATTTGCTCCCTGGGCTTAAAGCAGACAATACGAATGCACAGTGGCAGAATAAATTCAACCACACCTTTGTTTCATCACAAAACCGGAGAGCAACCTCTGTCAGGTGAAGTCCACAAAGCAAATTGAATGTCATAAACAGTTACATGACCTACAGCATGGTCAACCAAATTAATGTTTCCTACATATGTGTTTGTGTGTGTGTGCATGCGTGCATTGTGCAAGTAGAAAGAAACATGTTGAGTCACCCTACTTGTAGAGAAATGCCAATGCCATCCTCCTCTCTTTCATGTTGATGAAACGTCTATGACTCTGTCATACAGTACACACTTTTAGTTTTTGTTGTCCTAGGCTACCTGGCAAAAATGCTTTCTTGCTAGCCTAACTTTCTTTCATGGGCAAAAATGAGCCGTATAGTTAACATTAGCCTACTACATCTAGCTACATATTGAACTTCCATCCTCTCAAGCCGGGGGCACAATGTTTGGATTTATGGTTGGATTAGAATCACTGTTATAATCCCATTGGCCAGTACAGAGAATTAAGTAAAACCACAAGTCCAAAGTCCAAATGGCTAATTTAGGAAAGGGCCAATTTTAGCTAGCTAGCTAGCCACCAGAGGACAACAAGATGCAATAATAAAACATTTCTGTCAATAACGTTTTGCTTTTGATGTGATGTGATTGGTGGGAAGCCAAATCCATATGGGCTTTTATTGACGTGTTTTGAAAATTCTTCAAGTTCTGTCAAGTTGGTTTTTGATCATTGCTAGACAGCCACTTTCAAGTCTTTCCATAGATTTTCAAGCCGATTTAAGTCAAAAATGGAACTAGGTCACTCAGGAATATTCAACATCATCTTGGTAAGCAATTTCAGTGTATATTGTGGCCTTGTGTTTCAGGTTATTGTCCTGCTGAAAGGTGAATTTGTCTCCCAGTGTCTGTTGGAAAGCAAACAGATCCAGGTTTTCCGCTAGGATTTTGTCTATGCTTAGCTTTATGCCATTTATTTTTATCCTGTAAAATTCCCTAGTCCTTGCAGATGACAAGCATACCCATAACGTGATGCAGCCACCATCATGGTTGAAAATATGAAGAGTAGTACTCAGTGATGGGTTGTACCCCAAACATAACGTGTTGTATTCAGGACATAAAGTAATTTTTTGTGTGTGGTTTTACATTAGTGCGTTATTGCAAACAGGATGCATGTTTTGGAATATTTGTATTATGTACAGGCTTCGCTCTTTTTTTCACTCTGTCATTTAGGTTAGTTTTGTGGAGTAACTACAACGTTGTTGATCCATCCTCAGTTTTCTGCTATCACAGCCATTAAACTCTGAAACTGTTTTAAGTCACCATTGGTCTCATGGTTAAATCACTGAGCGGTTTCCTTCCTCTCCGCAACTGAGTTACGAAAGACACCAGTATCTTTGTAGTGACTGGGTGTTTTGATACACCATCCAAAGTGTAATTAATAGGTGCTCCCGAGTGTCGCAGCGGTCTAAGGCACTGCATCTCAGTGCTAGAGGTGTCACTACAGACCCTGGTTCGATCCCGGGCTGTATCACAACCGGCCGTGTTCGGGAGTCCCTTAGGGCGGCACCCAATTGGAAATATGTTTACCCATCTACCAATAAGTACCCTTCTTTGCGAGGCAATGGAAAACCTCCCTGGTCTTTGTGGTTGAATCAGTGTTTGAAACCTTACAGATAATTGTATGTGTGTGGGGTACAGAGATGAAGTCGTCATTCAAAAATCATGTTATACCAGCCAGGTCACCCTGTGATACAAGTCAGTATTCAATGTCCATTCATGTCTGAGAATGTTGGGAGATGAAGTGGAAACCTTAACCATTACCTTAACCATTCAGAGTTAATGCCTAAAGTTAGACTGTGAGAGCTTGTAGTGTTAAACACTTAGCATCTGCCTGATCCTAATGGTTGCATGTTCGAATCCAATGATAGAAAGTTGGTTTTGATCTTTTTGTATTGAGTCTATCCCAAACCTTAACCAGTCAGAGGTCATGCCCAACCTTAATCATTTGGAGTTAAAGCCTGAACTTAACCCTAACCTTAAAAATTGCGAGTTAAATGAAAATAATCATAAATCTAAACTATGTGAGTCCACACACCAGGGATTACCAGGGTGAGTACACTGAGCAGTTGGGAAAAGCTCATAATATGCATTTAGTGACTGAATTAAACAAAAAATAAACTATGAGTGCTCTGAACAGCTGACTGACAAACCAAACCATTTTTTGCTCAATTACTGACTGTAAGTGAGCGGAGAGTGAACTGAGTGGTCATGTCGTAATCCCTGGTGTGTTTGTGTTCATATGACACAGACGTTTGTCAACCTGATCGAGTCCTTGTAGTAGGACATTCAGTGATGAGCTTTGGCTTCAGCTACTATCAACAGTGTATAGTAAAATGGATATCAAACATTCAGATCTGTATTGCAGTTACAAAACCTCTAGGGCTTAGTCATCATTCAAATCAAATCGAGTTGAACAATTTAGGTTACATTGCATGTGTGTACGTACTGTCGGCCTGAGTGGGGGAGGTTTATGACCCCCATAAATACCTTTCCCCTTTTTCCTCTCTCTACTCTACCAATGTGACTATTGAAAATCCCTTTGTTAACATAGAGAGTCTGGTAACATAAAAAGATGGGAAAAAGAACCATATTTCGGTAATCCAACCAGTTGAAAATATGCGTTGGGACTTAATGAAAATGATGTCAGTTCAGTTGGCGTCTGAGACATGATTACTGATGATAGGACGACATAAACTGTATCTTGGAAAATCTACACATTCTAGTTATCAGATTCACATGGAATTGTTGTGCAATTTAAATATTTAAATATGAAACTATTTGTGAAAAGATGACATTTAATTTTTAGCTTCTTAATGAGAGAACGGTTTGTCAGAAGAACACCACTCTGCTCACTCAGAGGCCCCGCCCAAGTGAACAGACATTGGTTCTGTAGTAGACATACATAAAGCCCTTGGCAAAAATGTAACTTTCTGTTCCGAGGACATTAGGGCGACGATCCTACGTTAAAAGGGCTCAGATAATAACCTGTTCCAAGGACGTGTGGACTTGAGGTCCCCACGTTGAAAGGACAAAGACCACCTTCAGAACTAAGCCAACCTCAGCAAGAATCTAACGAAATCAGCATCTAATTTCAATATGAAGGTGACGACCTACACGCTGGAAGGATGAATTTCGACTATACCAGCCAGAATATAGCATGAGCATATAGCATGTCAACTTGGTATGAATTTGAACCCTTATTCACTAAAGAAGTGATACCTCCTAGCCGTCGCGTTAGCGCAGCAACTGTAGACATGGGCTAGGAGAGGACTGACAGAGTATGTGTTCTACCGCAAGACAACGGTACTACCAATATCCATTCTACCATCAGACATTCTTCAAAGGATAACCCGGCCTCCCATCTACGACCAACCGATCGAAGTGCAGCTCAGAGTAAATATTTATTGCATTTTCCTTTTTCAAATGGGCGGTTATTTAGAAAGCACAAGATTCTGTATTTACGATAGCATAGCTTCTCCTTTGTTACTCAGTCTTCCCGCTCTTTCACTCAAACCCAACACCCTATCTTTGTGTAACCAGCCGTCGTATCTGTTCCGTCCACCAGGGACGTTTTCTTTATGACATAATAAGGTCCATCAATGTATGATTAGTGTGATTAGTTAGGTACAGTGGAGAGAACAAGTATTTGATACACTGCCGATTTTGCAGGTTTTCCTACTTAGAAAGCATGTAGAGGTCTGTAATTTTTATCATAGGTGCACTTCAACTGTGAGAGACGGAATCTAAAACAAAAATCCAGAAAATCACATTGTATGATTTTGAAGTAATTAATTTGCATTTTATTGCATGACATTAGTATTTGATCACCTACCAACCCGTAAGAATTCCGGCTCTCACAGACCTGTTTGTTTTTCTTTAAGAAGCCCTCCTGTTCTCCACTCATTACCTGTATTAACTGCACCTGTTTGAACTCGTTACCTGTATAAAAGACACCTGTCCACACACTCAATCAAACAGACTCCAACCTCTCCAAAATGGCCAAGACCAGAGAGCTGTGTAAGGACATCAGGGATGAAATTGTAGACATGCACAAGGCTGGGATAGGCAACAGGACAATAGGCAGCTTGGTGAGGAGGCAACAACTGTTGGCTGCAATTATTAGAACATGGAAGAAGTTCAAGATGACGGTCAATCACCCTCGGTCTGGGGTGCGAGAAGTTGCCAAGAAACTGAAGATCTCAGACAACGCTGTGTACTACTCCCTTCACAGAACAGAGCAAACTGGCAATAACCAGAATAGAAATAGGAGTGGGAGGCCCCGGTGCACAACTGATCAAGAGGACAAGTACATTAGAGTGTGTAGTTTGAGAAACAGACGCCTCACAAGTCCTCAACTGGCAGCTTTATTAAATAGTACCCACAAAACACCAGTCTCTACGTCAACAGAGAAGAGGAGACTCTGGTATACTGGCCTTCTAGGCAGTTGCAAAGACAAATCCATATCTCGGACTGGCCAATAAAAATAAAAGATTAAGATGGGAAAAAGAACACAGACACTGGACAGAGGAAGATTGAAAAAAAATGTTATGGACAAACAAATCTCAGTTTGAGGTGTTCGGATCACAAAGAAGAACATTCGTGAGACGCAGAAAAAAATGAAAAGATGCTAGCCAGTTAGCTTCGTAGCTAGCTGCTGTATCTTAGACATAAATTAAAGAAAAGATGCTAGCCAGTTAGCTTCGTAGCTACCTACTGTATCTTGGACAAAAATTTATGAAAATTATTGCAGTTGTGTTGTTAGTAATTTCCAGATGGAGAAATGCCAGATCGGTCTAAAATAACTAACATTAAATAACTGAGATTTGTGTCTACAGTGATGGTTGTTCGCTGCTTGCTCCGTGACGTAGCTAATGTTATAGTATAGACAGACTTAAATTGCCCTTTCTACAGTGGCCTATGTGGAGTGGAACAGAGCCACAAAACCAAGCAGTTGACAGAAATATATTACATCTGTTGTGATAAGACTTACCATTGAGAATGAATAGGAAAAGTTAAGGAAAGTTCAGCTTTATTAAACTCAGCAAAAAAAGAAGCGCCCCTTTTTTATGACCCTGTCTTTCAAAAATAATTAGTAAAAATACAAATAACTTCACAGATCTTTGTTGTAAAGGGTTTAAACACTGTTTCCCATGCTTGTTCAATGAACCATAAACAATGAATGAACATGCACCTGTGGAACGGTTGTTAAGACACTAACAGCTTACAGACGGTAGGCAATTAAGGTCACAGTTATCAAAACTTAGGACACTAAAAGAGGTCTTTCTACGGACTCTAAAAAACACCAAAACAAAGATGCCCAGGGTCACTACTCATCTGCGTGAACGTGCCTTAGGCATGCTGCAAGGAGGCATGAGGACTGCAGATGTGGCCAGGGCAATAAATTGCAATGTCCGTACTGTGAGACGCCTAAGACAGTGCTACAGGGAGACAGGACGGACAGCTGATCCTCCTCACAGTGGCAGACCACGTGTAACAACACCTGCACAGGATCAGTACATCCGATTATCACACCTGCGGGACAGGTACAGGGTGGCAACAACAACTGCCCGAGTTACACCAGGAACGCACAATCCCTCCATCAGTGCTCAGACTGTCCGCAATAGGCTGAGAGAGGCTGGACTGAAGGTTTGTAGGCTTGTTGTAAGGCAGGTCCTCATCAGACATCACCGGCAACAATGTCACCTATGGGCACAAACCCACTGTCACTGGACCCGACAGGACTGGCAAAAAGTGATCTTCTCTGACAAGTCGTGGTTTTGTCTCACCAGGGGTGATGGTCGAATTCGCGTTTATCGTTGAAGGAATGAGCTTTACACCGAGGCCTGTACTCTGGAGCAGGATTGATTTGGAGGTGGAGGGTCCGTCATGGTCTGGGGCGGTGTGTCACAGCATCATCAGACTGAGCTTGTTGTCATTGCAGGCAATCTCAATGGTGTGTGTTACAGGGAAGACATCCTCCTCCCTCATTTGGTACCCTTCCTGCAGGCTCATCCTGACATGACCCTCCAGCACGACAATGCCACCAGCCATACTGCTCATTCTGTGCGTGATTTCCTACAAGACAGGAATGTCAGTGTCCTGCCATGGCCAGCGAAAAGCCCGGATCTCAATCCCATTGAGCAGATCTCAATCCCACTGTTGGATCGGAGGGTGAGGGCTTGGGCTATTCCCCACAGAAATATCCAGGAACTTGCAGGTTCCTTGGTGAAAGAGTGGGGTAACATCTCACAGCAAGAACTGGCAAATCTGGTGCAGTCCATGAGGAGGAGATGCACTGCAGTACTTAAAATGCAGCTGTGGCCACACCAGATACTGACTTTTGATTTTGACCCCCCCTTTGTTCAGGGACACATTATTCAATTTCTGTTAGTCACGTGTCTCTTAGTCACGTGTCAGTTTATATCTCAGTTGTTGAATCTTGTTATATTCATACAAATATTTACACATGTTAAGTTTGCTGAAAATAAACACAGTTGACAGTTGAGAGGATGTTTGTTTTTTGTTGCTGAGTTTATACCCGGCTCCCACCCCAAAGTCACGCAGCGCCTCTTCGCTACCTGCGGCCGTGCTTGGACATCTCACTTCAGAATTAGACGTTCATTTTCTTACACATCAAATGTTGAAGTTGTTCCAAACGGCATTAAGGTAATTGTGCCCCTATTTCAGGAGAGGAACGACATGAATGACATTTTGGCTCTACTCTCTGCTGAGACCGATCCGGCCCCAGCAGTGCAGGCCCAGCTCTAACAGTGGTCCTCCCTACAGGCTCCCCTTTGGCACCAGCTCCTGCCACAACAAAAGATGATTGCTATGAAGAGTTTCTGCTGGATACAGGTAATTCAAATTATATCACACACACACACACACACACACAATGGTTCAAAAGCGGGAAAACTAGAAAACAGGAACTAGACAAAGACAGGAGCAAGGGGAAAACCGCTGGTAGGCTTGACGAACAAAATGAACTGGCAACAGACAAACAGATAATACAGTTAGAAATACAATGGGGATAATGGGGAAGATGGGCGACACCTGGAGGGGGGTGGAGACAAGCACAAAGACAGGTGAAACAGATCAGGGTGTGACAATATAGGTTACTGTATAGGAAAGGCTTAGTCATTAAAATGATATTGGGCCTCTGTTTCAGATCAATTCAAGAAAATAAAAAGCAATATATTTACATTCACATATCAAACTGTTTACACTAAACAGACCTAAAACAACTATTTAGGTTTGATGCATGAAGTAATTAATAAATAGGTGTTGATCATGAAGCATGTCAATGCTGAGGTAGAATATTGAAAGTGGAACATTCCATTTTATGTGTTTATCTTCAGATTTTGCTTGTATTGACATTACATTTCATAGGACATATATGCCTTGCTCTGAAGAGGCACTCAGTTGACCAGAGTGGGGCCCCCCCTCTCCTGTAAAACTAGTTAATCACTGTGTGGCCCCTCCTCTCCTGTAAAACGAGTTAATCGCAGTGGGGCCCCTCTCCTGTAAAACGAGTTAATCACAGTGGGCCCCTCCCCTCCTGTAAAACTATTTGATCTGAGGGAATAAACTTTATTATAATAAAGAATTGAATACAAAAAAAATATATAAACTGATTCAACTGTATTAAAACTCTATCACAAGTTATAATGTAATTATTGTTTTAAGTACAGTGTACCAATTTCTGAGGGAATAAACTCTCTTATGTTAACTTGTATAAACACAGTCAAGGGAAAAACCACTGGTAGGCTTGGCGAACAAAACGAACTAGCAACAGACAAACAGACAACACAGTTATAAATACACTGGGGATAATGGGAAGATGGGCGACACCTGAAGGGGGGTGGAGACAAGCACAAAGACAGGTGAAACAGATCAGGGTGTGACAATATAGGTTACTGTATAGGAAAAGCTTAGTCATTAAAATTATATTGGCCCTCTGTTTCAGATCTGCCAAGCACACCTTTGCTAGCCGCACTACCACTGCCCTTGACAGCTTTTCCACTGGGCCCATCAAGAGATGAGGTTGCCTCTTCATCTTTCACCACGGCCGATGGACAGAGCCCATTACAGCTGCCAGTGATGGGCTCCTGGCCAAGCACCACGGGCGGAAGAGATCCTGATGCATGTGGATCTGCTCTGCTCTTAACACCAGCCCAGAGAAGCTCCTAGAGACACACAGCTATGGCATTATGTTACTGCAGAGAGTGAAATGGTCAGTGTCCCAGTCACGTCCCCTGTCACCTGCACTTACACAGCAGAATGTCTCAACAATTCAAGGATGCCATTTGAGGATTTTGCTGCTGCTGCCTTGTTTAAATGGGAGCTGGAGGCCTTAAAACAGATGGAGGCAGTGAGGACGGAGCAAACAGAGGAAAGAGAAAATCCTCAGAGCA
The DNA here is from genome assembly GCF_045791955.1 of Oncorhynchus clarkii lewisi. NCBI lineage: Eukaryota > Metazoa > Chordata > Actinopteri > Salmoniformes > Salmonidae > Oncorhynchus > Oncorhynchus clarkii. Next base: position 69,993,896 of record NC_092150.1, on the reverse strand, counting down.
GCATCCCTCCAACCGTCTGCACAGGCTCTCCCTTTTATGAGACTGAAAAGTAGATATGGATGGTGTAGAAGAGGGAGTGACTTTACAAACACATACACAGAAATAAGGAGGAAATAAGTAGGAGCTGAAAATCTATTTCAAATGATGGGAGTGGTTTGGACTTGTTTAATTTTTATTTATTTCACAGTCCATTCTTTAAGATTACTGTACATACATTGATGCATATAACTATATATATTATTCTGAATTGCTGTTTTGTGTAAATGTTGGACAAATACCAACATTTTGTTCTAATTGTGATGAATATGTCTTCTATTATAAACCAATTTCTATAGTTGGTGTGTGAATGTTTGTTGTACAAAGGATTGTGCTCCAGCACTACCATAAATATGCCTTTGATTTAATGAAATTAAACCTCAATGTTAAACAATCTTCTCTTGTTTTTTTGTATTGTCTTTATATGCAGTAAATGGCAAATGCAACGTCCTCCAAATGCAAGACGTCCTCCAAATGCAACGTCCTCCAAATGCAACGTCCTCCAAATGCAAGACGTCCTCCAGCGATGTCTGAACCTTCTTTTGAAAGCGATATCCCAACTATAAAAACAGTGACATTTTCAACATGTCCCTGATTGAGTTTGTAATAACAACATGTTTCAAGCAGACCATCATAGTCCCTGTGCCCAAGAACACAAAGGCACCCTGCCTAAATGACTACAGACCCATAGCACTCACGTCCATAGCTATGAATTGCTTTGAAAGGCTGGTAATGGCTCACATCAACACCATTATCCCAGAAACCCTAGACCCACTCCAATTTGCATACCACCCAAACAGATCCACAGATGATGCAATCTCTATTTCACCCACAACTGCGTGGCAAGGTACGACTCCAACACATCATTAAGTTTGCAGATGACACAACAGTGGTAGGCCTGATCACTGACAATGATGAGACAGCCTATAGGGAGGAGGTCAGAGACCTGGCCGGGTGGTACCAGAATAACAACCTATCCCTCAATGTAACCAAGACTAAGGAGATGATTGTGGACTACAGGAAAAGGAGGACCGAGCACGCCCCCATTCTCATCGACATGGCTGTAGTGGAGCAGGTTGAGAGCTTTAAGTTCCTTGGTGTCTACATCACCAATAAATAGAACGGTCCAAACACACCAAGAGAGTCGTAAAGAGGGCACGACAAAGCCTATTCCCCCTCAGGAATAGGGCCCCACCCACAATGCAAATAGTCCGGGTAGCCAGGAGTCTTATGGCTTGGGGGTAAAAGCTGTTGAGAAGCCTTTTGGTCCTAGACTTGGCGCTCCAGGTAACTGCTTGCCATGCGGTAGTAGAGAGAACAGTTTATGACTGGGGTGGGTGGGGTCTTTGACAATTTCTAGGGCATTCCACCGTCTGTTGTAGAGGTCCTTGATGGCAGGCAGTTTATCCCCAGTGATGTACTGGACCGTACGCACTACCCTCTTTAGTGCCTTGCGGTCGGAGGCCAAGCAGTTGCCGTACCAGGCAGTGATGCAACCATGCTCTTGATGTTGCAGCTGTAGAACCTGTTGAGGATCTGAGGACCCATGCCAAATCTTTTTAGTTTCCTGAGGGGGAATAGGCTTTGTCGTGCCCCCTTTACGACTGTCTTGCATTGTGTCCCGCCACCTGCCACCCACCACCCGCCAACCCCTCTTTTTGTCTTCCAACAAGACAATGATCCAAAACATAAAGCAAAATCTACAATGGAATGGTTCAAAAATAAACATATCCAGGTGTTAGAATGGCCAAGTCAAAGTCCAGACCTGAATCCAATCGAGAATCTGTGGAAAGAACTGAAAACTGCTGTTCACAAATGCTCTCCATCCAACCTCACTGAGCTCGAGCTGTTTTGCAAGGAGGAATGGGAAAAAATGTCAGTCTCTCGATGTGCAAAACTGATAGAGACATACCCCAAGCGACTTACAGCTGTAATCGCAGCAAAAGGTGGCGCTACAAAGTATTAACTTAAGGGGGCTAAATAATTTTGCACGCCCAATTTTTCAGTTTTTGATTTGTTAAAAAAGTTTGAAATATCCAATAAATGTCGTTCCACTTCATGATTGTGTCCCACTTGTTGTTGATTCTTCACAAAAAAATACAGTTTTATATCTTTATGTTTGAAGCCTGAAATGTGGCAAAAGGTCGCAAAGTTCAAGGGGGCCGAATACTTTCGCAAGGCACTGTATGCACAGTAACTTTAACCATACCTACATGTACATACTACCTCAATTAGCCCGACTAACCGGTGCCTGTATATAGCCTCGCTACTGTTATAGCCTTGCTACTGTATATAGCCTCGCTACTGTTATAGCCTTGCTACTGTATATAGCCTCGCTACTGTTATAGCCTCGCTACTGTTATAGCCTTGCTACTGTATATAGCTTCGCTACTGTTATAGCCTTGCTACTGTATATAGCCTCGCTACTGTTATAGCCTCGCTACTGTTATTATTCACTGTCTTTTTACTGTTGTTTTTTATTTCTTTACTTATCCATTTTTCTCCTAATACCTATTTTTTACTTAAAAATTGCACTGTTGGTTAGGGCCTGTAAGTAAGCATTTCACTGTAGTACACCTGTTGTATTCGGAGCACGTGACAAATAAACTTTGATTTGATTTGATACAGGGTCAGATATTTTGTTCATCCTCCTAATAATGAAGGCTAGAATTGAGTAGGCAATCTGATCCTAGATCTGTGGTTAGGAGGTAGTGTGAGTTCAGAGCAGTGCTAAGAGCCCAGGTGCAGTACAGGTTATGGTGACCTGTGTTAAGTGACCCTGATGGAAAGCCATGGCCTACTGCAATCCTCTTAGAGCTCGGCATAGATCCCGCTGTATCCCCTGGGAGGACAAACACCTCTAGCCTCTACACACTCATCACTTCATCCTCTCCTCCATCCCGGAAATATAGTTAGAGGGGGAAGGGGTTCATGTGAAGTTGCAGTGGTGTGAGTCAGTGTAGTTTGTAAGTTTATAAAGACAGTAAAATGTGGCAGTGATAATGGAGAAGGTAAGAGGATGGGGCAGTGTATTGAGGACATGCTAGAGAAAACCAATGGCGATAGTGGAGGAGGCTGGTGATAGGAGCTATAGGAGGACGGGCTCATTGTAATGGTGGGATGTAATCAATGGAAAAATACCAAACACATCCAACACATGGAAACAACGTGTTTGCCTGGCACAGGAGAGTGTCGCCGGTCTGTGTGTGCGTTGCATACTGTATGTGGAGTTGTGTGTGTTACTATGTGTGAATGTTGCATATTGTTCTCTCTGTGTTTGTATATATATATATATATATATATATATATATATATATATCTATCTATATCTACACTGAGTGTACAAAACATTAGGAACACCTTCCTAATATTGAGTTGCATCCCACGGTGTTGCAAGCATTCCACAGGGATGCTGGCTGATGTTGACTCCAATGCTTCCCACAGTTGTGTCAAGTTGGCTGGATGTCCTTTGGGTGGTGGACCACTCTTGAAACACATGGGAAAGTCTTGAGCGGGAATACCCAGCAGCGCCTGCCAGCTACTACCATACATACCCTGTTCAAGTCACTTACATTTTTTGTCTTGCCCATTCCCCCTCTGAATGGCACACGTACACAACCCATGTCTCAATTGTTTCAAGGCTTAAATATCCTTATTTAATCTACACTGATTGAAGTGGATTTAACAAGTGACATCAATAAGGGATCACAGCTTTCAGCTAGATTCACCTGGTCAATCTATGTCATGGAAAGAGCAGGTGTTCCTAATGTTTTGTGAACTCAGTGTACTATATTCATACCAGTATGCATGTATGTACATACTGTATATGTGAGTGTCAATGACCCAATGGAAGATTACAGAAGACTCCTCTTTTCCACAGTGACATGAATTCCTCGGTTAACTAGCTGTGTGACGTGGACATAAGCTCTTTTACAGCTAAAGCCAATTTACCCCCCCCCCCCCCCAGATTACAATAGAGCTGTCTGGCCAAGCCCCAGAGACACAGGCCTCTCTTCCTCCCTGTTACTCCCAGGAATCTGCTTGACCCAGGGGACAGAGGGAGAGGGGGGTGGGGTGGGCTGGTAGAGGAGAGGAGAGGTGGAGGAATCCTACTCATCAGAGCAAGATATGCACAGACCTTTGCAAACATTGAGAATGAGATTTCTAAAGGCTTCTGTAGTTGGCGGTAGAGAAAGAAGGGTTTTTAGCAGGTTTAGGGTTAGGAAAGAGGATATTGAAGGTTTGAGGTATTGGTTAGCTCAAGTATTCATTTTTTTAAAGTCCTAAATAAAATACAAAACATGCAAACGAAGATACACATTGATGGGGAAACATAGACACTAACATACACTAACATACACACAGAACAACGAGGGTGTTGGCATCCTCTTTATTTCCATTGTAGCCAGTAGCTGTATGTGTTTTATTTAAATAAAATAATGAATATACTGTTGTTGTTTTTTTAAAGCCCTTTGGGATGAGGTATCATTTTCCCCATCTTGAGTTAGACATGTTTCCCAGTTGCACCATAGCTACATTGCACAGCAAAAAAAGAGAGGAAAATTATGCAGAAAACCCATAAGATCCACAACAGCAAAAAAAGATAACCATATAAATGCACAGGACCAATTTGACAACAGACAATAGATAAACAGTCTAGGAGTAAAGGTATTGGTCAGCCAACTTGCATGTTCAGTATGGTAGCCACCCAATCTTCATAATGATACACTAACAACTTGCACAGATGATTACCCACCCAATCTCCTATAGTTATAATACCATGCACTAAACATGCACTTCCTCCACTCTCTTGTACATACATACACATGCCAGGTACAATGCATTCAGAAAGTATTCAGACCCCTTGACTTTTTCCACATTTTGTTATGTTACAGCCTTATTCTAAAATGAATTTAATTGTTTTCCCCCTCATCAATCTACACACAATACCCCATAATGACAAAGCAAATACAGGTTTTTATATATTTTTTGCAAATGTATTAAACATAAAAAACTTAAATATCACAATTACATAAGTATTCAGACCCTTTACTCAGTACTTTGTTGAAGCACTTTTAGCAGTGATTACAGCCTTGAGTCTTCTTGGGTATGACGCTACAAGCTTGGCGCATCTGTATTGGGGCGTTTCTCCCATTCTTCACTGAAGATCCTCTCAATCTCTTTCAGGTTGGATGGGGAGCGTCGCTGCACAGCTATTTTCAGGTTTCTACAGAGATGTTTGATCGGGTTCAAGTCTGGGCTCTGGCTGGGCCACTCAAGGACATTCAGAGACTTGTCCTGAAGCCACTTCTGTATTGTCTTGGCTGTGTGCTTAGGGTCGTTGTCCTGTTGGAAGGTGAACCTTCACCCCAGCCTGAGATCCTGAGCACTCTGGAGCAGGTTTTGATCAAGGATCTCTCTGTACTTTCCTCTTTCACTTTCATCTTTCCCTCGTTCCTGACTAGTCTCCCAAGTCCCTGCCGCTGAAAAATATCCCCACAGCATGGTGCTGCCACCACCAAGCTTCACTGTAGGGATGGTGCCAGGTTTCCTCCAGACGTGATGCTTGGCATTCAGGCCAAAGAGTTCAATCTCAGTTTCCTCAGACCAGGGAATCTTGTTTGTCATGGTCTGAGAGTCTTTAGATGCCTTTTGGCAAACTCCACGTGGGGTGTTATGTGCCTTTTACTGAGGAGAAGCTTCTGTCTGGCCACTCTACCATAAATGCCTGATAGGTGGAGTGCTTGAGAGATGGTTGTCATTCTGGAAGGTTCTCCCATCTCCAGAGAACCTCTGGAACTCTGTCAGTGACCATCGGGTTCTTGGTCACCTCTCTGACCAAGGACCTTCTCTCCCGATTGCTCAGTTTGGCCAGCTCTAGGAAGAGTCTTAGTGGTTCCGAACTTCTTCCATTTAAGAATGATGGAGGCCACTGTGTTCTTGGGGACCTTCAATGCTGCAGAAATTTGTTGGTACCCTTCTCCAGATATGTGCCTTGAAACAATCCTGTCTCAGAGCTCTATGAACAATTCCTTTGACCTCATTGCTTGGTTTTTGCACTGCCATTCACTGTCAACTGTGTGTGCCTTTCCAAATCATGTCCAATCAATTGAATTTACCACAGGTGGACTCCAATCAAGTTGTAGAAACATCTCAAGGATGATCAATGGAAGCAGGATGCAACTGAGCTCAATTTAGAGTCTCATAGCAAAGGGTCTGAATACTTAGTAAATAAGGTATTTCTGTTTTCTATGTTTAGTACATTTGAAAAATGTTTTTAAAAAAAAGAAAATTGTACTTTGTCATTATGGAGTATTGTGTGTAGATTGATGAGGGAAAATGTATTTGATCAATTTTAGTATTAGGCTGTAAACGTAAATAAATGTGGAAAAAGTCAAGGGGTCTGAATTCTTGTGTTTGTGTATGTGTTTATTATGTACTTTAGGGCAGGTCTGTATGGCAGAGGGGGCTTGCAGCTAGTCTGTGTGTTTCACGTAGACAAGTAATACTGCCACAAATATAATTGAGAACAGCCCCTGTACTGTAAAACAACTATTTATTTCTCAATAATGCTCCTCCAGTAGTTCCCTTACTCATCACGCAATGAAATATAAATCCTCTTTGGTATACGTTTCTGGAAGATTCTTAAATTGAAATAATTTAATACGTAAAATACCATTTACAATGCTACAAAAATAAATAAGCATTTGCATCACTACATCAGCATTGAGTTAAACAAAGAAAAGTACCAAATGGTGGTGGAGTTTTGGTTGGAAACGTTGCAGCTGCTGAGCAGTTTGGGAGTCCCTGTGGTTGTGTTGTGGTCTTTTTAAGGTCTTGTCTTCGACCAGGACCCCAAAGTAAGGAGACAGAGCACAGACTCTACATGAAGAGCAGCAATCTTCTTTTGTTGTAAAAAGACAACCAACACCCTCCCTCCTCCTACCCCCATCCCGCCATACCCAAACCTTACCAAATCCCAGAATACAAACCTCACCAACTCACCCCCCCCCCCCTTACACACACACACACACACACACACACACACACACACACACACACACACACACACACACACACACACACACACACACACACACACACACACACACACACACACAAATTGGTCACAAATCACATCCTCGAAACATCCTGCAGGGGCAGTGGTGTGGTGGAATCCCATTTGACTTTTGAACTTTCACCCCTGAACCCCCCTATCTCCTCTGCCTTTTCACCCCACGGTCCTCGTGTTGGTCTGACAGAGGCTTCCTCCATCCTCTCCACCTTCTCCTTACTCCCTTTTCGCTCTTCCCTTTTTCTGCTGCTTCTGCCCATTTTCCTCTACCTCCTGTAGCTTGTTGTAGCCGTTGGTTGCCATGGAGACACCGTTAGTGATGGGCTTGGCCGCCTTGTGGGCAGAACGTGGGGTGCGTCGGTAGGTCTGGTAGTAAAAGTTGCCGAATAGGATGATGAAGGTGACGGCGTAGCCAATCAGGGCCCACTGCATCCAGGCAGGGAATGGGCAGCCAGTGTAGAGGGAGTGGCCGGCATGGCCAATGGTCACGTGGAACTGGATCTGTGATGTACACAAAACACACAACAGACCTGACATGCACAATCCAAATGTAATAATCCCAATATAATCCGTGATGAATTAGTCAGACCGCACACTCCAAACAATGAAATATATTTTGACATGCAAAGATGTGTTTCGGTATCAATCACACACTACCTGAACAGCTGTGCTATGGCCACAGCAAGAGGGAGACTTACCATCTGAATAATGGTCAGGTATTTCTTCCACCAGAGGAATTTCTGGATCTTGGGTCCGAAAGCGGCCAGGCCATAGTACCCATACATCAGGACATGGATGGATGAGTTTATGCCTGCTCCGAAGAACGCTGTGAGGGGGTTAAAGGATAAAGGTATTTCCAAGGGGATACAAGTCGGGCTGCTTATGAGTGGCTAGTATGCTATTTCAGAACAGTATGATAGTGAAGGGTAGAGATGAACCTGGTGTATCCAGGTGGGAACATTTAATCACCCACCCTACACAAATGCATGAACACACACACACAATACGCCAATGTACCCCCCAGGTACTCACATTGCCCTCCAGGGACCCACTTGATTCCGATCCACCAGAGGATGAACATGGTGCAGTGATGGTAGACATGGAGGAAGCTGACCTGGTTGATCTTCTTCCTCAGGATGAAGAACACTGTGTCCAGATACTCCACTCCCTTAGAGATGTAGTACCACCACAGAGCCGATGCTATCTGCCAACGGGAAGAGGGAGGGAGTGAGCTTTAACACAAGATTACATCATTGGTGCTCAAAACCGTCTGGTTTCAGAGACACGAGTCTCAAAGACAATAAAGATTCCCAATTTCCTGAAACACTTTAAAGAGGATTCTGTAGGTTTCTATGGATTCCACTGGGTTTGGATTATGGAGATCAAAAGGTAGCCACCTTGCTTTTCACACACACTCTCATCATCATGCATCCTCTACACACATATGTATCAAGGACACACACATGCACACACCCACATGCACACACATGTGCATGTAACCTACAGGTGTAGTTTTCAGTGTAAGATAACACTGACATTGTTCTGAAGAGACTATACTGAGATAGAGTGTAGTGTAAGGTGGGACCAGGAGTATTGTAAAAATAGTTATTTTCACACGTTATTTCAATATCTATTCAATTTGAATGCTCAGACGGTGATTGGATCATCTGCCTAATTTTAAAGTCAGAGTCAACAATGTTAGCGTCAACTCCATCCATAGGGGATTGGTGATGACAATGAAAGGGGTCATTGATGAATGGCATGGCATGTTAGCCTGCGGTCTGGTAGAGAAAGTGGCTTGATAAGGGGTTGGTACAGTAAAATCTGATAACTGAGATTAACTGAGGGATGTATCAGGCTTGTTGCTGGCTTTTTCCCTATAGGGAAAATAGAGCTCAACCTCTTGTATGTCAGACTATCTATGGGACAAAGTAGCCTGTCATTATCCATTACCAACCTCCCGCCAACATACTCTCTCTCTGTCGTATCCCTTTGTAATTCACACACACACACACACACACACACACACACACACACACACACACACACACACACACACACACACACACACACACACACACACACACACACACACACACACACACACACACACACACACACACAGTGCTCTGAGTGTCACTCTTATCTCTCAGTAATGCCATCATGCCATGGGCGGGGACAGAAGTGGTGAGACCTAATAACTCCTCCCCTTTATGTTAAAGGTCACACCCCCTCTGTCCTGGAATCACCGTAGATCTATCTCTGACATTCTCCTACTCTCCCTCTCTCTTTCTCTTGCACACACACACACACACACACACACACACACACACACACACACACACACACACACACACACACACACACACACACACACACACACACATAGAGTAATAGTCTACAATAAGATTACAGCACGGCTGCTTAGACTTACAGAGAACCACATGCTGCTAAAGCTGGACCTCATTCTACACCTCAAATACAGAGACCCAGCCTGTATCAAATCAAATCAAATCAAATCAAATTTTATTTGTCACATACACATGGTTAGCAGATGTTAATGCGAGTGTAGCGAAATGCTTGTGCTTCTAGTTCCGACAATGCAGTAATAACCAACAAGTAATCTAACTAACTATTCCAAAACTACTGTCTTGTACACAGTGTAAGGGGATAAATAATATGTACATAAGGATATATGAATGAGTGATGGTACAGAGCAGCATAGGCAAGATACAGTAGATGGTATCGAGTACAGTATATACATAAGAGATGAGTATGTAAACAAAGTGGCATAGTTAAAGTGGCTAGTGATACATGTATTACATAAGGATACAGTCGATGATATAGAGTACAGTATATACGTATGCATATGAGATGAATAATGTAGGGTAAGTAACATTATATAAGGTAGCATTGTTTAAAGTGGCTAGTGATATATTTACATCATTTCCCATCAATTCCCATTATTAAAGTGGCTGGAGTTGAGTCAATGTCAGTGTGTTGGCAGCAGCCACTCAATGTTAGTGGTGGCTGTTTAACAGTCTGATGGTCTTGAGATAGAAGCTGTTTTTCAGTCTCTCGGTCCCAGCTTTGATGCACCTGTACTGACCTCGCCTTCTGGATGATAGCGGGGTGAACAGGCAGTGGCTCGGGTGGTTGATGTCCTTGATGATCTTTATGGCCTTCCTGTGACATCGGGTGGTGTAGGTGTCCTTGCCCCCGGTGATGCGTTGTGCAGACCTCACTACCCTCTGGAGAGCCTTACGGTTGAGGGCGGAGCAGTTGCCGTACCAGGCGGTGATACAGCCCGCCAGGATGCTCTCGATTGTGCATCTGTAGAAGTTTGTGAGTGCTTTTGGTGACAAGCCAAATTTCTTCAGCCTCCTGAGGTTGAAGAGGCGCTGCTGCGCCTTCTTCACGATGCTGTCTGTGTGAGTGGACCAATTCAGTTTGTCTGTGATGTGTATGCCGAGGAACTTAAAACTTGCTACCCTCTCCACTACTGTTCCATCGATGTGGATAGGGGGGTGTTCCCTCTGCTGTTTCCTGAAGTCCACAATCATCTCCTTAGTTTTGTTGACGTTGAGTGTGAGGTTATTTTCCTGACACCACACTCCGAGGGCCCTCACCTCCTCCCTGTAGGCCGTCTCGTCGTTGTTGGTAATCAAGCCTACCACTGTTGTGTCGTCCGCAAACTTGATGATTGAGTTGGAGGCGTGCGTGGCCACGCAGTCGTGGGTGAACAGGGAGTACAGGAGAGGGCTCAGAACGCACCCTTGTGGGGCCCCAGTGTTGAGGATCAGCGGGGAGGAGATGTTGTTGCCTACCCTCACCACCTGGGGGCGGCCCGTCAGGAAGTCCAGTACCCAGTTGCACAGGGCGGGGTCGAGACCCAGGGTCTCGAGCTTGATGACGAGCTTGGAGGGTACTATGGTGTTGAATGCCGAGCTGTATTCAATGAACAGCATTCTCACATAGGTATTCCTCTTGTCCAGATGAGTTAGGGCGGTGTGCAGTGTGGTTGAGATTGCATCGTCTGTGGACCTATTTGGGCGGTAAGCAAATTGGAGTGGGTCTAGGGTGTCAGGTAGGGTGGAGGTGATATGGTCCTTGACTAGTCTCTCAAAGCACTTCATGATGACGGAAGTGAGTGCTACGGGGCGGTAGTCGTTTAGCTCAGTTACCTTAGCTTTCTTGGGAACAGGAACAATGGTGGCCCTCTTGAAGCATGTGGGAACAGCAGACTGGTATAGGGATTGATTGAATATGTCCGTAAACACACCGGCCAGCTGGTCTGCGCATGCTCTGAGGGCGCGGCTGGGGATGCCGTCTGGGCCTGCAGCCTTGCGAGGGTTAACACGTTTAAATGTCTTACTCACCTCGGCTGCAGTGAAGGAGAGACCGCATGTTTTCGTTGCAGGCCGTGTCAGTGGCACTGTATTGTCCTCAAAGCGGGCAAAAAAGTTATTTAGTCTGCCTGGGAGCAGGACATCCTGGTCCGTGACTGGGCTGGATTTCTTCCTGTAGTCCGTGATTGACTGTAGACCCTGCCACATGCCTCTTGTGTCTGAGCCGTTGAATTGAGATTCTACTTTGTCTCTGTACTGACGCTTAGCTTGTTTGATAGCCTTGCGGAGGGAATAGCTGCACTGTTTGTATTCGGTCATGTTACCAGACACCTTGCCCTGATTAAAAGCAGTGGTTCGCGCTTTCAGTTTCACGCGAATGCTGCCATCAAACCACGGTTTCTGGTTAGGGAATGTTTTAATCGTTGCTATGGGAACGACATCTTCAACGCACGTTCTAATGAACTCGCACACCGAATCAGCGTATTCGTCAATGTTGTTGTCTGACGCAATACGAAACATGTCCCAGTCCACGTGGTGGAAGCAGTCTTGGAGTGTGGAGTCAGCTTGGTCGGACCAGCGTTGGACAGACCTCAGCGTGGGAGCCTCTTGTTTTAGTTTCTGTCTGTAGGCAGGGATCAACAAAATGGAGTCGTGGTCAGCTTTTCCGAAAGGGGGGCGGGGCAGGGCCTTATATGCGTCGCGGAAATGGGTAGAAGGCTATCATGTCTGGTCTTTTCTGGCTTATGAACAGAATGACCAGACAAGCTCTAGCTCTTGGTCTGTCCACCAAATCAATTTCAGGAGTGTACAGATGTACTATCTTAATTTGACCAGTTTCTTACAGCAGGAAAATAATGCTGCTGCAACAAGAAATGTGAATTATTATGTGGATGATAATTCATGGACATTTTAGTAGGTGTTGTTACATTTTTCGTTTGGGAAATCAAGTCTGAAATGTTTAAGTGGAAATTGCAAACTTTAGAAGCCTTTTTAAATCGTGAATACAATGTTTTTTTTTTAATGCTCTCTTGTCATAACTCTCCTGTGGCAATCTGAAGGATCAGGTAACAGTGGGTCCGCTCTACAGCGTGCTCTCTCTCGTAGAGGGGGAATGTCATGACTCTCCTGTGGCGATCTGAAGGATCAGGTCACAGTGGGTCCGCTCTACAGCGTGCTCTCTCTCGTAGAGGGGGAATGTCATGACTCTCCTGTGGCGATCTGAAGGATCAGGTCACAGTGGGTCCGCTCTACAGCGTGCTCTCTCTCGTAGAGGGGGAATGTCATGACTCTCCTGTGGCGATCTGAAGGATCAGGTAACCGTGGGTCTGCTCTACAGCGTGCTCTCTCTCGTAGAGGGGGAATGTCATGACTTTCCTGTGGTGATCTGAAGGATCAGGTTAGAGTGGGTCCGCTCTACAGCGTGCTCTCTCTCGTAGAGGGGGAATGTCATGACTCTTCTGTGGCGATCTGAAGGATCAGATAACCGTGGGTCTGCTCTACAGCGTGCTCTCTCTCGTAGAGGGGGAATGTCATGACTCTCCAGTGGTGATCTGAAGGATCAGGTTAGAGTGGGTCCACTCTACAGCGTGCTCTCTCTCGTAGAGGGGGAATGTCATGACTCTCCTGTGGCGATCTGAAGGATCAGGTAACCGTGGGTCTGCTCTACAGCGTGCTCTCTCTCGTAAAGGGGGAATGTCATGACTCTCCTGTGGTGATCTGAAGGATCAGGTTAGAGTGGGTCCGCTCTACAGCGTGCTCTCTCTCGTAGAGGGGGAGAGCTGGAAGTCGGCTGTTTTATGGCGGTCATAAAATATGCTGCCTCTGTGCTCTGTAGTGTTGGAATGTAAACTGTGGAACACAGAGAGACCCATGGACATCAAAAGTTTGAATAATTAAACAATATTTATATTTTTGAGAATGTGGGAATGTTCCGTGGGTAATTACAGAACAATCTTGCCAAAGTTGTTTTATTCTTGGCCTCCCGGGTGGCGCAGTGGTTAAGGGTGCTGTACTGCAGCGCCAGAGACTCTGGGTTCGCGCCCAGGCGCTGTCGTAACCGGCCGCGACCGGGTTTGGCCGGTAGGGAAATCCTTGTCTCATCGCGCACCAGCGACTCCTGTGGTGGGCCGGGCGCAGTGCGCGCAGTGCGCGCAAGGTTGCCAGGTGCACGGACACATTGGTGCGGCTGGCTTCCGGGTTGGATGCACGCTGTGTTAAGAAGCAGTGCGGCTAGGTTGGGTTGTGTATCGGAGGACACATGACTTTCAAGCTTCGTCTCTCCCGAGCCCGTACGGGAGTTGTAGCGATGAGACAAGACTAGCTACTAACAATTGGACACCACGAAATTGGGGAGAAAAAGGGGTAAAAATAAAAAAAAAGTTATTTTATTCTGTGACATCACGGAAAGGTAGGACAAGGATGACGATAAGGAGGACGATAAGGAGGACGATAAGGATATCTCTGCTTGTCCACACTTCCCAGTTATGAGGTTTACATCTAACGATAAGGAGGACGATAAGGATAACGATAAGGAGGACTATAAGGAGGACGATAAGGATATCTCTGCTTGTCCACACTTCCCAGTTATGAGGTTTACATCTAACGATAAGGAGGACGATAAGGATAACGATAAGGAGGACGATAAGGAGGACGATAAGGATATCTCTGCTTGTCCACGAGGTTTGCATCTAACTGAATGAATGACTATAATGGTACTCTTGTTGTTGTTGTCTCTTGTGAAGACAACAATGCGATGTTAGCATTCTAAATGAGAATTATTTTCCATTGTAGCTTATTCTCAATCGGTGGTCCCGCCCCAAGTGAACACAGACATTGGGTGGGAATGATGAAACACCCCCTTTTCTACCCCAAGTATATAAACCCCTGTGACGAAATTCACTTGGTCTTGGACTTCGTCCCCATGTTGAAATGGCGACAATTCTATTACCAAAGGACAAGACCATACAGCGTGGAGCGTTGGCTACACGGCTGGAAATGGTTCAACTCTGAGACTATCGATCACTACAGAATAAGAGCAAATCCCAGACATAGAATTACTAGTCTAGTTATGTAAATCTAGTGCGAGAATAACAACAACAGCGGAAGCATCTATTCTATGCAACAACCATCTGTATGCCTGACGTATCATTACAACAGACGCTATCCAGAGCCGCTGAGAAAGCGACAACTACGAAAGACATTGTGACTCCTGGGGAAGTTAACCAGAGAGTCTCTGATGAACTGACTCTCCAGCAGACGGACCGGCGATCCCAACAAAGAAAACAACAACGACATACGGGCGTAAATATATACATTGAAATGATTTTTGAATGAGCGGCCGTTCATGTGCTTAGGATTAGCATTTCAATGAATACAATAATCAACTGTGTGTAATGAATCCATTTTGTCTGTCCCGCTTTTTATCTGTCACCACCTCTTTCCATTATCTACCAAGCCGTCATACCGGTTTAGCCCACTAGGGACTTATCAATGCATTGTGTTAGTAATCAATAACTATATTGTTTGTTTATGTATTTCTGTGATTTGTTTAGTAAATAAATAATTAAGCCAATATGTACATGGCAGATTCAGTTTCGAGACTAGGGTTCGTGCAGATATCCAAGGGTTTGCGACATTCAGTAATGATAACTGATGAGGTAATGATGATACATTAATAGAAGACTAATCGATAAGATATGAAAATATCTTAAGAGTCGATTTGGGAAATAGAGACTCTATAAACATTTTCCGGTGGTGCCCCGACTTCCTAATTAATTAAAGTTTACATGATTCGTTTAATCACGCAATAATAATTACACATAGAATTGATTTGATAAAATAAGTCTTCACATTTAATGATAGTCACAGACACGACACTCTGCAACAACAGAGTGATCAAATTAAGAGTATGTCTGTAGTGTGTCAAGTTTGCTCACCCTGACTTCGTTGACGTCGTTGGAATAGCTGACAGGTTGACATAGGTAGCTGTATCCCGCTGCTCTCGCACCCAGGAGGAGCTGAGGACCACAGGGATACAATGTCAGGGACACAACGTTAAGTACACAACGTTTGGGGTAGTCCCTTTCCTCTAGACCACAGATACACAACAATAGTCCTCAAGGGCCACAGCAACCAATTTACACCTGGGTGAATGGACGTGTGAAATAAATTGCCAGGGAGAAATGAAAACCACCAATACTGCAGGCTTTGAGGATTGGAGTTTTGCCCTAGACCCTGTATCCTCTGTGCCTACAGTTCTAAAAAGACTATATAGATGTAACTGTAGAGGATGTTTGACAGGTGCAGTGCTGGGTATGGTATGGGAGTATGGTATTGAGTTCAGGCAGGGATGGTATACGGCATGCTACATCATCCATTTGGTGATGGCTCAACCTTGCCCACCAATACATTAGCTGGAGCAGGTGTCATATTGCTATCAAC
Organism: Oncorhynchus clarkii lewisi; assembly: GCF_045791955.1. Lineage (NCBI taxonomy): Eukaryota > Metazoa > Chordata > Actinopteri > Salmoniformes > Salmonidae > Oncorhynchus > Oncorhynchus clarkii. The sequence continues at coordinate 69,977,996 of NC_092150.1, read as the reverse complement.
TTTAAAGCCCTTTCCAATCTGTAGACACTGACACTGGGACTGGGAATCATAAAGACCATGGCCTGAAACGAAATGGAACATTTCCTGAATTACTTTTGTTGAAAAAGGAAAGGAGCTGGTTACCTCTTTGGCGATGTAAAAGTTGAGTATCACCATACTGAAGTTGTACACTATGAGGGTCTTCCTTAGCTGGAAAGGCTCGCGATTCTGCATGTACTTAGGCCCCGCCCACAGGAAGAGCAGGTACAGGCAGCTGATGGCCAGGGTGGGGGCGGGCGATGACATCATTGGCCATTTCTCCACCCGCTTGTCTGGAAGAGGGATAGGAGAGGAAAGGGGTAATGTCAGAACCGGTCATTATAACAGACACTCACATGTAAGACCACATAATGTATGAATGTAAGACTACATAATGTTGCACCAATGGTGTCTTGAGGATATACTCAACTCTAGTTCCATATTGCGCTAATAGTGTATTGTATTGCACACACACACACACACACACACACACACACACACACACACATACACACACACTGTTAGTGCACGTAGCCTACAGGTGTAGCTTTCAGTGTAAGGTAACACTGACAATGAACTGAAGACAGACTGAGATAGAGTTTAGTGTAGACAGGTGGGACTGAAGTATTGTAAAAATAGTTATTTAAAAAAGTTATTTAAATATCTATTCAATTTGAATGCTGAGACAGTGATTGACCCACACACACAGCATAGGCAGACATATGGACAACCATAGGAGTTACAGTGCTTAAGTGTTGTTGGAGGGTGCTGTGTAGGTTAGTCAAATGAAAAGTAGGATACTTTTTCTAGGTTAGTCAAACAAACATGAAAAAGAACATTCTAACAGTCACATGACACAGTCAACAGTAGTATGTAAAGTACCACTCAAAAGTTTGGACACACCTACTCATTCAAGGGTTTTTCTTCATTTTGACTATTTTCTACATTGTAGAATAATAGTGAAGACATCAAAACGATGACACAACACATGGAATCATGTAGTACCCAAAAAAGTGTTAACCAAATCAAAATATATTTTATATTTGAGATTCTTCAAAATAGCCACCCTTTGCCTCGATGACAGCTTTGCACACTTTTGACATTCTCTCAGCCAGCTTCACCTGGAATTATTTTCCAACAGTCTTGAAGGAGTTCCCACATATGCTGAGCACTTGTTGGCTGCTTTTCCTTCACTCTGCAGTCCAACTCATCCCAAACAACCTCAATTGGAATGAGGTCGGGTGATTGTGGAGGCCAGGTCATCTGATGCAGCACTCCATCACTCTTCTTCTTGGTCAAATAACCCTTACACAGCCTGGAGGTGTGTTGGGTCATTGTCCTGTTGAAAAACAAATGATAGTCCCACTAAGTGCAAACCAGATGGGATGGTGTATTGCTGCAGAATGCTGAGGTAGCCATGCTGGTTAAGTGTGCCTTGAATTCTAAATAAATCACAGACGGTGTCACCAGCAAAGAACCCCCACACCATTACACCTCCTCCTTCATGCTTCACGGTGTGAACTACACATGTGGAGATCATCTGTTCACCTACTCTGCATCTCACTAAGACACAGCAGTTGGAACCAAATATCTCAAATTTGGACTCATCAGACAAAGGACAGATTTCCACCGGTCTAATGTCCATTGCTCATGTTTCTTGGCCCAAGCAAGTCTCGTCTTATTATTGGTGTCCTTTAGTAGTGGTTTCTTTGCAGCAATTCGACCATGAAGCCCTGATTCATGCAGTCTCCTCTTAAAAGTTGATGTTGAGATGTGTCTGTTACTTGAACTTCGTGAAGTATTTATTTGGGCTGCAATTTCTGTGGCTGGTAACTCTAATGAACTAATCCTCTGCAGCAGAGGTAACTCTGGGTCTTCCTTTCCTGTGGCAGTCCTCATGAGAGCCAGTTTCATCATAGCGCTTGATGGTTTTTGCGACTGCACTTGAAGAAACTTTCAAAATTCCAGAAATTTTCCGGATTGACTGACCTTCATGTCTTAAAGTAATGATGGACTGTCATTTATCTTTGCTTATTTGAGCTGTTCTTGCAATAATATGGACTTGGTCTTTTACCAAACAGGGCTATCTTCTGTATACCATCCCTTCTTTGTCACAACACAACTGATTGGCTCAAACGCATTAAGAAGGAAAGAAATTCCACAAATGAACTTTTAACAAGGCACACCTGTTAATTGAAATGCATTCCAGGTGACTACCTAATGGAGCTGGTTGAGAGAATGCCAAGAGTGTGCAAAGCTGTCATCAAGGCAAAGGGCACCTACTTTGAAGAATCACAAATATAAAATATATTTTGATTTGTTGAATACTTTTTTGGTTACTACATGATTCCTTATGTGTTATTTCATAGTTTTGATGTCTTTACCATTATTCTACAATGTAGAATATAGTAAAAATAAAGAAAAACTCTTGAATGAGTTGGGGTGTCAAAACTTTTGACTGGCACTGTATGTGTGTGTGGTGTACCTGGGTTTGTGTGCATGTGTGTGGTTACATTAGCAGACTGCCCCTGCTATGTGAGAGAAGAGAGATCAACACTAACTCACCTGCTATAGTAAGGCTCCATCTGTAGAACTCTACCGTGTCATTCATAAAGTGGGTGAGAGCTTCCATGACTGCGTCTGGATTTGGTCCTGCTTATGCTGTAGTGAGAGATAGAGGAGAAACTTCATGACAGACTACTTGAGCTCGCTTTTAAGCGAGTTCATCTGGGAAAAGGAGCAGGTGTGTTAGCGTAAAGAAAGCTAGACAAGAAATGTAATTAGCCCTTGAGATAGTTGAAAACCTTAACATAACATTTGGTTCTAATGTAAAGGATGTCACACTGCTTGTTTAGTGAGTACCAGTTTCTCCTGATGCGGCTCAAACCGAGGCTCGAACCCAGGACCTGTGCCTTGCAAGCACGTGTGACTGCCCTCCTGAAGTGTCTTACCAGTCGCCGCCATGCAAAACACTAGCTATCCACTAGTGCAAGTGGGGGCACTTCACTCTAAGGAGTAGGTTTCACACATCCCCCATGTGCCGCACTAAGTTTTCATGCTGCCCATCAAGTTCAAAACCTGAGTTTGCCAAACTCTGCACATGCAACACCAATTGGTAAGAACATTCCCTTGTGCAGGGTTTATTTCCAGCCTCACACTAATTGCACAGATCTGAAAGAGGACTGAACAACTGATCAGTGTTTGTCCGACCATTAATAAGGCGGGGTGCCTCCTCAACCCCCTACACAGCTGTCACTGTTCGAGGCGCTAGCTAGCTGCTGGTAATGCTAACATGCATAAGAGACCTGTGAGAGACCTGGCCGGTCGCTGCCATAAAAGCAGTTTAAGTTCATTACGGAGGATAAGAGATGAGAGATCAATGTTCATAAGAGGGTCTCTCTCTCTCTTTCTGTCTCCACACACATGGCTGTAGGTCTATATGTGTGTGGTTATCCCATCCCTAGGGTTACCCATTCTGCAACAAGATTAGAAAAAAAAACACTGATTCAAAAGTTGACAAATGTGTGTGTCATGTTCTGACCTTAGTTCTTTTATTATGTCTTTGTTTTAGTATGGTCAGGGCGTGAGTTGGGTGGGTTGTCTATGTTCTTTTTTCTATAATTTGGGATTTTCTGTGTTCGGCCTGGTATGGTTCTCAATCAGAGGCAGCTGTCAATCGTTGTCCCTGATTGAGAATCATACTTAGGTAGCCTGGTTTCACTTTTGAGTTGTGGGTGTTTATTTTCTATTCTGTGTTTTGTTGCACCGTTCAGGACTGTTCGTTTGTCGTGTATTGTTTTTGTTTCAGTATTCATTCTTTATTAAATTACAATGAATACTTACCACGCTGCACCTTGGTCCTCTCTTTCTCCCGACGACAACCGTTACAGTGTGCCACTCTAGCATGATTTGAGTTGATGCATAACATATGAGCTATGGAGAACAACGTTACATAATTGCAGCATAGGCCTATCCCTATCCATCTTACAACAGTATAGGCCTATCCCTATCCATCTTACAACAGGTGTCCATTTATTCATCTATTATTCATCCCGTGGATCAGTTCAATAACAGTCGCCACAGATGAGAATGCAGAGGCCTAAAGATGTTCCTCTTGTTTTTATTACTTTGTTAGTACTTTTATTTGATATTTTATGACATGAAGCACTTTGATACTTTTATTGAAAAGCAATATACAAATAAAGTTAATGTTATATTATTATAATAACATGCACTAAAGAACCATACACTAGAACCATCTCATGTGCATATAGATCATGTTAGGCCTAATGAATTTGTGAAAATGTTTTGGGAAGTTTGGGGGACCCTGAAAAAACATATGCATTCACTGACAATGGGGGTTTAGTTTTGTTTTCAAAACGGAAGAGGAAAGGAGAGGATGGAAGGAGAAAAAACGTCACCCAGCGAATAGACCCGGTCGCCCATGGAAACGGGCATGATCGCACACAAAGACCACGGGCGTGTCAGCAGGTTTCGGGCGGAGCACTCAAGAGGCTTAAATCCAATTGATCTACGAGCTTAGATGTAAGTGCAAATGCCGGACTACCCACATTCGCAGGGCGACAGGGGATTGTCAAAATGTGGTTGATTGAACAGGGGAAATTATGTGGTTAACAATTCATACAAAAATTTTAGTAGGACACCCATTCGTAGGAAAATATAATGAAAATAGTCTCTAAACACTTTATAGACACATTTTATAGTCTGTATCCAGTGCGTTCGTTTCTATGTGCCACCCATCTTATTCTAACAACGTGCTTGCCTACTACACGTTTCTTTCCGCCAAGTCTATTTACGCGCTACATTATTGCCATCTGTCATGCACGCTCACATAGAAGTTCACTGTTTTTTAAGGAGGAGGGAGTAGGCCTAATGGAATAAAAGTAATGAACGAACGAAACAGAATGTAACGGTTCAATTCCTCAAAGCAGCTCATGACTAATTAAACAAGACTAAGCCTACACTTTCCAAGGTTGTGCACTAATATGTTCCCCAAATGTCCTATATAAAGACTCATAGCCTAAGCACACGGTTTTTATTTCGGTATTAACCATTTCATTATAATGGAGAAAAAATACATATCTACATACCTTCTCGAGATTTAGGTGCGTGTAATGACATCCGGTGCAATGTGATGCCCAACACCTTTAAATTACCGTATTCTGCCGTTATAGCTGTTGATCTCCAACACTGCTGGACAATTCGACATCAACCCCGAATTAGGCAAAAACTACAAAAGGCAAGCGGAAATCATGCATGAGTTTCGTGCTGGGTGCTCAGGCTCATCTTCTCTGTTTTCGATCTTCAGGATACACGACGAGACTGATGGCACTGCGCATGCGGTTATTGCACTCCAGGGACCGCTACACTGACTGGAAAGACTGATGGCCCCTTTGCTTGATAGAGATAATCAACTTCCACCCTGTCCCCTTATTCAGCCCCTTCAAGTGATAGGAGAATGGGGAAGACACTAGAAATGGCTTCCCTCGCTAGAAGCATGTGTTTCAGACATAAGGAAGTGGATGGCTGCAAACGTTCTACTTTTAAACTCGGACAAAACAGAGATGCTTGTTCTAGGTCCCAAGAAACAAAGAGATCTTCTGTTGAATCTGACAATTAATCTTAATGGTTGTACAGTCGTCTCAAATAAAACTGTGAAGGACCTCGGCGTTACTCTGGACCCTGATCTCTCTTTTGAAGAACATATCAAGACCATTTCAAGGACAGCTTTTTTCCATCTACGTAACATTGCAAAAATCTGTCCAAAAATTATGCAGAAAAATTAATCCATGCTTTTGTCACTTCTAGGTTAGACTACTGCAATGCTCTACTTTCCGGCTACCCGGATAAAGCACTAAATAAACTTCAGTTAGTGCTAAATACAGCTGCTAGAATCCTGACTAGAACCAAAAAATTTGATCATATTACTCCAGTGCTAGCCTCCCTACACTGGCTTCCTGTCAAGGCAAGGGCTGATTTCAAGGTTTTACTGCTAACCTACAAAGCATTACCTGGGCTTGCTCCTACCTATCTCTCTGATTTGGTCCTGCCGTACATACCTACACGTACGCTACGGTCACAAGACGCAGGCCTCCTAATTGTCCCAAGAATTTCTAAGCAAACAGCTGGAGGCAGGGCTTTCTCCTATAGAGCTCAATTTTTATGGAATGGTCTGCCTACCCATGTAAGAGACGCAAACTCGGTCTCAACCTTTAAGTCTTTACTGAAGACTAATCTCTTCAGTGGGTCATATGATTGAGTGTAGTCTGGCCCAGGAGTGGGTAGGTGAACGGAAAGGCTCTGGAGCCACGAACCGCCCTTGCTGCCGGTTCCCCTCTTTCCACTGGGATTCTCTGCCTCTAACCCTATTACAGGGGCTGAGTCACTGGCTTACTGGGGCTCTCTCATACCGTCCCTGGGAGGGGTGCGTCACATGAGTGGGTTGAGTCACTGATGTGATCATCCTGTCTGGGTTGGCGCACCCCCCCCCCCCCCCCCCCCCCCCCCTTGGGTTGTGCCGTGCCGGAGATCTTTGTGGGCTATACTCAGCCTTGTCTCAGGATGGTAAGTTGGTGGTTGAAGATATCCCTCTAGTGGTGTGGGGGCTGTGCTTTGGCAAAGTGGGTGGGGTTATATCCTTCCTGTTTGGCCCTGTCAGGGGGTATCATCGGATGGGGCCACAGTGTCTCCTGACCCCTCCTGTCTCAGCCTCCAGTATTTATGCTGCAGTAGTTTATGTGTCGGGGGGCTAGGGTCAGTTTGTTATATCTGAAGTACTTCTCCTGTCCTATTCGGTGTCCTGTGTGAATTTAAGTGTGCTCTCTCTAATTCTCTCTTTCTCTCTTTCTTTCTCTCTCTCGGAGGACCTGAGCCCTAGGAACATGCATCAGGACTACCTGGCATGATGACTCCTTGCTGTCCCCAGTCCACCTGGCCGTGCTGCTGCTCCAGTTTCAACTGTTCTGCCTTATTATTATTGGACCATGCTGGTCATTTATGAACATTTGAACATCTTGGCCATGTTCTGTTATAATCTCCACCCGGCACAGCCAGAAGAAGACTGGCCACCCCACATAGCCTGGTTCCTCTCTAGGTTTCTTCCTAGGTTTTGGCCTTTCTAGGGAGTTTTTCCTAGCCACCGTGCTTCTACACCTGCATTGCTTGCTGTTTGGGGTTTTAGGCTGGGTTTCTGTACAGCACTTTGAGATATCAGCTGATGTACGAAGGGCTATATAAATAAATGTGATGACTAGAAATGAATCTTAGCAAGAACTTGGCTGAATCCATATAGAATGACAAAGGCTTCTAGTGGCCAAAGGGTCATTTAGCATGTCCAGCGCCATTGAGGGCTTCCACCATTTCAATGTAGTCAACTGGGTGGGACTTCCAACCTTATTGGCTGATTCCTCCTGATGACCCTGTTGGAGTCATGTCCAACCGGGTCATCAGGATGGATCAGACAATCGTGACGAAGAAAATGTACTACTTCAAAATGGAGATTGCCTTAATGGCACTGCCCGTGCGCTCAGACGCCATAATGGAAACTAATGGGACGCTTTCTCTATCATTCTCTCGCTGAATCGCAAATCACTCCTTTTCCGGTGGCCCTCCATTTGCAAATTCACGCGTGCCTCTGCCATTTGCACAAGTCTCTCAAAGCTGAAGGAGGGAAAATGATTAGACTCTCAGATAGCCACTTTAACCAAATATGGGTAATTGCCTACTTGGAGTGTCAGAAAGTCGGCGTTGCAAAAGGAGTGGGTGGCTCAGCAGCAATGGGTGTAACATCAGTGGGTGGATCAACAGCAATGGGTGTAACATCAGTGGGTGGATCAACAGTGATGGGTGTAACATCAGTGGATGGATCACCAATGATGGGTGTAACATCAGTGGGTGGATCAACAGGGATGGGTGTAACATCAGTGGATGGATCAACAGTGATGGGTGTAACATCAGTGGGTTCATCAACAGTGATGGGTGTAACATCAATGGGTGGATCAACAGCGATGGGTGTAACATCAGCACTCCATTATTGGTTAGAACGGCCATAGCCAGGTGCACTGCGGGTCAGTTTAATGTTTACATAGCAGGTTCAAATAACTAATGTAGCAGGTTAGGATAATTAATGTAGCAGGTTAGGATAATTAACGTGGTAGGTTAGGAGAATTAACATGGCAGGTTAGGAGAATAAGGTTAAGTTTAGGAAATGTGTTAGGGAAAGGGGGATGGATACCTTAGGGTTAGCTAAAATGCATAGCAGGTTAGGATAATTCATGTGGCAGGTTAGGAGAATGAGGTTAAGGTTAGGAAAAGGGTTAGGCTTAGCTAGAATTCTCCAGTTGTCATCAATCGACTTGTTGTGCAGCCCAATCTGCCACACAAATGGTCTTAAGTGGCAACAAATCTGCCCAATTATCTATTTCCCTTACTATACACCCACTTCTGTTGATCCTCCCAGTTCTGTTGACACGCCCACTTTTAGACACACTCCATGTATGCAGTTACCCATGACTCTCTTCGACCAAGCCAGCAATGCTGTAGGCTTCAGAGCACTGTGATATCAAATCAAATCATATCAAATGTTATTTGTCACATGCGCCGAATACAACAGGTGTAGTAGAACTTACTGTGAAATGCTTACTTACGAGCCCTTAACCAACAATGCAGTTCAATAAATGTTTGGAGTTTGCACAATTTCAAAGAAAATAATGGAGGCGTGCCTAATTATATGACATGTGCATTTGTTTATGTCTGATTTAGAGACTTGACAACAGATGAAATTCCTCCCAAATTAAATGTTTAACAGTTACTGAGGTTTCTATCTTGTAAGGGGATCTGTTCATTCAAATTTGTATGATTTAAAAGTAGAACATTAATTGCATCATTCAAGTCAGAAGTGTGTTCCGAAGTTGATGTGTTTATTGATCCCCTCTCCACTCTCTGGAAGTCACCCTTAGCGTTTCGTCAACAACACGTGACAACAAGGGTCCGCCAAAAGAGTTGGTTGGGGCGATGGAGTGGTTTGGGATTGACAGCTTGATATAAGGGCGCATTTTCTGCAAATGCATTTGCGTTTTTGGCCTTGATTAGTAGGATATTCTACATTGTCAGTATTGTCATTGCAGATTTGGACTTTAATTTATACCAAGAATAGGCTATACGAGGCATTTTTTAAATCAGAAATATAAATAGCCTAGTGATTCTATTATCACTTAATTTGGGTAGAGGAGATGCTTCATACAACAAATGTGTGTATTCTCTCTCTAGTTGCTATTTAGGCTATAGGTCTGTGGCTGTAAGTAGCTTTTGGATATGTGCCAATGTCCCATAGTGTGTCAAACCATTAGCCTATCAATTAGTCTTTAGAGTGTGTCCTATAGTCCAAAACTGAGGTGGTCAACATTGAGATATATTTTGAATTCACCGCTAGGTGGAAGTGTCACACCATCATTAGATACAACCCAGCTTTACTTGTTGGTTACAGAAGAGAGCTTCCTCTGGCCTACATTGTCTGTAACCAAGTTTTCTTTTTTTAGGCAGTGGTGGAAAAAGTACTCTATTGCCATTCTTGAGTAAAAGTAAAGATAGAAAATGACTTAAGTGAAAGTAAATGGAATTGCTAAAATGTATAAACCATTAAAACATTTATTATATTAAGCAAACCAGACTGCACAATTTTATTTCTGTTTTTTATTGACGGATAGTCAGGGGCACACTCCAACATTCTGACATACTTTACAAATGAAACATTTGTGTTTAGTGAGTCCACCAGATCAGAGGCAGTAGGGATAACCAGGAATGTTCTCTTGATAAGTGTGTGCATTGGACCCTTTTCCTGTCAAAATGTAGCTAATACTTTTGGGTGTCAGGGAAAATGCATGGAGTAAAAAGTACATTATTTTCTTCGGGAATGTAGTGAAGTAAAAGTTAAAATTGGCAAGAATATAAATAGTAAAGTAAAATACAGATACCACCAAAAAATGACTAAAGTAGTACTTTAAAGTATTTTTACTTAAGTACTTTACACCACTGGCAGTAGGCTCATGGTAATTATTGCACAGAATATTCAATATTCTCACATTTCTGCCCAAGATTCCATTGAATTTTATTTGATTGAAAGTAAAAGATTGACTACCTACTGTATTTTCACTGCTTCACTGACACAATTAGTTCTACTTAGATAACCAGTCAGAGGGTATATTTGGGTTGTTGTTGCTTTTGGACATCATAATGATACCCAAAGTCAGGAAATCCTTCGCTCAAACCTTTGACACTCTAATTTTTATTCCTCTGTCTGTTATTTTGTACTTTTCCATTAGGGATGTCAAAGTTCCAACTGGAGGGTCCTCTCCAAACCGCATCCAAGGCCCTGCTTCATTCACGAATCAAGGGAGGGGAAAATATTACACAATATGTTACAGTACCCGTTCCTGTCTTCAATTTCACGATGGACTAATCGGACACATCTAACACACACGCACGCACACACGTACAACAGTTTCACGAGGCTCCCCCATTGTGTTTTATTTATTTACAATTTTTTTTGGGAAAGCAGCTAATTTCCTGCAATTTGATCCATTTTGCCATGGGGAAAAGGGAAAATGTTTCTGTTTAAAGCTAATTTCATGCTATTCTATACATTTTGCTATGAGTCTGAGAGAAAATGTTGCAGTTTTTCTGCTATTCTAGGGAGGGGGAGGGCAGAGCTCGTGGGCAGGGGTGCAGACCTACACTTACGCACACCTACACACCTAAGACATGCACACACACGCACACACACACTGCCTGCACCTTCCTCTGTGAAGATGAGTGTAGGGAGGACAGGAAAGGAGAGGAGAGGAAGGAGGAAGCAGCACTTTGAAGGGTCACAGTGTTTCTGTGTTGCATGATGATCCTGAGGAGCACATCTCTCTCATTTCCCCTCAGTAATCTGATGCAGGAATCTGTTTACTGGGCCAAGCACAAGAGCCAACAGCAGGGCTCTACAGCACTGTGTGTGTGTGTATGTGTGTGTGAGAGACTGAAAGACAGAGAGTGAGAGAGAGAAAGAGAGTGAGAGAGAGTGAGAGAGAGAGAGAGAGAGAGAAGAAAGGGAGCAAGAGAAAACGGAAGAGAGAGACGGAGAGTGATTGTCAATACATGAGAAAAAGAGAAGAGGGGGCAAGAGAGATATTGTTTATTTGTGTGTATCAGTGTGAGAGAGAGCAAGAAATAAAAAGTTCCATAGATCCACCTGCTCTCACTGTCAATCGACCATATACAGCCTTCATTACGGGCTCTGCCTCAGCACCGCTGCCAAACCAAACAAACATAAATGCTCAGATACTACACGCAGGCTGCAGTGTTTGGGCTCCAAGAACAGACACAAACACACACACTTGATGGCAACTGCACCGTGACACCTGTTCAAATGCCTGCTGGGAGGTCTGCAGACTGGGGAGAGCATCAGATAGTGGGCTGAATAAAGGCGTTGGCATGCTTCAGTTTGGCTGGCACCTAGGCGAACTCGGCTAGCCGAACCAAACAAGTGTACTCGCATACTCCCTTAATAAAAGACCTTTGCTTGAAAAATGTGTCACGCGGGACTAGGTGGGTGCAGGAATCAGACACAGAGAGAGTTCCACTGAGGTTAAGTGCTTTACTCAGGCACAACAAAATAATAAGCCCAACAAATACAGGGCGCAGGACACACAACGAGACAACCCAAAAACCACAGGCTGCCAAGTTAAAGAAAAGAAAATCCACCACTACCTAAAATGCACATACGTAACATAAAGAAAATCCCGCACAAAACAAGGGCGGCTCTACCTACTAAATATAGGGAAGTTAATTAAACCAAACAACAGAAACACAGGTGAAACTAATAAGACAAAACAAACAGACAAACGAAAAAGGGATCGGTGGCGGCTAGTAGGACGGTGACGACGACTGCCGAGCACCGCCCGAACAGGCAGGGGAGCCAACTTCGGCCAAAGTCGTGACAAAATGAGAAAAAAGCGGCAATAGTACTGTTTGTCTATTTTGAGATGCTGTAGCCAGTATATACACAAAAGTAACTCAAGAAATATGTGATTAATTGTGACGTTTTTGCAGAGATCTTAGTTGTGCAATTTTACATCTAATTAAGATGTTTGGTGCAGTATTTCTTAATGAAAGAATTTGCATGAAAACGAGTTGTCTCTCGTTGAATGGCAACAAAGGCTTTATTGAAGAATCCCTACTGTTGACCAATCACTGACAAAGGGGCGTAGACTTCAGCTCCGAACTTCGGCTTGCCTCCAAACCGCCCCAAAAAAACTCAACCAAAGTCCAAAACGACAAAAACGTCATAATATATTCACAAACTCTTACGTCCAGGAAGGATGTGGACGCCTTTAGTCAGCTTCACTAAGTGGAAAATGCTGTCTCAAGTGCCGCGCCAGAATCTTCCATAACTGTTTACATTTTGGCAGACGCACAACGCACCTATCCAGAGCGACTTACAGTAGTGAGTGCATATTCTGGGACCCAATTGGGTTTAGATCTGGGGACTGAGACACACACACGCACATTATGATTTCACCAAGTAGGATGCACTCCTGGATTGTCTTTATTATTTTACCCCTCGATCAACAAATTCATCAACTAATTAGACAGTCATGCACCCTTGTAACATCATCAGTATGTGCGTGCACAGTCCCACCTCCTCACTTGTGCAAAAGTAAAACTCTGCCTTTCCAGGAAATACAGAATCAACGTGTGCACTGCTTTTCAATAGGTAGAAACGTTTCATAATATTTTTCCATCTCCATGACCCAAAACATTAAAAAAATGGCACCTTATTGAAAACTATTTTTGCTTAGCATTGTTCTAGAGCACAGGTAAGCTTTAAGTTACCATCAAGCAAACTATCTAGCTAAAAAAGTAATGGAGGGAAAACAGAACGCTAACTAGCATTAAGCTAACTGGCATTGAAGTGCCTTGCTATGCTTTTTATTAGCGGATTATACTATTTTTAGAGCACGGTTTAGCTTTAAGCTAGCAGCAAGCAAGCTATCTAGCTAAAAAGTAATGAAGGGAAAACAGTGAGAGAACTAGCGTTAAAGCTAGCTGGCATTGAAGTGCCTTGCCATGCTTTTTATTAGCTAATAATATATTTGGCTGATTATAGTTGAAGTATAGTTAGCAGCTTAAAGTAAATAGAGGGGAAATAGTTAGCTAGCTTGCTAAAAACTAGCTAAAAAGATAATAAGAAGCTCATCTTATGGAAATTTGTTGGATTATATTAGTCAAATTTCCTTCTTGTCCACTGTGGCAGTCCTGGATCGTCATGACTGTGGCAGTCCTGGAACGTCCTGGACTGTGGTGGTCCCAGATTGTCATCACTATGGTGATCCTGGATCCTCATGACTATGGCGGTCCCTGCTTAGCACCCTCAATACCTCCAACCTCCCGTCCTTTGCTGAAACGTATGGTTGCCCCTGAAATCTTTAAGATGAAATCCTTAAGCATAGCAGAACTGCACCATGGACTCCTTCCTCTCCTTTGATTGCAAGCTTATATCAGCAACTCGCAAAGTTAAAAAAAAATCTAATGTTACACCAGTGTCAAAGTTTGGATCTCCCTCTATTGCAGTTGAGAAGTTAAGGTTGCTATAGTAATAAAATAAAATGTGATGCAATCTGTACTGAACCTGATCAAATGATGAATGACTATTCATAAGGATGAGGTATTGCTATAACAATAAGGTTAAAAGTGTCTTTGTGATTTTGGATTTACTTCCCGTTCAAACCAAATTGCTGATGTAAGATTCCCCATACTTGTAGCAATATCCAAAATCTTCCCATGTAAAGGCCAAGCCTCTCCCTGTACTGCTTGAAACCCTTGGCAGTTTCCTAAAAGTCAAACCTCTGCATTGAAAAACAGAATATAATTTTTTTCCTTAGTATGGAACTGTGCAGGGGTACTTACAGCAACATACAGTACATGCCATTAGCAGTATAAAGCTATTATACTAGTAAAACACTACATACCGTTGCACAGGCTTTCAGTCTTTATTGGTAGGCCCACTGACTCCAGAATCTGTCTTCTTCAACCATCGGATGACTGCCTATGAATAAAAACATGTTATCTGAGTTCACTACAACAGACATAACATTTAGAATAAAATTGCCATACTAGTATTTGAAGAATATAAAGATTTTTTTAAATGGCTACAAGCACTTGATGATCCAGGACTAACACAGTCATATGGCCATTCACACTTTTGACAGCTAATTGAAGGATGTGATACCAGCATAGGAGAACATCTGATTCAGGGAAGACTTGTTTCAATGCGTTGATTTCGCACATATCTTTGTGAACCATGAAACATCTAAAAATAAAGCACAAGGATAAAGCAAAAATAAGAGGTACATTGCATATAGTACAATCCAGTGAAATACCCTAAATGTACACTCGGCTGGCTATTGCTGTGGAGTTACTACACTGAACAAAAATATAAACGCAACATGTAAAGTGTTGGTCCCATGTTTCATGAGCTGAAATAAAAGACCCCAGAAATTTTCCACATACACCAAAAGCTCATTTCTATCTAATTTTGTGCATAGATTTGTTTACATCTCTGTTAGTGAGCATTTATCCTTTGCCAAGATAAACCATCCACCTGACAGGTGTGACATATAAAGAACCTGATTACAGTTTTTTACAATCGCTATGACCCATTTCTCAATACTTAGGTCACTTTTTCAAAACTCTTCACACAAAACAGCAGTCTATGTGCGCTAAACTGTGGATCATTTGTCATTGCTTTGGCACAAAATGCATTCAATGACTACATCTTTCAAATTTCATGAATTATTTTCTCACTCAGACACAACCATCACCAAAACTCTATGTACCTACAGGCCAATTTGCACATGTTTACATACTCTTTTTAAAACGGTTCAACTTAAGTTCAAAACCTAACATAACACAACATTGAATAGGACAGCAATTTGCTACATTTCTATAGTAATATCGTATTGAAATATATTCCAAATCTAAAAAATTCAACACTATCAAAACAATTGGACCATCCACAGCTGATTCCCATTGTAGCTGAACACCTACCCAGGAGTTAGTCTTTCAATTTCATTACCATCTATACAAAAGGGGACATCTTGGGAATAATGCTGCACTGTAATATAAACATGGACCCAGCCAGAGATAGAGAAGTGCCTGACAGAGGAAGAAGAGTGTCTGGGAGAGGAAGAGGAGTACGTATGCGTGGTGGAAGACTGAGAGGAAGATCAAGAGCTGTAATCTCAGATGAGATTAGGGCTACTATTATTGATAATGTAATAAATCATGTTCTATCAATGGGAGAGGCTGGTCTGAGAGTGCAGCCACATCTGCAACGCTCAACAGTGGCATCTATTGTGAGACATTTCTGTCAAAACAACAGGTAAGATGTGCATTCTGCAAGAGCATCTGACTGAACTGCACATTACAGAAGTAAATTGAGCACAGCCTCCAAACCCACTTGTGGGTGTAATTGTTTTTGTATTTCTGACCCAAATGTTACCTCCCACAGGCGGGACAGGTAGGATTTTCACTGCTGTGCAGGAAACTGCAATCGTTGATATGGTCATCAGAAACAATGGCATAAAACTCACAGAGATTCGGGACAGAGTGTTGGCAGACATTACATTTGGAAATATTCACAACGTAAGCATAACAACTATTTCTAGAGTCCTGAAACAACATCAAGTCAGGATGAAGCAGTTGTACACTGTCCCCTTTGAGAGGAACTCTGAATGAGTCAAGCAACTCAGGAACCAATATGTTCAGGTAAGATGACTAATAAATACAGAACTGGGTTTGAACAAAACCAAACAGGGCAGAGGCACACAATGGCATGTTTTAAGGTATAATGTAAACTACCGTGATGGCCTAACTCTTATGTTGCCTTGTGGATTTATTTTTAAAGAGTCATGGAGATTGAAGCCAGGCAAACACCCCACATATTCATCTTTGTGGATGAGGCTGGTTTCAACATGGCCAAAACACGGCAGCGAGGAAGGAATATATTGGGAAAAGAGCCACAGTGGATGTCCCGGGCCAGAGGGGTGCCAACATCACAATGTGTGCAGCAATATCCTCTGATCGATTGCTGTTACACAAATTGAGCCATACAACACTGAGCGTCTCATTTCATTCCTGGATGACCTCCATGGAAGGGTTGTGCCAGGTGAGGAAAGGGTTGCAGTGAATCGGCCAACGTTTGTATTTGTGTGGGACAATGTAACATTTCACCACTCCCATGCAGTCACAGTGGTGTGCACCCATCCCAGGATGGTGTCACTTTTCCTCCCACCTTACTCTCCACCTTACACTCCATTCTTCAACCCCATAGAGGAGGCCCACTGACTCCAGAATCTGTCTTCTTCAACCATCGGATGACTGCCTATAAATAAAAACATGCCAAAATATTATTTCCTAGGTGTATTGCCCAAGATGTGGATGTGGATGAGAACCTGTGGCCAAATGCAGAAGACAGGGTTGACCAGCATTGCTACTGTATCTGTATTGGTAGATGGTGTATATACAAATTTTTGTATTTTGGAATCACTCAATGCAAAAAAATGACATAAACATATTGAAGCATATTGCATGATGTCTGATTAATTCCTGTAACATATACTGCAGTGAATTCTATACAGTAGAGAGGTATCATTCTTGTTTTGTAAAGTCATTTTTCCAAAGAAAACATTGTGAAATCTTCCTGTTGTTAGTGTTTTTTAGTAGTTGTAGTAGTTGTTGTTTTATGAGTGACAAAGAGTACTTGTTGGGTGACAACCTTTGCTAGTGTTATGGAAGAATGAGACGATTTGAGACATGTATGAAGTGTTTTGGTAGTTTTAGTGCATTTTGGATGTGAAATGAACTGCTATGCCAAGCTGAAAGTTGGTTAAGAGAACTGTGTGAAGTGTTTCGAAAAAGTGACCGAAGTATTGGGAAATGGGTCCTAGCGATTGTAAAAAACTGTACATAGCATGGTCATTAAACAGGTGCACCTTGTGCTGGGTACAATAAAAGGCCACTCTAAAATGTGCAGTTTTATCACACAACACAATGCCACAGATGTCTCAAGTTTTGAGGGAGCATGCAATTGGCATACTGACTGAAGGAATGTCCACCAGAGCTGTTGCTAGAGAATTGAATGTTCATTTCTCGACCATAAGCCACCTCCAATGTTGTTTTTGGAGAATTTGGCAGTACGTCCAACCGGCCTTACAACCGTAGATCACGTGTAACCACGCCAGCCCAGGACCGCCCCATCCACATCTTCACCTGTGGGATCGTCTGAGACCAGCTGATGAAACTGTGAAGAATTTCTGCACAAACAAAACCAAATAGCTAAATGATCCTTGGTATGACCTTCTTAAAACAATTCAATGTTAGCTTAGTAGAAACCCAGCCCCGGGCCCTTAGACCATACTTTTAATAATATTTTTGTGCTTGAGCATTTGCCTAATATTAAATGGCACATTTGTTTAGTATTAACTTCCTATTAGCTGATAATGATATTGTTACTAGCTAGTTAACTATTTTCCCACCATTTACTTTAAGCTACTTGCAAGACTTCAACAAATTCAACAATAATCATCCAAACATATTGTCAGCGAATAAAAAACATGGGATGGCACTTCAGTGCCAGCTCACTAAATGCTAGCTTGCTCACTTTTTTAAATGAATTACTCTTAGCAGGCTAGCTCGATGCTAAGCGGTGGTCTATAACATTCAGTATCATCATGCTTGTAATGTTTTGACTTGAGGGTCACGGTAAAGGAACAGCTTACCTCTTATGTTGAAAAGCAGTGCAGATTTTGCAGCAGTGCACAGCACGCCAATTTCGAGTTTTGGTGGGTACAAAGGGTGCGTTATACGTCTTGTGCATGTTGATGATGTCACTGGTTGATGGACATGTTGTTCCCTGGACAATAATAAAGACGATCCAGGAATGTGTCCTACTTGGTGAAATCATGTCGTGCCACACCGCTGGGTGAAAAAGGTCAATGTCAGGGGATATCTTTATCTATATATTTCCAGATATCTGACAATTTATTACATATAAGGAGTAGAGCAGTGGAGGCTGGCGACTTGAACAATTTAAGAGGACGGGAGTCCCACGGTATAGGCGTGAAGACAACAAAGCGTGTTAAAAAAATGGTCAAAGACTAATTATTTTAACCTAAAGCATAAAAAAAAAAATGTATAGTACAATATGATGAATGGGAATGAGATGGCTACTTACACCGTGTTGGGAAGGGATCACAGCAGTGATTGAAAGAGGGCATGAGTTGAGGTGTTCGGAGGCTTCAGTGCAGGACAGGGATTGAGGTGTTCAGAGGCTTGACTTCCGTGCAGGACAGGGGTTGAGGTGTTCGTAGGCTTCAGTGCAGGACATGCTCATCATGGATGGATGGTGTTGGAGAATAGTTAAACTCTTCCACTGAGGGCAGGACAGGATTTGAAAAAGGTTTTATATGGGCTATGATGAGACCAGTTTTTCTAATCACATGGTTTAAAAAAAACATATGTAGAAAACCCCTGGCGCGGGGGAGGATGAAAACCCTGTCAAACTGCAGCAAACTTATACTTGTTCATATTAATTATATTTAGACTAGACTAACAGGGGGGGTTTCCTCTACCCAGACACAGAGCAAACAACAATGGACAGTAGATGGACAATAGAACTCACAGGGCTGAGCTTTCTTTATGCATGTCTGCATCATGCAGGCCTATGCAACTGTTGGCCTAATAAAAAATTAACTCAGTCTGTCATCACTATTATGTCGATTGATTTATTCCAGTTAAGACATTCAAAACGCTTTGAGCCCCTGTACCAACTGTCTTTTGCCGGGGGCTTGGGTGTTCCCTCTATAGCTGTGGATGCCCCTCCAGATACTTCTCCCTGTCCTAGTCAATCAACTGCCTGGGCACAGCCTGGACCACCGCGGCACCCCTCGCTGGGCCGTGCTCTCTGGATCAGAGCTCTGTCCATTTGGCTGTTGTGGCCTCCGCGTAGCCGGCATCTCAGCAGCCCTCTTCTCAGGTAAGTTCTGTCACGCTCTGGCCTCGCAATCTGCTTCGAGACACGGCAGAGGCCGGATCATTCCGGCGATTGTGATAGGGAGTTCGATGGTGAGGCATTGTGTTTTCCTGGGACAAAAGTTCAGGATATCACCAGGATGCTTCCCGAGGCTGTGAGTCAGTCAGCCGGGGCTGATACTGTCATGGTTCATGCGGGGTCAAATTATATTATGAAGGGCAGCTCAGAACAGCTGAAGATGGATTTTAAAGAACTGATTGGGGGTCTACTTGACACCAACAAACGCCCCATAATGTCTGGACCTCTGCCCTCCCTAAATTGTGGCACTGAATGGTTCAGCAGACATTTAGCCCTCTATAACTGGTTACGAGACCATTACAGCTCTGTGAGTGTAACATTTACTGACAATTTTGATACCTTCTGGAAACAAAGCTCATATTATAAAGAGGATGGGATACACTCAAATAATTTGGATTCCTAGTTCCTTCACAACATTATAAGGCTGCGTTGAGACAATGACTTATCAATGACTCAAGTCCAGCTCATTTAATTCCTACCATTGTGTTGCTGAGTTGTCATAATGCTTCAGCAAATGTACATTATTGGAAGACACAATGTAAGTTACCTAAATTATGTCCCTCTTACTGCCCAGAATGCCTTTGCTGATCCATCAGCGATTGTATTCACTAATCATATGCCTATGAACCAGAGTAATACTGAAGCAGTGTGCCCTAGTAGGAAGTCCACTGTGTGCAGATCACCCTGCACTAATAAAATTAATCAGAGTATGTCTACCTCTACTAATCTTCCCAGTAAAGCAAGTCAAATAATCAAGCATCCCAGAAAAGTGTTAAAAAATAGCCATGTTAACATAAGTAGCTTAAGAAACAAGGTTCATGAACTCAATAATTGTCTAGCAACAGATGACATTCATATTCTGACAATCTCTGAAACTCACTTTGATAATACCTTTGATCATACAGTGGTAGTTACGGTCTATATTCAGAACCACATTCTTGTAAAGCTTAGAGAGGATCTAATTTTAAATACTGTTGAAGTAATATGGCTACAGGTTGACCTGCCTCACCTAAAGTTGCGATAGACCACCAAGTGCTAACAGTCAGTATCTGGATAACATGTGTGAAAATGCTTGATAATGTATGTGATATCAATAGAGAGGTATACGTTCTGGGTGATTTAAATATTGACTGGCTTTCAAACAGTACAGGAATGAAATCATCAACATGTATTGATCATATCTTTACTAATGCTGCAGAAATTTGTTTGAAAGCAGTATCCAACTCCATCGGATGTAGTGATGACAATATAGTAGCCATATCTAGGAAAACCGAAGTCTAATATTGTCTATAAGACGTCATACGTTTTGTAATGGTTCCTATATTGTTGACATTAATAATATTTGTTGGTCCGTGATGTGTAATGACAAGCACCTTAAATTAAATTAAAATCAAACTCTGCTCCATCACTCATTGAATCTGATGGCTCATTCATCACAAAACCCACTGATATTGCCAACTACTTTAATGATTTTTTCATTGGCAAGATTAGCAAATTTAGGCATGACATGCCAGCAACAAAAGCTGACACTACACATCCTAGTATATCTGACCAAATTATGAAAGACAGGCATTGTAATTTTGAATTCCGATAAAGTAAGTGTGGAAGAGATGAATAAATTATTATTGTCTATCAAAAATGACAAGCCACTGTGTTCTGACAACTTGGATGGAAAATTACTGAAGATAATAGCGGACAATATTGCCACTCCTATTTGCCATATATTCAATTTAAGTCTACTTGAAAGTATGTGACCTCAGGCCTGGAGGGAAGAAAAAAGTCATTCCCCTATCTAAGAATAGTAAAGCCCCCTTAACTGGCTCAAATAGCCAACCAATCAGCCTGTTACCAACCCTTAGTCAACTTTTGGAAACAATTGTGTTTAACCAGATACAATGCTATTTTACAGTAAACAAATTGACAACAAGCTTTCAGCATGATTATAGAGAAGGACATCAACAAGAACAGCACTGATGATTGGCTGAGAGAAATTGATGATAAAAATATTGTGGGGGCTGTTTGTTAGACTTCAGTGCGGCTTTTGACATTATCGATCATAGTCTGTTGATGGAAAAACGTATGTGTTATGCCTTTACACAACCTGCTATACTGTGGATAAAGAGTTACTTGTCGAACACAGAGGGTGTTCTTTAATGGAAGCCTCTCCAACAAAATCCAAGTAGAATCAGGAATTCCCCAGGGTAACTGTCTAGGCTCCTTACCTTTTTCAATCTATACTAATGACATGACACTGGCTTTGAGTAAGGCCAGTGTGTCCATGTATGCGGATGACTCAAGATTATACACAAAATGACAGCAACACTTAACAAAGAGTTGCAGTTAGTTTCCGAATGGATGTTATAACAGCTGTCATAACTTGTCACAACCTGTTATAATATGGGTATAACACTGTCAAATATTTAGACCTGTTGTGACATATAATGCATTACTATATGGCTGATAATGAGACCTACGTAAGTGTGTAAAAACCCGCAAAACCTACCACGGTAGTTATTTTATGGCTGGTTATGACACCTACATAAGAGTGTCTATACCACAAAACCTACCACACAAGGCAAAACATTCCATTACACCACTTTTTACAGTCCCGCACCTGTTCAAACATTCAACCTCCAGCTGCATACCTCCTCTAGCACCTGGGTCAGCACACTCTCAGATGTTGTTTTTTGCAATCATTGTAAGCCTGCCACACACTCACTATACAATACATCTATTAAACATAAGAAAGAGTGTGAGTTTTTGTCACAGCCCGGCTCGTGGGAAGTGACAAAGAGCTCTTATAGGACCAGGGCACAAATAATAATATACAAATAATGTTAAAGGAATTTCATTCCTATATGTTCATCAACCAATTCAATTAAAACACTCTGCCCATTTCTAAGAATTTGTAAGAAACTTATTTGCATAAAATAGACAGAGACCAGTCTCAAAATCAATAAATAGCATTTATTCTCGAGAGTACTGAATATAATACAATGTACATTGGTTTATATACATCACATTTCGTCATAGCGTTTTGAATGCTGCTCCTCCTTCTCTCCGATACAATGGCAATATAGTTCACAAGCCTTCCCACATTGTCTGCCACCTGTTAAACAATCTACTACTAGCCCAAGGTCTCTCCCCTCCCTGGGTAGAGACAGGATGTCCTGTAAGGAACACAGCATTCCAGCCAGTCTGACGATAGCTCCATTCGTTTCCAACAAGGAACAGAAAGTCCTTCTAATTCTTGACGAAAACTACACACATTACATTCAGTATTATGATTATAATAAGATTCATACATCCATACAGTAACATAGTAGTATTCTGTTTAGTTATAGTTCTGATTTAAATGTATACATAATTTAGTCATTATTCATAAAAATCCCTTAACAAATAATCAATCGTTTTTATCTTTATTTAGCCATCTTACATATAAAACCTTATTTATTCGTAAAAATTGTGAATAATGCACCACAGATTAATGAGAAGGTTGTGCTTGAAAAGATGCACATAACTCTGTTGGGTTGTATTGGTGTCACGACTTCCACCGAGGGTGGCTCCTCTCCCTGTTTGGGAGGGGCTCGGGGGTCGTCGTCGCCGGCCTACTAGCTACCACCGATCCATTTTTATTTTTTGTTTGGTTCTGTCTGTTTCTTACACCTGTGTTCTATTGAGTTCATTTCTGTGGGTTTATTAACCTTGTTGCCTGCTGGTGTTTTGTGCGGGATTATTTCTGTGTTTGTTTGGTGCGTGTGCTAGATTGCGTCACAGGCTATTCTCACGGTCGTTTGAGCCGTTGTGATTTATTTAGGAGAAGATTGTTTTTCCTCCTAAATAAACCTAGTGAGGCATCTTACAATTGGAGAGAGTCTTAAGTCATTTTCCACACACAGCCTGGGCCTGTATTTAGTTTTCATGCTAGTGAGGGCCGAGAATCCACTCTCACATAGGTACGTGGTTGCCAAGGACATCAGTGTCTTAACAACGCGATTGCCAAGGCAAGAAACTCTGAGCGCAGCCCTATCCAGAAATCTGGCAGTGGCTTCTGATTATATTCAATTTTCACAGAACCGCTTGTTGCAATTGCGATGAGGCTCTCTTGTTCAGATATCGGTAAGTGGACTGGAGGCTGGAGTGTGGTGTCAGGAAAATAACCTCACACTCAACGTCAACAAAACTGATGATTGTGGTCTTCAGGAAACAGCAGAGGGAACACCCCCCTATCCACATCGATGGAACAGTAGTGGAGAGGGTAGCAAGTTTTAAGTTCCTCGGCATACACATCACAGACAAACTGAATTGGTCCACTCACACAGACAGCATTGTGAAGAAGGCGCAGCAGCGCCTCTTCAACCTCAGGAGGCTGAAGAAATTCGGCTTGTCACCAAAAGCAATCACAAACTTCTACAGATGCACAATCGAGAGCATCCTGGCGGGCTGTATCACCGCCTGGTATGGCAACTGCACCGCCCTCAACCGTAAGGCTCTCCAGAGGGTAGTGAGGTCTGCACAACGCATCACCGGGGGCAAACTACCTGCCCTCCAGGACATCTACACCACCCGATGTCACAGGAAGGCCATAAAGATCATCAAGGACATCAACCACCCGAGCCACTGCCTGTTCACCCCGCTATCATCCAGAAGGCGAGGTCAGTACAGGTGCATCAAAGCTGGGACCGAGAGACTGAAAAACAGCTTCTATCTCAAGGCCATCAGACTGTTAAACAGCCACCACTAACACTGAGTGGCTGCTGCCAACACACTGACACTGACTCAACTCCAGCCACTTTAATAATGGGAATTGATGGGAAATGATGTAAATATATCACTAGCCACTTTAAACAATGCTACCTTATATAATGTTACTTACCCTACATTATTCATCTCATATGCATACGCATATACTGTACTCTATATAATCGACTGTATCCTTATGTAATACATGTATCACTAGCCACTTTAAACTATGCCACTTTGTTTACATACTCATCTCATTTGTACATACTGTACTCGATACCATCTACTGTATCTTGCCTATGCTGCTCTGTACCATCACTCATTCATATATCCTTATGTACATATTCTTTATCCCCTTACACTGTGTACAAGACAGTAGTTTTGGAATTGTTAGTTAGATTACTTGTTATTACTGCATTGTCGGAACTAGAAGCACAAGCATTTCGCTACACTCGCATTAACATCTGCTAACCATGTGTATGTGACAAATAAAATTTGATTTGATTTGATTTGATTTAGGCAGGGCATGAAAGGAATAACGAATCCAGTTGTTTGTGTTGTCCATTTCGGGAAAATACCTGCGTAATTGCGCACCCAGCTCACTCAGGTGCTTCGCTATATCACATTTGACATTGTCCGTAAGCTTGAGTTCATTTGCATACAAGAAATTGTACAATGATGGAAAGACCTTCGTGTTGTCCTTGTTAATGTAGACAGAAAAGAGCTCCAAGTTCTTAGTTATAGTCAACATTTTGTCCCGCACATTGAAAATAGTTGCGGACAGTCCTTGTAATCGTTGATTCAGATCATTCAGGCAGGAAAAAACATCACCCAGATAAACCGGTCGTGTGAGAAACTCGTCATCATGCAAGCAGTCAGACAAGTGAAATTTATGGTCAGTAAAGAAAACTTTAAGCTTGTCTCTCAATTAAAGAAAATGTGTCAATACTTTGCCCCTTGATAACCAGGGCACTTCTGTATGTTGTAAAAGCGTTACATGGTCGCTGCCCATATCATTGCATAATGTCGAAAATACACGAGTGTTCAGGGGCCTTGTTTTAACAAAGTTAACAATTTTCACCGTAGTGTCCGACAGGTCTTTCAAGCTGTCAGGCATTCCCTTGGCACCAAGAGCCTCTCGGTGGATGCTGCAGTGTACCCAAGTGGCATTGGGAGCAACTGCTTGCACACGCGTTACCACTCCAATATGTCTCTCTGTCATGGCTTTTGTGCCATTAGTACAGATACCAACACATCTTGACCACCAAAGTCCATTTGATGTCACAAAGATGTCCAGTACTTTAAAAATATCCTCTTGTGTTGTCCTGGTTTCCAGTGGTTTGCAGAAGAGGATGTCTTCCTTATTTGAACTCCCATATACATAATGGACATATACCAGGAGCTGTGCCAGGCCCACCACGTCTGTTGACTCATCCAACTGTAATGCATATAATTCACTGGCTTGTATGTGAACCAGTAATTGTTTCAAAATATCTCCTGCCGTGTCACTGGTGCATCGTGAAACAGTGTTGTTTGATGAAGACTTTGTCAGTATAGTTTTTTAGGCCTTTTCCCCCAGCTTTGTCCCAGCCATATATGCGGCAGCAGGAAGAATGAAGTCCTCCACAATAGTATTGGGGCTTGCCTGTCCTAGCCACTCGGTAGCTCACCATATATAACTCTTCTAGTCTCTTCTTATTGATGGTATCTCTTGCTTTAAAACATGTCTTACCACTCGAAAGTCATCTTTATTCTCACACAAAAACTCCTGTGGCATATCTTTTAAATTGTCTCTTTTAAAATGTTTTGTTTATAAATGTCTGCGCAAGAGTGAAGGTTTCCCGTGAGAGAGTAACGGTTACTGTGATTGGATGTTCATTATTTGACTAGGCTACCTGTATTTGACCTTGTGTTGGTATTTCGCTGAACACTAGATGGTTTCATTTCATTTTTGGCAGTGAAACGAGGCTACTCAGGGGAGAAGAAAACCTCACCCAAATGTATAGCCCCGTTGGAAAATATAAATGTACTGTTTGAAAATGTGAATAATAAAAAATGTAAAAAGTTTAATGTGAATAACATGTTTTTTTTCCCGTACCCCCAACAGAATTGCGTGTACCCCCAGTACGCCGGTTTGGGAATACCTGCATTACAGCATAACCTATGTGTCAACCATATGTTTATGTTATATACAGTACCAGTTAAAAGTTTGGACACCTACTCATTCAAGTGGTTTTCTTTATTTTTTACGTTTCTTTATTTTTCTACATTGTAGAATTATAGTGAAGACACCATAACTATGAAATAAGACATATGGAATCATGCAGTAACCAAAAAAGTTTTAAACAAATCTAAATATATTTTATATTCTAGATTTTTCAAAGTAGCCACCCTTTATCCGCCAACCTGGATAAAGCACTAAATAAACTTCAGCTAGTGCTAAACACGGCTGCTAGAATCTTGACTAGAACCAAAAAATTGATCATATTTCTCCAGTGCTAGCCTCTCTACACTGGCTTCCTGTTAAGGCTAGGGCTGATTTTGAGGTTTTACTGCTAACCTAGCTCCATTAAATAGTACCCACAAAACACCAGTCTCAATGTCAACAGTGAAGAGGCGACTCAGGGATGCTGGCCTCCAGTGTCTGTGTTCTTTTGCCCATTTTAATCTTTTATTTTTATTGGCCAGTCTGAGATATGTTTTTTTCTTTGCAACTCTGCCTAGAAGGCCAGCATCCCAGAGTCGCCTCTTCACTGTTGACATTGAGACTGGTGTTTTACGGGAACTATTTAATGAAGCTGCCAATTGAGGACTTGTGAGGCACCTGTTTCTCAAACAAGACACTCTAATGCACAGTTCTTGTCCTCTTGCTCAGTTGTGCACCAGGGTCTCCCACTCCTCTTTCTATTCTGATTAGGGCCAGTTTGTGCTGTTCTGTGAAGGGAGTAGTACACAGCGTTGTACGAGATCTTTAGTTTTTTGGCAATTTCTCGCATGGAATAGCCTTCATTTTTCAGAACAAGAATATACTGACGAGATACTCAGCTAGTCTAAAGAAGGCCAGTTGTATTGCTTCTTTAATCAGCACAACAGTTTTCAGCTGTGCTAACATAATTGCAAAAGGGTTTTCTAATGATCAATTAGTCTTTTAAAATTATAAACTTGGATTTGCTAACACAACGTGCCTTTGGAACACAGGAGTGATGGTTGCTGATAATGGGCCTCTGTACGCCTATGTAGATATTCCATTAAAAAATCTGCCGTTTCCAGCTACAATAGTAATTTACAACATTAACCATGTCCACACTATTTCTGATAAATTCTTTCAAAAACAAGGACATTTCTAAGTGACCCCAAACTTTTGAATGGTAGTGTATGTCATAACAAGTGTAAATATATGGGTCATGACAGTGTTATGACCATATTATGATAGGTTATAACAAGTTATGTCACTTGTCATTACATATTATGACATGTTATTACAGTGTCATAATGTGTTATGACACTGGGTGTCAAGTAAAGTGTTACCAACATTTGTCTGACTGCTGTAACACAAGACTGACTTCAAAATGATACAATTTGTAACTCAGGAAAGTTTTATTTACAACATTATTAGGTCAAATTGATGCCATGTTTCCAAAAGTTGCGCATCTGTTAACTCCACCCATTAACTTTTTTTCGTAACCTATCGGATTTCTTCTGCCCTATTAAATCAATCAGATTATCTCTTCCTTTTGAACAAAGTTGACTACACTTTATGTCAAGCTGCAGGCCAGGAAAACAGGCTATGTGCACACTGCCCACAACATGAGGTGGAAACTGACATGCACTTCCAAACCTCCTGCCAAATGTATGACCATATTAGAGACACATATTTCCTTCAGATTACACTGACCCACAAATAATTAGAAAACAAATCAAATTTTGATAAACTCCCATATCTATTAAGGGAACTATCACAGTGTGCCATCACAGCAGCAAGATGTGTGACCTGTTGCCACAAGAAAAGGGAAACCAGTGAAGCACAATCACCATTGTAAATACAACCCATTTTATTTGTTTATTTATATTCCCTTTTGCACATTGTTACAACACTCTACATATCCATAATATATAATCTGGAATTACTCTATTCTTTTGAAACTTCTGTGAGTGTAAACTTTACTGTTAATTTCTGATTGTTTATTTCACATTTGTTTATGATCTATTTAACTTGCTTTGATAATGTAAACATATGTTTTCCATGCCAATTTTTTTTACATTTTTTTATTTATTTCACCTTTATTTAACCAGGTAGGCTAGTTGAGAACAAGTTCTCATTTGCAACTGCGACCTGGCCAAGATAAAGCATAGCAGTGTGAACCGACAACACAGAGTTACACATGGAGTAAACAATTAACAAGTCAGTAACACAGTAGAAAAAAAGGGGAGTCTATATACATTGTGTGCAAAAGTCATGAGGAGGTAGGCGAATAATTACAATTTTGCAGATTAACACTGGAGTGATAAATTATCAGATGGTCATGTACAGGTAGAGATATTGGTGTGCAAAAGAGCAGAAAAGTAAATAAATAAAAACAGTATGGGATGAGGTAGGTAAAAATGGGTGGGCTGTTTACCGCTAGACTATGTACAGCTGCAGCGCTCGGTTAGCTGCTCAGATAGCAGATGTTTGAAGTTGGTGAGGGAGATAAAAGTCTCCAACTTCAGCGATTTTTGCAATTCGTTCCAGTCACAGGCAGCAGAGAACTGGAACGAAAGGCGGCCAAATGAGGTGTTGGCTTTAGGGATGATCAGTGAAATACACCTGCTGGAGCGCGTGCTACGGATGGGTGTTGCCATCGTGACCAGTGAACTGAGATAAGGCGGAGCTTTACCTAGCATGGACTTGTAGATGACCTGGAGCCAGTGGGTCTGGCGACGAATATGTAGCGAGGGCCAGCCGACTAGAGCATACAAGTCGCAGTGGTGGGTGGTATAAGGTGCTTTAGTGACAAAACGGATGGCACTGTGATAAACTACATCCAGTTTGCTGAGTAGAATGTTGGAAGCAATTTTGTAGATGACATCGCCAAAGCTCTTTGAAATGAAAGTCAGAACGGGAGTGGGAGAGAGATTTAAGGAGAAGGGAGAGACAGATTCTTTATTTCCCACATCTTGGTATATTTGGCTGGGCCCCGAGAGAGGGAGTGGCTGTAAGGAGGGAGATAGAGATAGAGGGAGAGGGAGTGGAAGAGCGATTGAAGGAGTAGGGAGAGAGAGAGATTATTTATTCCTCTGGGTATATCTGGCTGGGCCCTGAGAGAGGGAGTGGCTGTAGAGAGGGAGAGAAAGGGTGTCCTTACTGAGAGGTCGTTTGGGGACAACATGCTGTGTGTGTGTTTGTGTGTGTAGTTTTATAGCCAATCTCATGCTATTCTACATTTTTTATGAGGCTGAGAGAAAATGGTGCTGTTTTAAAGTACATTTACTGTAATTTCTAAGCATTTTTGCATTTTTGCATGTTCATACACTATCTGGGAAGGTGGAGCGACCTCCAGGGGGCCCCCAACCCCTTGCGAGGGCTGCGGGGGTGTATGTGTACATTTATTGAGAAGCTACACATACACACGCATTTCCATTGAGAATGGTATACATACACACACTGTAAGCCTGTAATTTCCAGTCTGCATGTGCTGAAACAGAGGCCTGATTCAAACAAAACACATCTTGAGTGAGTTCGCTTCAGCCTTATTCCTGTGAGTGCGCTATCATTTTTACAGCCTCCTCGCAGCTTAATATCCCAGACACGACTACCACAAGAGAACCCAATCTGCTGGAGTGTGGGGGAGGGACAGGAGGGTGTGTTTGTGTGCGTGTGTGTGTGTGTGTGTGTGTGTGTGTGTGTGTGTGTGTGTGTGTGTGTGTGTGTGTGTGTGTGTGTGTGTGTGTGTGTGTGTGTGTGTGTGTGTGTGTGTGTGCGTGCGTGCGTACGTGCGTGTGTGCGTGCGTGCGTGTGATTTTGGTTTTACTATCCTTGTGGGTACCAGAAGTCCTCACAAGGATGGTAAAACAAGGACAATTCAGAAATTATGCCGATCACAAGGAAACATACTATTTTAGGCTTAGGGGTTAGGTTTCAGGTTAGGGTTACACTTAGGCCTAAAATTAGGAGTTTGGGGTTAGGGTTAGAAGTTAAGGTTAGGTTTAGGGTTAGGGGTTAGGGGAAATAGGATTTTGAATTGGAATCAATTGTTTGGTCCCCACAAGGATAGTAAAACATGCATGTGTGCGTGTATGTGTGTGTTTGAATTTGGTCTATCCCAGCAGTTTAGCAGAGCCTGAGAAATGTGGTGTCTCCCAGGTTTGTCCCAGGTGCTCTCCACAATACATTCAGTGGGAAATTTGCTGTGTGTTAACCACCAGTTTCATAAGGTCTCCAAATACTGTTTTGGTATTCGCCTGCCTGGCAACCAAGACAAAACAAGGCAACGCTCAAGAGTCTCTCTCGGTGAGCCACTACACAGAGCAGACATAATGATCATAATTCATATGAGCAGGATATTGAGAGCTTATGAAGTGTTCACTAACAAATACCAGGCTTCATTACAGGTCATAGACCAGATGACCATTGTTATGTGTCCTGTCTTACATAATAACAATGGCAAATGGCAAATGCTCCACAAAACACAATAGATCAAATAGACTATGCTGTGCTGACCAGACATTTTTAACTGGGGTTGCTTCTCCTTCTATTAATGTCTAGTTTCACACTTGTTCTATAATGCAACTGGCAACCAAGACAATCATTTACCAAGAATTTACCTAGATAAAGGGTGTACATATAGGTAACTACCAAAGTAAAGCAATCACTTGAGTAAATGAGGGATACAAAGTATATTGAAAACAGGTGCTTGTGTACATGTGAAGTTTCTGGTGTAAGTATGGCTAAAAGAGGGCTCCTCAAAGGAACATTTTGAGGTTTGTGTGTGTGTGTGTGTGTGTGTGTGTACGTGCGAGAGCGTACTGGTTACATTACACCATTTTGATATTCAAGAGAATACAGACCATTTCCAATGCATATTTGGAGTTTTGTGGATATGGATCATGTCCAACACAAATTGGGAATCCAGATGTGTCTGGATATATGATATTGGGATTACTCTGAGTATCACACATGGACATTTCCTATGTGAGATATGTGACATCCTATTTTCTCTCTTCATATTGACAAATACTGACTGTAGAGACATAGCATATAAGTGTTTTCTTAGCACATTCAAGATAGGAAACTATATTGAGTCCAGATATGCATCTCGTGGCTGAAGTCCATATGCGGGTCTTGTTATGCTTTTTGATATGCTGAAAATAAGAACTGTTTCTGAGTTTTCAGCACATGCAAATATAATATTTGACAAATATGAAATCTATCCTTTTAGGGTTTTAGGCTGGGTTCTATATAAGCACTTTGTGGCATCTGCTGATGTAAAAGGGGATTTATACATTTGATTGATTGATGTTTTCTTTATTTTATAAATCAAGAAAGACAGCTAATTTGGCCATTAGCAAGTAGGGCTAACGTTAGCTAGCTAGGCTTAATATGGGGTAAAAACTAACAGGTAGCCTAGCTAGCTAACAAATAATGAAAAAGCTTGAAGGCTAAAGCTAACGTTTTAAAACGTTTAGGCATATTTTGTATTAACATTACTTTGCCGGGTGGCGCAGTGGTTAAGGGCGCTGTACTGCAGCGCCAGCTGTGCCACCAGAGACCCTGGGTTCGCGCCCAGGCTCTGTTGTATCCGTGGGGCGACGCACAATTGGCCTAGCGTCGTCCGTGTTAGGGAGGGCTTGGCCGGTAGGGATATCCTTGTCTCATTGCGCACCAGCGACTCCTGTGGCGGGTCGGGCGCAGTGCACGCTAACCAAGGTTGCCAGGTGCACGGTGTTTCCTCCGACACATTGGTGCGGCTGGCTTCTGGGTTGGATGCGCGCTGTTTTAAGAAGCAGTGTGGCTTGGTTGGGTTGTGTATCGGAGGATGCATGACTTTCAACCTTCGTCTCTCCCGAGTCCGTACGGGAGTTGTAGTGATGAGACAAGATAGTAGCTACTAAAAAAACAATTGGATACCACGAAATTGTGGAGTAAAAGGGGTAAAATTTAAAATGCAAAAAATTTAAAATTTAAAAAACATTACTTTGTAATATAAGCTAACTTGCTAGCTAGATAACTAACTAGCAACTTGGCTAGCTAGCTAACATTATCTGATTCCAGTTTGTTTTCTTGTCATGAATGAAGCAGGTACAGTAGCTACATTGTAGTATGGTTACTTGAAATTACAATATTTTCTTGCAATATTGACACAGTTTTGATACATGATTTATGCATTAACAGTTTGGAGTGGACACAGACCAACACTCTACCACGGCGTTGGGTCTGGACTGCGAGGGACTGCCGCAGACGACCCAATCTGCACCCATCAAATTGTCCACAACAACAAACTGGGCAGGTAGGGGTATAGAGGGTGTGCAACTTTTATTTTCTGTTAAATACTTCTTCTTTTTTTAAATCGCAAACATTGGTCTATGTTTACATCTTCCCAGAAAACATGTGTTGTGGATTTGCTATGCTGCATTTTTTCCGATGTTTGCCTTTACATGCCTTGTGTAGCCTACTATGGATTATTGTGTAAATGTATGCTCAGATATGTCACCTTAATGTGAAGAAGCACAATGATTTTCAGCGCCTTAACAGGTAAAATCATTTGGGCACTGGACATTACATGAGTCGGATTTAGCCCATTTTCGAACAGACATACCAATACGGATACATAAATTATCAGGTATGACTACAGATAAGATACATTTCTGAAAATATGTGAATTCGTTCATGTCTGAATATAAAGGCTTAGATATGTCAGCATGCTGACACTTACCCTTTCCGGAGTTAGAATATTCTACAAATATGTAAGCGGTGCAAGCCTATCAGGTGCGTGTGTTGAACATATCTCACCCGAGATATCTCCCTGAGAGATTTCAGAAGTCCGGATTGGATGCATGTAAAAACTGTCCCATTAAAGAGAATATCCGAGCTCCATATATCAAATTAAGAACATACATATCTGGAGAATGTGTACTCCAGTGGAGGCTCCTCAGAGGAGGAAGTATAAAATAGAGAAAAATAATGAAACATTAAAAAGGTTATACTTTTTAGATAAAACTATACTAAATATATTCACGTCACCAAATACCTGATTAAAACACACTGTTTTGCAATGAAGGTCTACAGTAGTCTCAACAACATACTCTAGGCTAGCACCATAGTGTAGCCAGAGGACATCTATTTCCCGTCCTTGTCTAGCTACATTGAGGCATCTGTGGCATTGTGTTGTGTGACAAAACTGCATATTTTAGAGTGGCCTTTTATTGTCCCAGCACAAGATGCACATGTGTAATGAACATGCTGTTTAAATCAGCTTCTTGATATGCCACACCTGTCAGGTGGATGGATTATCTTGGCAAAGGAGACATTCTCACTAACAGGGATGTAAACAGATTTGTGCACAACATTTGAGAGAAATACGTTTTTTGTGTGTATGGAACATTTCTGGGATCTTTTATTTCAGCTCAAGAAACATGGGAACAACACTTGTTGTGGTTATATTTTTGTTCAGTATAGATGAAACAACAAACTTTGTGTTCTTTTTTAATACCAAATGTTTATTCTAAAAGCATGAACAAAATTGTCCTACATTTATTTATCTATTCTATACTAAATTAAAAGTTATAATACATTCAATGGGGTTTCATTGTTTCTTTATTAAAATCATCATTCTAATGATCTTTTCATCTAGACCAGTGGTTCCCAAACTTTTTATAGTCCCGTACCCCTTCAAACATTCATCCTCCAGCTGCGTACCCCCTCTAGCACCAGGGTCAGCACACTCTCAAATGTTGTTTTTGCCATCATTGTAAGCTTGACACACACATACGATACGATACATTTATTAAGCATAAGAATGAGTGTGAGTTTTTGTCACAACCCGGCTCGTGGGAAGTGACAAAGAGCTCTTATAGGACCAGGGCACAAATAATAATATAATAAAAATCAATAATTTTGCTATTTATTTAGCCATCTTACATATAAAACCTTATTGGTTCATCAACAATTATGAATAACTCACCACAGGTTAATGAGAAGGGTGTGCCTGAAAGGATGCACATAACTCTGCAATGTTGTATTGGAGAGAGTCTCAGTCTTAACCCTTGTGTCGTCTCAACATTCTGTATAATCCCCTTGTCCTAAGGGTAAAAAAATGACCCACCTTCACTAAACCCCTAAAATAAAGCAGCTTAATTGAATTTAAAACCCCAAATCTATTTTGCATGAAGAAACAACCCCTCATTAATTACAAATGTTGTGAATATCTGGGTTTTCCCTCTCGACAATGCAGAAAGACTGCATTTAATCAGTGGACACCACTCGTTTTTATTACAACACACCTGTCACAATTGTTTTCTTTACTAAAGTAAAGGTTTATTATTATTATTGCTAAAGGTACTGCATAGGTGTAAACATTCATTTTTAGCAAGAGATAGCACCTGTATAGCCTAAGAAAGTAGCAGAAATGTGCAGAAAGTAGTTTTGAATGCGTTTTATTGAAGGGAAACAATAACAGTCTTGAACTTTTTTGGCAACATCGTGATATATTCTTATATACTGTACATTGAGGAATTCAACTACAAAATACTAGTCTTCGCCCATTTTTTTAAACCATTGCCCCCACCTATAAGGTGTATAAACAACGACAATAAATAAGAATACAATAAGATAATAGATACATAACAAAAATGTGATGGCCGAACGATGGCCGAGCAATGGCTGAACGGCATAGGCAAGATGCAGTAGATGGTATAGAGTATAGTATATACATATGAGATGAGTAATGTAGGGTATGTAAACAATATATAAAGTGGCATTGTTTAAAGTGACTAGTGATACATTTATTACATCCAATTTTTAATTATGAAAGCGGCCAGAAATTTGAGTCAGTATGTTGACAGCAGCCATGATCTTTTTGGCCTTCCTGTGACATCGGGTGGTGTAGGTGTCCTGGTAGTTTGCCTCACTGCCCTCTGGAGAGCCTTATGGTTGTGGGCGGAGCAGTTGCCGTACCAGGCGGTGATACAGCCCGATAGGATGCTTTCAATTGTGCATCTGTAAAAGTTTGTGAGTGCTTTTAGTGACAAGCCAATTTCTTCAGCCTCCTGAGGTTGAAGAGGCGCTGTTAAGCCTTCTTCACCATACTGTCTGTGTGGGTGGACCATTTAAGTTTGATGATGTGTATGGCGAGGACCAGAAAACTTTCCACCTTCTCCACTACTGTCCCGTCGATGTGGATAGGGTGGTGCTCCTTATGCTGCTTCCTGAAGTCAACAATCATCTCCTTTGTTTTGTTGACGTTGAGTGTGAGGTTATTTTCCTGGCCCTCACCTCCTCCCTGTAGGTCATCTCGTCGTTGTTGGTAATCAAGCCTACCACTGTAGTGTCGTCTGCAAACTTCATGTTTGAGTTGGAGGCGTGCATGGCCACGCAGTCATGGGTGAAAAGGGAGTACAGGAGAAGGCTGAGAACGCACCCTTTTGGGGCCCCAGTGTTGAGGATCAGCGTGGTGGAGATGTTGTTTCCTACCCTCACCACCTGGGGGCATCCCGTCAGAAAGTCCAGGACCCAGTTGCACAGGGCGGGGTCGAGACCCAGGGTCTCGAGCTTAATGACGAGTTTGGAGGGTACTATGGTGTTAAATGCTGAACTGTAGTCAATGAACAGCATTCTTACATAGTTATTCCTCTTGTCCAGATAGGTTAGGGCAGTGGGCAGTGTGATTGCGATTGCGTCGTCTGTGGACCTATTGGGGCGGTAAGCAAATTGGAGTGGGTCTAGCGTGTCAGGTACGGTGGTGGTGGTATGATCCATTACTAGTCTCTCAAAGCACTTCATGATGACGGAAGTGAGTGCTACGGGGCGATAGTCGTTTAGCTCAGTTACCTTAGCTTTCTTGGGAACAGGAACAATGGTGGCCCACTTGAAGCATGTGGGAATAGCAGACTGGGATAGGGATTGATTGAATATGTCCGTAAACACACCAGCCAGCTGGTCTGCGCATGCACTGAGGACACGGCTAGGGATGCCGTCTGGGCCGGCAGCCTTGCGAGGGTTAACTCGTTTAAACGTTTTACTCACGTTGGCTGCGGTGAAGGAGAGCCCGCAGGTTTTGGTAGTGGGCTGTGTCGGTGTCACTGTATTGTCCTCAAAGCTAGCAAAGAAGTTGTTTAGTTTGTCTGGGAGCAAGACATCGGTGTCCGCGACGGGGCTGGTTTTCTTTTTGTAGTCCGTGATTGACTGTAGACCCTGCCACATACCTCTCATGTCTGAGCCGTTGAATTGCGACTTTAATTGGTCTCTATACTGACGCTTAGCTTGTTTGAGTGCCTTGCGGAGGGAATAGCTACACTGTTTGTATTTGGTCATATTTCTGGTCACTTTGCCCTGATTAAAAGCAGTGGTTTGCGCTTTCAGTTTTGCACAAATACTGCCATCAATCAACGGTTTCTGGTTGGGGAAGGTTTTAATGTTTGCAGTGGGTACAACATCACGATGCACTTGCTAATTAACTCGCTCACCGAATCAGCGTATTCATCAATGTTGTTGTTCGACGCTATCCAGAACATATCCCAGTCCATGTGATCGAAGCAATCTTGAAGCGTGGAATCAGATTGGTCGGACCAGCGTTGAACAGACCTGAGCACGGGCGTTTCCTGTTTTAGTTTCTGTCTATAGGCTGGGAGCAACAACATGGGGTCGTAGTCAGATTTGCCGAAAGGAGGGCGGGGGAGGGCTTTGTATGCGTTGCGGAAGTTAGAGTAACAATGATCCAGGATGTAGGACAGTATGCAAGTGTGTGTACATGGACTTTGCAGATGCATTTCTCAAATGCAGCAGTCCTTCTTTGGGAGGCAGAATTGGCATCTCCTCCTCTTTCCTGCCCCAGCTGCAGCATCAGGACAAGATTCAGCCCCTTGGACAGCTTTCACAAGCACTGCAAAGGCTGCTGTGCGGGGGAGGCGTTCCCTTCTTTGAATGTGTGGGGTTACAAGTGCTGTCACGTTCTGACCTTAGTTCCTTTGTTTTGTCTTTGTTTTTGTATGGTCAGGGCGTGAGTTGGGGTGGGCAGTCTGTTTGTTTTTCTATGTTGGTTTTTGTGTTCGGCCTAGTATGGTTCTCAATCAGAGGCAGGTGTCGTTAGTTGTCTCTGATTGAGAATCATACTCAGGTAGCCTTTTTCCACCTGGGTTTTGTGAGTGTTTATTTTCTCTCTTTGTGTTACGTGTGTATGTCACCAGACAGGACTGTTTCGTTCGTTCGTTCGTTCGTTCTGTTATTTTTGTATTGATTCCGTGTTCAGTGCTTCCTTTAATTAAAATTATGAACACTTACCACGCTGCGCTTTGGTCCTCCTCTCTTTCTCCCGAAGAGGATAGTTACAAGTGCCTTTTCCAGCAGCTCCAGGAACACCCTCCTCTTGTTCCGCTTATCAGCCATCCAGGTAGGGTTGATCTTGTTCCATATCATGAAGGCATTGTATGAGGACACATCAATGATGTTATGGAAGATGACCAGGGGCCAGTGGGCAGTCATCCTCCTTCAGCTGTAAGTTCCAATCACCTTGTCCAGGTTGTCCACGCCTCCTTTGTTGTGGTTGTAGTCCAGGATGATGGCTGGCTTCCTCTCCTCACGATCACTGACCAGTTTTGTGCAGTGTGCTCCCCCTTGTTGCGAGGTGTGCAGGGCTTGTTCTTTCTAACTGTGCCAACCACGGTGATCTTCCTCTTCAGGACCTGCTAGCTGAGTTCAATCAGTACCACACATAATCTCAATGTCTCATTGTGTGTGTGTGTGTGTGTCTTGGGGTTTTTGTGGTGTGATTAAAAAAAAAAAAATGCTGGGTCAAAATGACCCTAAGACAATCTTTGTTCCCTGGTGGTGTACAGTGTTCATGGAAATATGAACAGAGGTGATGGTTCACTTTTTCTGATGTTGGGGTCACTCTAGGAAAAGTAATCAAATTTCAAGGTGAAAGAATATCATTTAGGGGGTTTTCTCTGCTGTTAAACATAGTGGTGGATAATTTTTGACCCATAAGACAAGACAAGTGTTAAATCATTTTCCACAAACAGTCTGTGCCTGTATTTAGTTTTCATGCTAGTGAGGGCCGAGAATACACTCTCACATAGGAATGTGGTTGCAAAGGGCATCAGCGCCTTAACAGTGCGATTTGCCAAGCCAAGAAACTCTGATTGCAGCCCTATCCAGAAATCTGGCAGTGGCTTCTGATTGAATTACATTTTCACAGAACCGTTGCTGCAATTTCGATGAGGCTCTCTTGTTCAGATATCGGTAAGTAGACTGGAGGCAAGGCATGAAAGGGATAACGAATCCAGTTGTTTCTGTTGTCCATTTCGGGAAAGTACCTGCGTAATTGAGCACCCAGCTCACTCAGGTGCTTCGCCTTATAACATTTGACATTGTAGGTAAGCTTGAGTTCATTTGCACATAAAACATCATACAATGATGGAAAGACCCGTGTGTTGTTCTTGTTAATGTAGACAGAAAAGAGCACGTTCTTAATCATAGCCTCAATTTTGTCCCGCACATTGAATATACAGTTGAAGTCGGAAGTTTACATACACTTTAGGTCAGTTAGGATCACCACTTATTTTAAGAATGTGAAATGTCAAAATAATATAATTATTTCAGCATTTCTTTCTTTCATCACATTCCCTTTGGGTCAGAAGTTTACATCCACTCAATTAGTATTTGGTAGCATTGCCTTTCAATTATTTAACTTGGGTCAAACATTTCAGGTAGCCTTCCACAAGCTTCCCACAGTAAGTTGGGTGAATTTTGGCCCATTCCTCCTGACAGAGCTGGTGTAACTGAGTCAGGTTTTTAGACCTCCTTGCTCGCACACACTTTTTTTCTGTTCTGCCCCCACATTTTCTATAGGATTGAGGTCGGGGCTTTGTGATGGCCATTCCAATATCTTGACTTTGTTGTCCTTAAGCCATTTTTCCACAACTTTGGAAGTATGCTTGGGTCATTGTACATTTGGAAGACCCATTTGCGACCAAGTTTTAACTTCCAGACTGATGTCTTGAGATGTTGCTTCAATATATCCACAACTTTCCTCCCTCATGATGCCATTTATTTTGTGACGAGCACCAATCCCTCCTGCAGCAAAGCACCCCCACAACATGATGCTGTCACCCCCGTGCTTCACGGTTGGGATGGTATTCTTCGGCTCGCAAGCCTCCTCCCTTTTCCTCCAAACATAACGATGGTCATTATGGCCAAAGAGTTCTATTTTTGTTTCATCAGACCAGAGGACATTTCTTCAAAAAGTACAATCTTTGTCTCCATGTGCAGTTGCAAACCGTAGTCTGGCTTTTTTTATGCCGGTTTTGGAGCAGTGGCTTCTTCCTTACTGAGTGGCCTTTCAGGTTATGTCGATATAGGACTCGTTTTTCTGTGGATATAGATACTTTTGTACCCGTTTCCTCCAGCATCTTCACAAGGTCCTTTGCTGTTGTTCTGGGATTGATTTGCACTTTTTGCACCAAAGTACTTTAATCTCTAGGAGACAGAACACGTCTTCTTCCTGAGCGGTATGATGGCTGCGTTGTCCCATGGTTTAGCACATCTGGTAGGCTCGTGACACTGGTCAGCTCGTGACTGTGCTTCCCTTTATAGTCTGTAATAGTTTGCAAGCCCTGCCACGTAAGACGAGTGCCGGAGCCGATGTAGTATGATTCAATCTTAGCTCTGTATTGGCGCTTTGCCTGTTTGATGGTTTGTCGCAGGGCATAGCAGGATTTCTTGTAAGCGTCCGGGTTAGAGTCCTGCACCTTGAAAGCGGAAGCTCTACCCTTTAGCTCAGTGCAAATATTGCCTGTCATCCATGGCTTCTGGTTTGGGTATGTACGTACAGTCACTGTGGGGACAACGTCCTCGATGCACTTATTGATAAAGTCGGTGACTGATGTGGTGTACTCCTAAATTCCATCAGAAAAATCCCGGAACATGTTCCAGTCTGTGATAGCAAAAAAGTCCTATAGTTTAGCATCTGCTTCATTGGCCACTTTTTTAGACACCGAGTCACTGGTGCTTCCTGCTTTAAGTTTTGCTTGTAAGCAGGACTCAGAAGGATAGAGTTGTGTACGGATTTGCCAAATGGAGGGCGAGGGAGAGCTTTGTACGCGTCTCTGGAGTACAGGTGATCTTGAATTTGTTTCCCTCTGGTTGCACATTTAACATGTTGATGGTAATTTGGTAGAACTGATTTAAGTTTCCCTGCATTAAAGTCTCCGGCCACTAGGAGCGCCGCCTCTGGTTGAGTGGTTTCCTGTTAGCTTATTTCCTTATACAGCTGACTGAGTGCATTCTTATTGCCAGCATCTGTCTGTGGTGGTAAATAAACAGCCACAAAAATTATAGCTTCAAACTCTCTAAGCAAGTAGTGAGGCCTGAAATGTATTACAATATACTCTACTTCAGGCGAGCACAATCTAGAGACTTCCTTAGATTTCATGCACCAGCTGTTTACAAATATGGGGTTGAGATCTGGAGACTGGCTAGGCCACTCCAGGACCTTGAAATGCTTCTTACGAAGCCACTCCTTCGTAGCCCGGGCGATGTGTTTGGGATCATTGTCATGCTGAAAGACCCAGCCACGTTTCATCTTCAATGCCCTTGCTGATGCAAGGAGGTTTTCACTCAAAATCTCAAGATACATGGCCCCATTCATTCTTTCCTTTACACGGATCAGTCGACCTGCTCCCTTTGCAGAAAAACAACCCCAAAGCATGATGTTTCACCACTCCCATGCTTCCCAGTAGGTATGGTGTTCTTTGGATGCAACTCAGCATTCTTTGTCCTTCAAACACTACGAGTTGAGTTTTTACCAAAAGTTCTATTTTGATTTCATCTGACCATATGACATTCTCCCAATCTTCTTCTGGATCATCCAAATGCTCTCTAGCAAACTTCAGACGGGCCTGGACATGTACTGGCTTAAGCAGGGGGAAACGTCTGGCACTGCAGGATTTGAGTCCCTGGCGGCGTAGTGTGTTACTGATGGTAGGCTTTGTTACTTTGGTCCCAGCTCTCTGCATGTCATTCACGAGGTCCCCCCGTGTTGTTATGAGATTTTTGCTCATCGTTCTTGTGATCATTTTGACCCCATGGGGTGAGATCTTACGTGGAGCCCCAGATCGAGGGAGATTATCAGTGGTCTTGTATGTCTTCCATTTCCTAATAATTGCTCCCACAGTTGATTTCTTCAAACCAAGCTGTTTATCTATTGCAGATTCAGTCTTCCCAGTCTGGTGCAGGTCTAC